>NW_028270157.1:22455392-23080392 GCF_037043375.1 Chiloscyllium plagiosum | reverse complement strand
AATGGATCATCCACTCAGTACTTCTGCCTGAAGGTTATTACAAATATTTCAGACTTATCATTTGCACTGATTTGCTGGGTTCTGTCATTATTGAGGATGCAGATGTCTGTGGCCCCTACTCCTACAATCATTTGTTTATTTGTCCGCCAACATTTATAATTAGATATGACAAGACTATGGAGCTTAGATCTGATCCATTGCTTATGGAGTTGCTTTGCAACTGTCTACCACTTGTTGTTTGTGCTGTTTGGCACACAATTCTTCCTGATTCATAGATTCACCAGTTCATGTCACATTTTCAGGTATGCCTTGTCTTGCTGTTGGCCTGTTGATGGTAATGGTAGATTGGGAGAAATGCTGGGACCATGGGGTTGCAGATTGTGCTGGAGTACAATTGTTCTGCTGCTGCTGCTGCTGCTGATGGCTCAAACTGCCTCATGGAAGCCCTGTCTTGCTTTGCTAAATCTGTTCAAATCTTTCGCAGTTAGCACAGTAATAGTACCACACAATATAATTTGAGAGATTCCTCAACAGGAACATGGACTTCATCTCCATAAGGGACTGAATTGGCATCATTCCGACTGATACTACTTATGAACTGATGCTCTGGAACTGATTGATGATGATGAGGTCAAGTATGTTTTTCCCTCTGTTTGTTTCCTTCACAATCTCCAACCCAGTTTAGCAGCTATGATTTTTGGGATTAGACCAACACAGTTAGCAGTGGTGCTGCTGAGCCAATCTTAGTAATAGGCATTGAAGTCACCTATAAAGAGTACATTCAGCTCCGCTGCCAATTTCTGCTACCCTCAATGCTTCTTCTAGTGGTCTTCAGTGTAGTGGAGTACCCATCCATCAGTGGAGGTAATGGTGGTTCACAGTAATCAGTAGGAGGTTTCCTTGCCCATGCTTGACCTAATGGCATAAGACATCATGGGGTACAGAGGTAATATGAGGGCTCCAAGGGCAACTCTCTCCTGATTGTATGCCACTGTGCCACCACTTCTGTCAGAGAGGGTGTACATAGGGCTAGTGATGGTGTTGTCTTGGACATTTTGTATAAGATGTGATTGCATGAGTGTCACTATGTTGCTTGACTAGTCTGTGGCTCTCCCCAATTTGGTGAGGAAGACTTTGAAGTGTTGACTGAGCTATGTTTGCTATGGTCCTTCCCAGTGCCTAGGTCAATGCCAGGTGGTCTGTCCAGTTCCATTTGTCATTCTCTTATATCTATTTTTTAAACCACTGGCCAAAGTTATAATGTGCTTCCATTAAGTTTTAATGAATTCTGGTTACTTACCTTCTCTTCTCCTCTCCAAATGTACAAGGTAATCTTGCCCTTTCTCACAACTTTTATTTCTTTCCTTGCACGATGGCAATTTGGGAATTTGAATTCATTTAAAATCTGGATAATAAAATGCTGGCAGCAGTAAAAGTCACCATAAAACTGTCAAATTGTCATTAAAAATTAGTGGTTCATTAATGCCCTTTCAGGAAAGACTTCTAGCTCCATCTAACAAGCATTTATGATGCAATACTTCTAAGGTTTTTAATATCGTTGGAGCTGCTTGGGTACGTTCAAAAAAGGGTGACCTTTCTTGTTGAAAATGGTTGTAAAATATTTTGAAAAAGTTTTTAATTCTGAATATATCTGTACCATCTATAGATACAACTCTGCAAGTAAAGTTATCTGAAAACTAACAAGGAAATCATCAATGTGATATGATTAATCTCAGGATTTAAAATCAGCCTTTCTTGCTGAGTTATATTGGGAATTTAATGTAAGTAGAAATTGGGGGTAAAAGCTTTCTACTGACTGGCGATAAATCTGGCCCAAAGGAAGGTGGTCGATATTGTTGAAGACCACTTTTCTCAGTCCTAATACATAGTTGCAGGAGTTTCTCCAGGCAGTGTCTTAAATCCAAATAAATGCAACTGCTTCACCAGTAATCTTCCCTACATAATAACATTGGATGTGGGGCCATTTTCTAATGACTGCACAGTACTCAGTGCAGTTCCTCTGCAGGTCTATGCTTACATACACCAAGACTTGAAATATATTCAGGTTTCAGTAGGAAGGTTTCAAGTAGTGTTCATGCTATGTAATTGCCAGACAAGAGAGAGCTTGCCACCTTTTCTTTGTATTCACGGTGCAATGATGCTGCTTCTTTAACAAGGTTATTCTATCCTTGTTTTTTTTTCGAGAGAGGTTGTAAAATGTCTGAACTAGCTACTTTAATAATAGCTAACAGATGCTGCGTAAGTCAACAATCTGAAAAGGCTATCATGTATATTTGAAAAAAAATCTTGTACAATGAAAGTTTAGTGGCCGGTTCTCCAAATTCAGGATTTTTTCTAGTTTTGGGTTAGTTTTAGCTGGGGACCTCAAAAAGCAGCTCCATGCTAATCCTCTCTCCCTCTCTCTGACAT
The DNA here is from genome assembly GCF_037043375.1 of Chiloscyllium plagiosum. Lineage (NCBI taxonomy): Eukaryota > Metazoa > Chordata > Chondrichthyes > Orectolobiformes > Hemiscylliidae > Chiloscyllium > Chiloscyllium plagiosum. The sequence continues at coordinate 23,077,962 of NW_028270157.1, read as the reverse complement.
CTCTGTCCTATAAGGTCTTGTGTTTGAATTTACCTTTTTGCCAAGGAGTTTGTTTATGGAATATTGCAGGAATTTGGAACAATTCTTTGTTAAGTTGTGTTGGTTGGGTTTCAAACAGTTATGTTATTTTAAATTTGGTTTTCTTTTGTTCATGTGTAAATAAATTCTGTTTTGTTTAAAAATTAGCTGCTTGACCAGCTGTGTCACTCTTGGAATATCCACCGTACACCAGCTTAAAACAACTAGAAAAGTTAAGTTCTGGGCTTCCTTCTTAAAATGTTTTGAGGGGGTCTGGCCGAGTCCATAACAACTGGCATACCATTGTCAAATCCCCCACCATTAACATCTTAGTGGTTGTGGTGGTGGGGAATCACCATTGACCAGAACTGTTCTCAGCTACAATTACTGTGGATTAATAAATCATGTCAGGAAATGTTTGTCCATAACTGTAAAATCATCCATCATCTACAAGTAAGGAGTATGATCCGACATTTATGATTTTTCTGGATGAATACAGGTCCGGCAACTCAAGTAGGCTGATATCTTTGAGGACAATGCAGATGATTTACAGATGAACCTCGATTATCCGGCATTCGATGATCCGAAATTTGGATTTTCCGGAAAAATCGCAAGTTCCCAATCCGGTATGCGATTATCCAAACATTCAATTATCCAAATAAAATACTCCCCGCCCATGTCATTCAGATAATGGAGGTTCCTCTGTAATTGCCAATAACCTATCATCTTAGATATTCACTTTCTTTGTCACTGGATCCAACAGTGAATGCGAACTGCAAGTTCACAGCAGCAACTCTCTCAGGCTACCCCTGCTGCATCTTCTAAATATGACACCAATTTTCATTCTCTTCCATTCTCTTTCAAGCATTCTCTTCCAAGTAGAAAATAGACAATAGACAATAGGTGCAGGACTAGGCCATTCTGCCCTTTGAGCATGCACCACCATTCAATATGATCATGGCTGATCATCCTTAATCAGTATCCTGTTCCTGCCTTATCTCCAAACCCCTTGATTCCACAATGCTTGAGAGCTCTATCCAACTCTTTCTTAAATGAATCCAGAGACTGGGCTCCACTGCTCTCTGGGGCAAAGCATTCCACACAGCCACCATTCTCTGGATGAAGAAGTTTCTCCTCATCTTTGTCCTAAATGATCTACCCCGTATTTTTAAGCTGTGTCCTCTGGTTCAGCACTCACCCATCAGCGGAAGGTTTCCTGCCTCCAGAGTGTCCAATCCTTTAATAATCTTATATGTCTCAATCAGATCCCCTCTCAGTATTCTAAACTCAAGGGTATACAAGCCCAGTCGCTCCAGTCTTTCAGTGTAAGGTAATCCCGCCATTCCAGGAATTGACCTTGTGAACCTACACTGCACTCCCTCAATAGCCAGAATGTCTTTTCTCAAATTTGGAGACCAGAACTGCACACAGTACTCCAGGTGTGGTCTCACCAGGGCCCTGTACAGCTACAGAAGAACCTCTTTGCTTCTATACTCAATCCCTCTTGTTATGAAGGCCAGCATGCTATTAGCCTTCTTCACTACCTGCTGTACCTGCATGCTTACCTTCATTGTCTGGTGTACAAGAACACCCAGATCTCTCCGTACTGCCCCTTTACCTAAATTGATTCCATTTAGGTAGTAATCTGCCTTCCTGTTCTTGCCACCAAAGTGGATAACCATACATTTATCCACATTAAACTGCATCTGCCATGCATCTGACCACTCACCTAATTTGTCCAGGTCACCCTGTAATCTCCTAACATCCTCCTCACATTTCACCCTGCCACCCAGCTTAGTATCATCAGCAAATTTGCTAATGTTATTACTAATACCATCTTCTATATCATTAACATATATTGTAAAAAGCTGCGGTCCCAGTACTGATCCCTGCGGTACCCCACTGATCACTGCCTGCCATTCCGAAATGGAGCCGTTTATCACTACTCTTTGTTTCCTATCAGCCAACCAACTTTCAATCCATGTAACATATTACCCTGATTTGCAACTATATCGCCATTTCTTTACTGTCATTGGGTAAAAGTCCTGAAACACCTTTCTCAACAACACTGCTGCCACACTACACCAAATAGACTGCAGCATTTCAAAAAGGTAGCTCACCCACCCTCATCTCAGGTGCTAGAATGGATGGGCAATAAATGCTGGCCTTGCCTTTGATGGCCATATCCTGTCAAGAAATATGAGACGGTTTTAAACAAATTTAATTCACTGCCCTCCATAGCCCCACCCAAGATAGCAGAAAAATACATGGTGGAAGAGAGAAGAAACAAAATTCTAAAATCTAAAACTAGGTTCCCAAATCATAGAGAGCATATTTACTTACCATTTAATCTAGGTCCATACTGGACCTGGTGTTGGCGAATGAGCCCAGCCAGGTGGTTGAAGTTTCAGTCGGGGTTTACTGTGGGAATAGTGATCACAATCACAGTTTTAGAATACTCATGGAACAAAGACAAGTGTGGTCCTAAAGGAAAATTGGGGGAAGGCCAACTATGCCAGAATCCGGCAGGAGCTGGGGAATTTAGATTTGGAGCAGCAGTTTGAAGGTATATCCACATGTGATATGTGGGATGCTTTAAAAGAGAGATTGATTGGACTTCAGGAAAGATACATTCCTGTGAAAATGAGGGAAAGAAATGGCAAGATTACGGAACCATGGATGACAGGTGAAATAGTGAGACGAGCTAAGAGGAAAAATAATGCGTACATAAGGTCTAGGTGACTGAAGACAGACGAAGCTTTGGAAGAATATTGGAATATAGAACCAATCTGAAATGAGGAATTAAGAGGGATAAACGAGGTCATTAGATATCTTTAGCAAATAGGGTTAAGGAAAATACCAAATCCTTTTATTCATATATAAGGAGCAAGAGGATAGCTGGAGAAAGGGTTGGCCCACTCAAGGACAAAGGAGGAAAGTTATGCATGGAGTCAGAGAAAATGGGTGAGATTCTTAATGAGTACTTTGCATCAGTAGTCACTGAGAAGGACATGAAGGATGTTGAGGTTAGGGATAGATGTTTGATTATACCAGGTCAAGTTGGCATAAGGAGGGACGAAATGTTAGGTATTCTAAAAGGCATTAAGGTGGACAAGTCCCCAGGTTTGGATGAAATCTATCCCAGGTTACTGAGGGAAGTGAGAGAGGAAATAAATGGGGCCTTAACAGATATCTTTGCAGCAGCCTTGAGTATGGATGAAGTCCCAGAGGACTGGAAAATTGCTAATACTGTCCCCTTGTTTAAGAAAGATAGCAGGATAATCCAGGTAATTATAGACTAGTGAGCCTGATGTCAGTGGTAGGGAAGCTGCTGGAGAAGATACTGATTCCCATTCCCAGGATCCATTCCCATTAGGAAAAACATGATTTATCAGTAAAAGCAAATTACTGCGGATGCTGGAATCTGAAACCAAAAGAGAAAATGCTGGAAAATCTCAGCAGGTCTGGCAGCATCTGTAAGGAGAGAAAAGAGCTGACGCTTCGAGTCTAACAGTTTTGACAAAGGGTTTTTGTGAAGCAAAATGGTTTTGTACAGGGAGTATCACGTCTTACCAACTTAATAGAACTATTTAAGGAAGTGACAAAGTTGATTGATGAGGGAAGGGCTGCAGATGTCACATACATGGACTTCAGTAAGGCATTTGATAAGGTTTCCCATGGTAGGCTGATGGAGAAAGTGAAGTCGAAAGGGGTCCAGTGTGTACTAGCTAGATGGATAGAGAATTGGCTGGACAACAGGAGACAGAGTAGTAGTGGAAGGAAGTTTCTCAAAATGGAGACCTGGGACCAGTGGTGTTCCACACGGATCCATGCTAGGACGTGTTATTTGTGATATACCGGAGGAAAGTATAGGTGGTCTGATTAACAAGTTTGCAGATTACATTGAGATTGGTGGATTAGCAGATAGTGAAGGGGACTATTGGAGAATACAGCAGAATATAGATAGATTGGAGAGTTAGGCAGAGAAATGGCAGATGGAGTTCAATCCAGGCAAATACGAGGTGATGAATTTTGGAAGATCCAATTCAAGAGTGAACTACAAGTTAAATAGGAAAGTCCTGGGGAAAATTGATTACAGAGAGATATGGGTGTTCAGATCCATTGTTCCCTGAAGGTGGCAACGCAGGTCAATAGAGTGGTCAAGATGGCATAGGGCATGTTTTCCTTCATTGGACAGGGCATTGAGTACAAGAGTTGGCAGGTCATGTTACAGTTGTATAAGACTTTGGTTCGGCCACATTTGGAATACTGCGTACAGTTCTAGTCACTACATTACCAAAAGGATGTGGATGCTTTGGAGAGGTTGCAGAGGAGGTTCACCAGGATGTTGCCTGGTAAGGAGGGTGCTGGCTATGAGAAGAGGTTGAGTAGATTAGGATTATTTTCATTAGAAAGATGGAGATTGATGAGGGGCCTGATTGAGGCCTACAAAACCATGAAAGGTATAGCCAGGCTGGATAGCAAGAAACTTGTACTCAGAGTGGGCGTCTCAGTTACTAGGGGTCATGAGTTCAAAGTGAGAGGGGAACAGTTTATGGGAAATATGCATCGAACGTTCTTTACACAGAAGGTGGTGGATGCCAGGAACATGTTGCCAGCGGAAGTGGTAGAAGCGGGCACAATAGCGCCATTTAGGATATATCTAGACAGATACATGGATAGGCAGGGAACAAATGGATACAGACCCTTAGAAAATAGATGACAGGTTTAGATAGAGGATGTGGATCAGCGCAGGCTTGGAGGGCTGAAGGGCCTTTTCCTGTGCTGTAATTTTCTTTGTTCTTTGTTCTAAGCTGGTGTGGAGGTGGAGTGGTGGGATGGGGATAGGTGTTGATTGAGTAATCTGCCCTGAGGCATTGGTTCAGTAACTTAAATACGATAATGTGGTTGCTTAAATTGAATATAGCAGCTTTTGAGTTTAGTCCAGTTTCCTTGGGCTCAGGAAACCCAGCAACTGAAGGTGGAATGGGGGTGGTGAGAACTGCAGGATTCAAGAGTTAAGAAAGTTTTGCACAGTATTGCCAACAAAGACGAGGAACGCTTCCCATCCACTACCCCTCTTCCCAATTCCCAGACACTCAAGCAAATATGGTGTCACAGAACACCTGGATCCACTGACCATGCTCACCACAATAATCCAACATCCTACATCTCCTTATCTTCATTTCCGAACCTACCCCATTTCTGAGCCAGCTGTGGTTTTATGTCTCCTCCTCTACCCACCAATAATCTCACTCCAAAGTGGTCTTCACACCCCTCCATGTGACCTCCTCTATTTGCCTATGATCTTACTATTCATAGCATTTCCTGTTTCCTCCTTCATCCATGCCCAACTTTGACTTTCCTATCCGACAATCTGCCAACCTGTCAATCTGGCTGGGTACTAGCAGGGCAAGAGTATAACAATTCAAATGATGTTCAGTAGGGCATCTGAGTTAATTGCATTTTGAAATTTCCAGGCTATTTCATGCTTCCAAGTCCTCTCGCTCCTTCCAATCTCCTTATAGATACCAAGGGCAATATACAGAAAACTCAAGCATGTGCTGTCTACAATTATTCCAACTATTAAATGCAATGCACATTTTACAGAGTTTTGTCTTACTTTTTAATCTTGGAGCTGGATTTTACAATTAAAATTGAAATTCAACCAGTTTATAGTTGACTGAAAACAGTAATGATAATATTTCTATCTCCACAATTCCTTCAAGTTTGCTCAAGTATTATTTGTTACCTGGATAAATTCATAGGACAGTTACAATGAAAATTCTTTAAAAATTGCTTTGCTAACTTTATGTCATCAGAATTTTGAAAGTATAATTCGTTAATAATATTTTTAATCTGAAAATCGGTCATCTTGTCTCTGGTCATCTGAATAGAATCTCTTTAACTACCCAAGAGTTCAGCGTTTATAGAACAAAGCTGGAAGTCAGCAGTGTAACTGCGTTCCTTCCAAAAACAAAACAAAATTAAGTTGAAAATTATGTTCTACAAAATAAAATTATGTTGGTGATTTAGATTAGTATTTTAATATGTGGTAAATTATGACAATCCTTGGAGAGTCTTGTAGAGAAGGCAGCTGAGTAGCAACATTTGTGCCCCAGTCATGAACCCAAGGCTGATCGACTTCTGTCTGCCTTTCTTTTTTCTCTTTCTTTCAGTTGTGCTGTTTCTGTTTATCTTTTAGTTCCTTTTTTGGCAGCATCGCTCTCCTTCCCAGAGTGCCTGCAGCAGCAAAAGCAATGCATTGAGTCATACAGCACAAAAACAGACCCTTTGGTTCAACTAGTCCATGCCGACCATAATCCCAAACTAAACTAGTTCCTCCGCCTGCGCTTAGCCCATATCCCTCCAAACTTTTCCTATTCACATACTTTTCCAAATGGCTTTAAACATTGTAACTGTACCCACATCCACCACTTCCTCTGGAAGTTCATTCCACACCGAACCACTCTCTGTGTTAAAACGTTGCCCCTCATGTCTTTTTTAAATCTTTCTCCTCTCAGCTTAAAAGTATGCCTGCTAGTTTTGAAACACCCTATCTTAGGGAAAAGACCTATCTCTACCCCTCATGATTTTATAACCCTCGATAAGACCACCTGTCAACCTCCTACACTCCAGATAAAAAGTCCCAGCCCCTCCAGCTTCTCCTGGTAACTCAAACCTTCCATTCCTGTCATCATCCCAATAAATCATTTCTGAAACCTCTTCAGCTTAATAATTCCTGGAATTATTAGCAGTGGCGGGAGCGGTTCCTTCCAGGGCAGTCAGCAGCGGTAATTTCCTTTTAAGACTGAGATAGATAGGTTCTTGAGTATCAAGGGTATCAAGGGTTATGGGGATAAAGTGGCAGAATGGGGTTTGAGGACTTTATCAGCCATGATTGAATGACAGAGCAGTATTGATGGGCTGAATGGCCTAAATTCTGCTCCTATGTATTATGTGTCTAGATTAGTGTGGTGCTGGAAAAGCACAGCAGTCCCAGCAGCATCCGAGGAGCAGTAAAATCGACGTTTCGGGCAAAAGCTCTTCATCAGGAATACCTATGTATTATGGTCTTATGTTCCTTTGCTGACATGATGGTCACAAGAGGCAGAAGCAACAGACTGAGGCCTGTTCAAGACCCAGCAGTTTCAGTGGACTCATGACCATGATGACGTCGGTGGAGTCAAGATGGCACTGAAGAATTGCAACACAGTTCCAGTGACAATGATGGCTAGGCCTGGGTACCTGACAAGGGAGGCAGCGATGTTCCAGCTGCAGCGGTGTGTGGGGACTCAGGGCAACCTGAGTGGTCACAGGCTGAGGGATAGGCATTGTAGTTTTGTTTTCCTTGTGGTGAGGACTCATGGTGGAGGCGGGGGGTGGGGGGGTTGTTGGTGATCTGGACATTTCCTTTTCTTTTGACTGTTTCTTTTAGTTCTGCGTCTGTTTTTAATCCTGCCTTTTGTACAATAAGTTGGTGCCAGAGAATGGTGACTTTGTACACTTTTCACTGCACTCCTGTACTCAAGTCCACATGACAATAAAATCTAAATATAAATATCTAATTTAAGGCAGTGTACTTTTTTTTAGTAATCATTACCTTATTGAGCTAAATATAATCTTGTAACCTTATAATCATGAAGTTCAAAATTATGATTGACATTATGGTTGAAATTGTATTTTCAACCTTACAGTATGAGACAGGCAAGCTTGGTAAATGAAAAATCAATGTTGATTTGCATTACTAAGCTTATTGAGATCATTCATCTTTACTAGAATCTGATTACTCTTCCTTTTATTAAAATCAATTCATTAACAAACGGACAGGTAAATATAAAAGGTGATGGTTTATTCTTTATATTGCAAAACAGGTGGAGAAGATTAAAAACAGTACACCATGTTTAACACAGAAATAATTGTGATAATTAGCAATTAGCGAGAATGTTAGGAAGTGCTTTTCAACCTACAGAATCCAAATAGTTATCAAATTAAATTTTCATGAAAACATAATAATTTTCTACTTAACTAAGACTAATACTCACTCAATCAATGTTGTCTCTAGATGTACAATATTTAAAATTAACTGATCTGAGACATGATCTTGCTAGCACATTGAGTCAATCCAGCGTCTTAAGATGTAATGTAATAGTTTGACAGCTTTCCACTTTATTCATGCAATAAAGTGTGGATGAAAGACAGTGAACACCAAGATGATATGGATTCTCTAGACAAATGACTATAGAAATTATTTGGAGCATGTGGAACACCTTGATCTTTACATTAGGTCCAGAACCTTTTCATCTAATTTCCCCAGATCCCCAGGCAATTTCTTCCCAAACCTCCAGGTTTCAGGTTTAATACACAACTCCATCCACCTGGACGCCATCATCGGATGTTGCATCTGGTAATATTGGTCTCATTTTTAAAAACTATTGATGAATTATTGTTCCCGCCAGATCTTCCTTAGCTGTGTTGACAGAAAGTTAAAGGATAGTTTGCTTTCAAAAGGAAGAGCACAATAGTGGAATGTGCATAATCTAGGTCAGAAAATGGAAGTCCATGAGATTTATTTGCTGTAAAAAGGCACACCCTAAGGACACAATGGCAGAATGTTGGGGTGTTTCTTTTAAGAATTTAGAACAGCCTGTATTCCTTAATTCTTCCCAAGATCAGAAAACCTAGAATGACATAACTGGTATTATGTACTTTTTTTTCATAAATTAAGTGTGGAACATAAATTTGATAGATGGAAGTGATGGAGGTAGCTCAAATGTTTTAAGTATTCAAACTAATCTCCAGTAGCAATGGAGACAATGTTTAAAATAGCACTGAGCTTGTTACAATAGTTTGTCTTGAGAGAACTAAGCAAGGATATTCTATCGACATTCTATTTTTAAAAAATCCACATTGTGGATAATATGATAAATGCATCTGGGAGAATGCTTGGCAGTTAACGGTTCATTACCCATTAATGGGTATATTCTCCATGCTAATGCCTCTTTCTATCAAAGTTTACATGCCAACAAATCAGCAAATTCCTCTCATACAGTATAAATGTTGGTTTTGCCCATGAAGTGGTATTCTTGCAAATTGTCCTGAAGACAGCACAATGAAAAACTTTATCAAAATACGTCATTTTCAGATGATCATCTGTTGCACAGCTTCGAAGGTTGAACAGATCTGTGAATCAATGTACTCGGGCACAGGATTCAAATACAATTAAAATGTGAACCTTAATACTGAAGAACACTGCATCCTTTTGAATGCAGAGGAGCACTTTATCCAGTCAATTATGTACTCTCATCCATCTGAATGCACACCACTAGTCAATAAAATAGTCACCCATGTTTTAAGAACAAAGCTTGATCATTGAATTAAAAACATGCAGAAATGATCATACAGCATATAGTTATATTGTGTGAAGTTGCAAATGACTTTTAAACTTACCCTTTAGAAGGTGCCCAATTCTAGATCTGGCTTTCTCCTGATGGAATTACCCAGGTGAATTACTCAGAGACCAGAAGTGGTCACAAACCCTTCAGCACGATATCTGCTTCCTGAAAATATTAAAATCCAGGAGATTCAAAAACTAGGTAGGCAACAACATTCAAGTACCAATATCTGTTTTGATGCATTAAGATCACAACCTGCAGCCTACATTGATAAAGATTTCAGATGGTGATTTTAGAAATTCAAACACCCTGGCCACTGTTATCCCCTCACCAACACAGTTTTATCCTCCATCAGGATGACAAAATCTAGTCTTTTGTCTACCCAGAGAGGGTCATCATTGACACAAGATTTTGGAATAGATTTCTGTTGTGACCATCTGGACTGTAATGTAGGCTATATAAACTCCGTCAGTTTATTCCATTGACTTCAACTGATTCAAATTCAGCTGATTCCTATTTAGTCATAGAAAATAGGGTCTAAACTACAGTTGAATCATTTAATGAATGAGCATGCATTTATTTCTCTATTGGCTCTTAACATTCAAAGCCAAACAACTCTTAGATTCTGAGCCTTGTTACACATTAACCACACTAACTATTTCCCCTTAAGCTGAACTCACTACTTTAAATTAAATGTTTTCACATAATAGCCAACTACAATAATTTGCCAAACATGAATGATGATCCTATTCATATTAAAAAAAGTGTGCTCAGTATTCAGATTTAATCCTATGTGTGTTGTTGGAGGTATTTGAAAACTATTGTGACAAAACTATCACCAAAACAGTATGCAAAAGTTGGAAAAACAAAATATTGTATCCGTAAAACAGTTTTTAATCATCTGTTAAATTTATGATTCGAAAATGCCGGTATTAGACTGGGGTGTACAAAGTTACCACAATCACCTGATGAAAGAGCGTCGCTCCGAAAGCTAGTGTGCTTCCAATTAAACCTGTTGGACTATAACCTGGTGTTGTGTGATTGTTAAATTTATGCTGATTGATCTTCAAACTGGAGTTCTAATATAATTCCTTCACATAGAAGGGAAACTAGAGGCAAGTATTGAGTGAGTTTGACCAGTTATAAAGTTCTTCTATGTCATATCAGTTTTGTTCAAAGCACTCCAGGAATAATGAATATCTGTACTCTGGGCAAAATCATTTACTTCGACTTACTAATGCAGCTTGGGACTCTACTAACTGGAGTATAGGAGAATGAGAGGTGATCTCATTTTTTTGAGGGATTGACAAGGTAAATGCTGAGAGACTGTTTCCTCTCATAGGAGAGTCTAGGATCAAAGGGTGTAGTCTCAGAATTAAGGGGAGCCAAGTTAAGACTGAGATGAGAAAGAATTTCTTCTCTCAGAGGCGTGAGAGTTTTTGGAACTCCTTGCCACAGAGAGCTGTAAGGGTAGAGTCCTAGTGAATATTTAAGGCTTAGACAGATTCTTGATCATTAGGGGAATCAAGAGTAATAGGGAAAAGGCAGGAAAGTGGAGTGAAGAATGTCAGAACCCCCATGATCCCATTGAATGGCAGAGCAGGCTCGAGGGCCAACAGCTTACTCTTGTTCCTATTTCTTATGCGAGTATTGTTTTATGCCCTTTTGCAACTTTGGAGTCAGGCATGAAACCATCATTGTGAGTCAGCCACCTTTAATAAATAATGTCCAATTTCCATTTCAAAGCACTTGCAAATCTTGGCAGCAAATCAAAAGTCTTGCATTTGTCAAGAAATGTACAATATAGAAATGCAACTCAAGCTACCCATGTGCAAGATCAATTGACAAGTTTCATGGTGAAAAGTTGAAGTATGTTCTCTTCACTTCTCTTGTACATCGTACAGACATGGGACATGAAGGTGAGTGTTATTTACTTTAAAAGACACGTTAGCAGTGAGAAAACTAGTCACAAACACTTATTTTGCCATTCCTGGGGCTTTCAAGGTGGATTCTGGAGGGAGTTAAAGGTTGTTGCTGACATACAGGATAGCAAGGTTCAGACCAAGATTAGAGTCAAAAAGTGTGGTGCTGGAAAAGTACAGCCGAAGAGCAGGAGAGTTGACGTTTCGAGCATAAGCTCTTTCTCCCAAGATTAGAACAACCAACTTCTTACTGAATTGTGGAGTAAACCCACTGGGGCAAATTACTTTCTCAATCCTAATCCTTATTTTCTTATTCTTCGTTGTAATTTTTACTAGGTAGCTGATCCTATCCTTCTCCCTCCCCTCTGTGGTCTGCCATCCATCCTATGTGCGAATTCTAATATTAGCTTTGACTCACCACGAGCAATACCAGGGGACATCTGTTAGCAATCTTTTTAAAAAATTCAATTGACAAACATGCCAGGACTAATTTGTGGTTGCTCAGTTTGGCTGTCCTTGCTCAACCTTCTAACCCAACATTGCTACTTACCCTGCAGTCCTGTTCTGCAAACAATTGTGAGACCTTGAAACTAACTTTAACCAAGTGTAATTGCTGTAGGGTTCTCTGGGACTCATCAATTCTGAATGAGCACCTGCAGTCTAATTACTAGCTTGAAACACAGACCCAAAGACTGTCAGTCACTGGGAGGTTCTGTTAGACAATGCATTTTTCACGATAGATTACACCTTGTCGATGGAAATGGTTGACAACATTACAGCTGCACACAGGAATGCTGAAAGAGCTATGGAATATTTCTGCGCTCTTTTGGATATCGTAAGTGTGCCATTCCTTTCACAGCGGCTACTGAGTGAGAATTGTGCAGTTTTTGCTAGTCTCTCTGAGTCAAATCATTGCATCATGAAAACCTCAGATTCCAAAGGACAAATATTAATCATAATTTTTCTTTGAGCAAAATAAGATGAATGAATTTGACGGCTGATTTTACTCCCATTTCCATAAGCCATACAATTGCTTATTAACTCTTTAACCAGAAACAGCTTTTTGGTAAAAATCTTAAATTTAGGCACAAGTTGCATATCAACCTTTTTACTTTGTCATCGAAGCACAGTGGTGTGACTTTTCTCAATGTTTGCATTTTAATAGTGATGATGTTCAGGTGGAAGTACTTTAAGTCACTTGTGACCTTTTAACAATCTGCCTCAGAACTTTCTTGCACATTTCGAACCTGTTTGTATTTTGCCTATATCCCCACTGACTTCATTTCCATTTGTCAGTGTGCACTTTAGTACTCACTGTAATAAACAGACTGTGCAATAACTTTTTTATTGACTGATTTATGAATGATGTAATCCAGATTTTTTTAAAAATGGTCTCTTATTTATTAATTTGCAATATGTGTTGAATGTGATTAGACCTTCTGCTGATAATGATCAATTAAGCTATTGCAGCTGGATATCATCAGATGTAACTTACTGAATCTGCTCTGTTCAGCTATAAATGTATTGCTGGAAAAGTGCAGCAGGTCAGGCAGCACCCAAGGAGCAGGAGAATCAACGTTTCGGGCATGAGCCCTTCTTCAGGAATGAAGAAAGTGTGCCAAGCAGGCTAAGATAAAAGGTAGGGAGGAGGGACTTGGGGGAGGGATATTGGAAATGTGATAGGTGGAAGGAGGTTAAGGTGAGGGTGATGGGCTGGAGTGGGTGGGGGTGGAGAGGTCAGGAAGAAGATTGGAGGTTAGGAAGGTGGTGCTGAGTTCAAGGATTGGGACTGAGACAAGGTGGGGGGAGGGAAAATGAGGAAACTGGAGAAATCTGAGTTCATCCCTTGTGGTTGGAGGGTTTCTAGGCGGACGATGAGGCGCTCTTCCTCTAGTCGTCGTGTTGCCATGGTCTGGCAATGGAGGAGTCCAAGGACCTGCATGTCCTTGGTGGAGTGGGAGGGGGAGTTAAAGTGTTGGGCTACAGGGTGGTTGGGTTGGTTGGTCCGGGTGTCCCAGAGGTGTTATCTGAAAAGTTCCGCAAGTAAGTGGCCTGTCTCCCCAACATAGAGGCGGCCACATCGGGTGCAGCGGATGCAGTAAATTGTGTGTGGAGGTGCAGGTGAGTTTGTGGTGGATATGGAAGGATCCCTTGGGGCTTTGGAGGGAAGTAAGGGGGGAGGTGTGGGCGCAAGTTTTGTATTTCTTGCGGTTGCAGGGGAAGGTGCAGGGAGTGGAGGTTGGGTTGGTTGGGGGTGTGGACCTGACGAGGGAGTCAAGGAGGGAGTGGTCTTTTTGGAACACTGATAGGGGAGGGGAGGGAAATATATCCCTCTGGTTGGAGGTGGCGGAAATGACGAAGGATGATACGATGTATATGGAGGTTGGTGGGGTGATAGGTGAGGACCAGTGGGGTTCTGTCCTGGTGGCAATTGGAGGGGCGGGGCTCAAAGGCAGAGGAGCGAGAAGTGGAGGAGATGCGGTGGAGAGCATCGTCGATCACGTCTGGGGGGAATTTGCAGTCTTTGAAGAAGGAGGCCATCTGGGTTGTTCGGTATTGGAACTGGTCCTCCTGGGAGCAGATGCGGCGGAGATGAAGGAATTGGGAATATGGGATGGCGTTTTTACAGGGGGTAGGGTGGGAGGAGGTGTAGTCTAGGTAGCTGAGGGAGTCGGTCGGTTTATAGTAAATGTCCGTGTTGATTCGGTCACCCGAGATAGAAATGGAGAGGTCTAGGAAGGGGAGGGAGGAGTCTGAGACAGTCCAGGTAAATTTGAGGTAGGGGTGGAAGGTGTTGGTAAAGTGGATGAACTGTTAAACCTCCTCGTGGGAGCACGAGGCAGCGCCGATACAGTCATCGATGTAGCAGAGGAAAAGGTGGGGGGGTGGTGCAAGTGCAGCTGTGGAAGATGGACTGTTCCACATATCCTATGAAGAGGCAGGCATAGCTGGGGCCCATGCAGGTGCCCATGGCTACTCCTTTGGTTTGGAGGAAGTGAGAGGATTGGAAAGAGAAGTTGTTCAGAGTGAGAACCAGTTCAGTCAGTCGAAGGAGGGTGTCAGTGGAAGGGTACTGGTTGGTACGGCGGGAAAGGAAGAAGCGGAGGGCTTTGGGTCCTTCGTGATGGGGGATGGAGGTGTACAGGGACTGGATGTCCATGGTGAAGATAAGGCGTTGGGGACCGGAGAAGCGAAAATCATGGAGGAGGTGGAGGGCATGGGTGTTGTATCAAACATAGGTGGGGAGTTCTTGGACTAAGGGGGACAGAACCATGTTGAGGTATGCAGAGATGAGTTCGGTGGGGCAGGAGCAGGCTGAGAAAATGGGTCGGCCGGGGCAGTCAGGTTTGTGGATTTTGGGCAGGAGGTAGAAACGGGCGGTGCAGGGTTGTGGGACTATGAGGTTGGAGGCGGTGGATGGGAGATTCCCCTGAGGTGATGAGGTTATGGACGGTCTGGGAAATGATGGTTTGGTGGTGGGAGGCGGGGTCATGGTCAAGGGGGCAGTGGGAGGAGGTGTCCGCGAGCTAGCGTTTAGCCTCAGCGGTGTAAAGGTCGGTGCGCCAAACTACTACCGCGCCTCCCTTGTCTGCCGGTTTGATAGTGAGGTTGGGGTTGGAACGGAGGGAGTGGAGGGCTGCACGTTCCGAGGGTGAGAGGTTGGAGTGGGTGAGAGGGGTGGAGAGGTTGAGGCAGTTAATATCACGGCGGCAGTTGGCTATGAAGAGATCGAGGGTGGGTAAGAGGCCAGCTATAACCAAAATAAGTTACATCAATGGAGCAAGTAACTGGCATCTTGGATTTGACAATGTCCTCATGTAGTGTGAAGAAATATCTTTTATTCTTGGTGGGATTTCAAAGTTGGCTAAGAGCACTGGGCATCTGTGAGCCTGGTTTATACTGACTTCATTTCCACTTGTCAGTGTGCACTTTAGTACTCACTGTAATAAACAGACTGTGCAATAACTTTTTTATTGACTGACTTAAAACTCTGGATTACATCATTCATTCAAAAAAGATCTCTTATTTATTAATTTGCAATATTAATTTTCAGTAATTTGAAAATGTCCATTTGCACCCTCATAAGTAAATGTTAGACCATGGAAGTACATTTGTGAGAGCTTTTCTGTTGGTCATTTCCAATGGTTTGTGGTAAGCCAAAGAGATAAGGATGGAACCCTCTTTATTCTGGCAATTAGTTTGAGTTTTGTCCTTTGTGTTCATAGTTTGCCTGATATATTGTAAGAACTTTAGAACCAAACACAATAAACTTATCAACTTGTAATAGACATATTCCTAGGCCATCCTTGGATGCATCTACCTCCATAGTAGTGAGCTTGGAGGGATCATAAGCATAAAGGTTGGTCAGGTCATGGCGAGATGCAATATTGCAGTCTGCAATCTTTGAAATTCAAAATTACATATTTGACATGTTATGGATAGTGATAGTATGTCGATCTGTGCATATTGGTATGTCAGTGATAGTAGACCTTTCTGTGTTAGCGATGTGAGAGGTGTCAGATGTCCAACCCACAGAGCTGTATTGATTTTTAAGATGGCTAATGTCAAATCAATGGATGTCAAACCCATTGTAAGCAGTTAACTTATTGTTTGTGGACTGCACGGGATACCATTCATTTAGGCAGATCAACAGTACAGGGAAAGGCCCTTTAGAAACATCCACCTTAGTATTGTAATCTCATTTTCCAGCACTTGGCCATTGGCATTATCCATTCCAAAGATGTGCCAGTTTCCTCAGTACATCTCATGTAAGATGTATAAAGGGATAATATTTGTACTGGCAAATAATGTCAATATATATCTGATATCTCAGACCTACATAATCAGTTTGGATTTTAGATATTTTTATTTAACTTGTTTAGACATATTATGGCCAATCTCTGGAGCACGTGGGACTCCAGTTCAGGCCTTCTGGTCCAGAGAGTTCAGGCCTTCTGGTCCAGAGATAGGGACACTAACATAAGACAAGAGAAGTCATTGGTCAAAATCATGCTCTTTCAGTAGAGTGGCAGAGGATCTGTAACCAATAATGTGTATTTACAACAGTTGGCAAGAGAATTGGAAACAATATGTGAAGAAACAAGTTTATGCAGTGCATTATTGTAATCTAAAATGCACTGCCTAAAATAACAATAAAAGCAAGCTCATAAATAACTTGCTGAAAGGAACTGGATATTCAAAGGAGAAAAAATTACCAAGGTATGGGAAGAACAGGATCTAATTCATAGCTCTTTCTAAGAGCCCATGCAGGGACAATGAGCTGAATAGCCTCCACCTATGCCATATTACCCGATGACATTATAATTCCAGCCATTGTGTTGAGGATTGTCATAGCCCTTCAGTATATCATGCATTTGCAAATGTTGAGTCTTGCTTGATTCTATTCAGTGACTGATAACAGGGTTAAGATAACATATAACATGCTAATGATCCTTTTGATTTACATCACCATGTCTCTCAGAAAATGACTAGAAGCAAAGCTTTAAGTAAACAGAATTGGTTTCATGATGTACTGTACAGCTGATAGTTTTCCAAGCAGTGTTCTAATCTGAAAGATCAGTTGGGAAAGGATCATGCTGGAGTCTATCTTTTCTCAATCTTTCATTTGATTATGGAATAAGACATTATAAGCAATATCAACTAAGCACCTACAGTTTCATTAATATCTTTTTATATGTGCTCAAGTAAACCCAAATTAATGCTCAACATTTGCATATAAAGAAGTAGAATTAAGCTACAATTTATTTGCAGTGTTGTAAATCAGAAGTTTAAAAGTGAACTATTCTGCATCAATGATAAATGAAAGAAATAGTTAGTCTCTTAGTTTATCATACTCCAGGTTTCAGTAAGGTTTCTGTCCAATTTTGCATCTTGGCATAAGCCAATTTTGGCTGTTTTATTTTTCTGCTTGGTGTTGAAGGCCAAATTAAATGTTGCTCAGTGTAAACTAATGACATGATAATTCTTTCCATTATACCATTTATCCCTTTATTAGCTAAAAAATATGTTCACACTAATGTAGTTTTAGTGGGTCCTTCACACACAGGCAGATGTTGCATTCACAAAAATGATTAATGAATCTGTAAGGTTTAAAAAATGAGAAACACAGTGACCTGAATTGTGCTCATTAGGGCAGCAGTGTCTTGAAGAAATGTGAAGATCCTGATTTACATTCCTGGGTATGGTGTGCTGTATTGGGAGAAGTCCTGACTCTGCAAATCTGACCTTCAAACCTGACCATCTGCACTTCATATTTTCAATCCAGGGGCAGGGTGGAAGGCTAGATTGAGAGTCAGGCAACCGGAGAAGAACCTAAGAGACTGCCAGTTCCCTTCATCAGCCAGTTGGAAAATCTACGTTGGGGTTTTTGCACTATGTGTACAGTTTAAAACTAAAGTTCAAAACAGGAAACGCCCTTCCTGCTCTCACTGCCTCACTTTGCACCCACCAACTTCAGCATTCCATCCACCCATCAAATAACCCTCAACTAACCTATGCCATCATCCTGGGCCCCTCATACCCCCATGCCAATCTACCCATCTATCATTGGCCCTTTTATTCCCAACACACACATGGCTCTCTACAAGCCCTATGCTAGTTTATGCCCCCACCCATCACCCATTCCAACCCAAAACAATCCACCCATTATCCAGCAGGGGCTTTAATCAAAAGGCAGGCCCAACAGAAAATGATGTTGCCATGTTGGATGTTGCCATTGAAATTAAAAACACCTTAATTGATATTCAATATATTGAAATTTCTTCAGTAAATCACTTACGTAAACAATCACTTAAGTGCTCAATGTTTCATGTAAACAAACATTTCATTTAAATGCTTAATCTCTTATTCCAAAGAACTTTTACATTCAATAAGCAGCTGGAGCTGCCCTTCAATAAACACCCTATTGCTTAAATTATAATTTAGAAAATCAGTTATGCAGCACAAATCCTACAATAATTTTATGTAAACAGGAACTCTTAGCTGGCAACTACTTCTTTTGAACTCCACATCCTTTTTTAGGCAGTTTATTCATAACTTTGCCAGTCCCAATGAATGCATTCATTTTTTATGCACAAGCATCCCATTTCACAATCCTAAAAAGAGCTTTTCCTCCGACAAAGTTGTCCTGGAGCCAAAGAAATGCCTCACAACTTTCCAGGTCTCATCCCTGATGTCTCCCTCACATCCCTTCACTCCCTCACAATGCCTTAGACCCACCCAAGCAAACTTATGTTCTTTGAGTATACTCATAGAGAGGTGGTAGTCTAATGATAATACCACTGGAGTAGTAATCCATAATTTGTTGGTATGTAAGTTCAATTCCCACTATGGCATATGGTGATGTTGACTTCACTTTTTTAAAACAAAAACGTCTGTAATGGAAAACTAGCCAAACAGTGACCATGTCACTACAGCTGATTGTCATAAAAACTCATCAATTAATTCATGTTGCTTTGGGAAATCAGTTTTCTTTGTGGTTGACGTTTGAATGGTCCCCATAAGTCACTTAGTTCAAAGACAATGGGAAATAAATGCTGGCTTTGCCACATCCCATAATGAATTTTAAAAATGCCAACTTAGTGTTTACTTCCATCCTCTCAGCCTTCACCTACCATGCCACTCATTGAGCATCCACAAGTATCTATAAGTATAGGGGAAATACGTATTTCTAATATTTAAAGTTCTACATGGCACTCTCTTGAGAAATCAACTCCCTTTCATAAATATACATTTTGATATTTGTTATTTTTAATAGGTCAACATTTGTGACAAGTCTCAACAATTGAGGCAGTTCCTGTGAGTTTTTCACATTATATGCATAATAATCTACAAAGTTAACAGCCTTAAAGGACCACCTGACCCCCCTCCCGCCCCCCCCCCCCCCCCCAATGAAGGATCCTTGACTCCAACCTTAAAGGATATGCCTACCAAGCAAAGGATATCTGACCCCTATCCAGAAGATTTATGATAGCATACCCACATTAGTAGCTCTCCAAAGATGTCCCCTGGTTATCCAAGAGAAATGCATTGAGAACAGACTGGCTTTTATGTGGTTAGTCTCCACACTCTGGGTTCTTGACTCCAAAGTGCAATTTCAGTGGAAGCAGCTGGTCATTTAAGTCACCAAGTGCCTCTAGAAACTGTGTATATACAGTTCTGCTATAACATGTGTTTCTTCAACACAAATTGGCTATAACGCAATTGAATAATTTAGATCATTATTTGTAGAACGCGAACTTTCCTTACCTATATTGGCTATAACGTGATTCCGATCTCAATGGTTTAAGTGATACTGCTATTACATGATTTTCTTATTACGGGGGATCGCACGGAAATGAAACTAGCACATTATATCAGAACAGACTGTACAAATTACAGCCTACCCCAATCCCATCCCTGTGAAGATTAAAAATGGCACTTTCAGGGTTTGGGATTCCCAACATCTCCTACCATTTTTGCCCCAATGAAAATCTACATTGTGTCTTCTTGTTCTTGGAAAGTCTTTGACGTAAAGGGGTAAATGTAAAAGTTCTGATCTGACCCCATCAAAAATCTGATGGTAGTGTAAATATTTTGGCTGCAAACCAGTGAATTTCAAGTTCAACTGAGGTGGTTCCCCACTGGACAGCAAGTAGAGGCAGAAGTAAATTTTATTTCAATCCTCAGGCTGTTTCTACTGCCAGATGTAGGAATGCAATTAATTTTATTTGCAATTTATAATCCAGGAATGACTAGCTGCTGAGTTTATAGCTAGTAATCACCCACCCCTTCCCCAAAGCCATGGCCCTAGCTTAGCTAAGGATGTCAATGAAGAAATGTATGTCTATGGCGTAATTACGTCATTTACATACCATAAATGGCTAGGCACATCATGCACCTGCCCAAAAAGTGATTTAATTTCAAAAGAGCGTGAACATCTTTGTATTTTGGGAATCCACTACATGCTGTCTTGACACACAGTAACAAACCATTCTGTCCATTCCAACAATTTTCTAGCCCTATGGAAACATATAATATTTGAGTTAATCATTAAACAGGACAAAGAAACACCATGAAACTCTTTGATGACCAAAGAAATAATATGCTGTGGTTTCTGTGCACTGGAAACATTCTGAATTCTACGCTAAAATGATTTCCCTGAGCTAAATGCTCATGCCCCATTGAGGTGTGTTGGTTTCCCAATGTTATATCATCTCCAGGAGATTTTTGGAAAAGAGGAATTGGCTTAATTGGCTTCCAGGTCCCAAGAGTCATCAGCAAACAGATTAGCTGTCTGGACGTAGCCTCCTAATGCTAGGTTGGTTAAGCCCATACTCCAGACAGGCATTTTACCAGCTTGACATTAGTTACAGCCAAAGACTATCACACAGAGTTTAGCTGGTGGGTACCATTTTTAAATTCGCATTTTAAAAAGTTGGAGAGAGGGAACTTCCTTCGTATGGCCACTTCAATCACCTATCTCTAATGACATCATGGTGCTCCTCCTGAGCAAGGGCAGCATGGTGGTTTAGTGGTTAGCACTGCTGCCTCATAGCGCCAGGGACCTGGGTTTGATTCTAGCCTCGGGTGACTGTCTAAGTGGAGTTTGCACATTCTCCTCGTGTCTGTGTGGGTTTTCTCTGGGTGCCCCATTTTCCTCCCACTGTCCAAGGATGTGCAGGTTAGGTGAATTGGCTATGCTAAATTGCCCCAAGTGTTCAGTGATGTGTATGCTAGGTCCATTAGTCGGGAGTAAGTAGAGGGAATGGGTCTGTTCAGAGTACCAATGTGGACTTTTTGGGCTAAAGGACATGTTTCCACACTGTAGGGATTCTATTCTATAGGCTCTGCTGATTTGAAAGTCTATTTACATTCTTAATCAGTTGTCCTCTGGCCATTTATTAGTCAGTTTAAGGCAAGTTGCAGCTACTGTTTATTCCCACTCAGTGCAGATATCTGATTCCATTTGAACCTGATGGTGTAGATCTGAAGCCCATAGCTATCTACCTGTTTTACAGTGAAGTCTGAAATCCCATTTCAACATTAGCAAGTCCTTCACTCAGAACTGATGCTGCAGCAGTCAACGCACCATTTACAAGGTTGTATGACAGTTTCAATGAGGTTTGAATGTACTCAGCAGAATGAATTGCACTCATTCAGGAAGCCAACATGCTGTTTAGAGAAAAAGAGAATCATTCAAGCTTTTCCATTCTCAGATAAATTAAAATGCTACACTGTATATGTAGGGAAAGGAAGGGGAAGATTTAAAAGAAAAGCAAGCTTATCTTTAAAACATGACCATCCTTGTAGGAATTCAATCAGCATTGCATGTGATTTAAATACCTTTTAATTGCTTCTATTTTGACAATGTTTCTATTAAAACATAACCGAATGGAGTTTAAACAGCTGTATATTAAGATAAATACTTATCTCAGACTCCAGTTACTATTTGCCGCTCTGCAAAACAAAAGTTAACATTGAGTGACCAACGTTACTCGTATAAATGCTTCTAAGATTCATTTTCCTTAACATAAGACTAACCTTTTGCTTGATTGATTCGGAAGCTCATTGACATGTTTAAATTTATATATTTCCAATCACTTGGATAAAAAGAAAATATTGCAGATGCTGGAATTCTGCTTCAGTGTTGAGATCTTACACCATCGATGATCAACTCTGTTTTGTTTTAGGGTCTGGCTTTGTCTTTGTAAACAGTTTTCCTGCACATTCTGTCCAATGTCATTTGGTACCACTTGCCTTTCAGATTCCAAGAAAAGCTCTATATCTTTTACATAGCTGTCACAAACTATGCCTTACTGATTTATTGGTTTAGTGTCTTTCCCTGACTATACTGATAGAGTCAGCTGCACCTCAAGCATGTAATTATTGTCCGCCTGCCACTGTGGCATCATACTGACATCCATTCTCTATTAGTGAGTCAATAGTTTGCCCTTTTACCTGCCCAAAAGATACTTTCTAAAGGCTGTGGAATATGTGGCCAATAAATAAGCATCCCTGACAATTCCTCTTTGGATAAGTTACAATCTTGCCCTTTAACGCAGCACCTTCCAAAAACTAACTCGTCAATGGACTTACTCATGAGATAGGAAATAATAGAAAGGTCCCATAACAGAAACTCAGTGTTTTTCTGATACTTAAATCAAAATTTGTTTTTGCTCATTGCTACTATATTTTTCTTCTTTCAAGAAATAATGGTATGTGTGTGCAATCAGCAATGTTTAACTTTGTCCATAATTTTGAACACAGTAGCATTTATCTAAATACCGAGAAATACAAACTAAAATTATCTAACTGAGCAGATTCTGTTTTCTGATCTAATTATGAGCTTAGGCTTATCACTGTTGACAGTCTGTCGTGAAAATCCCTAGACCATGGACTCTGACATGATAAACGGCTTTATTCATGGTCTCTGCTTCACATTCCTTCTTCGTTAAATGGACTTTTTGCCTGTAGGGTGAAGGTGATTTAAACCCTGTTTAGTGAAATCCTGAGCATTTCTGACAGTTCTAAAAATGAACCAGCTTTCTTTCCTCATGGTAGCAGCCAGCCAATACTCTGTTGAATAACTAGGTGAGTAGAGAAATAAGCCACTGGATTTTTTATTTGTCGTTTTGTGTGCGTGCAAGCACGAGACAGTGCATAGACATTAAATGACCAAGAATAATTAGGTTCCACAAATGACACTCATTGTCAAGTACGATGTTAAATACTTTGGCTGCTGTTATAGAGTCATAGAGACATAGTCATGCAGCACGGAAACAGACCCTTCAGTCCAATTCGTCCATGCCAACTAGGTTTCCCAATCTAAACTTAGAATTTGCCATTTGGTCAACATCCCTCTAAATCTTTCCTATTCGTATCTGTCCCAAAATATTTTAAATGTTGTAACTCTACCCGCCTCTACCATTTCCTCTGGCAGTTCTTTCCAAACATGCATCATCCTCTGTGTGAAAAAGTTGCCACTCATTCCTTTCGGTGCCATCTCTTTGTCGCTAGGCCCACCTCACCGCTGCATCAATGCTGGGTCCAATGCTAAGCCCACACTTTTCCTGCAACCAGGAGTAACCCGCTTCAATGGTGCATCAGTGACACCAGGAGAATCCATTCTGGGTATATCACACTGCTGTTGTTGCAGCCGCTGCCTCACCAATGCCAGGCGTCCCCGCTCTGGGCCGGGTGCCACCAGGCGTCCCCGCTCTGGGCCGGGTGCCACCAGGCGTCCCCGCTCTGGGCCTAGTGCCACCAGCAACCCCCCACTCTGGGTCGAGTGCCACCAGCCATCCCCGCTCTGGCCCTAGTGCCACCAGGAGTCCCTGCTCTGGGCCGAGTGGGAGCAGGAGTCCCTTGCTCCACTGCCAGACCTAGCTGCTAGCACTGTCTCACCAAGATTCCCGCTCCAGCCACCCTCCCCTGAGATGTTGCTTTGCTGGCAGCGCCATCTTGAATAGTCTGCTACTGCCACCAGTAGAATGGCCAACAAATGGTACTGCGTGTTTTGATATGTCTAATGGCCCATTTACATTGAAAATGGGGCAGCATCAAAAGTCAGCCTGGTAAGCTGTAAATGACACTAGGCAGCCTAAAATTATCAAACTAACTTAGAGGAAGACACCAGGTTATAGTGAACACCTTAACATAACTTTCTGCAGTGATAAGTATAATATGATATTATTGAGAGAGAATGTGGAATATGATAGCTGACAAGACCTAAATTCCTTGCTAACTGTGGGTGAATTAGAAGTGCTGGACCAGTAACAATTGTATAAACCAAAATCAAACAATTAATTTGTAAAGAGCAGATCCAAAATGTTCAAGAGAATTTTGATAGCCAGAAAGCAATCCTTTTCTGGTCGCTGTCAAGGCAACCATTGCCCTTATGTTCTATGTTCCTGGCACCTTTCAGATTCCATTTATAGCATTGCTAGAATGTGGCAGTCCTCCATGACCAAAGACTATCTGCTAAGGTGCAGCTGTTTGTTTGAGGGGGAACTGCCAAGTTCATCATGTTCCCTTTGGGCCAGGCAGACACATCATAATAAACAGGAGCGCTATTGAAGTCTCTGATGTGGGAATGACTAATATGCATCGATTCACATCTGTTCAAATGTTCCAAGTGCATCGAAGTTCCACTCATTTCTCTGGCAAGTTTGGACTCTTCCTTTGGTGCGTAAAAACAGAATGCAATACTAGTTATACAAGATGTGTGATATGTTTTGAGAGGTTTTCAGAAAATGAATGAGTAGAAGATAATTGGGGCCTGGTTTTGAGTTTACTGGTGGCATGTGATTGCAATATGTGTCCAAACTGAGAGGTTTGTGAATGGATGGCTGTGAAACTCTGAGGAGAATCGATACATCTTCTCTCTTCTCAAAATTTCAAGAAATTATTGAACATAACTTTCTGGTTGAGGCACCCAACCTTGCAACCTAAACGGAGCAGCACATGTCCTTTTTAAATCTTCCTTCTCTCACCTTCAAAATATGTCCCCTAGTTTTGAACTCCCCCACTTTAGGGAAAAGGCCTCTGTTACTCACCTTATCTATGCTCATGATTTTATAAACCTCTATAAAGTCACCCCTTGATCATCTACACTCCAGTGGAAAAAAAGTCCCAGCCTATTTTTATAACTCAAACCCTCCATTCCCGGTAACATCATGGTAATGTTTTTCTGAACCCTCGCCCGTTTAAAAATATCCTTCCTATAACAGGGTGATCAGAACTACACAAGTATTCCAGAAGAGGCTTCACCAATGACCTGTACAACCACAATATGACATCCCAACTCCTCAAAGGGCTGAGCAATGATGGCAAGCATACGAAGTGATTTCTTAACCACCCTATAGAACATAGAACATAGAAAGTATAGCACAGAACAGGCCCTTCAGCCCACGATGTTGTGCTGACCACTGATCCTCATTAGATTAGATTACTTTACAGTGTGGAAACAGGCCCTTCGGCCCAACAAGTCCACACCGACCCGCCGAAGCGCAAACCACCCATACCCCTACATTTACCCCTTACCTAACACTACGGACAATTTAGCATGGCCAATTCACCTGACCTGCACATCTTTGGAACTGTGGGAGGAAACCGGAGCACCCGGAGGAAACCCACGCAGACACGGGGAGAATGTGCAAACTCCACACAGTCAGTCGCCTGAGGCGGGAACTGAACCCGGGTCTCTGGCGCTGTGAGGCAGCAGTGCTAACCACTGTGCCACCGTGCCACCCACTTATGTATGCACCCTCAAATTTTTGTGACCATATGCATGTCCAGTAGTCTCTTAAATGTCCCCAATGACCTTGCTTCCACGACTGCTGCTGGCAACGCATTCCATGCTCTCACAACACTGTGTAAAGAACCCGCTTCTGACATCCCCTCTATACTTTCCTCCAACCAGCTTAAAACTATGACCCCTCGTGTTAGTCATTTCTGCCCTGGGAAATAGTCTCTGGCTATCTACCTGTAATGCAACTTTCAAAGAATTATATACCTGAACCCCTTGATCTCTCAGTTCTGCAACACTACCCAGGGCTGTACCATTAATGTATAAGTTCTGCATTTGTTTGTTTTACCAAAATACAATACCTCGCATTTATCCAAATTAAACTCCATCTGCCACTCTTCAGCCAATTGACTCAACTGATCAAAATTTCTTTGTATTTTTAGATAAGCTTCTTCACTGTCCACTAAACCACCAATTTTGGTATCATTCGCAAACTTATTAATCATACCTTCTATATTCTCACCCAAATTACTTATATAAATGACAAACAAAAGTGGACCGTGTACCCATTCCTGTGGAGTACTGCTCGTCCCAGGCCTCCAGTTCAAAAACAACCCTCCACCAGCACCCTCTGTCTCCTGTCATCAAGCCAATTTTGTATCCAATTGGCAAGCTCACCCTGATCCTACCTGATTTAACTTTACCAATTAGTCTACCAGGCAAAATCTTATCAAAATATTACTGCAAGCAGTCGCTGTTCGTAATCTAATAATTTTCTGCAGCACAGACACAGATGTGTTTGTGAACATAATGTTTGTATGTAATACTCAGTTCTAATAAATATCTATTAGATTCTTCAATACCATAACCTCCACATTCAGATTCTTACATTGCAGGAAATAAGTATTGCCACATCATCTAAAATATGATGCCCCGCTGAAAGGTTAACAAATGGGACACAATCACTTTTTTTAAAAAAAAGATTGATTTGTAAATCAGGGCATTTCTGAAAGTGGGGATAGAAAGAAACTAAACAAATTTAATCATGCTGTCTTATCAGCTACACAATTTCAATAACATCTAGTGAAAACCCTGACTTTGGTTTAGTTACTTCAGTTCCAGGGCAAGTCAACATGATGCTGCTGCAAGCCTGGCGCAGTTCCAGAAGTAGCCACTGAGGGGTGGCTGCTGATACAGATGAGCTGCCAGCCCTCTGACTATTAGAGGCAAGATCTCATCCTTGTTGCTAGGCAATTCGACACCTAACATTTATTTGTATGGGACTCCAAAAATCAGCGAAGGTGCTGTTGCTGCTGAGTTGGGCACAGCAATGTAAATTCTTGCCCTTAGGCTCTCTTTGTTTGAGCACCAAAAGCCTTTGGCAAAAGTTATAAAGGTAGGAATTTAAACCTGGTACTTTAAATCTAACTTTACATCAAACAACAAATTAGAGCTGAAAGAAAAAAAGAATCCCTTCCAGATCAATTCAATGGAAATCTCAAAATGAGGCAGAGGTGTTGTCTAATGTTACCTTTTCCTTCATACTAATGGTAGGTGACAGAAATAGAGAAGGTAATTATTCCAGTTGGTGGTGTAGGATTTTGTCATCTTTAATGTTAAAACATGGGCAATCAAACCTCATAAGTAATAACACTCATTGTGTCTCCCTTCAACAGCTTGACAGCCACTTAACAGAGCAAATAATTCTTGTTCAGACCGAGAGAGAAACTATGAGAAAGTAATCATATTTTTACAGTTAAATTCAAACATTCAAACATTTATTTCTAGATCCACATCATTAGGACCAGATCGCATGTAAAACCAATCCTGTCTGTATGAAAAGTTTCATTTGATATCATTTAATTAATGGGATCTTTCCATCTTTCTGTACTTGCGTAAATTTCATTTGAACATTCAGAGATTTTTATACTTATTGTCATAATTGCAACCAAATGCACAATGAACAAGTATTCAGGTCAGAGTGTAACTACTCCATCAATAAATTCATGCCAAACAGATGAAATAGTTACCAGCATGTCATCTTCACCTTCCCACAGAAAAAAAATGCCTCCTTATTCTCTAAATGCCTCCTTATTCTTCACAGTGGAAGACATGAGTAATATCCCAAAAATTAAAGGGTGTCACGGGGCTGAGTTGAGTATGGTTGCCATTACGAAAGAGATAGTGCTAGAAAAGTTAAAAAGTCTTAAAATTGATAAATCTCCTGTCCCCGATGGGATACACCCTAGAGTTCTGAGAGAGGTGGCTGAGGAAATAACAGAGGCATTGGTTGAGATCTTTCAAGAGTCACTGGAGTCAGGAAAGGTCCCGGATGATTGGAAGATGGCTGTTGTAACCCCCTTGTTCAAGAAAGGATCAAGGCAAAAGATGGAAAATTATAGGCCAATCAGCTTAACCTCGGTTGTTGGTAAAATTCTAGAATCCATCATTAAGGATGAGGTTTCTAAATTCTTGGAAGAGCAGAGTCTGATTAGAACAAGTCAACATGGATTTAGTAAAGGGAGGTCATGCCTGACAAACCTGTTGGAATTTTTTGAAGAGGTAACAAGTAGGTTAGACCAGGGAAACCCAGTGGATGTGGTCTATCTAGACTTTCAAAAGGCCTTTGATAAGGTGCCACACGGGAGGCTGCTGAGCAAGGTGAGGGCCCATGGTGTTCGAGGTGAGCTGCTGGGATGGATTGAGGATTGGCTGTCTAACAGAAAGCAGAGAGTTGGGATAAAGGTTCTTTTTCAGAATGGCAGCCGGTGACGAGCGGTGTCCCACAGGGTTCGGTGCTGGGGCCACAGCTGTTCGCATTATATATTAATGATTTGGATGAGGGAACCGGGGGCATTCTAGCGAAGTTTGCCGATGATACGAAGTTAGGTGGACAGGCAGGTAGTACTGAGGAAGTGGGGAGGCTACAAAAGGATCTCGACAGGTTGGGAGAGTGGTCCAGGAAATGGCTGATGGAATTTAACGTGAGCAAGTGCGAGGTCTTGCACTTTGGCAAAAAGAATAAAAGCATAGACTACTTTCTAAATGGTGAGAAAATTAATAAAGCCAAAGTACAAAGGGATCTGGGAGTGCTAGTCGAGGATTCTCTAAAGGTAAACATGCAGGTTGAGTCCGTGATTAAGAAAGCGAATGCAATGTTGTCTCTTATCTCAAGAGGGTTGGAATATAAAAGCAGAGATGTACTACTAAGACTTTATAAAGCTCTGGTTAGGCCCCATTTGGAGTACTGTGTCCAGTTTTGGTCCCCACACCTCGGGAAGGACATACTGGCACTGGAACGTGTCCAGCGGAGATTCACACGGATGATCCCTGGAATGACAGGTCTAACATATGAGGAACGGCTGAGGATACTGGGATTGTATTCGTTGGAGTTTAGAGATGGAAATGTGTTGCTGGAAAAGCGCAGCAGGTCAGGCAGCATCTAGGGAACAGGAGAATCGACGTTTCGGGCATTAGCCCTTCTTCAGGAAGGGCTGAAGAAGGGCTAATGCCCTTCCTGAAGAAGGGCTAATGCCCGAAACGTCGATTCTCCTGTTCCCTAGATGCTGCCTGACCTGCTGCGCTTTTCCAGCAACACATTTCCATCTCTGATCTCCAGCATCTGCAGACCTCACTTTCTCCTTCGTTGGAGTTTAGAAGATTAAGGGGAGACTTAATAGAGACGTACAAAATAATACATGGCTTGGAAAAGGTAGATGCTAGGAAATTGTTTCAGTTAAACGAGGAGACTAGGACCCGTGGACACAGCCTTAGAATTAGAGGGGGTCATTTCAGAACAGAAATGCGGAGACATTTCTTCAGCCAGAGAGTGGTGGGCCTGTGGAATTCATTGCCACGGAGTGCAGTGGAAGCTGGGACGCTAAATGTCTTCAAGGCCGAGATTGATAGATTCTTGTTGTCTCGAGGAATTAAGGGCTACGGGGAGAACGCTAGTAAGTGGAGCTGAAATGCGCATCAGCCATGATTGAATGGCGGAGTGGACTCGATGGGCCGAATGGCCTTACTTCCACTCCTATGTCTTATGGTCTTATGGTCTAAAACCTTATTAGCAACAATTTAACAAAAATAAACCCAGACTGCTATCGGGAGAGTCATAGACTGAATTTTCCTCACTTGTTCCAAGGTGCTAAAAATTCTGGTCCCCTACTGTACAGAAACCCAACTTCCAGGGTCCTTTCTCCCAACGGGGATCTGCAGAGTCAGGAATCGCCCCAATGTGTCTCTCCTGACCTGGGGGTGAAAATTCAGGCTTTATTGTTGTTAATTCTAAAGAAGACTGCAGAGGAAGAAGAAACACAAATTTCCAACCAATTTCTCTCCGTTTCTCTCATTACTGATGTTAAGTAACAGCATAAAACATCCCTGTGGCTCTCAAAATTTACTCTCTTTAGTTAGCGATTAAACTGAGTGGTCTAATATCTATCATTTGCATGAATGGCTAGTTTTGTGA
This sequence comes from Chiloscyllium plagiosum, assembly GCF_037043375.1. Classification (NCBI taxonomy): domain Eukaryota; kingdom Metazoa; phylum Chordata; class Chondrichthyes; order Orectolobiformes; family Hemiscylliidae; genus Chiloscyllium; species Chiloscyllium plagiosum. Next base: position 23,047,908 of record NW_028270157.1, on the reverse strand, counting down.
TCAGGCGCATTCCTCTACATGCTAATTTGTAGTAGCAGCTGTGAGCTCAACTCACACTGCGGAAACTGAAAATGACTGTTTCCCTTTATGTTTGTAGATAATAGCTTCTAAAGCCAGAATCTTCAGAGTGATATTGACTTGTTAAGTATGATATATACATAATTGTGAACGTCCTTTGGTACATGGTGTAGCTTTTCATTAGGTTAATATATATGTCATTGATTTGAAACCAGATTCTCTGAGATTAGTTATCAAACAGAAAACGCATCAATAGGCAAACTGGGATGGTAACAGCAAGACACATTTGAAGTATAGACATCATTTAGAAATTATTAGTGAATACTGTTTTTGTTGTTGGTTAGTTTATTGAAGAATTCCTTAATCTTTGTTCAAACGCATTTGAACAAGTTTTTGTTGTCATTATTTCAACATTTTCATGCAATGATTTTTCATTATGTTAGTAAAGATGCCAAAAGCATGACAAAAACAACATAGATTCATAGTACAATGAAGGAATAGGTTGGGGCAAAAATTCAGTGGCACCCACTTTTGGGTGGGTGGATATAGTGGACGAGTGGTGGTCCTCATACTAAATGCTAAGCTCCAAGATGTACGAATTTCAGATCTCATGCCTCACTTTTTAATGAAATGCAAAAGGCCGACAAACCGAAAACTAGACAGGTCTGCTCTTGGTACTGTGTTGTGAGCTTGCCTGAGCAGCTGTGCTTTTCCAGCACCACACTTTTTGACTCATATTGGGGAGGGTTAGGGAGCGACAACCCATCTTCTTTAAACATGGGATCTTCCAGACTCCATATTAGGGTAAGAAGGATTCTAAAACTTGCCTTTTTGGGAGCAAGTGGTTCAAATTCCGGTTTAACTGAGTATAGCCTTGGGGAAAACGAATTTTGAATTGGGTGCTGAGGCCATGGACACATTACTTTTCTTCCTTCAGCACTATGTCAAGAACAAAGTGTATGATCCTTTTCATCATATTGGGAGCTTAGTAAACCAATAGCACCTCAGAAACTGATGTCATGCTATCAAATTAAAAGCCTAGTTTCTTGGACATTATGCTTCTCAGATTTTATTTCAGTACAACATCTATGAATTGTCAAATTTCTTGTCCAATCTTTGGTTTACAATGTAGTTTTCATGAATTATCATCCCTAATGGAAATATGAATTTTATTACGGCTTCTCCAATGATATGAAAAACATAAATCCTGCATCCTATCTCAATTCAGGATGTATCCGCAAATGTGTTACTAATCACTTGATTTATTGAAGCACATTGTTCTACTAATAGCCCCCTGAGATATTGCCATATTTTCCATTCAATTCATAATGAGCTCACTGCAGAATCCACATTCTTTGTCAATGACCATCCATTTCATGCCAGAATATGTTTAAAGTTGTACAGCAAAACATTCACTTACCACTAATTCACTTAACGGCCAGGTTGCAAATGGATCAAGGATTACAGCTATAGAAATTTTGCCTTGAGGAAGTACATCTCAGAAAATGCAGTAAACAATTGCTAGCATGATGACAGAGATGAGAAACTTTTTAAAAATGTATTAAATCATGGATCAGCATGATTTAATAGTTACCCATGAGGAGTTGGTGATTTGCTGCCTCCTTGGAACAATGCAATCCTTGTGATGTAGGATCCCCAGTATCACTATAGAGGGAGTGGTCCAGACTTTGGCCAGGAATTGTGAAGCCATCGCAATATCGATCCAAGTCAGGATATTGTGTAATTTCAAACGGAACCTGTAGGTGGTGGTGTGGACAAATTGTTTTTTTAGATTTTATGGTCATGGGTTCAACTACTGCCATGATGTGAAGGTGCCGGTGTTGGACTGGGGTGGACAAGGTCAGAAGTCATATGGTACCTGGTTATAGTCCAACAGGTTTATTTGAAATCACAAGCTTTCAGAGTGTTGCTCCTTCCTGACTAGCCCACCTGACAAAGGAGCAACACTGCAAAAGTTTGTGATTTCCAATAAACCTGTTGGACTATAACCTGGTGTCATGTGACTTCTGACCTCGACTACTGTCAGTGATGAAGCCTTGGCAAATTGCTGCAGAGTAAATGGTGCACATTTCTGACAGATTGCATTGGTCATGGAAGAAGTACATGTTCATAGGGATGAGTGGGTGCCAATCAGATCGCCATTTTATTTACATAGTGAGACACAAGTGAGAAGTTGGGTTTGCTCTCCTTAGAGCAGAGAAGGTTAAAAAAAGACAATCCTTTAGAATAGTATTCAAATACTTGAAATGTTTCAATAGAGAAACTGAGGAGAAACCTATTCCCAGTGTGCAAAAGAATTAATCGCCAGACGACACAGATTTAAGTTGATTGGCCAAAGATGTAGAGATGATCCACAATGAAGTAGTTACTTTTAATGCAACAAGTTGTAACAATCTGATTACAATGCCTGAAAAGCAAGTGCAAGCAGATTAAATCACAACTTTCAAAAGGAAATTAATAAATAGTTCATAGCAAAAGGAAATCACATGGCTATGAGAAAGAAAGAAAAAAGGAGTTTGACTAATTGGATATAGTTAGACCAAATATCCAGCAAAGACTCGAGCAGCCAAGTGACCTCTCTGTGCTGTACAAATACCATTCTAGAGCTCTATGATTCTATAAAGCAACTGCACAGACTGACAAGAGTTTGTTCTCTAATTGTTGCAAACCAAACGTAGGTTATTTAACAAGCTAGCAGCGGCTTGTTGTTGAAAGAGGTCTCCAGGGGGACAACAACTTGTTTTTGAGCTCTCAAATTTGCTGAGTGTATGAAACAGATGTTAAATTGATACACACCTCTCTCAGGCACCACGACTTGAGAACACAGAGCAAGAGGCAAACAGATTATTTCTAAGAAACTGGGGAAAGAAATTACTCCCTGTCACACATGTTGGGCAGCCCAATTTCCAGCCATTATCTCTTGAGACTGATCTCCATTATGTGGCTATCAGTGACCTCTTAGTGAAAAGAGCATCTATCTAAAACAGGCATGAGATCTCTTAAGATCTGAGGAAGATTGACCTGAAACATTACCTCTGATTTCTTTCCACCGATGCTGCCAGACCTGCTGAACTTTGCCAGCAATTTCTATTTTTGTCCTTGAGATCCATTGAATAAGTGAACCAGGATCTTAGTGTCTACCTGGCCCCTTGGCCACAAAGTTGACAAAAGATGTGCAGGCCAGGTGAAGTGACCATTCTAAATTGTCCATAGTGTTAGGTGCATTAGTCAGAGGGAGGTGGGTCTGGGTGGGTAACTCGTCAGAGGAACGGTGTGGTTTTTTTGGGCCGAGAGGCCTGTTTCCACACTGTAGGGAATATGATCTACTCTTAAAAAAATGTGCCGCTCATGCTCCCATCAGTCTTCCAGGTACTACAGTGGCCTGACCTTTATATTTATAAATGGCGTCTACGGGCTGCAACAAAAAATAGAAACAGACTTTAACTTTACACTTCAATTGAGGCATCAACATCTCCCACTCTGACAAGGTATTGCAACTACCCTTCTTTCCTCTCACCCCAGCAGTGAGGAAGTACTTGGGCAATGTCTTGATATGAAAACAAGTTGAATTTCTAGAGAACAGACCCTCTGAGTAACATTGAGACACTTGGTGGCTACATATGGTTTTCTAGTCTTATAGAAGTGATGGTCAAAGTCTAGTATCCAGCAATCATTGTGCCAACACCTCTGTCCATGCATTTTCAGTGCATTCCCTATGGTACGTTGCTGGGCCACAGTGCTCATATGGGCACAATGATCAGGAATATGTCTTTCCTTCAGTGATCTATTCAGATCATCGATCATTATTTATTGATATATTAATGATAAATCCTGTTGAATGTGGCTAAGATTTTTGATTTTTCTCCTTGCTCTCATTTCAAATGGAAACATTTTACTCTGTACATTGTTCAGTCACCAAAGTAACAGTTTACATATTCTTGTCAGCCTATGAAGATGCATCCATGTTCACCCCATCATTAGCCAGTACAGGCCTTAAACGTACTCAAATCCTCAAAAGAATGTGCTGTGCAACACTTAATATCCAGAAAGAAAGCAACAACAACTGTCATTCATAAAGGCCCTCTAGCAGAGTGGAACATCGCAAGATGCTTCACTCAACTATAATCAAATAAAAACTAAAATGTCTTGACCAATGTGATACAATTCTTTAGCTGATCCTCACTAACAATAGGCAGATTCTCCCAAACCAATTCACCTATAACTAGGAGGGTTCACTTGTGTGTATTCAATTCTTCCCACCCAATGTTTCCAATGCCCTGCGGCAAGTCAACACAGTACCCCAATTCGAGATCCGGGAGTTCTATCCTTGGATTGACATAAAGGGGGAGGAGAGAGCTATGAGAATATACCCATCCTATGGCTCAAAAGATTTTTTATACGTAATACAGCAACAATACCTACACCTGCCTGTGAGACAAACAGTTTAGATCTTCCATGGCAGAGTTTTAGGCCAAGCTGACTTTCTGTCTGTCAATTGAAAGTTGACTAGACAACAGCAGTTTCCTGGTGGGAGTATTCAGTTCTGTTGATTTGTTTATCATTTTATTCTGGGAATGTAAGGAGTGGCACAGTGGCTCAATGGTTAGTGCTGCTGCCTCACAATGCCTGAGACCTGGGTTCAGTTCCAGCCTTGTGTGACTGGCTGTGTGGAGTTTGCACATTCTCCCCATTGTCTGTGTGGGTTTTCCACCATGCACTCTGGTTTCCTTCCACAGTCCAAAGATGTGCAGGCTAGATGGATTAGCCATGGTAAATGCAGGGTTATCAGGTAAGGGGCTGGGTTTGGGTAGGATGCTTTTCAGAGGGTCAGTGCAGACTCAATGGGCCAAATGGTCTCTTTCTGCACTGGACAAATTCTATTGTATAAATGGACCAATCCCAGCTCCCTTATGAATGGCCAGTGGGTTCGAAGATACACCTAAGTGAGATAAGACCACAACCATGTTTGGTATTGACATTGTTACTTCTGGGTTTCAGTAGTAGATCTTTAGTGATCATGCTTAGGGATAATCCCAAGTGAAAGCAATGAATGGAACAGTTGAATAGGAACTAGAACAAAAAACTGCAATCAGTGGAGGTAGAAGCTAAAGCAAGGGTGGACAGGGTTAGCAAGGGGAGGCTTTGGCAGGTTTTTGTGTCTTTTTCAGAACCAAGATGGTATGAGTAGATCTTACAAACAGAATATCATGACACTCTGTAAGTAGACTGACTATTAGTTATAGAACACTCTAATGTGTTATATTCTGAAACACAAATCACATGGGGATCCTCACACACTAAAGAGAGGTGCTGTCTGAGAGTTGTAATTGAGAGTAAATTCAGAGTAATTGAGAGCACTCAAGATTCAATAGAGTGGAGGAAAATATGTTTTGAGTGATTTCAAAAGAAATGCAAATGCAAGACTAAATAACTATTTACCTTATTGTGACTTGTGTCTTTAATGGACTATTATGTTTACAAAAACAATTTCAGTACTGTAATCTTCAAATTAGAAGAAAGATATTTATGTATGTAAGACCTTTACATAAAACAATACCTCAAGGCATGTCACAGAAGTTGGATAATGCTGCATTAACAGCAGGTCACATAGTGTGCCAGATGGCAAGTGGTTTGGTGAAGGTGGCAGTTTTTAAAGGGTGTCTTGCAGCAGGATAGACAGGTAGATTAAAATTTAAAGGAGGGAATTTCAGAGCTAAAGCTGTTGAAGGCTTGGCTGCCAATGGGATAGCAATTAAGATTGGGGATGATCAAGAGGCCAGAACCAGAAGAGCTCAGGTACCTTAGAGGATCATAGGGTTGGAAGAAATTACAATGAAGGGTGAGGAAGACGAGGTAAAGGAGGAGAATAAGTTTTAAGGAGTCTGGGAGCAAGGATGAGAATTTTAAGATCAATTCCATTGATTAACTCAGAGTCGATGTAGATCGATGATCACAGAGTCGATGGTGAGTAGATATTGGTGCAAGGAAGAGCACAGGCAACACTGCCAAAACATGATTGCAGCAACAAGCATTTTCAAAATAGCATAAATAATTTTAATTGACCACACTATAAGCAGTTTTCTAATTTTAATCTTTTTACACTGCTCTTCAGATTGGAGCAAGCCCAGTGTTCATTGCTCATCCACAATTGCCCTGGAACATGTGACATTGGAGTCACCATGACTGATGGCTTCCTAAGTCAATTCAAGGACCAGATAAGAGTTAGACACATTGGCTGTTAAATGGTTATTCTGTAACTCTGTAGTGTCTTGACCTTTTCAGTTCTCTTTCCACATTCATGAGTAACTTCTCTTTCTGTTCAGTTGAATTTTATTTCCATTTTATGAATTAATCAGGTTCAAGAATTATACATTATCCTATGCGTGCAAATTGATGATGCTAACAAATGTGTTAGTTCTAAAAATGTTTGACCTGAAGTGTGATTTTAATGTGATTGCCAGAGGAGTCAAAAGTTGTAAGGGGTGGAGAGCAAAGTAGAGTTAAGGTTACTCATGGGTCAGCCATGATCATATCAATTTGTGGAACAGGTTTAAGGGGCCAAATGGCCTACTTGTATTCCAAATTGGTGTGTGTTTATGGAAGTGTGAATTTGTTTAGATCACGGTACATACAAAATAGGAACACTTGCTAGATAGACAAATTTTCTACAGAAGTGGAAATACTTGATTTTACTTTCTGTTTGTGAGTATCTCTGGTTGAGCCATCATTCATTGGTCATCCCTAAATGCCTGAGAGAAGGTGATGGTGAGCTGCTTTCATGCACCACACCTGTCCTTGAGGTGTAGGCACATGGATAATGCTGTTAAGAAAGAGTTCCAGGATTTTGATCGAACAAGTAGTGAAGGAACAACAAAGTAATTCCAAGCCAAGATGGTGTGTAGCTTGAAGAGGAACTTGCAGATGGTTGTGCTACCATGTTTCTGTTGCCCTTGTACTTCTAGGAGGTAGAGGTCAGAGGTTCGAATGCACTGTCGGTGGAGCCTTTGTGAGTTGCTGCAGTGTAATTTGTAAATAGTGAATCGGTGGTGAAGAGAGTGAATGTTGAAAGTGATAGCTGGAATGTTAATCCAGCGTATTACTTTATACTGGATGGCATCAAACTTCTTTAGTGTCATTGTAGCCGTACCATTCCAGACAAGAGGGCAGCATTCCATCACACTCCTGACTTGTGCCTTCTCGATGGTGGATAAGCACTGGAGAGATGGGAGGTGACTAGCATATCATAGAATTTCCAGGCTCTAACCTGCACCTACAGGCACTGTATTTATATGACTAGTCCAGTTCAGTTTTGATTAGAGTGGTGCTGGAAAAGCACAGCAGGCACAGGCCGCATCCGAGGAGCAGGAAAATCAACGTTTTGGACAAAAGCCCTTCATCAGGAATGGAGACAGGGAGCCTCCAGGGTGGAGAGATAAATGGGAGACACCTCTCCCCACCCTACCTCCTGCAAAAATGCTATCCAGTATTTCTAATTCCTCTGCCTCCGCCGCATCAGTTTCACCACAGAACATACCAGATGGCCACCTTCTTTAAAGACCACAATTTCCCTTCACACGTGGTTGAAGATGCCCTCCAAAGCATCTCATCTACATTCCACACCTCTGCCCTCAAACCTCTGCCCTCAAACCCCACCCCTCCAACCATAACAAGGACAGAACCCCCCTGGTGCTCACCTTCCACCCTACCAACCTTCGCATAAACCGCATCAAGAACCAACATTTCCACCACCTCCAAATGGACCCCACCACCAGGGATATATTTCCCTCCCCACCCCTTTCCACTTTCCACAAAGACCGTTCCCTCTGTGACTACCTGGTCAGGTCCATGCCCCCCAAAAAACCACCCTCCCGTCCTGACACCGTCCCCTGCCACCACAGGAATTCCAAACCTGCGCCCACACCTCCTCCTTCATCTCTATCCAAGGCCCCAAAGGACCCTTCCACATCCATCAAAGTTTCACCTGCACATCCAGGTGAAATTTATTGTATCCGTTGCTCCCGATGCGGTCTCCTCTACATTGGGGAGACTGGACACCTTCTCGCAGAGCACTTTAGGGAACATCTCCAGAACACCCGCACCTATCAACCCCACCGCCTCGTGGCACAACATTCAATTCCCCCTCCCACTCTGCCGAGGACATACAGGTCCTGGGCCTCCTCCATCGCCACTCCCTCACCACCCGATGCCTAGAGGAAGAACACCTCATCTTCCACCTCGGAACACTTCAACCCCAGAGCATCAATGTGAACTTCACCAGTTTCCTCATTTCCCCTCCCCCCACCTTACCCCAGTTCCAAACTTCCAGCTCAGCACCATCCTCATGACCTGTCTCACCTGCCAATCTTCCTTCCCACCTGTCTGCTCCACCCTCCTCTCTGACCTATCACCTTCATCCCCACCCTCACCCACCCATTGTACTCTTTGCTACCTTCCCCAACCCTCCTCTCTGACCTATCACCTTCATCCCCACACCCATCCACCTATTGTATCTTTGCTATCTTCTCCCCAGCCCCACCCCCCTCCCATTTATTTCTCCATCCTGGAGGCTCTCTGCCTCCATTCCTGATGAAGAGCTTTTGCCTGAAACATGGACTTTTCTGCTCCTTGGATGCTGCCTGACCTGCTGTGCTTTTCCAACACCACTCTAATCTAGACTCTGGTTTCCAGCATCTGCAGTTCTCATTTTTGCCCAGTTCAGTTTTGAGTCAATAATAACCACTCCACCACCCCCTGAATGTTGGTAATGGGGAATTCAGTCACGGGGATGCTACTGAACATCATGAGGAAATGATTAGATTCTGAATTTTGGAGAAGGCCATTGCCTGTCACTTATGTCATGGAAATGCTACTTACACGTAGCCAGCCCAAGTCTGGACACAGTCTAGGCCTTGTGGGATATGGGCACAGACTGTTTATATCTCAGGAGTCACATAAGTATTGAACAATGTCCAGTCATCAGCAAACATCCCTACCCCTGACCTTATGATGGAAAGAAGGTCAGTTGAAAATGCTTGGACCTGGAACACTACCCTGAAAAACTCCTGTAGAGATATCCTAGAATTGAGATGATTGACCTCCAATAAACAACAACCATCTTCTTTTGGGCTAGCCATGACTCCAACTCCCCCAATTCCATTTGACTCCAGTCTGCTAGAACTGTTTGATGCCACATTCAGTCAAATGTTACCTTGATGTCAAGTCTATAATGGCTCAGGAGCTGGGTAGCCCTGGTGGAACCCAAACCTGAGTATCAAGTTGCTGATCAAGTCCATTGCTAATGACCCTTCAATCATTTTGCTAATTAAGAATATGTAGATGAGGTGGAAATTGGATGGATTATATTTATCCTGATTTTTGTGAATAGGACATAACTGGCACATTTTCTACATTGTTGGGCAAATTCATTGGCCAGATGCACAGCTAGTTCTGGAGCATAAGTCCTCAGTACTATTGCTCAACTGTGGTCAGGTCCATAGCCTTGACACCACCCAATGCCTTCAATCATTTCTTGATGTCACATGGAGTGAATCAAATTAGCTGAAGACTGGCATCTGTGATGTTTGGAATCTCAGGAGGAGGAGAAAGTGAGGACTGCAGATGCTGGAGATCAGAGCTGAAAATGTGTTGCTGGAAAAGCGACCTCAGGAGGGGGTCAAGATGGATCATCCATTTGACACTTCTGGCTGGAGACACATGGAGAGGCTTCAGACTTGACTTCTGCATCGATGTGCTAGAGTCCCCAGTCATTGAACATTGGGGTATTTGTGAAGCTTCCGTCCAGTTGGTTGTTTAGTTGCTCACCATCATTCATTACTGGATGTGACAGGACTTAAATCTGATCCATTGAGTGTGGGATCACTTTGCCATGTGTATCACATGCTGCTTCTTCTATTTGGCATGCAAGTAGTCTGGTGTTCTAGCATCAGCAGCTTACATCATTTTTGGAGGTATTTTGTCATTTCCAGTGCCAGGTCTGAGGCCTGAATCTGTTTTCATTCTTTCCTTTAGACTTTGTACCAATTTTTGTGCAACAGAATGGCACACTGGTCCATTTCACTAGACCTTTAAGAGTCAACTACCTTGCTGCTTGTCACATGTAGGCCAAATCAATTAAGGATGGCAGATTTCTTTCCCTAGAAGACATCAGTGCTAACTGTACAATAGAAACCAGTACATTGAGGTTGTTTCATGCCAGGTTTTTACAGATGAATTGGAATACAAATCATTTCTTCACACTTTGCCATCTCAACTAGTTTCCCACCACTCTCACTGTCTCAGCAATTTGAAGGGCATTTTTCACGTTCACGTATTCCTGGTCCATAATGAAGCCTGCAGGAGCACAAACCAGAAAGTTGCAAGCAAGATATGTCTCATGGATCAAATATCAATTGGCCCAAAATTTCCAACTTGTATCACTGTAGAGTCAACTCTGCAATAATACGGTAGTTCCATTCTCACATAATCCTGTGTCATAAGAAAATCGCATACTAGCAGTACCATTTAAACTAATAGGGCCAGAATAATGTTATAAGCAATACACGCTGTAAAACTTTGTGCTTTAGAAACAGTGACCCAATTTGTCAATCTTGTTATAGTGAATTTGTGTTAATGAAATGCACAGAACAACCTGCATGTGCTATGTAGCACTTTTGCATATGAATGCAAACTCAGGCCTTAAAAGTGAAGTGAAACACTAATTAACAAAGTGGCAGTAAAAAAACATAGTGAACACCAAGAAACCTTCATGTCCACATTTCGATCCTGCTTTCCCTTCACTTGGCATTGGCTTTTTAAACCATGCTATCATGAGTTGATCTCTTCGAGGAGAAAGTGAGGACTGCAGATGCTGGAGATCAGAACTGAAAATGTGTTGCTGGAAAAGCGCAGCAGGTCAGGCAGCATCCAAGGAGCAGGAGAATCGACGTTTCAGGCATGAGCCCTTCTTCATTCCTGCATTCCTGAAGAAGGGCTCATGCCCGAAACGTTGATTCTCCTGCTCCTTGGATGCTGCCTGACTTGCTGCGCTTTTCCAGCAACACATTTTCAGCTATCATGAGTTGATGGTCTACATTTTCCTAGTAACAAGGAACTTCAACTTCAGCCAGTGCAATCCAGAAAATTATCAATCAGGATGTTCCATAGACCCTTGTGAGCAAGATTTCTCATTAGCAACAGTTTAAAGATTAATCAGAAAATAACCTTCAAGTGTATTGCCAGAATGGAATTAACTTTAATTCCATACAGGACCATATTGCCCAAGGATGCACAATGTAAAATATACCTTTAAATTTGAAAGTTAACAACAACTGTTAAGCACGTGCAAAAGAATTGAAAAGTAAGTGTTTCCTTACAAGACTTCCATAATAAAAAAATAAATAAATTAGGTCATGGTTACTGCTTTTATCAGGATTGTTTATATTACTCTGTTCACACTGCTCAACATACAGAGCATAAATAGTTATTATATGCTTAAGCCTTAAATGAAAAGTCACTGGATCCCTTAATCTGATTGATCTGAAGTAAAATATTGCCAAGGATTTGTGGTAATTCATGATTGTTATCAGTTGTAACCGTAAAAATGCTTAATTGTCCTCATAAGGATAAAATTGTTTCCTTCTGAAAAATTAATGACATTACGATTCAAAAAAAACCTTGTTATTTTTAACTAGGAGGAATGATCTTTGTATTGTCTTGCTGAGAGGAGATGTACCTTGCTGCTGCTTTTGGATTATTAATTGCAAGTGTGCACTTTCTCACCATTTCTGTCTCCTTAAATTTCCCGTGTTGGACCTCATTCTGTCTCTGTGCATGTTTCCCTCTGCCACTCACAGCTGTCAAATGCTCATGTTTCCCAAATGTATATTCAAGCTGCAGCAGCATTTCAGATTTTACTCTGAAATGCGAAGCATGCATCAAAAGGAGAACGTGGTAATATATGTAATTAAGTCTAAAGGACAATGTATAAATAACAAGATGGAAGGCATCAACATAGTCATTCAATGAGTTTTTCACACAACAATTCAAATCTAACAATTATTAAAGGTTGGGTCAGAGAATCACAGATGTGTAATGCCTTCCTCTGAAGACATTACACATCTGTTAACTACATGCAAAAATGTTTCTTCCTCTGAATGCACAAAAGGTGGTTTATTAAATTGCATGGTGAAAATCAGGCAATTTGTCTATTTATAGTTACAGTGTTGCATCCTTGCATCTGTTCACATTGGCAGATTGTGCCACCCAATCCCCCACTTTGTCCCACCCTCCACCAACCTTCCTAATAAACTTCTCTTTAAAGTTGCATCTACTTTGAAGGTTTCATTTGATTTCAATGACCTCCACTCCCACTTTAAAGCCAAAAGGGCTTCCTTGAATGAATGCCAGCAACGTACCTTCAAAATGATTTATATTAGCAAAATAACTGATGACAAAAATAGGACAAGCCTTGATCTCCACTAATGATGGCAAGATGCAACAAGCAGCATTAAGCAAGTCAAACTAATGTTAATATGTGCGTGCATGTGCACCTTTTTTTTGCTTTAGTGACTAGTAAATGTGACTGCTCATTGGTGAGAGTCATTTTAACTATTGCTATGAATTCTACTGTAAGGCAGAACATGGATTTTTTTCTAAAAAATGATTTTAAAATTCATAACATGCTGTGGCTCAATGACGTCTGCGTTGCTTAGGAGACAAGCAGCATGCTCCTGGCAGCAATTAAACCTTGCCACACATCCACAGTGCAGTTGTACATTTTGAAGAATCACTGATTTTCTGTGTAAATGTGTCATAAAAAGCAATACAGAAACAAGCTGAATTTAAATTAACCTAAAAAAGTGATTTTGTAGTATTACTACACATAATGTAATATTAACATAGAAACAGAATGAAATTTTGTTTGCCACGGGTGAGGATTGGGGGAAAAGTCCGATTGGGCTCCACTGCCTACAGGGAAAAGGGCTTTGTTAAAGTTGTACAAAATAACGGAATGTGAGGGACAGCATTTTTTCATTTCCTTCCATATTGCACAGGGGCATTTAAGTGGTAGTTTAACCTTCCATTCTACATTTATCTGTCCCAAAATGGATTTCTCGAGCTGTGTGGATCTTCCATGTGCACAAGGCAAGAAGAACAGAAAGTCATTGATCAATGAAACTGACATGCTAGAAAGCATATCAACAGAGGTACTGAATAGCATGGTGAAATGGTGAAAAAATTGCAGCACGCTGCTGTGCAAAGGTACATGGGTGTCCTTGTGCATGAATCACAAAAAATGGTTTGCAGGTGCAGCAGGTAATTAAAAAGGCAAATGAAATGTTGTCCTTTATTGCTAGAGGGAAGGAGTTTAAAAACAGGATGGTTATGCTGCAGATGTATACAGTGCTGGTGAGGCCACAGTGCACAGTTTTGATCTCCTTACTTGAGAAAGGATGTACTAACGCTGGAGCGGGTGCAGAGGAGGTTCACTGTTAATTCTGAAGTCAAGAGGTTTGGTTTATGAGGAAAGATTGGGACTATACTCATTGAAATTTAGAAGTATGGGGTGGGGGGATCTTATGGAAACATAAAGTTTTGAAGGGAATAGATGAGCTAGAAGCAGGGAGATTGTTTCCACTGACGGGTGAAATGGGGGCATAGCCTCAAAATAAGGGGGAGCAGATTTAGGACTGAGTTGAGGAGGAATTTCTTCACCCAAAGGGTTGTGAATCTGTGGAATTCCCTGCCCAGTGAAGCAGTTGAGGCTACCTCATTAAATGTTTTTAAGGCATAGATGTATTTTTGAACAGAAAGGGAATTAAGGGTTTTGGTGAGCGGGCAGGTAAGTGGAGTTGAGTCCACAAAACGATCAGCCATGATCTCATTGAATAGCAAAGTAAGCTCAATAGGCCAGATATCCTACTCCAGGTCCTATTGCTTATGTTTGTACACCTACTGGAAACCGTGAAGAGTGAGGTGCTGGAAAAGCACAGCCAGTCAGGTAGCAGCTGAAGAACAGGAGAATTAATGTTTCGGGCATAAGTCCTTCATCAGGAAAGGCTTATACACACAACACTTGTTTTGAGAGGGTGATTAAGATGGTAGGAACAAGTTTTGGAAGTCACTTTGATTGTCAGCATTAAGGTAATATCGTCAGCATATCAGATGCAATCTATATTACTGGTACTGTATATTACTCTAAACCTACTGACTACCAGCCTTTACTGCAGAGAAGGTCTGAGGTATATAGTATTGACCTTGAAGAGCAAACGAAGGCAAGAAACTCCATCAGCAGGAGCAGCAACAACATCTATCATCTCCACAGCCTCATGCTACTCCACGGGGCCAAAGGAAAACACACAGAACAGCAGGTGATATCCTCCAAATGGTGTGGAAGTAAGATTGCACAACCTGCAGCCCTCACATTCATCCCCAATCATGCTTGCCATGTATATCACTGTGTGCACATTCACAATGAGGAGACCAGACAGCCACAGAACGCTCCTTTTTATACTGGTTGGTTCTCATACATCAAAGGTATGTTGAAATACACACATAGCAAGCAAGGTGCCATCAGATAACCCTGGAGTGTTCATCAACCTGCAGGGTTTCAGAATGGACATTAAATACTGGCCTTTCCAGTGGCCCCACATACCAAGACCTGCCCTCCTTTGTGCATGTGTTTGTGTCTATGCAAGGGACAAGTCATGAATACCCTGAGAATAATCCCCATTTCCAAATCCTTTCTTCATCCTCCCTCCCATAGCCCACCTATACTGCCATCACTGCCATCATTCTCAGCATTACATTCAGCCCCTAGAGTTATGTTTTGTTCTCTCCTCTGTAAACTGAATATTGGCAGCCAGGGGGTGTCCAGGCCACTGGTGTGGGACAGTAGGTTTTCAGTGGTCTGTCACATCTGATTCATTCTTTCAGTGGTGCTTATCATCAATGCTCATGCCTGAGTTATCATTGTACTCATGCTCAAGATGGAGGGCACCATTCAGATGGCATGCAGTGCCCCATCTTGGAAAATCTGACAGAAATGCATCCATTTCCTGTTGCTGCTCCATGCTTTTATTTGTTGATGACCCCTGAGGCTCAACATCTTTGTCCAGCTGAGTATAGCTTGGAATGTCTTGTGCCTTCTCACAGGGACTCTCCACTGCCATCCTAGTGTCCAGCACCTATTCCCACTCACATGATGTACTCCCCAAAATATAATACCCTATTTCAATGTGGCTGGCCACATTGAGGTGTATGTTTCCACACTGGGTGGAAGATATGCAGGAGTCATGCAATGGTGTATTCTGAGTCAGTTGGTCTTCTTCAAGCTTCTCACTTATCTCCTCCACTGGGACCCGCAATGGCAATGTTGGACAAGAAAGGCAGGAGCCAGTACTGGACAGAATTGAAATAGGATTTTGAATTGAGCTTGTGAAGATCTCGACAATGGGCATATGATTGCTTCATCTAATGTTGTAAAAAGGTCTTTGAATACCCCAACTCTTCATCTCCAGCAATCAGTATTAGTGCCACTATACTGAGTTAAAGGACGTCCTCCATCATTGCAATCCAGGTAGCAATATATGCAGGTTACACCCCAACCCCATATTCCCCATTCTCCTCTTCTCCCTGTGGTAGCGACTCCCAGGTCTACAAGAATCTCAGGGATTCCCTTTCCCACTGCAACTCCCAGGTCATTTCCTCTGCCCTGAAGCTCTTCAACCATGTCCTGAAACAAACTCGCTACCATAGCCACATTTGTTACTCTATGCTACTTTCTCCCCACCCCCACCCTCCTCTAGCTTATCTCTCCACGCTTCAGGCTCTCTGCCTTTATTCCTGATGAAGGGCTTTTGCGCGAAATGTCCTCGGATGCTGCCTGAAATGCTGTGCTCTTCCAGCACCACTAATCCAGTTATAACAAGGTGCCCAATGAACTGATTGTTGAGGACAGTGGTAGACACGTGAGAAGGGAGGACTGGGAAAGAGACAGAGGAACAGAGAAAGCTGGGTTTAATCATTGTTGGTTGAGATGGAGATTTGCAGAGGTGGATGGGAAGGCATGATGGTATGTGTCAGCAAAGATTGTGTGTATCGGTGAGAGGAGAGGAATGACCAGACTCTTCCTCCCATCCTTGGAGAAGGTGACTCCTCCTCTGGGCTTCAATGTATTCTATATCAGTCTGAGAATCTGCAAGGGGCAGTCTACCCAAGTCTAACCTCCATTTTTCACCAGTTTCACACTTGTATCTTGAAAACCAAAGTCAGTGTTGCCATTTTGAATTCTGCCAAGTCCATTTAAAGAGAGATTATTCACTGTATGTTTAGGCATGTCACAGAGATCTATAGCACAGAGAAAAAAACCTTCGGTCAATCACACCTGTGCTGGTTCAAAACAACTATTCTAATCCCGTTTCCAACATTCGGCCCATAGCCATTGTATTCCTTGGCATCGCAGCAGCACCTCTAAATTCATCCCACTCACCGTCCCTGACTGGCCAAGGTAGCAGGAAATAGGATGATAATGCCATTGCTCTGTTAGACAGTCTCAGCAAAGACCACCAAGGCAACATTAACTTCAGAATTCCAAATTCAGCAGCTGGGTGGGAAGTGACCGCTCTTCCATCTTCCAGCCTGACCAAGTGTGATCATCTCCCTGATATTCCGGAGGGGTGCATTTGTTTAAAAGGACACATCATCAAATAATTGTGTTAATATGCTCCGAGAAAACCACAGAATTTATGAGCCATATCTTAGCACTGTTGTGAAAACCAATACAGATCTCAAGGTCCCCAAAAAGTTTATTCAATTTTGCAAACTCTAGTCACTGTCATACCCCACTCAGAACGTGAGGCAAAGCAGTCAATGCACAGATGTGACCAGGCTTAATTGCATGGCTAACAGGAAATCCTTTTTACAATGTGAAACTGTTTCTGGCAGTTCCATTGTTCCTACACAGTGCTCTGTGGGGGTTCAGAGCAGATGAGCTTGGTCTTTACAGCAGTTCAAACTGAGGATTACACTCTTGCCACCCTGTTAGTCTCCTATGACAAGTATTGGGTCACAGTGTTGTTTGATATATTTGCCTGTAATATACTTTGAAAAGCACAAGAAAAGAAAAGAGAGCTAGATGCTTCTCTTCACTTCCCGAGTGATAAGATGATGAATCAAATTGAATGCATTTCAAAGAAACCACCTGCCTTTTAGTTCATTAAGTGAAGATCAGTATTAACGCCAGTACCTTTAGCACATTCAAAAATAAATTCTAAGGGCTAACAAGAAAAGATTGCACTTCTGAACAGATGCTTAGGGTGGAATTTTAACAATTCTGTGCTGAAAACAGATACCATATCCAGACTGGGAACTCATTTGATTAAAAGACTAACACGCGTAGAATGGGAAATAGTCAGTACTTTTGAAAATATCTAAAGAAAGTTTCATGTATGTATATAATGGCACCATTTTAGGAAGTAACAATGAGTATAATCATGTAGAATTAAGCTACAGCAAAGGTAGTAACTGAAAGCTTTTGCTTTGAGTTCTTGCAAATTAGGGAGAAAGACAGAACAGAATTGTTACTGATGGCTGTAAAGAAGGAATTGGTTTTAAAATATTCGCAAAATCCAAGATGGATAACCAACCAGACAAGGGAATGGTGTCTCCCCTGAGGAAAAAAGTCTGCAGAGACAACAGAAGCTATGGTAACAATTATTAGATGGGCAAATGGTGCTGTGGAACAGGAGAGCTGAAAATGTGTTGCTGGAAAAGCACAGCAGGTCAGGCAGCATCCAGGGAACAAGAGAATCGACGTTTCGGGCATAAGCCCTTCTTCAGGAATGTTGAAGAAGGGCTTATGCCCAAAACGTCGATTCTCCTGTTCCCTGGATGCTGCCTGACCTGCTGCGCTTTTCCAGCAACACATTTTCAGCTCTGATCTCCAGCATCTGCAGACCTCACTTTCTCCTGTGGAACAGGAGAGTCTGCCAGTTGGATTAATTTAGTCAATAGTTTTTCTTGGAGTATTTCTTGGAAGTTCCACTTCAAGCTGTTCTAGCTGTGGAAGGAAAACATATTGGGTTGATGTTGTGCTTTCCAGCACTGTTAATAAAACTAATACACTAGGTAACACCATTGGCTAACCTAGCACCATCATTTCATTTAATGAATGAGACAGTACTTTATCTCACCAAAGCATATTTTGGCTCTGTCAGATTCTCTGAGTCTTTGAAAGCTACATTTTTAAAAACTGATTTCTCAACCATGTTAATAAGAAATTTGTTAAATCACCTTGCTAAACTAAAGTAAAACAAAACAAATTGGCAGAACTTAATGGTGAGCAGTTTGGCAAATGCCCTCGTTTATTATGTATACCATTGTTATTGCCAGTCTTTCTAGAGCTGCTGAATCCCAGCAGCTGCTCAGGAGCCAGTGTTGGAGGATTTGAGATATAGGGAGAGGCTGAACATGCTGGGGCTATTTTTCCCTGGAGCATTGGAGGCTGAGGCCTGACCTTAGAGGTTTACAATATTATGAGGGACATGGATAGGATACATAGACAAAGTCTTTTCCCTGGGGTTGGGGAGTCCAGAACTAGAGGGCATAAGTTTAGGGTGAGAGGGGAAAGATATAGAAGAGACCTAAGGGGCAACTTTTTCACAGAGGGTGGTACGTGTATGGAATGAGCTGCCAGAGGATGTGGTGGAGGCTGGTACAATTGCAATATTTAAGAGGCATTTGGATGGATATATGAATACGAAGGGTTTGGAGGGATATGGACCGGGTGCTGGCAGGTGGGACTAGATTGAGTTGGGATATCTGGTTGGCATGGACAGGTTAGACCGAAGGGTCTGTTTCCATGCTGTACATCTCTATGATTCTAATTGAACCAAAGAGCGACTGCACACAAGAAAGTGAAATATCTATTATTGACATCAAAGTCTCTCATTGAGAGAATAAATCAGTGGCAGATCATCACAACAGAATAGCCCTCATACAAAATGTTAAATCATCAACTTCCAACAATCTTACAATTCATACAATTTAAGGTGAAGTATTATTGATTGACATGTTGTATTTTAAGAATGTAGTATTTCTCTAACAGAAGGCCTGGGCATGATGCAACTACTTCTTCTGTGCAAAGTAACAAAATTGCACACAATGTATAACCTTACACATTTGCTGCAGTGACCACAAGGGGGAACTTCTATATTAATAAATCTATTGCTTTGAGAGATTCACTGAGGGCAGTAAATACATTGCACACAGAGAACCAAATATCACAGTCCGAGGAGTGGGGTAAATCATTTAGAACTGAGATGAGGAGAAATTTATTTTGCCAGAGAGTGCTGAGCCTGAGGAATTCATCACCATAGAAATCATTTGAGGCCAAAACATTGTATGATTTCGAGAAGGAGTTGGATGTAGCACTTGGTGCTAAAGGGATATAGGGAGAAGTAAGAACATGCTATTGATCATAATAAATTACGTAGCAGGTTAAAGGGTCAAATACTGAAAATGTGTTGCTGGAAAAGCGCAGCAGGTTAGGCAGCATCCAAGGAGCAGGAGAATCGACATTTCGGGTATGAGCCCTTCTTCAGGAATGAGGTCCTCATTCCTGAAGAAGGGCTCATGCCCGAAACGTCAATTCTCCTGCTCCTTGGATGCTGCCTAACCTGCTGCGCTTTTTCAGCAACACATTTTCAGCTCTGATCTCCAGCATCTGCAGTCCTCACTTTCTCCTAAAGGGTCAAATGGCCTATTCCTGCTTCTTTTTTCTTTGTTTCTCTGTTTATTTGAGGCTGCAGGATTTGCTTCCAGGTTCAGTACATGTGGATCAATGTGAGTATTGTTATGAAGGTGTAGACATGTACTGTGCCTTTAAGAGAGTGAAGGACTTGACAACCACACTGAGTGCTAGAAAATTTACAATGTAACATTTGATTCAGAACATTTAGCACTGGCTAAATTGCTATGAGACAAAAACAAATTCAAATTCAGACAATCAGTTTAAATTATACCCCCAAAAATACTCCAATCAAGTATGAATTTAGTATTTTGACAATCTTAAAAGCCAATGACAGAATCCGATGCTTTGGTTGGGGGGGGGGTATAAGACCAGGGAAAATTGAACAGTTGAGAGGAGAACTGTCCATCCACCAGCATGTAGAGACTGCCCAAAAAAATAGCTTTCTTAAAGGTGCCTTTATCGATCAATGACCTGTGAAACAGAAATCCCTAAGAAGAAGAAAAGAAGACAGGAATACAAAGAAGAACCAAACTTTGAGATAAGAAGTTTTGTTCCATAAAATCTTAATTTGGATTAGGATTGTAGAAGGGGAAGGTTTAAGATAGGTTAGAGGAAGGAAGGAGGTATAAGTAGTTGTTAGTTAATTATTCTCTGTTGTACTTTAAGAAATAAAGTTGTTAATCTTTACTTAAAATAGTTCTTAGCTTCTTGAATTTTCACAGATTACTGCATAGGATAAATCCTGTGTTACTGGAGTAAATTAAGCAGGAGGGTTTACTCAGTGTTGTAACAGTATGGAGTTGAGATAGAGATCAGCCAACATATATTTGTTTGATGGAACAGGCCCAAGGGACGAAATGGCCTATAAATGATCCTATGTTTTTTACACTTTGATTCTGAAAGCATGATCAGGGCATATCAGAGACCTGGGAGGACTGGGGGCCTGCAGGTGGTGATTGAGTTCAGAGGCCTGGGAAAGAGACTGGGAGGAACTTTGTATTTCTAATTGTAAATTGGTAACATTTTTGGAGAAGGCTGGGTGCAGGGGAAGCAGCTAATCACAAGAGTAGCCTAGGGAAGCATGTAGCAGGTAGATAGGTAGAAGGCATTCATTTCAGTAACTCCCACCACCATCCCCATTCCATCTGGTCGTGGTGGTCTGGTGTTACAAGGGTCAGGAAACTTAAGTGTTCGTAGTTACTCCTTGTTTTGAATTTAACAATGAAACTCACTATCTGCAACCCAGAGTGTCAAGGTTGGAGGTATCTACTGAGATTCTGACATTTAAGATTGCAACCTGTCCAATATATTCTAGTTTAGTTTGGTTAAAATTCCCTACTATGTCAACATTCAAAATAAAGTTGGATTGGTAGATAACGGGAATGGGGTTGTAAGGCTGTTGGAAATGTGAGGAACTATTTACTCAGAGGCAGCATAATGACTGATGAAGGTTAGCTGAGCTGTATGGCTAGTCTCTGCATTGTAACCTCAATGTCTCTCTGCATTTTTAGTATGAGGCAAAACATTATAGAGAAAGACTATGGCCATTTTAACACAGCATCTTGCTCGCATGCCCACTTGGCTGTCCTTGGCATGCTGTAATGCTCCAGTGAATCACAGCGCAAATTGGAGGAACAACATCTCATTTTCATACTAAGCACTTTACAGCCTTCTGGACTTAATATTCAGCACCTTCAAATTGTGAGCTCACTCCCATTTCTTCCCTTGCTTCTAGCTTTACTTGTTCCATTCTCTGTCACCCTCTCTCCCCTCCTCCCACTCCAGTGGGACTCTCTGCTCCTTCCAGTCTGGCAGTTGGACACACCATTGTTCTGCCAGTTTCACATTCCAATCACTTAATCTGCACAATGTACATCCTTTCTCCTCCAGCACTCATCCCTAACCCCCGCAATTCATAAATGCTGCCCCCCTACACTTCACTTCACCTCTGATAAAGAGTCACTCAGACGCAAAACATTAGCTTGCTCTCTCAGCATGGATGCTGCCTAACCCACAGTGATTTCCAGTAATTTTTGTTTTCAGTACAGTGGAGTATTTACTCAGCTCGTGATCAGGTGTCTAGCTTGGAAGGAATTCTCTACCTTTGCAGTTGTTTTTTCTCTAAGATGTCTGAGGCTGTGCTACTTGGTCCATCTCTGATATTAACTCTACCAGGAAGGATAATTTCTTCTGCCATTTTTCCTAATGTAATTATTTATTCTACTTTCTGTCAAGTTTTCTTTTTAAATTCTGCAAAACCTAAATGCTGCTTTACTCTATTTCCCAGATAGTTACTAGGAGAAAGTGAGGTCTGCAGATGCTGGAGATCAAAGTTGAAACTTTATTGCTGGAACAGCACAGCAGGTCAGGCAGCATCCAGGGAACAGGAGATTCGACGTTTCGGGCACAGGCCCTTCTTCAGGAATCATTCCTGAAGAAGGGCCTGTGCCCGAAACGTCGAATCTCCTGTTCCCTGGATGCTGCCTGACCTGCTGTGCTGTTCCAGCAATAAAGTTTCAACCCAGATAGTTACTGACTTATTCAACATCGCATCTCATTTTATTGTCTTTCTTAACCTCTGTAGATTTTTTTTTAGATTACATTACAGTGTGGAAACAGGCCCTTCGGCCCAACAAGTCCACACCGACCCACCGAAGCGAAACCCACCCATACCCCTACATTTACCCCTTATCTAACACTACAGGCAATTTAGTATGGCCAATTCACCTGACCCTGCACACATTTTTGGACTGTGGGAGGAAACCGGAGCACCCGGAGGAAACCCACGCAGACACGGGGAGAACATGCAAACTCCACACAGTCAGTCGCCTGAGGCGGGAATTGAACCCGGGTCTCTGGCGCTGAGGCAGCAGTGCTAACCACTGTGCCACCGTGCCGCCCACGAATATAGCAATGCTGCATCTCTGTACTGCTTACTGGGCTTTTCCCAGGTTTTTCCTTTTAAAATGAGTTTTCCCACCTTTTTGTGGCCGAAATGGAGGTTTCCTGTTTCCCTTCAGGCAAAATGGTGATTTCTCACCTTACATGGCCTGAAAAGCAATGCACATCCTTTTCCGTGACTTTTCCAAATGAAACCTTAATGTGACCTTAATGGAATTTTTCTGCCCAAACATGAGTGTAAGTGATGGATCTCCCATTCTTACCATGACCATGAAATCTTCTTATTATTTTCATCTGTTGAGACTGTGTTTGTTAAGGTATCTCTTTGTCACCTTTATTCGACTTTTACAATATTGTCGCAACCTTTGTTTTCCTCCTTTGGCTCATCTTGTCCTGACTGTAGCTGTGCTTCAATGTTTGCTGACTATAGCTGTTATGCTTGTTGTGAGCTGTAAGTACATTTTTCTTTTCTTTTCACGTTCTCAGCCCATTGTAGCACCATAAACGTAAAGTTTACCCCTTACCTAAGATTGTTAACTTTATTTGGGGAGCTCTAATTCCTGTTTGCTTCCTAACTGAGTCTCTAATCGGGACGCCTTCTACACGTTCTCCTTCCTGATGGAATCTGTAACTGCTGGATGTGACTAGCTTCTAGTTCACACTTGCTTGAGCACATTTCTCATGCCGTTTGAAGTAAAAGGTTTAAACAATATTTGCTGTTTTTCCATTGTTGGTGAGTTTCTCTGCAGGCTATTCAGCTGCTTCTGTCAGAATGAGTAGATCCCAAAGACATAAAGCCCTTTAAGCTGCAAATATCCAGTACCTCTCCTGGGTCCACTTTAATTCTCTGCCCTTGTTAGCTTGTATATTAAGCACTGCTGCTACTATGTTGTGATGCCAATCACCAGTAGCTGGTAATAAAGGCAAAATACTGCAGGAGCTACAGAGCGGAAGTAAAAATAGAAATTGCTGGAGAAGCTCACCAGTTCTGGCAGCATCCAGTGGCACAGATTGAAATTGGCAGGTATGGCATGGTGGGCACCACAGAGACATGGCTGCAAGAGGATCAGGATTGGGAGCTGAATATTCAAGGATATACATTTTATCGAAAAGATAGGCAGGTGGGCAGAGGGGGTGGAGTTGCCCTAATAGTAAGAAATGAAATTAAATCCGTAGTAAGAAATGAAGTAGGGTTATATGGTGTCGAATCTGTGTGGGTAGAATTGAGGAACCACAAAGGTTAAAAAAAAAATCATAGTTGCAGTCATGTCTAGGCCTCCAAACCGTGGTCAGGAGCTGGGGCACAAGATACACCAGGAGATAGAAAAGATGTGTTGAAAGGTAAAGTTACAGTAATCATGAGGGATTTCAATATGCAGGTGGACTGGGAAAATCAGGTTGTTAGTCGTTCGCAAGAAAAGGAATTTGTAGAATGTCTATGAGATGGCTTTTTGGAGCAGCTTGTGGTGGAGCCCATGGGGGAACAGGCAATAATGGATTTAGCATTGTGCAGTGAGGCAGACTTGGTAAGGGAGCTTAAGGTGAAGAAACCCTGAGGAAACAGTGATCATAACATGATTAAACTTACTCTGCAATTTGAGAAAGAGAAGATAGAATCAGAGGTAACAGTATTTCAGCTGAGTAAAGGCAACTACAGAGGCATAAGAGAGGAGCTGGGTAGAATTGACTGGAAGAGGAGTCAAGCAGGAAAAACAGTCGAACAGCAATGGCAGGGATTTCTGGGAATAATTCAGGAGACACTGCAGATTCATCCCGAGGGGAAAAAAAACATGGTACAGGGAGGATGAGGCAACAGTGGCTGACGAGGGAAGTCAGGGATAGCATAACAGAAACAGAGAAAGCATATAATGTGGTGAAGGGCAGTGGGAAGCCAGACGATTGGGAAACTTACAAAGACCAACAGAGGGCAACAAAAAAAGAAATAAGGAGGGAGAAGATTAAATATGAGTGTAAGCTGGCCAGTAATATAAAGAAAGACTGTAGGAGCGTCTTTTGATATATAAAGGGCAAAAGAGAAGCAAAAGTGGACATTGGGCCACTGGAAAATGACGCAGGAGAGATAATAGTGGGAAACAAAGAAATGGTTGAGGAACTGAATAATTATTTCATATCAGTCTTCACAGTGGAAGATATGAGTAATGTCCCAAAAATTCAAGAGAGTGAGGGGGTAGAGCTGAGTATAGTGGCCATCACCAAGGAGAAGGTGCTAGAAAAACTGAATGGCTCGAAGGTGGAGAAATCACCTGGACCAGATGGACTTCAGCTCAGACTTCTAAGGGAGATAAAAAGGGGTAAAAACAATGACTGCAGATGCTGGAAACCAGATTCTGGATTAGTGGTGCTGGAAGAGCACAGCAGCTCAGGCAGCATCAAAGGAGCTTCGAAATCAACGTTTCGGGCAAAAGCAGTTTTTGATGTTTGAGATGGAGTTGAAATACTGTTTGTTGAGAGTATGAATTCTCCTGAGGATGTAGTACAGAGTGGGTCCTTTGCAATTCTGAGAGACTGTGGCCCTCAGCTGAGGCAGGGCAGACTGTAGAGAGGTTAGGTGCCGGCGTATTGCTGCAAGCATAGAGCGGAGGAACTTGAAGGAGAACTGTTGCTGGTGTTTTTGAATCTATAGTCTGTACTGTTTGTCCAGTTCGGCTCCAATCTCTGCTGGTTTAAAGGTGGTCCGGAGTCCGTGTGGGATGAGTTGGTTACGGAGGCAGGGACTGAGGAAGCAAATGTGGCTGTGGTAGGGAGTTTGTTTCACAACTGTTTCACGAGTTTGTTTCGTGAAACAAACTTGCTACCACAGCCACATTTGCTTCCTCAGTGCCTGCCTCCATAACCAACTCATCCCACAAGTACAACAAACTTTTATCTACCCACCTCCATAACCAGCGCTCCTCAAACATTCCAGAAGATTCCCCTGGCCTCGGAATTTACTCAGATGCCATTAGCCATGCGGCTGATGCAGCTGCCACCCCCATGCTGATTGATGATGTCACTTCCGCTCCCATCATGGCTACTCCCACAACCACCTTCCACCCCTCACAATTCCTCATGCATCACACGTGACATCACTTCCGCCCTTCACATCATCGCTGATGCCACATGCTCAGTGACTTCCGCCACCCCTACTGCCGTGGTCACCACCACTTCCGCCCCCACCAGCGCCACTCACCTGCATTCTGCTGACATGTCCCCCTCACACCCCACTGTCACTATCCCCACCCCCCAGAACCCTGAGGGGAACACTACCCCTGCTCATGACTCCACCCCCATTCCCCCCACCATCTCACCCAATCTAGTTACAGGTTCCGCCCTCACTCCCAGCTCCACACCCAAACCAGCTCCCAGCTCCCAGCCCTGCCGAGTTTTCACCATCTTCCCCCCCCCCCCCCCCCCCCCCACCCCCAGACCTCCCCGTCATTGAGGACGAAAGATCAGTCCTCAGCAAAGGACTCACCTTCATCCCACTCCGTTCATGCATCAATGAATTTAATACACGCCGTGACGTCGAACAATTCTTCCGTTGCCTCTGCCTCCGAGCTGACTTTCACAATCAAGATTCTCGCCCATCTTCCGCGGACCCCTTCGCCCGCCTCCAACACACTGCATCCACTGGACACCCCGCGCTGGCCTATTACCTGCCCTTGACCTCTTCATTTCCAACTGCCGCCGGGACATTAACCGCCTCAACCTGTCTACCCCCCTCCCCCACTCCAACCTCTCACCCTCACAACGCGCAGCCCTCCAATCCCTCTGCACCAATCCCAACCTCACCATTAAGCCAGCAGATAAAGGGGGCGCAGTGGTAGTCTGGCGCACTGACCTCTACACTGCTGAAGCCAAATGCCAATTCGAGAACACCTCTTCCTACTGCCCCCTCGACCATGACCCCACTCCCCATCACCAAACTATCATCTCCCAGACCATACAGAACCTCATCACCTCAGGAGATCTCCCACCCACAGCTTCCAACCTCATAGTCCGGGAACACCGCACTGCCCGGTTCTACCTCCATTCCAAGATCGACAAGCCTAACCACCCTGGCCGACCCATTGTCTCAGCATGCTCCTGACCCACTGAACTCATCTCTACCTACCTTGACACTGTCCTATCCCCCCCTAGTCCAGGAACTCCCCACATACTTTCGAGACACCACCCATGCCCTCCACCTCCTCCAAGATTTCCATTTGCCCGGCCCCCAACGCCTCATCTTCACCATGGATATCCAATCCTTCTACACCTCCATCCACCATGACCAGGGCCTCCAAGCCCTCCGTTTTTTCCTCTCCAGACGTCCCCAACAGTACCCTTCCACCGACGCACTCATTCGTTTGGCCGAACTGGTCCTCGCCCTTAACAATTTCTCCTTTGAATCCTCCCACTTCCTCCAGACCAAAGGTGTAGCCATGGGCACACGTATGGGCCCCAGCTATGCCTGTCTCTTTGTTGGCTACGTAGAGCAGTTGATCTTCCGTAAGTACACCGGCACCACTCCCCACCTCTTCCTCCGCTACAATGATGACTGCATTGGCCCCACCTCGTGCTCCCGCAAGGAGATTGAGCAATTCATCAACTTCACCAACACATTCCACCCTGACCTTAAATTTACCTGGACCATCTCTGACACCTCCCTCCCCTTCCTGGACACCTCCATCTCCATTAATGGCAACCGACTTGACACTGACATTTTTTTACAAACCCATCGACTCCCACAGCTACCTGAATTACACCTCTTCCCACCCTACCTCTTGCAAAAATGCCATCCCGTATTCCCAATTCCTCCGTCTCCACCGTATCTGCTCCCAGGAGGACTAGTTCCACCACAGAACATACCAGATGGCCTCCTTCTTTAGTGACCGCAATTTCCCTTCCCACGTGGTTAAAGATGCCCTCCAACGCATCTCGTCCATATCCCGCACCTCCGCCCTCAGACCCCACCCCTCCAACCGTAACAAGGACAGAACGCCCCTGGTGCTCACCTTCCACTCTACCAACCTTCGCATAAACCAAATCATCCGCCGACATTTCCGCACCTCCAAACAGACCCCACCACCAGGAATATATTTCCCTCCCCACCCCTTTCCGCCTTCCACATAGACCATTCCCTCTATGACTACCTGGTCAGGTCCACGCCCCCCTACAACTCACCCTCCCATCCTGGCACTTTCCCCTGCCACCGCAGGAACTGTACAACCTGCACCCACACCTCCTCCCTCACCTCTATCCAAGGCCCTAAAGGAGCCTTCCACATCCATCAAAGTTTTACTTGCACATCCACTAATATCATTTATTGTATCCGTTGCTCCCGATGCGATCTCCTCTACATTGGGGAGACTGGGCGCCTCCCAGCAGAGCGCTTTAGGGAACATCTCCGGGACACCCACACCAATCAACCACACCGCCCCGTGGCCCAACATTTCAACTCCCCCTCCCACTCTGCCGAGGACATGGAGGACCTGGGCCTCCTTCACCGCCGTTCCCTCACCACCAGACGCCTGGAGGAAGAACGCCTCATCTTTCGCCTCGGAACACTTCAACCCCAGGACATCAATGTGGACTTCAACAGTTTCCTCATTTCCCCTTCCCCCACCTTACCCTAGTTCCAAACTTTCAGCTCAGCACTGTCCCCATGACTTGTCCGGACTTGTACTACCTGCCTATCTCCTTTTCCACCTATCCACTCCACTCTCTCCTCCCTGACCTATCACCTTCATCTCCTCCCCCACTCACCCATTGTACTCTATGCTACTTTCTCCCCACCCCCACCCTCCTCTAGCTTATCTCTCCATGCTTCAGGCTCTCTGCCTTTATTCCTCATGAAGGGCTTTTGTCCAAAACATCGATTTCGAAGCTCCTTGGCTGCTGCCTGAACTGCTGTGCTCTTCTAAGGGAGATAGCTGGAGGCATTAGTGGTAATCTTTCAGGAATCTCTAGAACCAGGGAAGGTCCCGGAGGATTGGAAAATCCCTAACGTAACACCCCTGTTTAAAAACGGAATAAGGCAGAAGACGGACAACTACAGACAAATAAGCCTAACCTCAGTCATGGGTAAGATCCTGGAATCCATTATGAAGGATGAGATTTTTGAATAGTGGAAGTATATGGTAAAATAGGGCAGAATCAGCATGGTTCCTTCAAGGAATAGTCATGCTTGACAAATCTGCTAGAATTCTTTGAGGAAGTAACAAGCAGAATAGATCAAGGAGAACCAATGGATATTATCTACCTGAACTTCAAGAAGGTCTTTGACAAGATGCTGCACAAGAGGCTACTGAGTAAGATAAGGGCCCATGGTTTTAGAGGCGAGGTGCTAGCATGGATAGAAACTTGGCTTTCTAGCAGAAAGCAGAGAGTGGGGATAAAAGGGTCCTTCTCAGGGTGGCAGCCTGTGACAAGTGGTATTCCGCAAGGTTCAGTATTGGGACCACAACCTTTCACTAGACGAAGAAACTGATAGCATTCTGGTTAAGTTTTCAGATGACACAAAGATAGGTCGAGGAATAAGTAGCATTGAGGAGGCGGGGAGATTGCAGAGGGATTTGGACAGGTTGGGAGAGTGGGCAAAGAAGTTGCAGATGGAGTACAACATTGGAAAGCGTGAGGTCATGCACCTTGGTAGGAAGAATAGAGACATGGACTACTTTCTAAGTGGGGAGAAAATTCAAAAATCTGAAGTCCAAAGAGTTCTAGTCCACAATTCTCTCAAGGTAAACCTGCAGGTTGAGTCAGTAGTTAGGAAGGCAAATGCAATGATGGCATTTATTTTGAGAGGACTTGACTATAAAAGCAGGGATGTATTTCTGAGGCTCAATAAGGCTCTGTTCAGGCCACATTTGGAGTATTGTGCACAGCCTTAGAGGAAAGGGAAGACCTTTTAGAACAGAGATAAGGAAAAACTTCTTCAGCCAGAAATTGGTGAACCTATGGAATTCACTGCCACAGAAGGCTGTGGAGGCCAGGTCAATTAGTATATTTAAGGCAGAGATAGATAGATAGGTTCTTGATTGTAAAGGGAATCAAGAGTTAGGGGAGAAAGCGGGAAAATGAGATGAGAAACTTATCAGCCACAATTGAATGGCGGAGCAGACTCAATGGACTGAATGGCCTAATTTCTGCTCCTATGTCTTAAGGTCTTATGGTCATTCACGAAGAATGAGAAACTGGAAAATGAAGGTTTTTATGCTGATGACAAAGGGGGGAGAGAAGTGAGTACAAATGGTGAGGCAGCTCAGAGCAAAAGACAGAAGACAAAAAGAGTGTTTATGGTAGTAAAGGAGAGGCGTTAGTGATAGGTCTCCACTGAGACCAAACATGTGTCATCAAAATAAACCTGTTGGACTACAACCCGGTGTCATGTGATTCTTGACTTTGTCCACCCCAATCCAACACTGGCACCTCCACATTGTGTCATCAAGCACAGAGAGGAAGATGCTGTAATCAAAAGGTTCATGGTCTGCAGTTGTCGTATTCAATGTTGAGTCCAGATGGCTGTAAGTGCTGAGGCAGAAAATGAGGTGCTGTTTCTCCAGCTTGCATTCTGAGCAGCAGGACTAGGATGGAAATATTAGCATCAGAGCAAGATGGTGTTTAGAAGTAGCAAGCATCTTGAAGGCTATGATCATGTTCACAAACATAGGAAAGGTTCTGCAAGGTGGTTCAGCAGGATAGGTTTGCTCTCACCAGTGTAAAGGAGACTGCATGGCGAACAGCGAATACAATGGACTAGTTTCAAAAATGTAGAAGCATGCCATTGCTTTACCTGCACAATTCTCCCTGCTCCCCATCCAAGGGCCTAAACAGTCTTTCCAGGTGGACCAGAACTTCTCCTGTACTTCCTCCAATCTGTCTATTGCAATCACTTTAACCAATGTGGCCTACTCCACTTGAAGAAACCAAATGCAGACTTGGTGACCGCTTTGCAGAACACCTCCAGTCCATGCATGATGGTGAGCATGACCCGGACCCTCCTGTAGCCAGTCATTTTAACACAGCATCCTGCTTGCATGCCCATATGTACGTCCTCGCCATGCTGCAGTGCTCCAGTGAATTACAGCAGAAATTGAATGAACAGTTCATCTTCAGACTCAGCACTTTACAACTTTCTGGACTTAATATCATATTCAATACCTTCAGATTGTGAAGCCATTCCTATTCCTTTTCTTTCTTTTAGCTTGATTTGTTACATTCTCTGTCACCATGTCCTCTCCCCCCCTCCCTCCATACCATTGCGACTGTCTGTTGTTTCCAGTCTGACAATTAGAGACACCATTGTTCTGCCATTCAGTCTGCTTCAATCAGCATCCTTTCTCTCCCAGCTCTCCACCCAACTGCACACTATCGCCACTCTTGTATAAATGCTGCCCTCTCCAAACTTCATATCAGCGCTCTGATGAAGACTCATCTAGACTCGAAACATTAGCTTGCTGTCTCTCCACGGATGTTGTCTGACTTGCTGCGATCTTAGCATTTTTGTTTTCAGTCTATTTGAGATCACAGACAGGAGATGGGAGAAAGTAAAAGGGCAAGTGTTTACTTCAGTGTTTGCACAGGAAGGTGCTGTAGGCATGTGGTGTCAGGTAAGGAAGTCTTAAGTCTGATGGAAGAGTAGATCAGGGTGTTCATGGAGGGAATGGTGCCTGTGGAACACTGGCAAGGGAGAGCAGGGACAGAAAGGTGGGTCATCCACTGGAGGTGGCAGAAATTGGACAAGGATGGTCTTTTGCCTAGTGGGGTGTAAAATGAGGATAAGGCAAATCCTACCATTCCTCTGAAATAATAGGGAAGGAGTGATGGAAGAGAAGGAAGTGATCACCAGGACCTGATCAGGTGTACCGTAGAACTCTGTGGGAAACTAGGGAAGTGATTGCTGGGTCTCTCGCTGAGATATTTGCATCATTGATAGTCACAGGTGAGGTGCCAAATGACTGGAGGTTGGCCAATGTGGTGCCCCTATTTAAGAAAGGTGGTAAGGACAAGCCAGGGATCTATAGACCAGTGAGCCTGACATCAGTGGTGGGCAAGTTGTTGGAGGGAATCCTAAGGGACAGGACGTACATGTATTTGAAAAGGCAAGGACTGATTAGGGATAGTCAGCATGGCTTTGTGCATGGGTATTAGTGCCTCACAAACTTGATTGAGTTTTTTGAAGAGGATTGTGAGGGCACAGCAGTAGATGTGATTATATGGAATTCAGTAAGGCGTTTGACAAAGTTCCCCATGGGAGAATGGTTAGCAAGGTTAGATCTCATGGAATACAGGGAGAAGTAGCTATTTGGATACAGAACTGGCTCAAAGGTAGAAGACAGAGGATTGTTTTTCAGACTGGAGGCCTGTGACCAGTGGGGTGCCACAAGGATTAGTGCTGCGTCCACTACTTTTTGTAATTTATATAAATGATTTGGATGCGAGCATAAGAGGTGTAGTTAGTAAGTTTGCAGATGACACCAAGATTAGAGGTGTAGTGGACAGTGAAGAAGGTTACCTCAGATTACAACAGGATCTTGATCAGATGGGCCAATGGGCTGAGAAGTGGCAGATGGAGTTTAATTTATATAAATGTAAGGTGTTGCATTTTGAGATAGCAAATCTTAGCAGGACTTAGACACTTAACGGTAAGGTCCTAAGGAGTGTTGCTGAACAAAAGGACCTTGGAGTGCAGGTTCATAGATCCTTGAAAGTGGAGTCGCAGGTAGATAGAATAGTGAAGATGGCATTTGGTATGCTTTCCTTTATTGGTCAGAGTATTGAGTACAGGAGTTGGGAGGTCATGTTGCTGCTATACAGGACATTGGTTAGGCCACTTTTGGAATATTGCATGCAATCCTGGTCTCCTTCCTATCGGAGGGATGTTGTGAAACTTGAAAGGGTTCAGAAAAGATGTAGAAGGATGTTGCCAGGGTTGGAGGATTTGGGCTATAGAGAGAGGTTGAATAGGATAGGGCTGTTTTCCCTGGAGCATCGGAGGCTGAGGGGTGACCTTATAGAGGTTTATAAAATCATGAGGGGCATGGATAGGGGAAAGGGAGTACAGAACTAGATGACATAGTTTAGGGTGAGAGGGGAAAGATATTAAAGAGACTTAAGGGGTAACTTTTTCACGCAGAGGGTGGTGCATGTGTGGAATGGGCTGCCAGAGGACGTGGTGGAGGCTAGTACAATTGCAACATTTAAAAGGCTTATGGATGGATATATGAATAGGAAGGGTTTGGAGGGATATGGGCCGGGTGTTGGCAGGTGGGACTAGATTGGGTTGGGATATCTGGTCGGCATGAAAGAGTTGGAATGAAGGGTCTGTTTCTATGCTGTGCATCTCTATGACTCTATAAGTGGGTCAGATAGCACTAGGGGCCCTCAGAGGAGGGAATCCTCAGTTGATGGCAGAGGCACACCTGTGGAAGGTGGCATAATGTAATAGATGCAGTGAGACAGAGACACTGGGAGTTCAAGGAGTTAGAAGTTGGGCTAGTTCTCTACCAAATTCTGTTTCCTTGATTGGGTGTAAGATTTCATTGGTTTAAAGTAGTAGAGGAAAAGCTACCAGTGAACTCTAATAAGAAATTATTCTTGTCTTAAACAAGTTGTAATTTATCTCATGACAGCAATCAACTACTTGTTACGTAACTAAGTGTGATTTTTTTTTTAAACTAAGACTATTGGGTAGCATGTGGATCTTGGTCTTCACCCAACAAGATCATTTAGATGTTCTGTCCTTCCCTACTCATGTCCTTATGACTTCATTCAATTTAATGGTTCTTAAAACTGTCTCCAATATTAACCCCTTCAAAGCTATTACCCAAATATCTAGCAACAATGATGTCATCAAGTAGAGCTGGAAGCCAATCAGACTGAAGCATACTCAATGACCATAAACCAAGAAATAAGAAGTACTGAATCTATTCATTATTATTTTATGGATTGAAACACATAGGGGACTTCAGTTAAAGCTAAAATGTCTTAAATAAACTTTTTTAGGACAAAAATGTTGAATTTCTTATCAGAATGAAAAATTTTGATGTCAAACAAATATAAAATTATGCTTTCTGGCTTAGTGAGGCTGTCATTGTGGACTTACTAAACTTCGAAAAACCCAGTTACCTTCATAAATACGATGTGACCTTTTACAGGGAGATTTTACTACAAGACTGAAGATAAAAGTCAAATGTTCTCAACAATTTAATCATTTGTAACCGACTGCATTCTGGAAGATTTCAAAAACACAGACCATGAAGAGCCTGGGCTGTGTTTACAAGTACGGACTTCAAACGTTTATGCCAGTGTGCAATGATAAATAATGGCTGCACTGATCATAGGATCCCTACAGTGTGGAAGCAAGCCATTCGGCCCATTGAGTCCACCATTTTGATTATATATTTTATTGAGATCTGTCCCTTGATTAAACTTTAAAAATATAAAACATTGATCCTAATATAGCCTGGAGCAGTGCTTTTTGGAGCAGTAAGTTTGTCGATTGTTTAGGTGCAAAGATGATCTTTAGTAGAGTGATGTGCTCTTCCTCTCAGATGTGGGAGATTAGGGAGAATTTCCACGTTACTGATGATTATGTGTAGTGTGTTTGATTGTGAATCCTACTAGATCACATGGATCAATTGGAGTGGCAGTTAGAGGCAATGAGGAATTTACAAGGGCTAGGGGGTGTGGATGGATGGCAGTTGCAGGAAAGGAGAAAAGCCGCAGATGCTGTCAGGTAGATGGGTGGCCTCCAGAAAAGGTAGGAATGGGAGGCAGATCATGCAGGAGCCTCCTGTGGCTATCCTCCCTCAAACAAGTTTGCTGTTTTGGAAAATGAAGGGGGTAATGGATTCTCAGGGGAATGTAGCACTGACAGCCAGGTTTCTGGAATTGAGATTGACTCTAATGTAACAAGGGTTATGCCAGGTTCCAGGCGATCAATCGTGATCAGGGATTCTCTGGTCAGAAGCACAGACAAACATTTCTGTGGGCGACAGCGAAACATCAGAATGGTGTGTTGCCTCCCTGGTGACAGGATCAAGAATGTCTCAAGAGGGTGCAGAACATTCTCAAAGGGGAGTGGTATCAGCAGGAGGTCCTAGTACACATTGGAATTAATGACATTGAAAGAGAAATGGATGAGATTCAGAGAAGAGAATATGGGAAGTTAGGCAGGAATTTAAAAATACATCCTCGACGGTAGTAATATCTGGATTATTCCCAGTTCCACGAGCTCGTGAGGGTAGGAATTAAGGGTTAGAGCAGATGAATGCGTGTCTGATGAGCTGGTGCTATTGGTACTGGGAGATAGTGAGGTAGATAGTGAGGAAAGAGATCAGTCTGAGACTAGTACATTTGGGAAAAGGAGCAAGTCAAACAGGCAGGAACAAAGCAGAGAATGAGGTAGGACTGGTAAATTAAACTGCATTTATTTCAATGCAAGAGACCTAATAGGTAAGGCAGATGAACTCAGGGCATGGTTGGGAACATGGGACTGGGATATCAAAGCAATTACAGAAATGTGGCTCAGGGATGGATGGGACTGGCTAATTAATATTCCAAGGTGTAGATGCTATAGGAAGGGTAAAAAAGGGGTAGGTGGCAAGAGAGAAAGGGGAGTGGCATTTTTCATTGAGGATAACGTTACGGCTGTACTTGATTTGATTTGATTTATCGTCATGTGTACCAGAGTACAGTGAAAAGCTTTGTTTACAAACAGTGCAGGCAAATCAAGGAAAAGGACACACAAGACACACCAGGTAATAAGGTGGAAAAATAAACTTGAACAGAAGCATACAAGTTACATCAGAGGGCGAGCTCCAGGCAAGATCAACATGAGCAAGATCAGCATTATTTGAAGTTAGATGGTCCATTCATCAGTCTAATAATGGTAAGAAAAAAGCTGTTCTTGAACTTATTGGTACTCGTGTGATCAAGCTTCTGTATCTTTTGCCTGATGGAAGAGGTTGTTCTTACATTTTGTGACATTGAGAGAGAGGTTGTCATTATTCCACCACATCACCAAGCCCTTTATCTCCTTTCTGTATTTTGTCTCATTGTTATTTGATATCCATCCTATCATGATGGTCTCATCAGCAAACTTGTAGATGCTTAACAAACTTAGGGAGCATATTCCTTAGAAAACGTCCAGGGACGTTATTTGGGTGGAACTGAGAAATAAGAGAGGGATGATCACCTTATTGGGATTGTACTATAAATGGTGAACAAAGAGACCTTGGAGTGTGGGTTCAAAGTTCCTTGAAATTAGAGTCACAGGTAGATAGGATAGTGAATGCGGCATTTGGTATGCTTGCCTTTATTGGTCAGTGAATTGAGTATAGGAGTTAGGAGGTCATGTTGCGACTGTACAGGGCATTGGTTAGGCCACTTTTGGAGTATTATGTGCAATTCTGGTCTCCCTCCTATTGGAAGGATGTTATGAAACTTGAAAGGGTTCAGAAGAGATTTACAAGGATGTTGCAAGGGTTGGAGGGTTTGAGCTACAGGGAGAGGCTGAATAGGCTGGCGCTGTTTCCCCTGGAGCTTTGGAAGCTGAGGGGTGACCTTTATAGAGATTTATAATATCATGAGGGGCATGGATAGGGAAATAGGCAAGGTCTTTTCCTCAGGATGGGGGAGTCCAAAAATAGAGGTCATAGGTTTAAGGTGACAGGGGCAAGATATAAAAGAGACCTAAGGGGCAACATTTTTATGCAGAGGGTGGTGCATGTATGGAATGAGCTGCCAAAGGAAGTGGTGCAGGCTGGTACAATTACAACATTTAAAAGGCATCTGGTAGGTATATGATTAGGAAGGTAAAAACAATGACTGCAGATGCTGGAAACAAGATTCTGGATCAGTGGTGCTGGAAGAGCACAGCAATTCAGGCAGCATCCGAGGACAGGCAAAATCGACGTTTCGGGCAAAAGCCCTTCATCAGGAATAAAGGCAGAGAGCCTGAAGCATGGAGAGATAAGCTAGAGGAGGGTGGGGGTGGGGATATAGTAGCATAGAGTACAATAGGTCAGTGGGGAAGGAGATGAAGGTGATAGGTCAGGGAGGAGAGGGTGGAGTGGATAGGTAGAAAAGGAGCTAGGCAGGTCGGACAAGTCCGGACACGTCAGGGGATCGTGTTGCTGGAGGTTAGAAACTAGGATGAGGTGGGGGAAGGGGAAATGAAGCTGTTGAAGTCCACATTGATGCCCTGGGGTTGGAGTGTTCCGAGGCGGAAGATGAGGTGTTCGTCTTCCATGCGTCTGGTGGTGAGGGAGCGGCGGTGGAGGAGGCCCAGCACCTCCATGTCCTCGGCAGAGTGGGAGGGGGAGTTGAAATGTTGAGCCACGGGGCGATTTGGTTGATTGGTGCAGGTGTCTCGGAGATGTTCCCTAAAGCGCTCTGCTAGGAGGCGCCCAGTCTCCCCAATGTAGAGGAGACCGCATCGGGAGCAACGGATACAATAAATAATATTAGTGGATGTACAGGTAAAACTTTGATGGATGTGGAAGGCTCCTTTAGGGCCTTGGATGGAGGTGAGGGAGGAGGTGTGGGCACAGGTTTTTCAGTTCCTGCGGTGGCAGGGGAAAGTGCCAGGATGGGAGGGTGGGTCGTAGGGGGCGTGGACCTGACCAGGTAGTCACGGAGGGAACGGTCTTTGCGGAAGGCGGGGAGGGGTGGGGAGGGAAATATATCCCTGGTGGTGGGGTCTGTTTGGAGGTGGCGGAAATGTCGGCGGATGATTTGGTTTATGCGAAAGTTGGTAGGGTGGAAGGTGAGCACCAAGGGCGTTCTGTCCTTGTTGCACTTGGAGGGGTTGGGTCTGAGGGCGGAGGTGCGGGATGTGGACGAGATGCGTTGGAGGGCATCTTTAACCACGTGGGAAGGGAAATTGCGGTCTCTAAAGAAGGAGGCCATCTGGTGTGTTCTATGGTGGAACTGGTCCTCCTGGGAGCAGATACGGCGGAGGCGGAGGAATTGGGACTACGGGATGGCATTTTTGCAAGAGGTAGGGTGGGAAGAGGTGTAATCCAGGTAGCTGTGGGAGTCGGTGGGTTTGTAGAAAATGTCAGTGTCAAGTCAGTCGTCACTGGAGATGGAGAGGTCCAGGAAGGGGAGGGAGGTGTCAGAGATGGTCCAGGTAAATTTAAGGTCAGGGTGGAATGTGTTGGTGAAGTTGATGAATTGCTCAACCTCCTCGCGGGAGCACGAGGTGGCGCCAATGCAGTCATCATGCGAAAGTTGGTAGGGTGTAAGGTGAGCACCAAGGGCGTGCGAAAGTTGGTAGGGTGATGACTGCATTGGCGCCACCTCGTGCTCCCGCGAGGAGGTTGAGCAATTCATCAACTTCACCAACACATTCCACCCTGACCTTAAATTTACCTGGACCATCTCTGACACCTCCCTCCCCTTCCTGGACCTCTCCATCTCCATCAGTGACGACCGACTTGACACTGACATTTTCTACAAACCCACCAACTCCCACAGCTACCTGGATTACACCTCTTCCCACCCTACCTCTTGTAAAAATGCCATCCCGTATTCCCAATTCCTCCGCCTCCGCCGTATCTGCTCCCAGGAGGACCAGTTCCACCATAGAACACACCAGATGGCCTCCTTCTTTAGAGACCGCAATTTCCCTTCCCACGTGGTTAAAGATGCCCTCCAACGCATCTCGTCCACATCCCGCACCTCCACCCTCAGACCCAACCCCTCCAACTGCAACAAGGACAGAACGCCCTTGGTGCTCACCTTCCACCCTACCAACTTTCGCATAAACCAAATCATCCGCCGACATTTCCGCCACCTCCAAACAGACCCCACCACCAGGGATATATTTCCCTCCCCACCCCTCCCCGCCTTCCGCAAAGACCGTTCCCTCCGTGACTACCTGGTCAGGTCCACGCCCCCTACGACCCACCCTCCCATCCTGGCACTTTCCCCTGCCACCGCAGGAACTGTAAAACCTGTGCCCACACCACCTCCCTCACCTCCATCCAAGGCCCTAAAGGAGCCTTCCACATTCATCAAAGTTTTACCTGTACATCCACTAATATCATTTATTGTATCCGTTGCTCCCGATGCGGTCTCCTCTACATTGGGGAGACTGGGCGCCTCCTAGCAGAGCGCTTTAGGGAACATCTCCGAGACACCCGCACCAATCAACCAAATCGCCCCGTGGCCCAACATTTCAACTCCCCCTCCCACTCTGCCGAGGACATCGAGGACCTGGGCCTCCTCCACCGCCGCTCCCTCACCACCAGATGCATGGAAGAAGAACGCCTCATCTTCCGCCTCGGAACACTCCAACCCCAGGGCATCAATATGGACTTCAACAGCTTCCTCATTTCCCCTTCCCCCACCTCATCCTAGTTTCTAACCTCCAGCAACACGATCCCCTGACGTGTCCGGACTTGTCCGACCTGCCTAGCTCCTTTTCCACCTATCCACTCCACCCTCTCCTCCCTGACCTATCACCTTCATCTCCTTCCCCAATGACCTATTGTACTCTATGCTACTCTATCCTCACCCCCACCCTCCTCTAGCTTATCTCTCCACGCTTCAGGCTCTCTGCCTTTATTCCTGATGAAGGGCTTTTGCCCGAAACGTCGATTTTGCCTGTCCTCGGATGCTGCCTGAATTGCTGTGCTCTTCCAGCACCACTGATCCAGAAATATGATTAGGAAGGGTTTAGAGGGATATGGCCAAATGCTAGCAAATAGGACGAGACTTATATCGGATATCTGGTCAGCATGGATGAGTTGGACTGAAGGGTCTGTTTCTATGCTGTATATTTCTAAGATAGGGGATCTTAACTTTTCAAACATCGAGTGGGACTACCATCGTGTTAACGGCTTGAACGTAGAGGAATTTGTTAAATGTGTACAAGAAAATTTTCTCAGGCAGTTTATGGATGTACTTACTACAGAAGGTGCAAAACTTGACCTACTCTTAGGAAAATGACAGGATAGGTGACAAAGGTGTCACTGGGGTAAGCACTTTGGGGCCAGAAACCATAATTCTATTAGTTTTAAAATAGTGATGGAAAAGGATAGACTGGACCTAAAAGTTAATGTTCTAAATTGGAGGAAGGCCATTTTCGACAATATTAGGCAAGAACTTTTAAAAATTGAGATAACGAGAGTCCAGAGTCAGTATGTTCCTGATTGGGTGAAGGGCTTTGATGTGTTCAGTTTGCTCAGCACAGTTCACCTGAAACCAGCCATACCAGCAAAAGAAAATGAAGACGTTTCATCTACAAATTAGGTCCAGCACAACTTGAGGTTGCATTAGTTTTAACAACAGCTGCTTCTGCTGAAAAACCTGGCCATGTCAGATCAGGTTTCTAGTCTTTGGACCCAATTAAAGCACAGCCTCTTGACTTTGGCACAAAAGCACCACTTGTCATGGTTAATTTTTTTTTTCAATTTACTAACCAACTGTGACTGTTGTGCATCCAATGCAACTAGTAAATGGTTCTGTATAAGTTATTTTCCATTGTTTAAAATTGGAATACTCACGGCTGGTAATGTAGACATTGTTTAAAATTATCTATTTTATAAATTAACCAATTAAACTAATGTTCTGGCAGTCCACTCTAAAATATATCAATGCATTTTTAAAATTGTGTGTTGACTCATGGAAGATTTACCTTCTTTGATATCTTTTCAATTGACAAAGTCAGTCAATGTTTGAGGTTCACAAACAGAATTTTGTCCAAATATATTTGCAAAGAAACATTGGAAAATTAGCAGCAATTTTAAGCTTAACTGGAGTCCAAATCACTCTGTTCAAAGTCAAAATGTGATTACTAATGCTTCAAACTGTCTAATATATATTGTCCAATATTTTGTGCATTCTTATATTTTTTCATAATTTGATATCCACTGCCCCTTTTATATCTGTTCTTTATGATGTTCTAAATAACATTCAGTGTTGACAAACTCATTTGAACATCACTCTCTAATTGCAAATGGGCCAACCCTTTTTCATACAATTACTGACACTTGAATACACTTGGGGATGGGAGCAGATGGGGGAGTTACTTTCTTTCAGGCAGCAGTGAGTGCGCTATTTCTTGGGGTGTTCTTGTACACCACAAAGGTTTGCTTACTGATCAGTAACCAATAGCCGGGGATTGGGTACTAAGCAATCCTTGATATTAATTGAAAATGTTTGGCCCTGGAACTTAGAAATCATCAAGAAGGTAATGGCATCGTGGCAACATCACTGAGCTAATAATCCAAAATGCCAGGCTAATGTTCAGGGAAAATGGGCCCAAATTCTACCACTCCCTGGCAGTCTGTCCATTAAAAGTCAAGGGGGTTATCCAGGATCACTGCTGTACTTGGAAAGCTGGGAACTCAATTGTGAGGTTTGAAGGCAGCAATGCTTGGATGCAGAGGGGTTTGTGAAAGGGGCAGCTCAGTGTATACCCGGGTGAGACAAAACAGAGGGAATAGAATAATATGGAAGGGGGTGTGGCATGGATGGTTATTGGCATCTAGTACCACTCTGCCTTACTAGGCCTGGCACAATGACATGGAATGCCTGGGGCTTAGAGGTAAAGTGGGATGATGAAATAAATAAACAGGTCGAGGATGCAGGGAAGATCAAAGCTGATGATATTTAACTGGGAGGTCAACCAATTAGAGAATTTGAAGGATTGGGTGGGTCACCTAGACTGAGAGCTGAGTCAATGACTTACTCCATGAAGCAAGACCACTGTTTGCTTTCATTCCTATCTAAAGAGCAAGTCACAATGGAGAGCAAAATGGCTGCCACCAAACCCAGAATGGATGGAGTAAATTCTGTGAGGGAGGGGTCCATCTTCATGTGGTGTGAGGTCCTTTAAAGGGCAATAGTATTAAAAAGACGGCCACGCAATACGCCTGTTTAAAATACAAAATCCTGTTTGTGAACCTTAAACATTGACTTAGTGTGTCAATTGAAAATCTTGCTACTGAGAACTAAAATCCCATTCCTGGTTTGAGGCAAAAGCAATGTTTTACAGCCGAGAAAA
Organism: Chiloscyllium plagiosum; assembly: GCF_037043375.1. NCBI lineage: Eukaryota > Metazoa > Chordata > Chondrichthyes > Orectolobiformes > Hemiscylliidae > Chiloscyllium > Chiloscyllium plagiosum. The sequence continues at coordinate 23,006,215 of NW_028270157.1, read as the reverse complement.
ATTCACCATAGGTGCCAAAATAGCAATCATTTTTCAAGACTCCACAGGGATCACACAAGGCTCACTTCACATTTTGGATTGTAATATGTCCATACTGTTATCTGATAAATGCAATATTGCTTTTTCTTGGGATTAGGAATGTGGCGGGGGGAGGAGAAGAGATGTCTTCATTGTTGTTGCCAGATATTACAACTTCCTACTGTATGTTTGCCAAAAGGCTTGAGCAACAGATGTCTAAATCAGATGTCCTTTGTCCACATAGAGGAATCCCATTTCCCACTTTGTCAGGTCTCTCCATGTCCAAAGTTTGGAGAATGCTGCTCAAATGTTATTTGTGTGTGTTGCAACTGTTAAACAATTACATTTTTGAGGAGTTGCTTTGTTTCTGATATTGCCCATATAGGCTCATTGGAAAGCATTCCTTATGGATCCAGACACAGAAGCTGTGGCCATCCTTCTACCCAACTGAAGACTGCTTCAAAGATAGTTGAGGAACACATGCAAGCACAAGCACGGAACCAGCTGAGTCCAGCTCCAGGAGGCAACCTTTACTTCAGAGCTTGCACCAATAGGTGCCGTCAAGAAGATAGAGGGGTGTCACAGTCAATCACCTTCCAGTGAATGGTTTTCCAGAGGAGAAGATCAGAATGTCATGTGATGCTGTTCAGTGTATCTGCAATGTAATACCTCCTTCTACTGAGGCCAATGAGGGTAATAGGATGGACCCTCAATGTCAAGTTTCTATGCAGATCATGTCTGGTACTTCATACCAGACAGAAGAAACCATGTAATGCTCAGAATCTCTGCTCTGAACAATTGCAGGATACACCAGAACCAAGAGATGGATCATAGGGATCTTATGGAGCCACCACATTGCAATGCTGAAGACCATGTTCAGATGGATCAGCACCTCAGCCTCCTCCAGTGCAGCAGCATGACCAAATCAAAACAAACAGGCCTTCATGAATCTCCTTCAATGGAACTCTGTTGCACTGACTGCAAATGTTTTGTTGCTGCTGATACCAGCATCCAGCGAACCCTAACCCCAACCCATATAATCCCAACTGTAAATGGAGTTTAACACTTTGATCTTTCCAACGTTCAAACTGATTCAGAAAAGTTAAGGTTACAAATGGATAGAAACCTTCACAATATCCAATATTCCCTCACTCAATCCTGACAAAAGTTTCATGCTAGTATGGGTGCTATGGAAATGTTCACTATCATTCAAAAAGGTTAGTACGCCATGAGAGTGTGAAGGATGTCAATAAAAAATACAACAGACATCACTTACTTAAACCTTTCAAGGTTTTTCATAGATCACCCCGCTGATGTTTTAATGATGATAACCAGAAAAGACCCCTATGGAAGTGCAATCATTTAATCACAAAGCAACTTAGTGCCCATGTAATTGTGGCCTGATCTTATTACTGCTCTCAGTGCCACAGTGAACTTTTGACCAATTGCACAAATCTCTGCTTCCTGCTCGATTGCTAACCTTGCACCATTCCTGGGAAATGCAACATTAAAGTCATTCGTCATTACTTCCTGACAAGTGCTCAACTGAACAACAGTCATTTGCGAGGAACAGATGTCTCCTACATGTTGCTTTGCATAATAGTTTATCAATTTATAAAGATATAATTCATTCAGGACATCTTTCATCCAGCTCATATAATCAAGCACTGATACACATGAGAAAAAATGTAAAATCAAAATCTCTGATTTTTGCAATTAGAAAAACCAACATTAATTTAACCCAAAGCCATATTGGAAAAAGATGCACAGCACATTTAAACAAGGCATAATGCAAGTCCTCTAATTTTTGATGCCTCAAAGTATTTGATTTGCATAATAATTGGCTGATGTTGCTCTATGAGCTTGCTTAATTTCTCTATAAATTTAAGCTTCCATTGTAATATCTCTAAAATGAGCTGTGATTTTCCACTATCATCACAGGTGGAGGAGACAAGTACCACACCACTGCTACATAAATCCCAAACACCATCTGCTGGGGTTCTGAAGCATTGCAAAACGTACTGTAACAGTTTTTAAAAATCCGATGTGGAGATCAAGTTGATTGTGACTGCTGAACAAAAATAGGCTATTTGGCCCAACTAGTCTCTCCCACAGCTTTGATTCCTTATAAGCCTCCACTTCATTGAACTTTACCTTTATTTTAGTCTTACATAGTCACTGATAAGGCTGGCAATTGTTGCCATTTGCTAATTGCTTCACTAGGCCATTTCACAGGGCTGTTATGATGAAGCATGTTACTATAAGTTTGGAAACACATGTAACCAGGTAAAGGTGGCAGTTTTCCTTCCCTACAGACATTAGTGAACCAAAGAAGTTTTCATGACAACCACCAAGGTTACATGGTCACAATTAGGGTTAACTCCTAATTCTATGCTTTTCCTTTTCTTATTCAATTCTAGTTTCACTATCTGCCATAAAGGAATTCAAACTCACATCCTCAGTATCTCACCTGGAGTTCTGGATTAGTCAAATGACATTCTCACTAAGTCACTGCCATAATCTCTTGTGCCTTTCTCCCTCATATACTTACCTAGTTTTCTCTTAAATAGATTAGGCTGTTCGGGTATTGGCCTTTACACAACAGAAATTGTACTTTTGAGAAATGTAGCTCATCATTCACAGGTTCAGCAAAAACTGGGGAGCTGAAAGTCTAGGACTGGAGAGTAATTTTCGCATATCATGTTTATTGGCTGGACTAGAATTTAGGACAGAACTTGGATTTATTTTCTCTGAGATTTGGGAATCTGTGAAATTCTTTACCTTAGAAGGCTGTTGAGGCTGGATTGTTAAGCATATTCAAGCCAGGCATAGACAGATTTCAAAATATTGAAGGGAATCATGAGTTATGGGAAATAGACAGAAAGTGGAGTTGAGGATTCAGATCAGACATGATGGGTCTTATGCTCTTACGTCTTCTGGGTGAGAAGATACTCTGTTCCTTTCTGGCCCTGTTAGGAATGTTGGCATTTTTGAAAGGAGTGAGAGAAGAGAATGGGATCTTTAATACACCCACCCACTAACAGCCCAATATAATTATGACAAATATATAATACACTGCAAAACTTCAATCGCATCTATATTCATGAACATTGGGTGTCTGAGGGACTTTGACAGGCCAAGTTTGCAGTTCAGTGGCAGGTGATCAGTTTTCATTTAAAGCATTGTGGCCTTTTCTCCTCCTATACTTTCCTTGGATATCCAAATTGTATAGTCAATTTAAATCACATGACCATAGAATGTCCAATGGGCTCAGTACTTGGGTTAAGAGATGCAGTGAGGGCCCAGTCAGTGTGAGGGAGATATATGTGGTGATATGATGATTGGAGAAGGAGGCAGTTTACGTAAAGTTTATCAAGAATTGAAGCGTGTTGAGTAGAGTTCAGTGAAAGGCAGGTGGTGCTTTTCAGTTTTACTCTTTTTCAGCTTCCAGCATTTGATTTCCCATTTTGTACAGCAGACGGAGGGAGGTAAACCAGTAACTGGTATTGTTAGAAACTACGTTTTATGAGCCTTGTAAAATTTGTAGCACTGCTAAAATATATTGGGGAATGTAGGCTGTATTAATTATAAATTAATGAATTGACAATTATTAACTGACACTTATAAGCAATTGGGAGGCAATGGCTTAGTGATATTATTGCTAGATTATTAATCCAGAAACGCAGCTAATGTTCTGAGTATCTGGTTTCAAATGCCACCATGGCAGAATTCAATAAAGAAGCTGGAATTAAGGGTCTAATGGTGACCATTAAACCATTGTTGATTTTCTGAAAAAAGTTCATCTGGTTCACTCATGTCCTTTAGGGAATGAAATCTGTCATCCTTACCTGGTCTGACCTACATGTGATTCCAGACTCATAGCAATGTGTTTGACTCTTAGCTGCCCTCTGGGCAATTAGGAATGGGCAATAAATGCTGGCCTGGCCAGAGATGCCCATATCCCTTCAGTGAATTCCAAGAAGATAAGATTAGACAGCTGATGTGCTGTCATTGCAGGGTGTTGAGGCTTCTGATTGCTAGTGTAATGTCGGACAAGTATTTCTGCAGGAAGTGTTGCAACTGCATGAGTTTTGCCTCAGACTTACTGAGCTGGAGGTCAAGCTGTGGCTCACCAGGGAGGGGGAGAGTTATCTGGACAATCATTCCCTGGATGCTGCCTGACCTGCTGTGCTGTTCCAGCAATAAAGTTTCAAATCTGGACAATCATACCCATTAGATAGAGTCTTCTGATCTGGTCAGTGATCAGGGACAGGACAGTGTGAATGCAACTGAAACAGGTCAGGGGAAGCAAAGGACAGGAGGACAGGAGCCTCAGCTTTTGCAGTTGTCAGACTGGTTTAAGGATTTTCAGCTTACTTGGATGAGAGAAGAATGAATAATATAGCACTCACTGATCAACATGCCGTTGACATATGGCTAGCAAAGGAATAGTAGAGCTGTTGCTCTAACACTGCAATGTGTTATCTTCAAAACCTTTATTCGTGGTGTTCTTTAAATCGAAAGCAATTTGGAAATTTTACATAATAAAAGCAGAAGATGGTTAAAAGAAACTCAACAGATCTGGCAGTATCTGTGGAGGGGGGAAATAGAATTAATGCATCCAATCCAGTATGAATTTTCTTTCCTTCTGTCCCTGCTGAGTCCCTCAGTATCTGCAAAATTTCCAGTATCTGCAGTGTTTTACTTTTATTTGGAGATTTTGCACATATTATAAATAAGACCCGATAGGACATTTTATATGAATGTTCTATTCACAACATCTTTCTTTGCCTGTAATACCATAAATTGAGGAGCTTGACTACATGATCAGGTCCATTGTGTATATTATAAAAACTAGCTCTATATTACTTCACCTTATCTTACAAGACAGCAAGCTTCTACTCAAAGAGTGACTTTCATTTATAGTTTGATAGCCAGTGTCCATATGGACTTTTCTCTTTTCTCAGTTTCAGGTTTACATTTTATGCCAACATGATCAGAATATTCATTACCCAAAGATTAGATTCAGGAATAAATTGAGTTTGCATTCATAATTAATGTGTGCACTATATAACCATTGCTCTGCCCTCAAATGGTTTGCATTCATTTTTCCATAGAAACATGCTTGTATAGAAATAAATATCTGTTTGAGGCAAATCGACTACAGTGTTAATTTTCACAAAGTTATATTTTATGAAACAGCTGTTCCAAAGCCCAGAATATGTGACATCTCTTATTATCAGAGTTTTTTGTCTTTGCATTGGCAGGAGTTTAAAATTATTCCAATTTTAGGTTTAACAGCCTGTGGGCCTAATCAATTATTAAATTAAATATTGGTGAAGTCTGCAGATGAAAAACATCAGCTTACAATATGTGGAATCCTCAAAGGAAACAATTTTAATATTCCTTAGTTGCCCACCAGGCCTCAGAGTTCCTGCCTCAGGGTTGGTGCAGGTTCATCCCAGGCAGAGACTGGCATCAGAAAAAGGAGCCATTCATGCTGTGGATAAGTTTGGATGATTAGAGATGACATTTTCAACTTGAATTTGCTGATAATTCTAATGAAGCACTTTTGAATTAAATGTGTCCTCTTCTTTGAGTGTTGTTAGAGTGGCACTCATCTAGGCAAGTGGAGAGTACTGCACCCTCACTCTTCACTTGTGCCTGTAGATAGTGGACAGGCTTTGTGGAGTAAGGACATGGGATACTCACTGCAGGATTCCAAGCCTCTGACAGGCTCTTGTAGCCACAATATTTATATGACTGGTCCAGTTTAGTTTCTGGTCAACAGCCCATGACATTGATAGTGGAGCATTCAGCAGCAGTAATGCCATTGATTATCAACACATGATGGTTAGATTCTCTCTTTTTGAAGATGTCCATTATTAACATCCATTTCCCCATGAAATCACAAATGGTATAATATATACCTGTTTACTTCTTGCCTCTTTACTACTCAAGGGCCCAGACATACTGCACTTCACTCGATCTAGTCTACTGTATTCGCTGCTCACAATGTGGTCTCCTCCACATTGTCTCCTCACATACCTCTTGCCTCTCATTACCCCCTCTCCCCTTTTCCGCCATGACCCCATGTATCCTCCATATCTGCTACCCAATATTCACTATGGACACACTCCAGGGATCATGTAATTGCAACAGAAAGTCTTTGAATTGATGTAACAAAATTAAACCTCTAACAGAGTCGTTAATCAAACACATATCATTCAATCTGCAAATAAAAACATCTAGACCCATTGAAAAAATGTTGCCTCCTCAAGGAGGCATTAAGTTATAAAGATGAGTGAACAGCGATACTGAAACCAAACGAAAAACAAATAATCCTTTAATAGCCTCTGAAAACTATGAATAAAACTCAATGAACAGCCACCTGCTGAATTAAGTGTTTTAACTGTTTCAATCAGAGAATACAGAGGATTCCAATGAAATTTAGTAAATAATTACTCAGGAAATGTTAGATTATTAAGGTATAGTCTAACTCCTGAATAGATATTGAACTGAGTCAATACTTAGCTCACACATGCCCAACTACACATCCCCCAAACCATGTAGACCCTCCCATATTCTAACACGGCACCCCATCCCATTCCCTGATTCTGGACCCAAACTGCCTCCCCAATATTTCTCCCACCCCACAGCCTGGGACCTGATCCTCTGTTCACCCACCATGAACCCAAACTACTCCCCACCACTCCAGGACCTGATCCCTATTCCCCACTCTGGACCCAACCTGAGTCCACCAGCACCCTCTCCCCAAGACCCAAACCCCCATTCCTCAAACCAGATTGGACAACTCCCCACCACTCTCCCACCCTTCCCCATCCCCCCTCCATCGGACAGATTCCTCTGACGCACCCCAACGTACACTAAACATTGCACCACATACCTGGCCCCTTTATCACCTTGTGACTTGGCACTTAAAGCCCCAGCCCACTACTCTCTTGGCAACATACCGGTTTGGCATCTTACCCATTTGGCACCCTGACCTTGGCACTCTTCACACTTGGCTTCCTACCTAGCAGGCACACTACCCCTACCTACTTGGCACTATGTCCCAAATGGCATCCTACCTGTCTTATACCCATTCTCCTGGCATCATAACCTCACACAGACCTTATGTATGCAGTGTTGGAAAGCAGTTGTTAAAGTGACTGTATGCTTTTGGGCCTTTAAATGTGAGAATTGAGTGACTGACTGTGAAGAAAGGGCTATGGGCTTGCATTACAAGAGAACCATCAAAATGGATGTATAGCTGTGCATTCCAGAGGGTCCCCAAATCAGAACCTCCTGGCAGGAATGTGGAGCTCTGTTCTTTCATAAAAAAAGGAAGGGGTTAAATGGCAATAGAATCATAGTGTGGAAACATGCCCTTCAGCCCAGCAAGTCCACACCAACCCTCTGAAGAATGTCCCATCCTATTATTCTACAATTATCCCTGACTAATGCACCTAACCTACATATCCCTGAACACTATGGGCAATTTAGCTTAGCCAATTCACCTAACCTGCATATCTTTGGATTGTAGGAGGAAACCAGAGCGCCTGGGAGAAACCCACACAGATACAGGGCAAATGTGCAAACTCCATACCAACAGTCACCCCAGGTTGGAATTGAAGCTGGGTCCCTGGCACTGTGAGACAACGGTGCTAACCACTGAGCCACTGTGTTGCCCTGCATGAGCCAATCTGCATGAGTTTGCCACTCCATGGAAACTCCATCCAAGACATGTTCCCGAGGCCTACAGAATGCAGGGATGGGATCAGCTGAGTTGTTTGTAGTGCCCTGAAGTGACTGGAATTTTCTGCTCCAAAGTGAGCGATCTGATACATCAAAAGGTCAATTTTCACCCCATACAGGAAACAATAAACTTTGACGTCTCAAAATTCTAGAACCTTTAACATGTTTCTACGGAACTCACAACCTATAGCTGGTAAGAGTTTTACTAAGACGTACGGAAATGAGTTGGGCAGGATTCCAAGGGTACCCACCTTCAAATCCACACGATAGAGAGCAAGGAAACATAATCCCCTCTTGACATTTGGACAGGTGAGGTCGGACGTTGAATCATGGCCTTTCCATTGGAAGCTGGTACTCATTGAACAAACTGGGGAAGAAATTACAGCCCAATTAGGTTCTACCCAAATTGTGAATGCCCCTAATCTGATCCATTCACTCTCTGGTCTCAGACCTGGGCCAGCCTTTTGGTGTTGGTGATTTTAAAGCCTCTGAATAGCTCCAGTTTTTTTTATATTTGGTAGTTTTATTGAAGTAAACCCTGAAATGTTTCAATTGAGAGGGAAAAAAAATCAAACCTGTTGGGAATAACACTTTGTCCTTCTCTAATGAGTGACTATCATGTGGAACAGATCATCCATCCGTTTTCAAGTCCATCTGACTTTCATTCCACTGATTTCATGTGCAGAGGACATACATTTGATCGTTCTTCTGAACACTGTCAGAGTATCCCACATCAACGATCACCTCATACAGACTAAGGCAGCTTTAAATATATGCTCACAAAAACAGAAATTGCTGGAAAAGCTCAGCATGTCTGGCAGCATTTGTGCAGTGAAATCAGAGTTAACGTTTCAGGTCCGGTAACCCTTCCTCAGAACTGGTTCTGACTTTTGAGGAAGGGTCACCGGATCCAAAACATTAACTCTGATTTCTCTCCACAGATACTGCCAGACCTGCTGAGCGTTTCCAGCAATTTCTGTTCTTGTTTCTGATTGACAGCATCTCCAGATTTTTTTTTGTTTTTTATTTAAATACATGCTGCCACCTTTTGGAAGGAAGACCTGGATAACTGCAATAGAGTTCTGAAATAATCCTTTTGGGGAATAAACTATATGCTATATTATATACTTTTGACTCTTCCAAGGGGGCATCAGACTTTTCCTTCACTCTGTGCTGTTCTTTCTATCCTTGGGTCTGCAACAGTTATATTTTCCTGGAATGGGAGTAAAGGAGGGATTGAGGAAGCTGAAAGTGGGTGACAGAGCTATAAGTACAAGTGAAGGAAAGGTGATGAGGTGGCCCAAGGGAATGGGTATTCAATGTAGAGGCCATGCAGAATTAGTAGAGTGGAGGATTGGGATGGAGAGAGCAAATGAGGGAAGATTTGGCAGGGAAGGGGGGGGTAGAGCATGAGACTCAGTGGGAGGAAAGTACAGTAGCAAAGATAGAGTGGGTGTGAAATGGTAGAGAGGAGTTGATGGCCTGGTACAGCAAACAAGGTCATTGACCTTCTTTGGGCATTGTTGGGAATTTCTCCAGATTGGGAGACCACCGTCACCAAGGTGGAAACCTCAGGCTGGGTTGGCATGGTCTGGGGTCGTGGCATCCTCTGCCAGCCACTGGGGGAAGAGGACAACCCTACCCTGCGCACACCACCCACCAAGACCTTCCAATCCCTGTTCTCAAAGCAGGTTACCAGTCTCCCATTAACTGCCATATCTGGGGTAAATGGCATGAAACGAGGACGGCCAGTGCTTGACCAGGTCTTTTACATAGGAGTTAGTTTTGGGGAGCCTGGCCTCTGCAATGACAAGTATTTCCATCAATGGTCAGCTGGAGAATTGGGCTAGCATCATGTGAGCAGGGCACCTTAGGGGCATGGTACATGGTTAATGAGATAGGTCTGAGATGTTAATGTGAGAAAACCCACTGGACCTGATCAAGAGAAGCCCTTCATGAAACTCAAAGAAAATTATACTTAAATGATTTCAGGTAAGATTCAGCTGTAAATTCAAATACCACCATGGCAACTGATGGAATTTAAATTCAATTACTCAATCTGGAATAAAACCTCATCTCAAAACTGGTGACTATGAAACCAACGGAATGTAGTGCAAAGACGTACTGGGCAGGCCAAATGCATACTGTGGCTCCAAGTGCCAGTGTCAGAGATTAGGAATTTTGAGTTGAATAACTCATGTCCTGACTCACCAAAGCATGTCCTCCATCTCCATGGCACAAGTCAGGAGTGTGACGGAATACTCCCCACTTGCCTGGATGAGTGCAGCTCCAACAGCACGCAAGAAGCTCCATCCAGGACAAAGCCCCTTAATTGGTTTGGCATCCATCATTGGCTCACAACAGGAGCAGATCATTGTCACCTCCACAATACACATAAGGAAGTTGGCCTGTGTATCCTTCAACAGTACCTTCCAAATCCATCCCACTACCACTGAAGTACTCTAGGGAAGCAGAGGCATGGCAACAGTATAACCTACAGGTTCCCCTCCAAGACACACACCACCCTTACTTGTAGCTTCGTCACTGCTCCTTCACTGTCACTTCCTTCACTCATTTTCTGATGTCACTGAGAGTGTACCTACATCACATAATCTGCAAGGTTTCAGGATGGTGACTGTACTACCAACTTTTCAAGGGCATTTCAAGATGGGCAACAAATATTGTCCTTGCCAGCAACTCTCTCATTCCAAAAACACTTTTTTCACTCTTTTGAGTTACTCAAACATTTTCCCAACAATAGTTCATACAATGAAACAAAAGTTGATTAGAATACTGTTACAAGTTTGAATGATGATAGCTAAACAATATTTGAATAAGTTGCAGAAGCAACATTTCTCCAAGATCCACAATTAATTCATCAGAAATTTGAAATAACATTCCAGATTCACTTCTATGAATTTTGACTGCAACTCTGAAACTTCTCCTGGCCATTTATATGCACTTGGCTGGAAATGCACTGATTGTGGTCAACTGCTTGAATAATTTAGCATAGTGTTCCCTGATGTATTGTAATAGTCATTATGTTAATCTGCAGTGCTTTAGAATTCAGTCTCAGTATGTGAGCTTGACTGCCAAGGCTGGCAGTAATATCCTTGCCAGGCTGTCCTGAGAAGGTGAAAGTAGGCCTTTTTACTGGAGTTGTTACACAGGCTTCAATATGTTGGATAAACTAGATACCTTTGGATGCATCAAAAGAGGAAACTGATTTTTAAATTACAGAAATCTCTGACTATAAGCTCTTGCAATATATGTGAAAACAATCTCAAAAAAATTATATTGAGCTGCCAAATTTTATTCTTAATCCAAGACAAGCATTACCACTACAGTCACCAAATGATTCATAATCACTTTCCTTTCTGTGTTTATTGTTAATAAATAAACTTGCACTTTTTCTTTTTTTCCCAAAGGCCTAGCTATTTTCCACATTATGCCATGTCATGTCTCAAAAGAAGACACATTGATGGTCACGCTAAGTTCAGTAACCGTTCCAAGCACATGTTCAGTTCACATTAGGTCCAACAGCAATTTCTTAGACCTGAGCAAAACACAATGTCACATTTGATATTGTTTGCATTCAGAAGGAGGAGCCATTATTGATGTCAATTAATGAATTGGAGAGGAGGCAGAGCCATTTACCAGAATGGTACCAGGGAGGAGAGACTTCAATTAGATAAGAATAATGGAGAAGCTGGAAGTGTTCTCCATGTTGCAGAGAAGGTAAGAGGAGATTTGATAAACATGTTCAAAATTGTAAAATGGTGGAAGTGTAAAAATGAGAAGCTGTTTCTAGATTAGATTACATTACATTACAGTGTGGAAACAGGCCCTTCGGCCCAACAAGTCCACGCCGACCCGCCGAAGCGCAACCCACCCATACCCCTACATTTACCCCTTACCTAACACTACGGGCAATTTAGCATGGCCAATCCACCTAACCTGCACATCTTTGGACTGTGGGAGGAAACCGGAGCACCCGGAGGAAACCCACGCAGACACGGGGAGAACGTGTAAACTCCACACAGTCAGTCGCCTGAGGCGGGAATTGAACCCGGGTCTCCGGCGCTGTGAGGCAGCAGTGCTAACCACTGTGCCACCGTGCTGCCCAAAAGGCCTAGCTATTTTCCACTTTATGCCATGTCTTCTAGTTACGGAAGAGTTGGTAAACCAGAGATAAAGATTTAAGATGATCAACAGAAGAACCACAGTGAGAAGAATAAAGCTTTTTTCTTTATACTCAGTTGTTGTAGATGGAAATAGACTGAATAATAATTTCGAAGAAGAGAATTCCCATCTGGGAAGGGAAAATATGCACAAAACACCAAGAAAATTAATTGGGTAACTCTACTAAGAGGTCAAAATACGAATCATGGGTCAAATTGTAGCCTTCAAAGCAATAGCATTTTATGGGCTGGGTTTTTTTACAGAGCTGACTCTTGACAATAGGAGAGGGGACAGGGCCTCAGAATTTGCAGGAGACCCAGAAACCAAGACTTCCCCAGCACCATGTCAAGTTTCCATAGCATACACATTAACTCATTGATGAGTCCCTTGTCCGGAGTCCAGTCTGATTAACAGGATTGGTTTCCCATCAAGAAGGAACGATGCTGGTGAAGGTTGTAAAATCAGGGGAATCTAGAAAAGGGTTGTCAGTATGGAGCAGGTAAGGTGGTCTCAGTGGGTGGAGTATGGAGAGGGGAAGAAGGATTCATTTGCAAGGAAAGAGGATGGTTGACTGATGATGTGTGAGAGGGGATTGATGCCAGGGAAGGGCTAGTTGTGGGATGGCAAGTGAAGAGCTGAGGCAATCATTTAGATGCACTGTCAATCCCAGGATTCTGGGAATGAGATGGGAAGTGGAGGGAAATCAGAGGACCAGCTCAGGGCTTGATGGGACAGACGAATGACATCAGTCTATGTTGGTGAGGGGGGAGGGGAGGGTTTTCACTTCAAGAACGTTCGGCCCATTTGTGAGAACCACTCAGACAGGCACACTGAACCCAAAAAGTAAACACTGTATTAAGTCTCCTGGTCAGTGTGCCTTTAAAACACATGCTCACGATATCATTAGTCTGTCATAGCGTGTGATCTGAGGGTATGGTAAGTTCAATAAGGAATTTGGCATAAATATCTTTACCCAAAGACTGATTGGAAACTTAAAGAGTCAGCAAAACTTGCCACCACTTGAAATAACAGAGACATTTAAGGGGAGAGGAGGTAAATCATAGAACATTTAGCTGTGAGAGTCAATGACATAGTAACAGGATACTCCTGGGAAACACAAAAACCAGTTGGACCAAGTGATCAGTATTCTGAGTATTAATTCCAAGTAATTCTATATAATTAAAAACCTTCTTCTATAACTCTGACACAAAAAAACTATCCAAACTGCTTCAGAGAAGCACAGCTTAAAAATAAAAAATTGAAAGAAGGAGATATTAGGTAAAGGTAAGAAAGTCTCTATGTCTGGCTGACTTCACAGCCTCGAATCCAGAGACAGATCTCCTGGTAGAGTACACTTCTCCTCCTTGGGTCTATGACATTTCCTTTCCAACTTGGGGTGTGGCGCCTCCTAGAGGATGTGCACACTGTGTTGTTCTTTCCACTCCAGCCGTAAGGTGATTAAGGTCTTGGAATAAAGATGAAACAGAGAACCTCCCCCCTATAATTTTCTGAGTCCTTTCATAGTGGTTTAACACCTATTATTTGCACTCGATCCATGCATGTTATACCTCAACATTCTGAACACACTCAAACAGCATTGTTTAGATAGATTCTTCCAAAATTCATTTTTGAGTTCTTGTGACACTTAATGCCTACCCCTGCTGGCTGTTGAGATGATGTTGGTTGACCTTCCTAAACCGCTGCTGTCCATATTGTGGAAAGTACTACCTCAGTACTATTGGTTTGGGAATTGCAGGATTGTGGCCCAGATAAAGTGCCCTTGGCTTTCTAAGTAGTAGAGTTTGTAACTTTGGAAAGTGCTGCAAGAGAAACCTTGATACGTTTCTGCAGCACATCTTAAAGATAATACACCATAGTACATCAGTGGGAGAGGGTGTGGATTGGATGGAGTGCCAGTCAAGAGGGCTGCTAAGATCTAGATAATATCAAATTTCTTGGAACATTTTGTACTTCTATCAAATCTCTTTTTCTTGCCTTTTTTTGTTTTGTTGGGTCAGTTTTATCTGACTTTTGTCTTTATCCCTTCACATTTCATGAAGTTTATTTTTATGCAGCAATTATCACTCTTTTTGGCTATTGCATCATGCCATCTCTTGTTCTTCAATCTCCCTTGGTTGCCACCTTATCAGAGACCACCTTCCCCCCCCCCCTCCCCCCACCTTGTTCCTCATGCCCCCTTACCATTTCCAATGACTTAAAACTCTTACATTTCTATCTTTTCTTATTTCTAATGAAATTCCCAAAACTTTAGCCGGGATATTTATCACTGAGACTGGCAGTAGGAATTAGGAAAATGTCGGTGCTCTGGTGAAGAGTCTGGAATAATGTCATCTTTATTCTAAGGAGTGGGTTGTGGTGGGGGGGGGAGGGGGAGATGGTGGTGGTGGTGGTGGTGGTGGTGGTGGGGACAGGTCCAGGCTGCAGTTAGACCAGCTGACCCAGGGAAGTGGCCACAGGGCTGGCTCTTACGTATTGTCAAAACAACCCTGTTCAGAGATGTTAGTATCTATCTCTAGAGCAGGGATTTGAACCCAAGCTGCCTAGCACAGAGGTAGGGACTACACCACTGCACAAGAGCCTACAGCTCTGTTAATTTATACAAGTTAAGTAGTTTTGAGTGCTTGCTACTTCTGCTACTGGTAATTTAAATAGTTTCAATGATTCACACTTTTATTGTCCTGTTGGAAAAGGACTTTTTAAATGCAGTGGCAAGAAATGAGCAAACAAAATTCTGAAGCTATTTTATAAACAGCCTATCCTATCAACAGTATTGATTCTTTACAATTGTACAGTGTAAGATGGGCATGGAAGTACCATAGCTCGGCAAAAGAGGCACAATGATCCATTAGGGTGTGTAAATGTCACTGTCTGTGTCTCTGAGTGTGTCTGTCTCTGCATGTCCGTGTGTATCTGTGTGTGTGTGTTCATGTGTCTATGTGTGGCTGTGTGTCTGTGTGACTGTGTGTCTCTGTGTGTATGTGTCCCTGTGTGTGTGTGTTTATGTGTGTGCCTATGTCTCTGAGTGTGTGTGTGTGTGTCTCTGTATGTGGGTTCTACCCACACCTTCAAAAAGGACTTCTGAAAATCAAAAACTTTGGGAATGGAGTCAGGAATCCACGAATTAGAGGGTGCCTGTCATTATCTGAAGCAAATAAACAATTAAAATGTGGCCAAATTGCTAAATAATTTACTAAACATTATAGGAATGCTTAACTGGTAACAATGACATGCCTGACCAAGTTCCCAATAGTTGCATCCTCGGATTAGGTGGAATTGCAATCATACCTATCCCATTTAAACAGTATTGGATACAAGAACATGGTCACATTGTGGGGTTTTTTACACCAATTTTTTTCACTACAGCAGGAACCCTGGGGGATGAAAGGGCTACCTTTAAGGCTGGAATTTAGTTGCACACAAACTTAATGTTTTGTTTACTTTTGTACTGCTTTGTCTGAATCATTGTGCAATTTATACCATAGGTCAAGTTTTAAAGCAAATGCAGTCTTCTCTCTCTAGAAGTGCGATTACATTTCAAGGTCTGACTGCTGCCATCATGTGGTTGTGGATTGCTGAGATTAAGGATTCTTGTAAGGTACCACAGCTGTTCTGCAATCTCAGCTTCAGAGATGAAGAAAAGTGATTGAACACAGCGTCGATCTCCTATACTCTGGGATTTGTCCTTTTGCTCACCGCCACTCTTTGCTGCCACCTTGTCAGCCCAGACCATTGCCAACCATGTCAAGATGGTGCAGCCCAAAGACTGGTGTTCTGTCCGCAAAACCGCTCATGGTTCTCCTCCGAGAACACTTGCAGTTTCCCCTGAGAAATTCCCATGCTTACAGCCATTGGCATAACACTGTGAACAAACTCCAGCCCAGGTAAAGGGACGCAGAGGACAGACAATAAAGGAATGGATAAATTTCTAACTTGCATATGTAGCACGGCATAATTTCACTTATAAATTCAGCTTGGAAAGGTTATTTTGTGGCCACTTCTACATTGCACCCTGGCCAAGTGGATGCTGCAATCGCCATTGATGGAGGGAAGAAATAGCATTGGGGAATGGACAATTGAAGTGAAGTTCCTGTTGGATGAGTTCTACCTGGCCTGCCTGACCAGAAAGGGCTCATAAGTTTTCCTCCTCCCTTCCTGTTCCTCTTCTTCCTTCTACTTCTACTCTTCCTGCTCCTCAGCAGCTCGTTGTGTAGCTGGTGGTGAGGGCTAGCCCTTCATTATGGTGACAGAGTGCTGCCTGTGCCAGACCACAGCAAACATGAAGCCCAGTCAGCAGGATTCCTCCAGGGTGATGCAAGCAGAAGCAATGTTTCTGCGAGCCAGTGGGCTGCTGTGTTACATTTTGTGGGGCAGCTTGGCTTTCATCGTACAAATGCCGTGTGTGGGGGAATTACAGACTGCATTCATCAGCCACGTTGTCAATGCACAACCATTTTATTATGTCACAGTGGGTGAATTAAAGCTGGTACAATGGACTGTCACAGAATAATGGCATCATCACATCGCTGCCCACAGTCACACATCAGCTCCCTGTTAGCAGAGAGTTTTCAGTAAAGGTCAGAATTGCAGGCAGCATCCACAAAGCTGCATGCATCTGGGCAATGGTACCCTTTCTCATATATTCATTTCTATTGCTGTCTTCTACCATCAGATGTGATCAGGTGTCTCTCGGCTATATTCACTCCCACTGATCCTTCTGTTGGTATTAGCCTAGCCTATTGATACCATGTGGGAAATGAAGACGACAAAACATCTGAGGCACAGGTTCGACTCAATCTTAATGAGCAATAAAGAGGTTTATTACATATCACAAGTAGCAACATCACATTCAACATACATCATTGTCACTTGTGAGACATCAGGCTCAATGTAAAAGTAAACACACATTAATACTTCAGCTAAAAAACCAAACAAGAAAATGCTGGAAAATCTCAGCAGGTCTGGCAGCATCTGTAAGGAGAGAAAAGAGCTGACGTTTCGAGTCTAACTGACCCTTTGTCAAAGCTAAAAAAGGGGGAAATAGGGAGGTGTTTATACTGGGCTGAGAGAAGGTGAATCATGGCTCCAGAAGTAAAGGTTGCAATAAAGAGGTGATAATGACAGTGCACAGAGAGATTATAGGGAGATTAGGAGTTTCATACTTCAGCTTCATGTTAACACAAAGAACAATCACCGAAGCAGACTGCACTCTAGTGGCATTGGTTAGCTCCTCAATGGAACAGTTCTTGACATCCTCTTGGGAAGGATTTAACTTGTGATGTCAATTAACCCTTTAGGTGCTATTATACTACCTCCTCCCCGTGTGGATATCTGCAGATATCTCAAAATTGACCTGCTGCGCTTTTCCAGCAACACATTTTCAGCTCTGATCTCCAGCATCTGCAGTCCTCACTTTCTCCACGAAGATATCTCAGAGACAACACCCCGAAGAAATCAATCAGTAACTAACCTGTGAGTATTTGTCTGTTCCTCTAAGTAGCACTGGTTGGCATTCCTGCCTGTTACTAAAAACATATTCAATTAGCCAAGTTTGATGTTTTAATTGAAGCTTTGAGCTCTAAATCTGCATTGCTGACAATAAAGCAGTATTGTACACTGCTCGCTCTATGTATTTTCAGCAGACTTAGACTGCAAAAGCACGAACAGCCTCAGTCATTGATGGGGATTTTCACCACTGCTGATACCATTTTGGAGTTCCAAGGACACTAGTAACACATAAAACATTAGCACCATCTCTAACTTTTCCTTATATTTTTAAACCTAATTTTAATTCACTGGAACCAGTAATTGTAATAGATTGACCACTAGGTGGTGGTATGAAACAACTCTTAGTAGGATTTTAATAATGAACAATTTAATAAATTCACAATAAGCACAGAATGGAATCAATGTTATTTAGGTTTTTGATATCTGTTTTTTAAACTCTGAACTATTTTAGATATGTATTTGATTTCTCTCCAAGTCAAGTGCCATCTTCTTATACTGGGTCAGCTGTAGCACAGTTGGTTAAGAACCTTGTTAGTGGTTTAGGAACTTGTGAAATTAAGACCCACTCTGAAGACTTAAGCAGAAAAGATGGAAGCTGACATACCAGTGCTGTACATAGCGAGTGCTGCATCATTGGAGGTGCTGCCTTTCAGAGGAGATGCATATTATTTGTGGGAGCTTGTTGAGTGGTAATTCACCATTTCGCTTCCTGCATTAAAGCAGCAACTACGTTTTTGGCAGTGATGCACTTTGGAACACTCTGTGTAGCTATACAATTTATATACTATATAAATACAACTTTCTCTCTTTGAGAATCTTTTCAAAAAGATAAAACCTTCAGTTTCATGCTTAGAACAATACTTTGAAATGTCCAATATTTTGAACTTACAGGAAATATGTTTTCATACTGTCCTCAAAAGGTATTGTGAGAGTAACTGCCCTTAAGATCAAAGCAGCAGTCAACCAAGTGTGGCATCAAGGAGCCTGAGCTCAACTGCAGTCAATAAGAGTCAGGAAAAAAAAATCTCCACTAGTTGGAGCCACAAAGGAAGATGGTAGTGGTTGCTGCTACTTAATCATCTCAGTCCCATACATCCCTTCAGGTGTTCCTCTGGATATTATCCAAGGTTCAACCATTTTCAACTACTTCATCAATGGTTTTCCCTTCATCATAAGGTCAGAAGTGGGAATGTTCACTGTTGAGTGCACAATATGAACACGCAAATTAGGAGCAGAAAGGAGACGACTCCTTCATTCAATAAGATCATGACTGATCTGATCCTCTATTCAATAAGATCACAACTGATCATGTTCCCAGTTTCCACCTTTCACTTAACGTCTCATTACCTTTCTTATCAAGAATCTACCTGCCATTGCCTTAAAGTATTCAAGCACTCTGCTTCTCCACTTTTTGAGAGCATTCCATAGACTCACAACACAAAAATACTGCCTCTTTATCTTAAGTGGGTGACCCCTCTATTTTTAAACAGTGACCTCTAGCTTGAGATTCACCCACAAGAGGAAGCATCCTTTCCACAAGCACCCTGTCAAGATTCTTCACTAACATATGTTTCCCTAGTCAGCTCTTAACTTTCTAAGCTATAGTAGATGCAAGCCTGGCTTGTCCACTCTCTCTTCATAAAACAGGAAACTCATCATTTGCAAATTCTCAGATACTGATGCAGTCTGTATTCATATGGAAAAAGACTTTGAAAACATTCTGACTCAGGACCATAAGTAGCAAGCAACATTCTTGCCACACAAATGCTAGACAATGCCTATCTCTGTTGTTAAAAAAAATCAAACTATCTTCCCTTGATATTCAATGGCATTACCATCCTGAATCCCCTAAAATCAACCCCCTGAGGATTGCCTATTGACCAATCCATGTAAATACTGTGGCTAAAAGAGCAGGTAAGAGGCTGGGAATTCAGTGACAAGCAACTCATTGTACACTCCCTTCTTGTCTGGATGAATGCACCTGAGGAATACTCAAGTAACACAACGCCATCCAGAACAAAGCAGCCTAAATAGCTGCTGCTGACCGCATTAAACATTCAATCTCTCCACCACCAACACACAGCAACAGTAGTGTGTGCTACATACAAAATGCAGTGCAGTAGTTCACTAAGGTATCTTCAACAACACCTCCCAAATATGCAACTTCCAGCACCTGGATGGACAAGCGCAGCAGATGCGTGGAAACATGACCACCTGCAAACACCCCTCCAAGTCACACATCAACCTGACTTGAATTAAGCTGGTAAAAAACAATGACTGCAGATGCTGGAAACCAGATTAGTGGTGCTAGAAGAGCACAGCAGTTCAGGCAGCATCCAAGGAGCAGCATTCCTTTAAGGTGGCTAGGTTAAAAGTCTGGAATTCCCTTGAATTCCTACATCACATGGATTGTAGCAGTTCAAGAGGCAGTTCAACACTATCTTCACAAGGGCAGTATAGGTAGGAGACAAATGTTGGCCTAGTCAGTAATGTCCACATAGAGACATAGAGTCATAGAGATGCACAGCATGGAAACAGACCCTTCGGTCCAACCCTTCCATGCCAACCAGATATCCCAACCCAATCTAGTCCCACCTGCCAGCACCCGGCCCATATCCTGCCAAACCATTCCTATTCATATACCCATCCAAATGCCTTTTAAATGTTGCAATCACACCAGCCTCCACCACTTCCTCTGGCAGCTCATTCCATACACATACCACCTTCTGTGTGAAAAAGTTACCCCCTAGGTCTCTTTTATATCTTTCCTCTCTCACCCTAAACCTATGCCCTCTAGTTCTGGACTCCCCGACCCCAGGGAAAAGACTTTGCCTATTTACCCTACCCATGCCCCTCATAATTTTGTAAACTTCTATAAGGTCACCCCTCAGCCTCCGACACTCCAGGGAAAACAGCCCCAGCCTGTTCAGCCTCTCCCTATAGCTGAAATCCTCCAACCCTGGCAACATCCTTGTAAATCTTTTCTGAACTCTTTCAAGTTTCACAACATCTTTCCGATAGGAAGGAGACCACAATTGCACGCAACAGTGGCCCAACCAATGTCCTGTATCTGAAAGAATAAACAAAAATAGATCTACTGCATAAACATATCTACTACTGGCATTCTTTCAAAGGCACCTGAAGCATTCACTCTTCCTCTGTCCATAGGAGTTTCCAAACCAGTTGAATATTTAAAGTATTTTATGTTCTAATGACAGATTTCCAGTAGCTCTAGCTTTTCTTCTTTATAACTATGCCACTATTACAAAAGCACTCATCTCTCAATGTAGACCTCCCATCTTCCTGCTTATATATTGTGAAAACTAACCAAAACCCTCTGCATTTTTGTGAATATCTCACTTTCTCTATTCAGATACACTGTGATAAATCTATGCAGCATGTTCCTTTTTATAAGTCTTGACAATTTGCCAAAACTCATTGGAAATTCATTGCTACAGTCCTTGTTCAAAAAATATCAGGTTGTTATATTCATAATTGGACTAATTACAAAGCCTGTATTGATTTGGAAACCATGTGTTCAACTATTTCTTAAGCATGTTACCAGGGAGACCACAGCAACAAACTTCACAAAATAGCTCACAGGCTGCTGGTGGCATTTTAAGATCCCATGCACTGGGTCTCAATTAAAGAATGAACAATCTGACCAAAATAAGACACAAATGACATTTGTCACTTTCATTCTGACCAAGATTCAGCATTTCAAAAGGCTACAATGCAATTATTATCGCAAGTTAAATGTATTTTAAATGGATTTACTTAAATTAAGCAACATTGAACAGACACAACTATTTACTATTGTTACAGGAAACAAGGAGGGGAAGTGTTTCTAAGACATATTCCTCCGAAGCAAGATAATTACAGGTGTAACTTTACCCAGCATCTGACAGCAGATAATTCTTATAAATGAATAAAACAGGATAAGTAAGATTAAGTTGATAATATTCATTTTCTGGGTGTTGGTTGCAAAAGTAATTTAGTATTAAAAGACATATTAACACCTATTTCACAATTATAGGACTGTCAAATTCTCACATATTAGGAATGCGTTACTTTCTGACAATGACACATAGCAATAATATCTTCTATACAGATTAACACTAGTACTATAAAATGAATACGATCTTCATGGATTTATAAGGCTGCATAAGAAGAACTATTTATGGGTTTACATTAAAGAATGATTAGTAAATGACTTAATAATTCCAGGAGAACATAACAGAAATTAATCAATAAAATGTGATCACCATTATATGAAGAATCTTTCTGCGACATGGAAAATCACCAGCATGATGCAATATCAAAATTTTAAAAATGCCTGCCAATGTGAACATCTGTGAGACAATCCATTTTAGTATTTGATTATGTTGTAATAAAATATGATGTAACGGAATTACCAATAAAGTCCACTGAAAAGCTTTACTACATAATAAAAGTTAACATCACTGCAGAAATGCCTCTGCATGTCTTAGATTTTATGAGCTGAATATAAGCAAACAGTGGGATTTGAACATTTTCTACAATTCAGCTACGGAGGTGACTCACCTCCTAACTTCTGAGATCTGTGCACTGTCTAAGAGGTATGAATTGAAAATATGATCATTTGGCTGAATGAGTGCAGTTGCAACAACTCAATGATCTCAAATATTATCGATTATGGGACAGGCCAAATCACTTGACCAGCACCCTGTGCACAAGCCTAATCACTCACTCCATCCATCACCAGTGTACATTGTAGCTGCTGCTGGTAATATCTATAAGATGGACTTTGTCATTTATATCTAGCCTTCAGTGAGAGGAAGCTCCTAGGATAAGGCAAGTGGTCCAGATTTTCCAGGATCCCATTGTTGGTTTTAATAGGTTCATACTCTGGGAGCTAGTTGGGAGATTACCATAGTTTTCTGGGTTGTGTGAAAGGATTCATTTTCTACTATGCTTCAGAGAAGGAGTTTCCAATAAGCTAAGTGGACACACAAACACACACACAAATCTCCTGCATTTTGGACCTCAATGAGGTCCAGAATGCAGGAGTGATTTTGGTTTTTGATTCAAATCAGTGTGAGTTAAACAATCTCCCACTTGTTCTGTAAATTATCTTCATCTCTCAGGGTAGCTTGCTGAAGAGGAGTCGCAGTATTACAGAAAGGAAGATGGAGAAGAGAGTTAAAATGATGACAGAGCTCTGTTCAACCTAGTGTTGTTGTGATTGGGTCTGTAGTGGCTGTTAGTATATATTCGGGGAGACAACAGAACTGCAGATGCTGGAATCCAGCCTCCTGTCTGTCTACCTGTTAGTAAACAAAGCTTGCATGTTGTTAAGGAGTAGGCAGAAGACAGTGACAGATTTGACGGCTCTCAGATTTGAAGATGTTTAATAACCTGAAATGCTTGATAGAATGAAAGGCTCTAGTGAGGTCAAAATAAGTCAATGCACAGCAGTTGGTGCCATTCCTTGTATTTTTCTTGGATTTTTTTCTGCATTAAAGATCATATCTGTGACATTTTGCCATGCAAAAAAGCCACACTGCAATTCTGAGATAATCTCTTCAGCTTCAGGGTAGAGACAGTTGAGGCCTCCAGAGTGCCAGTTCAGCCTTTAGGTAGTCTGAGGAAAAGAGTATTTGAGGACCAGTAGCTCAAATCTGAGAGAGGCTTTCATTAACAGGGGGAGTGAGTTTAAGAGCCGCAAGGTTTTGCTACAGCTCTACAAGTCCCTGGTGAGACCACACTTGGAATATTGTGTCCAGTTCTGGTCGCCCTACTATAGGAAAAATACAGAGGCTTTGGAGAGGGTGCAAAGGTTTACCAGGATGCTGCCTGGACTGGAGGGCTTGCCTGATGAAGAAAGGTTGAAAAAGCTCAGACTTTTCTCTCTGGAGAGAAGGAGGAAGAGAGGAGACCTGATTGAGGTATACAAGATAATGAGAGGAATAGATAGAGTCAATAGCCAGAGACTCTTCCCCAGGGGAGGATTAACAGGTACGAGGGGTTATAGTTTGAAGATATTAGGAGAAAGGTATAGAGGACACATCAGAGGTAGGTTCTTTACGCAAAGAGTCGTGAATGCACGGAATGCGTTGCCAGCAGCAGTGGTGGAAGCAGAGTCATTAGGGACATTTAAGCGACTGCTGGACAGGCACATGGATAGCAGTGAGTTGAGGGGTACATAGGTTAAGTTATTATATTTTACATTAGGGTTAAATCTCAGCACAACATCATGGGCCAAAGGGACGATTCTGTGCTGTACTTTGCTATATTCTATGTCATGAATCAGACAGTAGTGATCCCCATGCTCCTACAGAAGGGATGGGATGACCTCCTCCTCCAGGACTAGCAGTGGGGGAAGAAAGTCAATGATGTTCTCCACTCTACCAGTCTAAGTGCCACTATTTCTTTCCAATACGTCACCCTAACTCTATCTCTGCTTGTACACCACCTCCCAGCAAGGCTCATGATCTACCACTGTCACCATTCCTGCACACTCCACCTCTCCCACTCACCCTCACCCACCCCAAACTGCGACACCACTAACCCTGCATGCCTCTGTGCTGCCTATTGAGCTCACTTGGGAAAACTCCCCACCTGCACCAACAGTAATAGCTGTGCTACCTGATTTCACCTTCCATAACATCTGCCCCTCTCTCAGTCCAGAAGCTGATCTTCGCACAGAAAGAGTCAAAACAGGTAGCATTATGCCTGCTATGCAGGATCCTAATTCTGACTGCTCCGTGCAGGACCTGGACTGGTATTGGAGGCTGCCCTTGACTTACTGTGCCAAGGTCCATTGAGGGAAGGCTATCCCTCTAGGTTTAACAGAGGCCTGCTGACAATCGTGACAAGCATCTGGCTTTGTGTCTGCACTATGTGGCAAGGCAAGAAAGAAGTAATGTGAGGCGCTGACTCTGGCTGAGGGAGCAACGTGAAAAAGGGCAAGACAGACATGCTTTCAGGTGGCCTCGCAGCGAGTGAGCACTATGATAGCAAGCTAAGGGCCCAGAATCCCCCGGGTCCAATCTATAAGCTGGCTGTGTGTCCCCAAACACACATTATCCTTACTGCAGCAATCCAACAATAGTTGCTGGTGTGGCCTGAGGTGCAGCGTCCAGTAAGTGGATCAGAGATGTGCCATGACAGTTTATAGAGGCTGGCACATTTTCGATGCCAGTCTCCATGGATGTGGAGTGCCAGATGTTGCACAAGATGTTGGTGCCCAGTGTCCTATGTGATGAGCCTTTGGAGCAAGAGGCAAGTGAAATCCACCAAGAACCTGCTCAGGTTTCTATGTCAGGTTTTCCTGACAGCTAATTGTTCGGTAAGATCGTAACCCGTGATGAGTCAACCGTTAACAAACCATTACAAAGCAATAACAGACATCAATAGGGAAAAATTGGGCTGCTCCCTGGTGAGAACCTCAACACAATGTTCGAGCAAGGCAGGGAAGTTGCAGAAAGTTGATCTTGACGTCAGGACAAGTGTCTCCCCTGTTTCCCCTACTCATTGTGCCATAGTCCACATTTCTCAGAGCCTGGTTTGATTCCACATTTTGAGAATTCCAAATGAATGATCAGAAGCAGTGTATTACAACATGATATGGATTAAACATTGTCTTATTATTTGAAGTATCAATGTGGAGAAGCACAGGAGCTTGATGTTGCTGATGTCAGTCCCCATTGAAACCAACACCCTCTTCTGTGTCAATTATAATAATGAATTAGTTATAGAGACATAGAGTCATAGAGTTGTATAGCACGGAAACAGACTGCTCAGTCCAACTCACCCATGCTGACCTAAATACCATATTCTAAGTTAATCTAGTCCCATTTTCCAGCATTTGGCCTATTTCCCTCTAAACCCATTGTAGTCACAGCCCTATCTAGATGTCTTTTAAATGTTAAAATTATACCAGCATCTGCCAACTCCCTTGGCGGCTCAATCCATACACGCACCAATCTCTGTACGTAAGAGTTGCTCCTTCGGTACCTTTTATAATTTTGCCCTCTCACCTTAAACCTATGCTGTCTAGTTTTGGATTACCCTAGCCTGGGAAAAAGACTTTGGCTATTCACCAGATCCATGCTCCTCATGATTTTACAAAACTCTGTAAGGTCACCCCTCAGCCTCCAATTCTCCAGGGTAAATAGCCCCAGTCTCTTCAACCTTTCCCCATAGCTCAAACGCTCCTCCCCGACAACATCCTTGTAGATATTTTCTGCACCCTTTCAAGTTTCACAACATCCTTCCAATTGCACGCAATATTCCGAAAATGGCCTTACCAATGTCCTGTACAGCCATGATCTCCCAACTCCTATAAGTGATGTTCTGACCAAACAAGAAAACCATACCAAACGCCTTCTTCACCATCCTATCTGCCTGTGACTCTACTTGCAAGGAACTATGAACCTGCACTCTAAGGCCTCTTTGTTCAGCAACACTTCCCGCTTTGATTTGCTTTCCCAAAATGCAACACGTCGCATTTTATCTAAATTATCTGCCACTCCTCAGCCCATTGGCCCATCTGATCAAGACCAGGTTTTACTCTGAGGTAACCTCTTTCACTGTCCACTACACCTCCAATCAGTACTTAAACAGAATAGGACAATTTCATTTTAACATCTTTCCTATAGCAGGAAACCAGAACTGAATTCTGTATTCCAACAAGTGAGCATTACAGTTGGCAGTAAAATCAAGATTGAGTCAAAGCTACTTCACCTAAAGATTTTGCAATCCTATTATTGAATTAACTTTGAAAGGTGGGAAAATTTACACAGCACAGAATTAACTTCTCCGAGCTAGAAGCAACCACATCTTTCTTTGAAAGTTCATTATCGTGCCACCAGAAGCGATTACCTGTTAAATGAATTTGGAGAAGGTTTCCATTCTTATTTCACTGCGCCTTTTTCAATTCTAACCCGGCATGATTGCCTACTGACTCTGATCTAATTTAACCTTCCTTCGTTTCATTTTTCTATGCTTTCTCTGACACCAGTTGATTTCAATTGCATTTGGTCTTCATTCAGCCCCTCTGAAGTAGCTACCCAACTAGGATGGATATAAAAGATTTCACGTACAATATATTCCTAATTGGAGAGAGTGTCCAAATTTAGTTTCCTCTGTTCTTTGTGACATTAATTCCAGTGGCTTTCACTACCAACTCTGTAAGGAAACACAAAAGCTTCATGGGTCGTAAAGAACATTGGATCAGCTTGAACTGGTGCAAGATTCTTTTCAAATGCAAGACTTGCTTCTTTTGTTCCTTCTTTCTTAAAATTATTGGACCTTTCTCCCATTCAGGAGTGCTCATTCTGTCACATCCTCATCCTTCAAAGAGAAAATGAAATTTGAACACAAAGTTCTTCGTAGTTCATAGCATCCAGTCACGGTGTCTTTACTAAATTAACGCATTCTGCTGCAAAATGTTTACATCCGAAAACCACATAGTCTAATAAGCTTTAAACAAAATGAGCCTGCTGCAGAAAGGCCAGGCTTTGTGCTATAAGGCAAGTTGAGTAGGACAAAATATCTTGTGGCCAACGTACTCATCTGGCTTAGAATCATAGAATTCCTACTATGTGGAAAGAGGCCATTTGGCCCATTGAGTCTGCACTAAGCGTCCAAAGGACGCCCCACCTAGACCCAGCCCGCCAACACTATCCCTGTACTTACCACAACTAATCTGCACGTCTTTAGACTGTGGCACGAAAGTAGAGCACCCACAGTAAACCCACGCAGACACAGGGAGAATGTGCAAACTCTACACAGACAGTCACACAAGGCTGGAATTGAACCCAGATCCCTGATGCTGTGTGGCAGCAGGGCTAACCACTGAGCCACCATGCCATATTAATTCAAATACTTCATCCTTATCCTTTGCACTGTTATGCTAGGTTCCATCATTATTGAGGATACGGATGTTTGTGAAGCCTCCTCCACCAATGAGTTGTTGAATTGTCCATTACCATTTACAATGAGGTTTGGCAGGACTGCAGATTTAAATATGATCCATTGCTTGTAGAATTGCTTAGCAACTGTCTTCTTTCAGGTATGCTTAGTCCTATTGCTGGCATTCCCTCCTCCACTTTCTGTTGAACCAGAGTGGATCTCTTGGCTTGATGGTAATGGTAGATTGGGAGATATGCTGGGTCATGAGGTTGTAGATTGTGTAGGAGTATAAAACTGCTGCTGATGATGATCCACAGTGCCTTCTGGATGCCCAATGTTGATTTGCTAGATCTGTTCAACATCCTTCCCAGTTAGCACAGTGATAGTTTCCTCAATGTGAGCATGGGAATTCATCTCCATAAGAACTGAACAATCATCACTCCTACTAATACTACCAATGAACTCAAGCTCTGCAGCTGATTGTGGTCAGGTATATTTTTCCTTCTACTCGGTTCCTTCACCAGTCTCAAACCCAGTTTAGCAGCCATGAAGTTTGGGACTAGACCTGCACAGTTAGTAGTGACGCTGCTGAACCATTCTTGGTGATAGTCATTGAAGTCAGTTATAAGAGTACATTCTGCACCATTGCCAATCCTTGCTACCCTCAGTGCTTCTTCCAAGTAGTCTTCAACTTGGGACAGAGCACCCGACAGAAATCCACGCAGAATGGGGGAGAATGTGCGAACTCCACATAGGCAGTCACCTGAGGCTAGAATCAAACCCGGGTCCCTGAGGTTGCAGTGTGAACCACACTGCCACCATGCACCCTCTATTGCTGTAACACTGCGTAGACTTACATTACTTGATCTGGTAAAGTCTTCTAAACAGTTCCCCAATGCAGACATTCCCTGCAGCTTCAAATAGGGTCACTAATCTTCATCACATTCTCTGCCACAAAGCCAAGTCTAGGGGGAGTTATGTATCTCTTATTTGTTACTGAAAGTTGGAGCAAGAGTTCACCTCTAAATATCTCCATTCATTGGTTGCTGCAGATCTTTAAATCATAGCACGGGACTCTCTTTCCCCTTCCCAGTGCTGAAAGGCTGCTGATGATGGCTATATTTTAACATGAGGAGCTGCTATACCTGAAAAATTAGACCCCAACCCAGAATTTCAGTGGGATCGAGAATGCTCTCCTACATTCAATTCCTGGATTAGTGGTGCTGGAAGAGCACAGCAGTTCAGGCAGCATCCGAGGAGCAGTAAAATCGACGTTTCGGGCAAAAGTCCTTCATCAGGAATACAGGCCCAGCTTCTGCAGTCATTGTTTTTACCTACATTCAATTCCTGCCCATTCGATGATGATCCCATTTCTTGAATTCAGCCCAACACTAATGTAAATTTAATTTGTTTTGTTAATCCAGTCACAATTACACAACCAACAGATAGCATGCTTTCATCAGTGTTGACAAGTGTAGCACTGGAAAAGCACAGCAGGTCAGGCAGCGTCCGAGCAGCAGGAGAGTCGATGTTTTGGGCATAAGCTCTTCATCATGCCTTCAACAGTGCCAAAGCCAAGTGAATGCATCCTCATCCTGAATATATAAAATATCCTTTCAATATTATTGACTTCAAGATGTATACTTTGCAAACCTTAGCTGATAAGGATTTCAGATACTGCGATATTTAGGAAATGAGACTTTTTGTTACAGAAAATAAAACCATCACTTTCTTTTAATCCAGGAACAGGTTTTGACACTAGCTTCAACAACATAGAATTCTACCATGAAAGGTCCAAATATATAACTTGAATTATAATTTGGCTTGTTTATAAAATCATCTGGGATGTTTATGGTCATATTAAGCATTCACAATGAATCACTATACTTTTTAAAAAAAAATTATTGTTGCCAATACAGTCCACTGTCTGTGTGCATCATAGGGTCATAAACTGCCAGCGACTAATGGAAATACAATGCAAGCACATGCTGTAATCACACACCATTATGTCTCCGTATTTGCTGCCAACAATTATATTACTACCTTAAAAGTAGTGGTTTAATTTCTAAAATTTTTTGCAGAGGTAATAAGGATGCAATCAAGCCTCCAGGGAAGTTATTGATCGACCTAGAGATTAGCTCCACATGATTTAAGCAGTATATTCCGCATTTATATACACTTCATGAAGTTAAATGTTATATCTTGAGTTCAACTTGAGTGACAAAAGGATCTTACATACTTAAGCCCAGATTTAATATAACAACTTACTTTGTAAAAATGCCAAAGAAGGTGATGTATTTAAGTGATGATGGAAAGACAAACATTTCTGAAAGGCGGAGATCTGAAATAAAAACAGAAAATGTTGAATATAGATTTGCACCTTTTGCCAAACCCAAAACCAAACAGGGAGCAAGTCAAGGATTCAACTAAAAAAGCATTGAGATAAGTAGTCTGTGATGCACTAGCTCCAATATTCCTGGGACCAACAACAGCAGGAAGTCCACCTCTCAGATACCTGGAACTTGAGGTGAAACCTGGATAAATAAATATATATGAAACATTTCCTTAAATATAGGAAACAGCTAACTGCTACTATTCCTCTACACTCTCTCCATAGCCCTGCAACTTTGGCCTCGTTTAAATGGAGATTCTATTGGAGTTTATATAGTATGTCTTGCTTCTTTCAGGCAGTGCAGTCCAGATCATAACAACACGGGAGATAAAAGTTCTCTTCACCTGCTCTTTAGCTTAGTTTGAAAATTATCAGCAATCTCTGACTTAGTGTTTTGATTATCAATTACACATTATCACGGATATTTGAAGCAAAATTGATAAACCTTTCTGGTTCTGAACGAGAGGGGAGCAGCATCGATGACATCATCGATGTATCAGAGAAAAAGAGCTGAGGGTGGGGGCCGATGTAGGACTGGAACAAAGAACGTTCCATGTACCCCATGTCCACTGTGAATAAGAGGCAGCTCGAGCCCAAGATTGGATATTCTGAAACTCATGCAAAACATCAGAGGAAATGCAGATGTAAGTGGGAAGGAACTGGACAAGGGGAGAGAAAAAAATAAATTGAGCTGAGGTAGGAAGAGATGGGTTATGGGCCAGGAGAAACAATGGGTCTGTTTGTGGATTTTGGGAATGTAAGCAGGTTGTATGGGGTTGAGGGATTATGAGCTTGGAAGCAGTTCATTGAGCCATAGAGTCATAGAGATGTACAGCATCGAAACAGACCCTTCGGTCCAACCTGTCCATGCCGATCAGATATCCCAACCCAATCTAGTCCCACCTACCAGCACCCGGCCCATATCCCTCCAAACCCTTCCTATTCATGTACCCATCCAAATGTTTCTTAAATGTTGCAATCACACCAGCCTCCACCACTTCCTCTGGCAGCTCATTCCATACACGTACCACCCTCTGTGTGAAAATGTTGCCCCTTAGGTCTCTTTTATATCTTTCCCCTCTGACCCTAAACCTATGCCCTCTAGTTCTGGACTCCCTGACCCCAGGGAAAAGACTTTGCCTATTTACCCTATCCATGCCCCTTGTTGGGAGGTGAAGGTGAAATCATCAGATGGAATAAGATTAGCAAACTTTGTAGATGCAATAACATGACGTACAATGGTGAGGTCCTGGCCCAAGGGGAGATAGGAGGAGGTATCTGAGAGCTGTTGCTCAACACCGCAATATAGAGGTCAGTACGCCAGACAACAAAGGCACCATCTTGTTGGTAGCATTGGTTACAAATTGGATTGGATCTGAGAACATGGTTTGCAGTCAGTTCAGAAGGAGATAGGTTAGTATTGGGGTTGGGGGAGTGGGAAAGTGGGGCTGAGAAATTAAAGTAGCCAATGTTATGTTGATAGTTCTAAATTAACAAGTTAAGTACAGGTAGAAGGCCAGATGGAGGGGTCCAGATGGTGGGAGAGTGTTGGAGCTGGGCGGAATGGTCTGTGGGACAGAGAGCAGACTCTTGTCCAAAGAAATGGGTGCAGATGTGAAGGCAACGGAAGAAGAGTTCAGTGTTACGTCGTACCCAGCATCCATTGAGGTGGCAGTGCAGAGGGATAAAAATAAAACCTTTGCTGATACAGAACCATGGGGTGGCACAGTGGCTCAGTGGTTAGCACTGCTGTTTCACAGTGCCAGGGTCCCAGATTCGATTCCAGGCTTCGGCGACTGTCTGTGTGGAGTTTGCACATTCTCCTCGGGTCTGCATGGATCTCCTCCGGGTGCTCCGGTTTCCTCCCACCTTCCAAAGATATGCAGGTCAGGTGAATTGGCCATGCTGAAATTGTCCATAGTGTTAGGTGCATTAGTCAGAGGGGGGTGGGTTACTATTCGGAGGGTTGGTGTGGACTTGTTGGGCCGAAGGGCCTGTTTCCAACACTGTAGGGAATCTAATCTAATCAGAACTTGTTCATCAGTTCCTGCCAAATTACTGCTCCTTCTAAGGTTGAAACCAACCAAGAGAACTTTCTATCGCCTTCTTCATTTATATAATATTGGTAGTTCTAGTCACAATCCCAACCAATCCGAGTTAGCAGCTATGCTCCATATGAACCTTCTCTTATTCTTTATCATCTCTCCCTATCACTAAGACTTTCTATCTCCTTCTCCCACGTGTTTACAACTTCTCTCTAAATCCATTTTTACTATTTGCCTCAATAACTCCCTTTATAGTGAACTCCATAGAATCATCAGTTTTTGGCTAAAGTACAGCTTTCTTGGGAGGACTAGATTTGAAAATAAATGACAATAAGTCTTCCCCACCAACTGCTATCACAATGGTAGATGCCACACATGAACTGCTATTTCAGGCACCCAACATTAGCATCATGAATATGTGGAGATTCAATTGATTTCCTCATCATTGCTGTGCAATTAAACTGTACCCTATTGAGGCTTTCAGCAGCTGCTATTGCTTCTGGTAGAAAATTGTCATGGAATGAAGCAAACCATTGTGCTGCCAACCTAATGGTGTTCTGGCTGGTTTCCTAATTCAGATTCAGACAGAAAGAATATGAAATCATTTCGCTCATTGCCATTTGGCAGGACATAGAGTCATAGAGTCATAGAGATGTACAGCATGGAAACAGACCCTTCGGTCCAACCCGTCCATGCCTGACTTTCATCCCATTGAAGTGGGCAAATGACCCACTTTACCAGGTTACTCCTTAAGCAGTGAAGATGTAAACCAATCTCCTGGATGTGGTCCTACAGCAGTTTTGCCAGGACCATTAAGGAGACTGAAGTTGACAAAGTTCCACATGATTCATAGCAGAATAACTGTTCACTTTGTTAAACCAGGCTTGCCTGAGAAACAGACAATGCTGGAAATGCTCAGCAGGTCTGGCAGAGTCGCCAGAGCGAGAATAACAAAGTTCATGTTTTGAGTTGTGACTTGTTGTGATTTGTTTCTGGACTGTTTTCTTGTCTATATGAAGTAAGATGGATTTCTGGAGTGTTGTTCTCTAACTTTATTGTGCCTCGGAACTAGATCAGACTTTACACCTGAAATAAACTGGAATTATTAACTGTAACATGCAGATGTAACAAGCATTAGCAAATCTGACAATATCGCTGCAATCTTCATGGTAATGACTTACATTCAGACTGCTATTTTTGCTTCCTAAGGGACTTCATTTGTTTGTGTATATATTATGGCATATTGAATTTATAAGGTTTTTGATTGGTATGTTATTTAGGCCAAGCAAATTTGACAGCAGTAAGCCGATCACAAATGATTTAGGCAGCCATAAAATCTGATGGCTAAGCAAACTACTTTTTATTTTATTGCTTTGTTTAATGAAATATATGAACAATGTTTTAGTGGACCCTAACACAAGAATGCAATTTTCACATCCGCAAGCCAGGTAGCAGAAAATTGTAATTTGTCACTCTTCAATGCTAACTTGATACGTGAGCCTCTCAGCTTCACAGAATTTCAATGCAGTCTTCAATATCCACCCTGACTTGTTAGTGGAACCTCATTGGTTCTGGGATTCATCCCCTTTTATTTCTGACAGCACTGTAGGACGAAACTTTAGCGGGTAGACTAGATTGTAGCTATAGTTTGAACAGTCTGTATCACTCCTCATCATTGAAACTTTATTGCTGGAACAGCACAGCAGGTCAGGCAGCATCCAGGGAACAGGAGATTCGACGTTTCGGGCACAGGCCCTTCTTCAGGAATGCTGTTCCAGCAATAAAGTTTCAACTTTGATCTCCAGCATCTGCAGACCTCACTTTCTCCTCACTCCTCATCATGCTGTTCAAGCTCTCTGTGCTATTGCCCCCTATCAGGTAGATTAGCTGCTACCATCTTCTTCCCTGATTGGGAGACTTGCTTGGTTCAGTGTAGAGGAAACCCACTTGGTAATCTAATGAGAAAAGGCTCTTGTCTTAAACATGATGTAGTTGACTGCATGATGGTAGCTATGTACAGGTTATATCGATATGGTGGAATTTGTAGAAACTTTAATGACTCAGATGGTGCATCTTACTCCTTGGACATCCTAAGCTGTTTCCTAAAAAGCCCAGATGATGAGAATGTCTGACATCCCCAAAACACTCTCAAGTCTTGCATGCACAGCATCCCTGACAGTAGTGGCAGTGACATTATTCAGTTGTCTTCACTCATGTTTATTGTGCTTATTTGGGTGCTGCCATGTTTCATACTGGCATGGCATTTCACAGATGAGCACACACAGAACCTTCTGTGTGTACAATGTGAACTTTTTGGTAGGTATCAGGAGATACAGCCTTCATACGACAGCTTCATGGTGGGTGATGCTTAAAGCACTCCTCAGCATTAACCCTTTCTGATACTTTTAAAAGTTTTCCAGTGATCTGTCTTGATCCACTCTGTCGTTTTACCTATTTAACTTCATCAGGTCCCTTGTGAGCATTGATCATTTGCAGTTCGGGCAAATAGGAAGTCTCCCTAAAAAGAACATGTTTGGTTGTTCTGAGGCAACCGAAAAGGCAGGTAAAACAATATTTTTGTGCGGTTGAGGTCAAATATCCAGTCCTCCCTCTCAGGGTTAACAAATGTGTCAGCCTCTGAGCTGCAGGATAGCTATTTGTTTTGCTAGCAGTGTGGGAATGAGGTTCAACTCTGGATTCAGTCTGAACTTCACAGGAGTATAAATTAAAATGGTGGGGGGATGGGGAAGGGATAAGAGTGACCAGCTCAGCAACTCTACACACCGGTCAGATGGAAGATGAACTTAGCCCTTTAGTATTCAGGTTAAATGTCAGGCATAGCTTTTTTTATCATCTAAAAGCTGACTGATTTGTGCAGTAAGTTGCTAATCCCCATAACAAC
This sequence comes from Chiloscyllium plagiosum, assembly GCF_037043375.1. Taxonomy (NCBI): domain Eukaryota; kingdom Metazoa; phylum Chordata; class Chondrichthyes; order Orectolobiformes; family Hemiscylliidae; genus Chiloscyllium; species Chiloscyllium plagiosum. The sequence continues at coordinate 22,971,495 of NW_028270157.1, read as the reverse complement.
TATGAGGGCAACATTTATGCTGTCAGTACTCTCATTTAATAAGGGAATATAAAACATACGTTTAGTCAGCATCTTATTATAATGCACCTTCCTGAAATTTGGAAATAAATTGTGTTCTTCTTCATGATAATGGCATTGTCAAGAACACTCCATAACCGCACCCTGCCAAATCTCCATAACCACCAGGGGCCTTGTAAAACAATCAGAAACAGCATCTTCAACAAATGACAACACTCTGTATCTTCTGAACAAGATGCACAATGGGTTCAATATGAAGAGTATCCTCTACAGAGGTGATCATTCATTCTGACAGGAAGACTTTGTCCCTCTTTATGTGAGTAGGTAGAAGCTTCCCTGAACTGTGAAGAGTGGGAGATCTCCATATTGCAGATTGCAGTTGACCTGTCAATTGTTGCCAGATAACAGAAAATATGCGGCTGATTCTACACTTGACTGAGATTTCAATTTCCATGGCAGCTATGAGAATTCAACATGACTATGGTTAATATTCCTAATGAAGGAATGTGATACCTACATTTAATTGGCATCATTAAAATGCACCTAGCTGAAGTTTATAAATAAAGGTCAGTTTGCTGTTTTGTACTTCACCAAGATCACAGACTTGCAGAAGTGTTACATTGCAGAAAGTGGCTATTTGGCCCAATGCTCTACATTGGCTCTCAAATGAACATCACGACTGAGTGCCATTCCCCTGTCCTTTTCCCCTCATCCTTACACTTTATTTAACTGAAACAATCATCTAACACCTTCTTGAATGTCCTAATTAAAGCTGCCATTTCCATGCAGTGCATTCTCAACTGTTTTTCACACCACATTTGCTCCTTTTGTAAATTATTTTGATTTTGTGCTCTCTCATTCTTATTCTATTCCAAAGGGTCATATTGGCAATGAAATGTTGACTCTGTTTCCCTGTCTGCAGACACTGCCAGACTCGTTGAGTTTTTATTTAAGTAAAGTGGAGAGGAGCAAAAGCAGTGTTGATGCAGAGGGGGAAATAGGTTTGAGAGAGAAATAGGACGCAGTGATTAGTTTGAATTGGTCAAGTAGCATAGACACAATGAAGTAAATAAAGTATAAAAGAAGAAAGGATTTGCATTTCCTGAACCATCTCCCACGGTCACCACACCGTTGGAAGATTCTGGAGGCTTTGGAGAGGGTACAAAAGCAGTTTATCAGGATGTTGCCTGGACTGGAGTGCATTAGCTATAAGGAGAGTTTGGGTAAATACAGGGATACAGATCGTGAGCTGGCAAATAAAGTTAGTTCAGAATGGCATCATGGTCATCACGACATGGTGGGCTGAATTGCCTGTTCCTCTGCCTTACTGTTACAAGTTCTCCACAGTGTCTTAGACATATTCAGGATGTCTCAGCATCTTTTTCAGCTACTGAAAGTACTTTGGAAATCTAATTACTCATATCTTGCGGGGAAACATGGCAGCCAATCCTCACACCACAGCATCACACAAAACAACAACCAAATAAAAGACCAGGGAATTTGTTTTAGTAACATGGGTTGAAGCAATAATTAATTCACAGGAAGATCATTGATCTGATTCTTTGCACAGATGCTGCCAACCCTGAATGTTTTGGGTATCTTACATTCATATCACCTGCAGTATTTTGCTTTTAAATGGTTCCTACATCTGACATCCATGTGCCAGCAGTTCATTACAAATGATCGATAGTGATAACCCTGAAACTCTCAGGAATTAGCTCGCTTAGAAGTCAGCAATGGGATTTGCATGCATTATCATTTATTGCATTCATGGTATACATCTTTTTCCTTTGAATATTATGCATTTTTATGAACAAGGATAAATGCACACATTTATTCATAAATAAAAAGAATTTTGCCTTTCAATGCAAAAATCGTGGAATCATTAACTTAGCGGTGCAACGTGAAGCAAAAAACATGTCATAGTCTATTTTACCCTGATTAGACAATCTGGACAAAGTGTTCACTGAACATCACAGACCACATCATTATTGATGCTTTAATGAATAACTAGGAGCAGCAGGCAACCGTGAAGGACACAGTGGTCATTGTATCGAAATAAAATAATTACAAATTGTATCCATCAGTTGCTAGAGTGTTCAGATACATGTAGGCTGTCCATTCTGGCATCACTGGAAGAGTCTTATTTTGGGATCAAGACTGTAAGGCTGGATCCAATTGATATTCCAGGATTAGTCACAAATTTGAAGGAATGTCCAATTAGTGACAAGAGGGAATGCTTGTAATCCAATTAGGGAAGATGGGAAGGCTCCTGATGCTGACAGGCCACTGGAAGCCCTCCATCACTTTAAGAATAGACACTTGTAGTGTAAGTCAGAGGAATAGGGTGCCCCAAGATGTTGTCTCTTAGCACATGCTGTTTGAGAAAGGCCACAGCTGCCAGGGTGCTTTGTCAAGGAAATTCCTCCATGGGGTGACTGCAGTTAGGTCCAATTTTATCCATCAGTCAGGGGAATGGGGCGGGGCAATGGTGTATAAAGTTATATAGAGTTTTCTTCCCAGCAACCCCAGCCCTCTACCACACAGTCTGCCATGAGGTCAGTATCTCCTTTCTGAAGCCATGCTTTGGAAAATTCCAGTCAGTTTAGGAAATGTGCCTTACATAGGCCCCTCCATTGGCTCTATTTGTAGCCTTCCACCTATGAATAGACAGCTGTTTTGCATCGACTCTGGCCTCTTTGAAAACAGACAGGAGTCAGGATCAGAAAACTAGCGCTCTGCCTGGAATCAGATCATTCTGGGTATGCCCACTTCTGTTACCCACAACACCGATCAAAAAAATGTCCCCACAGAATGGTAACATATTCAAAATTAACAAAAGTACTTTTCCCTGAAATTGCCTCCTGCCTCCAAGAATATTTGAGGTAAAAACAATGACTGCAGATGCTGGAAACCAGATTCTGGATCAGTGGTGCTGGAAGAGCACAGCAATTCAGGCAGCATCTGACGAGCAGCAACCGGATGCTGCCTGAATTGCTGTGCTCTTCCAGCACCACTGATCCAAGAATATTTGGACTGGACTTTACCACCCAAACACTGAAAAGACACACTGGAAATGGGAAGACCATAAATTTCAGTCTCACAGTAATTGCTAGCAGTTGTCACTTGGACCAGCTCAGAAAAAGTGGTTGGTTGCAATCCAACTCCATGGAAGGTGACACTAGATTCAGTCTTTTAAAGCTCTGCCTCAATGTTGAGTTTAGTTGAGTTTGACACCTTCGTGGAGACAAATGACTAACTAAAGTCTGTGTGGAACACTACAAGTTAATCAACCAGTGCACATTGAGGTAAGCATGTTATGGAGTTGGGAACTTTTATAGGCAAGTTTAAAAAGTGTTGCCAGCTTCAAATGTCATAATTAGATGTGTGTGTTAATTTAAATATGTTTTAACACAGCAATTTATCATTCGTTAGAGCCTTAAAAGATTAGTGACCATTAATTGAACACCATTGTCTCAGTTTTGAGATACATTAGAGAGCTTTCTCCATGGGATAAATAGCTCCAATGTATTCAGCCATGTTAAGAAGCACATTATGATGTGTCAGCAGGAACTTTGCTTTGATTTTTAAATTAATTATAAGTCTAATCATCTGCTCAGTCTTTTAAAAAACTGAACAAATGTCTGACTTCTTAGATTGAAAGACCACCCATTAAGCCACCATCTGTTCAGTCAACGTCAATAACTTCAACGTATTGAACTCTAGGGTGTTTGCTTATTCAGCCTGCTGGACACACTTTCCTCATTCCTGAAGAAGGGCTCATGCCCGAAACGCAATTCTCCTGCTCCTTGGATGCTGCCTGACCTGCTGCGCTTTTCCAGCAACACATTTTCAGCTCTGTTTGCTTATTCAGCTGTGCAATGGAATCCTGGTATGAATGTTTGTCTGAGCTCCACCATCTACTAATAGATTGTGAGCTTCATTTGAATAACAGCTTTATCAGCACAGTGGCTCAGTGGCTAGCACTACTGCCTTACAGCATCAGGAACCCGGGGTTCGATTCCAGTCTCGGGTGACTGTCTGTGTGGAGTTCGCACATTCTCCCTGTGTCTGTGTGGGTTTACTCCACGTGCTCCAATTTCCTCCCACAGTCTAAAGATATGCAGGTTCGGTGAATTGGCCATGCCAAATTGCCCATAATTTTCAGGGGTATGCAGGCTAGGTGGATTAGTTAGGGGACATGTAGAGTAATAGGGTAGAGAAATGGGTCTGGGTGGAATATTCTTTGGAGGGTTGGTGTGGACTTGTTTGGCCTAATGGCCTGTTTCCACATTGTAGGGATTCTATGATTCAAGTTAATAATAAAGCTTTTTTAAAATAAGGTTTTTAAATAACTGTTTATTTTGACAAATTTCTAAGTCTTATGATAGTATTTTTCTTTCAACCAGAGCTTGAATGGTTGTTTTACTAATAGCTTTATGAGCTCATAATAGGGCAAGATTCTTTCAAGTGGAATTTGAATGGGTGATTTTTTATCTTGTCAGTTTCGTGAGCATTTCAGAGAATCTCCAGCGTTATTATAGTATTCATGAGTTGGAATAGAGGATGCATGAGGATAGGAAGGGGTATGGAGGGGGCAGGGAACATGACATTGGGAAATCACCCAACTTGTGATACCCAATTTCAACATGAAAATCTACCCTTGTCTCTGGATTTACTTGGAACCACCACTTTATAATGTCTTCCTTTATCTACATGTGGAACTACTGGTACCTCAGAGTGACTGGAACAGAATATCAGTAGCTCTAAGCAGAGTGTTGATACAGATGTTCTCAAGCAGCAATTTATCATATTTCAAACATTCATTAAACTTAATGCTTAGCTTTAATTTTTTAGATTGTAAATGAAATTCCTAATCCACTGCTTTCCATCGCTTCATGTTATTCTGTATTTGAACCAAAGAGGATTAGTGAGGCCAGTCTCTGAAATATTATGGAATAATATATAAAGCAGCCAGATTTTTGAATAAAGTGCAATTATATAGTCTGTAAAACATCAAAAAAAAAAATTCTGAAGCACAATTTGTGCCATAATACACAAAATTATTTATTATTTATTAATGTACTGTTAAATGAAAATTGGGTCCTGGGCTGTAACACTCATTTATGCTTGACAATGTCAAGAAGAGAAGGCATTAATTTCCAAATTTGAGGAACCAATGTGGCATAGTAAAAGACAATCATGTAGTTATTGCCTTGACCCTCCTCATTGATGATGAAATCTGCCTTCACTACCAGCTTCCCAAGAAAGAGTTCACAACATGCATCACTTCAACTTCCATCTTGAACTTCAACCCTAACCATTTCAACTGTTATAAGATTAAAAGTGGAAAATGAAACAGGAATGAGAAAATGCTACTTAAAGAAATATATTGGTAGGCTTCACAGAATTGATGAGGCAGACACGCCCATTAAGTTATAGACTCAAACTTGAAACATTCTTGTGGTTGTCAGAGACAGTATCATTAAAGAGCAACCTATAAGTATATGACATTGAACAGTAGCTATAATGTGGGCTGGGTATTAATCGAGAAATAATAGGAACTTGTTAAATCTATACATTAATTAGCAGGAACATAGCCTAGTCAAATTAAGTTTGCAGAAGCAGTTTGGATGGCAAGGTCATGTAATGTATTTGAGATAATTTTTTAAAATAATCTGTAATGAAAATCAGCTAGTTACCATAAGACATAGGAACAGAAATTATGCCATTGAGCCCATCGAGTCTGCTCCACCATTCAATCATGGCTGATAAGTTTCTCAACCCAATTCTCCCACTTTCTCCCTGTAACCCTTGACATTCAAGAATCTACCTATCACAGTCTTAAATATACTTAATGACCTGGCTTCCACAGTCTTCTGTGTAAGCAATTCCATAGATTCACCACTCTCTGGCATGATGTTTCTCCTTATCTCCATTCTAAAAAGTCTCCCCTTGACTCTGAGGTTGTGCCTTCGAGTCCTAGTCTCTGCGATTAATGGAAACATGTTCACAACATCTACTCTGTCCAAGCCATTCAGTATTCTGTACGTTTTAATTAGATCCACCCTCATCCTTCTAAACTCCGTTAAGTACAGACCCAGAGTCCTCAAATGTTCCTCATATGTTTAGCTTTTCATTCTTTGGACCATTCTCGTGAACCTCCTCTGAACACACTGAGACTATTTTGAATAAAATAGAAAACATTGAAGAAACTTAGCTTGGCAGCATCAATGGAGAGAAAATAGTGTTAATGTTTTGAGTTCAATGATCAATGACTCATCGTCGGAACCAATACTATTTAAGTCTTGTTCTGTATAAAGAGACAGGTCTCACTTTGAGGAATCCTCTAGAGAAGAACTATCAGAAATATTGTAAAATGTTGCATGGAGTGTAATAGTGATGTAGTTAAGTCTAAAACTGTTATATTAAATTTAAGAAAATCCAACTATATTGGTATAAGAGACGAGTTAGTTAATAAGATTGGGAAATTAGATTAACAGATGACAGAATAGGTAAGCAATGGTGAACACTTAAAGAAATATTTCAAATTTTTTATTGAATTTTTAGTAGTTAATCTCAGGTAAGAATCAATTAGATTCTGTTGTGGGAAGATAGCAAGACTGCTGTCTTAAGAGTTTGATACAAGGAGATATTTGGATGACTTAATCTTATTTGTAAAAAAACACAGATTGCTGGAGAAACTCAGCAGGTCTGGCAGCATCCGTAAAGAGAAAGCAGAGTCAATAGTAGAGTCACATGACCTAAATGTTAAACTCTGCTTTCTGTTCACAGATGTTGCCAGACCTGCTGAGTTTCTCCAGCAATTTTTGTTTTCATTCAAGTTTTCCAGCATCTTCAGTCTTGGTTTTGCTGTAGTTTTATATGTATTTTAATATGGATTTGTCCTTTCTTAATTTTGTGACCGAAGGTATATGGAAAGAAATATTTTTTGGCACCCTTTGTTACACAGTCTTAGTCAAGTCCAGTAACTTTTTATTTTAAAGGAAGGAATTGGAAATCGTAATTGTTTATTGGAAGAATTAGGTCACGAGATTCGATGCTAAAATAGAAGATTTCCATGTACAATATTTGGATATTGTAGATCCAGTGTTAAATACAAGTAAGGTTGATGGCCGTAGCAACTACATGTTTTTCTATTCTCAGCTATTGGATCTAACTTGCTTTTCTTCAGTCTGCCTGCACTGCACCACTGCACTCATTATCATCCAGTGAGATCTGATTATTCCGTCTTCTCATCGGTCTCCCTGAAAGTTTTAGTTTCAAACTTCAGTTTCCATCTTCGTTCCCTTAGAAACTGAGAAGGTCACTTCCATTCTCAGTTTTCCTTTTCAATTAGACTTTGTCTCAAAAAATACAAGCTTTGAAACAATGGATGGCATCGTGGTGGATAAAATCTTCCAGAAGAATTACATTATATTAATATTAGAAACTGGAGTTCTATGGAAGTTTATAGAATTTGAATTTAAACTTGTTTATGGTTTCTAACCAAGCTCAACTGTCACACATGTATTGTCATCAATTTTAGTTAACTGCTGATCCCTTGAACCAATGACTCAATCAGTAAATTGTCTCCTAAAATTTTATTCCAACTCTCCAATGCCAACTGCTCTTCCTAAGACTGAAAGGAATTACAGAGAGTTGTGAACACAGCCCAGTCCATCACACAAACCAGCCTCCCATCCATTGGCTTCATTTATTTTTCCCGCTGCCTCAGGAAACCAGCCAGCATAATCAAAAACCATCCCACCCTGTACCCCCATACTCTCTTCCACACTGTTCTGGTGGGCAGAAGATATAAACGTTTGTGTACACATATAAACAGATTCAAGAACAGCTTCTTCCCTGATTTTATCAGACTTTTGAATGGAGCTCTTTTAACGTTAATGTCGATCTCTCTCTGCACCTTCTTGGCAGCAGTAACATTGTATCCTGCACTCTATTCAGTTACCTTGATACGCTTGTATAGTACGATCTGCCGATAAAGCACATAAGACAATACTTTTCATTATACCTCAGGACAGGTGATAATAATAGATCAAATCAAATCAAAACAACAGGATCATGATCAAATGGGCCAAGGAGTGGCAGGTGGAGTTTAATTTTAATAAATGTGAGGTGTTGCATTTTGGAAAGGCAAATCAGTGCAGGACCTATACACTTAATGATAAGGTCCTGGGGAGTGTTGCCAGAAAGAGAGACCTGGGGGTGCATAGTTCCTTGAAAGTGGAGTCGCAGGTAGATAGGACAGTGAAGTAGGGATTTAATACCCTTACCTTTATTGGTCAGTGTATAGAATATAGCAGTTGGGAGGTCATGTTGCAGCTGTATAGGACATTAATTACGCCACGTGGAGAAAGTGAGGACTCCAGATGCTGGAGATCAGAATTGAGAGGAAAACCACAGCCAGTCAGGCAGCATCCGAGGAGCAGGAGAATCGATGTTTCGGACATGAGCCCTTCATCAGGAATGAGGCTTGTGGGCCAGAGAGCGGAGGTTGTCTGGGAAGGTAGCGGAGAATGCGATGGGTAGATAAAGGTGGGGGAGAAGGAGTGGAGGGTGGAGCGGCCATTTTTGGAATATTGTGTTCAATTCTGATCTCCCTGCCATGGGAAAAATGTTGCACAAATTGTAAAGGTTCAGAAAAGATTTACAAGGGTATTGCCCAGTTTGTAGGGTTTGAGCTATGGGGAGAGGCTGGATAGGCTGGGGCTGTTTTCCCTGGACTATTGGAGTATGAGGGGTGACTTTAAAGAAGTTTGTAAAATTATAAAAATGGACAGGGTATATGGGCAAGGTCTTTTTCCCAGGGTAGGAGAGTCCAAAACTAGAGTCATAGGTTTAAGATGAGACAGGAAAGAGTTAAGAGGGGTCCTAAGGGACAATGTTTTCACACAGAGGTTTATGCATATATGGAGTGAGCTGCCAGAAAAAGTGGTGGAGGCTGGTACAATTACAAAAGACATCTGGGGTGGGGTATATGAATAGAAAGGGTTTCGATGGATGTGGACCAAATGCTGGCAAATGGGACTACATTGATGTAGAATATCTGCTCAGCATGGACAAGCTGGACTGAAGGGTCTGTTTCCATGCTGTACCTCTCAATTCAAATCATAAAATAAAGTGATATTCCTTAGTTTTAGATCCATTTTGATATCTTGAAAAATGAAGTAATGACTAGAAACGAGAATGTTCTAACGATAAATGGAAGAGATAGAAAATTATTTTCTCTTTTCCTTCTTAAATCCGTATCCATATTCACTTAGTATTATGTATTTAAGTTGAATCTGCTTGTGCATCTGTAGATGCTTCTTTTTGTTGGTCTAGTCATTGTACTACAAAATGTAAAGCTATTTATTAGAACTGGATCAAATGTCATGATAATTATCTTGAGAGACACAAAAGCTTGAAAGAAAATGTCAACCAGCAAAACCACCCATCTAAAAGCTCCCATTGCAGAACTATTAATTAATATGCACTCAAACAACCCTCACAGCACACTTGTAATTTTAGAATGTGGCATCTAAGTGATTATCATATCATTTTAACGAATATAGGATTGTTACTCATGCCAATTGTGTTTGTATTTTCCTGGTTATCTAAAGCTGGAGTTAGCGATATCTGCCTGCCTTTTTAGTAGACATGCATGCCGTGCTGCACACCTTTGAAATGTGGTACTACCTGCAGTCTGTCGATCAAGTAAAGGAGTTACCATAGTAACCATTTGTCAGAGTATTTGTGAAATTTAGTACAGCATTAAAGAGAAAATGCAAACCAAAGCACAATGGAAGCTTTGATATCTATGAAGTTACAATTGTTGGAATCTGACTGTTGCAAAGAGAAAAAAACTCCACAATATTTTGTTTATTTTTTTTCTTTTTTTCTCTTTTCTTTTGTGCTGCGTGAGACACTTCTGTTTTTTTTTCCCCAGCACCCATGGTGTGTGTGTGCAGGTGTGAGACACAGTAAGAGACACAGGGTGCACGAATCTTTATTCAATTTCCACCACCAGGAAGATAGGAAAACACCCGAGTGGCCAGTGACAAGCAGTGCCCTTCACATCAAAGGGCAATGCTGTGTGATCAAACAGTGAAGGGGAGGGCAGGGACTAAATCAAAATAGAGTTGGAGGGGGAAATAATGCACTCCACTCCCTGCGGCGCCCACCTCTCCCTGAACAACTCCAGGGTGTTGGTGGACACCGCGTGCTCCTTCTCCAAGGACACCCGGGCTCTAACGTAACCGTGGAAGAGGCCCGCTGCCTTGACCTGTTAATGGTCAGTTTGGCCAGGCCCAGGAGCAGACCCAGAGGAGGGTCTGAAGACCTGCCCTCCCCCCTCCGTACCGGGTGCCCGAAGATCAAATATTTTATTTATATGCAGGTCACATCATTTGCATTGTGACCACTAGCCTAATATATTGAATGGCAGTCATGTATCTGTTCTCACATCAAGTCTTATTTAAAGGGCATTGTCATGAACAATTGATGCCAATATTAATACAGGCAATGCAATATCTTTGGAGACAACTAAGTGGTAATATTCTTGACTCTGAGTCAGTGCATTGTGGCTGAAGTCCCAATCCAGAGACTCAGACACAAAATATAGACTCACCTTCTACTAAAGCACTTCTCATATGAGCAAGTGATGCCAACTACGCCCAACATGAGAACATAATAAGGAAGGAGAGGATCAAATATGAAGGTAGGCTAGCCAGTAATATTAGAAATTATAGTAAAAGTTTCTTTCAATACATAAGAAACAAACAATAGGCAAGAGTAGACATTGGGCCACTTCAAACTGATGCTGGAAGCCTAATGATGGGAGATAAGGAAATAGCAGGAGAACTTAATAAGTACTTTGCGTCAGTCTTCACAGTGGAAGACATGAGTAATATCCCAACAATTAAAGGGAGTCAGGGGCTGAGTTGAGTATGGTTGCCATTACAAAAGAGGAAGTGCTAGAAAAGCTAAAAGGTCTTAAAATTGATAAATCTCCTAGCCCTGATGGGTTACATCCTAGAGTTCTGAGGGAGGTGGCTGAGGAAATAGCGGAGGCGTTGGTTGAGATCTTTCAAAAGTCACTGGAGTCAGGGAAAGTCCCGGATGATTGGAAGATCGCTGTTGTAACCCCCTTGTTCAAGAAAGGATCAAGACAAAAGATGGAAAATTATAGGCCAATTAGCCTAACCTCGGTTGTTGGTAAAATTCTAGAATCCATCATTAAGGATGAGGTTTCTAAATTCTTGGAAGAGCAGGGTCGGATTAGAACAAGTCAACATGGATTTATAAGGGGAGGTCGTGCCTGATAAACCTATTGGAGTTCTTTGAAGAGGTGACAAGTAGGTTAGACCGGGGAATCCCAGTGGATGTGGTCTATCTAGACTTCCAAAAGGCCTTTGATAAAGTGCCACACAGGAGGCGCTGAGCAAGGTGAGGGCCCATAGTGTTCGAGGTGAGCTACTGGTATGGATTAAGGATTGGCTGTCTGACAGAAGACAGAGAGTTGGGATAAAAGGTTCTTTTTCAGAATGGCAGCCGGTGACAAGCGGTGTCCCGCAGGGTTCATTGTTGGGGCCGCAGCTGTTCACATTATATATTAATTATCTGGATGAAGGGACTGGGAGCATTCTAGCGAAGTTTGCCGATGATACAAAGTTAGGTGGACAGGCAGGTAGTACTGAGGAAGTGGGTAGGCTGCAGAAGGATCTAGGCAGTTTGGAGGAGTGGTCCAGGAAATGGTTGATGGAATTCAATGTGAGCAAATGCGAGGTCTTGCATTTGGGAAAAAGAATAGAAGCATGGATTACTTTCTAAACGGTGAGAAAATTCGTAAAGCCAAAGTACAGAAGGATCTGGGAGTGCTAGTTGAGGATTCTCTAAAGGTAAACATGCAGGTTGAGTCCGTGATTAAGAAAGCGAATGCAATGTTGTCAATTATCTCAAAAGAGTTGGAATATAAAAGCACTGTTGTGCTACTGAGACTTTATAAAGCTCTGGTTAGGCCCCATTTGGAGTACTGTGTCAAGTTTTGGTCCCCACACCTCAGGAAGGACATACTGGCACTGGAGCGTGTCCAGCGGAGATTCACACAGATGATCCCTGGAATGGTAGATCTAACATATGAGGAACGGCTGAGGATCCTGGGATTGTCTTCCTTGTAGCTTAGAAGATTAAGGGGAGATCTAATAGAAACTTACAAGATAATACATGGCTTGGAGAGGATGGACGCTAGGAAATTGTTTCCGTTAGGCGAGGAGACTAGGACCCGTGGACACAGCCTTAGAATTAGAAGGGGCAAATTCAGAACAGAAATGCGGAGACACTTCTTCAGCCAGAGAGTGGTGGGCCTGTGGAATTCATTGCCACAAAGTGCAGTGGCGGCTGGGACGCTAAATGTCTTAAAGGCAGAAATTGATAAATTCTTGATGTCACAAGGAATTAAGGGCTACAGGGAGAATGCGGGTAAGTGGAGTTGAAATGCCCATCAGCCATGATTGAATGGCGGAGTGGACTCAAATGGGCCGAATGGCCTTACTTCCGCTCCTATGTCTTATGGTCTTATGGTCTTATAAGAAATAGGAGCAGGAGTAGGCCATCCTGCCCATCGAGCCTGCCCTGCCATTCAATAAGGTCATGGCTGATCTTTTCATGGACTCAGCTCCACTCACACGTCTGCACACCATAACCCTTAATTCCCTTACAGTTCGAAAATCTATCTTTGCTTTAAAAAACATTCAACGAGGTGGCCTCAACTGCTTCACCGGGCAGGGAATTCCACAGATCCACAAACCTTTGGGTGAAGAAGCTCCTCCTCAACTCAGTCCTGAATCTGTTCCCCTTTATTTTGAGGCGATGCCCCCTAGTTCTAGTTTCACCTGCCCAAGGACACCATCTCCCTGCTTTTACCTTATCGATTCCCTTCATAATTTTATATTTTTCTGTAAAATAAAGATATGGCTGGATAGATAGCTGCCATCATCCTCATTTACAGAACGAGTCCACTTGGTCGAAAGTAGTAAAGAAAAACCAGAAGATAGGCAAATGAGAAGCAGATCTTGTCATAGAATACGGAAAAAGACCCCTTGGTCAAACCAGTCCATGCTGACCATAATCCCAAACTAAACTAGTCTCACCTGACTGCACGTGGTCCATATCCCTCCAAACATTTCTTATCCATGAAGTTATCCAAAAGGTTTTTAAATGTTGTAACTGTATCCCCATCCAACACCTCCACTGGAAGATATTTCCACACAGGAACCACTTGCAGTGTAAATAAATTGCCCACATGACTTTTTTAAAATCTTTCTCCTCTCACCTTAAAAAATACCCCCTCGTCTTGAAATGCCCCATCTTAGGGCAACAAAAACACCTGCCATTCACTTTAACTATACCCCTCATCATTTTACAAATCTCTGTAAAGGTCATTCCTCAAACTCCTACACTCCAGTGAAAAAGGTCCCAGCCTACCCAGTCTCATTCTTCCAATTCAAATCTTCGCTGTTGGCAAAATCCTAGTAAATCTTTTCTGAACCCTTGCCAGCTTAATAATATCCTTCCTATAACAGATCTTAAATAACGTAGTTTGTTGTATGATAGCAATCAGTAAAATAGAGATTAGTAAAATAGAGATTGTCCCCAAACTATTAGAAAACTTAGGGTAACAGATATGTCCCTTTCAAGACCCTAAAATGTTCCGACTTTCCCCACCAGAGTCCTTATGACATGATCAGATCGGCTGGAGTTTAATGCACTCTTCAGGATGAATTCTTTCAGAATCATGACTTTATACTGGGGATTCTAAGGAAGTGCTGCACTGTCAGAAGCACAAAGGGTTAAATAATTACCTGCCCTCTCGGATGGATATAAAAGACCCTGTGGTGGATGCAAAGGCAAGGGAGCTCTCTCTGGCATCCTGACTAATAGTTAATCCTAAACCAGCATCACTGAGAAAGCTTCATTCCTGATGAAGGGCTTTTGCCCTAAACATCAATTTTCCTGCTCTTCGAATGCTGCCTGACCTGCTGTGCTTTTCCAGCACCATTCTAATCTAGACTCTGATTTCCAGCATCTGCAGTCCTCACTTTTGCCATCACTGAGAAAGAGTTAATCATTATTATATCGCTGGTTGTCAGGATTTTCTGTGAGGCAATTGATTGTAGCGATTCCACATTACAACTGCCACTGTACTTCATAAGTATGCATAGCCTGTGAGATGCTTTGAAACAACCTGACTACAAAAATAAAGGTCTGTTTTAATATTTATATTTTAAAGACTTTGAATAATGCAGAAACTGCAAAACTTCTTATGGAAGCTGGCCTGAAAATTGTGAATATTTGACTATTTTCTCTACATTACTCTCATTTGTTTTGTTCTCTAAATCTCCTGTACGCTCAGGTTTGAATATGATTGCCTTTGGCTTGAACATTGCTGAGAAAATGAAAATAAGAGTAAAATGATTATTGAAAAGACAGTGCTTGTAAAAATGAAATTGTCATCAGTGCTGCTCTCTAACATCAACCAGTGTCATTTACTCACTTCTTTGGAGTAGAGGTGGATCTTGACTTCTGATTCACAGCCAAGAGTTTGGCCATTGATTGATTAAAAGATAACCAGGAACAGGAGCAATCCTGAAAAGCCACAACACAATGTTTTTCAGATAAGGATAACTAACTATTGAGTTGAAAGAATGGGGCTGAAAGAAACTGATTTTGTGTAGGAAATTGGCACTGAGGAACATCTGACTTCTACCCAAAGCTGGAACAGAATTGTCAGACTCTAACTATACCATCACTACCACTGCACCTGGAGACCTTCAACCATTTGTATTTGAAAACTGAAAGTGGTTTCCATTAGCCTGAATTGGATTGCATATCTTCTCTATGCACAAAGCACATCGCACACATAGTGGACAACAATAGGGCAGCCAAGGTACCCCCCCCTCCCCACAGATTTCATTGCTGCCAGCGCACATACAATGTTGGAAATCAGCCACTGGTATATCTTACTACTGTGGAATATGATTACTATCTAGTTAGTGAAACAATCCCTCGATTGTAATAGTTGTAATAGTGATTACTCCCTAATAATGTAGCCGAGTCCAAGGTATCATTGAATTCTGCATACAGAGGCCATGAAATTTGTTCAAACGTAAGTGCCATTATTACACATCTCATGAGACAATTGGTTACCAGATGTTAATCATCACAACTACGGAACCATTTCTAGGGCAAGGGAATGAAAGGAACATTGTGCAAATACTAACTGAATTCCAAGTAAGTGTGCATTTAAGTTCCAAATGTTGCTGGAGGCACCAACAGATGCTGTTTTTAGGTGGAGCAAAGCCAGTAGAATCTTTCTTGCCAACATATTTTTATCAGAACAATGTCCTGTTGCTGCATAATAATGCAGCAAGTGGTCAGCCTCCTTCTCTGACAGTGAAACAAAAACGATGTATTTCAGAGATTTACAACAGCTCTCAAAGCACAAGAAATGATTAAAAGCCATCTAAATGGCACTTTGTTTTGTTAACTAAGATATTATACTAAATAAGATGTGCATAGAAACTCATTTAAATGGAATCCATTTTGTCTGAAAGAAGTCACCTAAAAGTAGAATGCAAATCTAATCACTTCCTAATTAATTATTTTGGAACATCCTGGTATACTGATTGATGCTGTCACCATTATGCCACATAACGCTTCCAAAATGAATACATCTGCCCATTTCTATACAAATGAATGTCATGCTTTGTCAGTCAGTTAAATCTGCATCTGTAATGCTTTGCCAAAAATGAATTAAATTCTGCTTCAGAGTTCCATAGCTTGCCTGACATGAAGCCTTGTGTGATGCAATTCTCTGAAGCACATAACCTTTGTGTGTGATATTTGGATATTTGGAAGTACTTATAATGAGAATGTGCTGATAATCTATTTTTATCCATGTTATTCAGAGAAACATTTTAAAACCACGTTTGATATATATATTTTCAGAACAGAAAGACTTACTAGCAATTTCCAAATTATAATCTAATTTAGTTATGCTTTCTGTCAATAAGGTGGAAGTATTGCACAATATCAATGCAAATAAAATTGTGGTCGACTGAAGTTTGCAATGGGAAGCAAATGAAGTAATTAAACAATGCTAATCTTGTTCATTTAAATTAATTGAATTGATTCAAGGATTTATTGAAGGATATTTATCTGCAGCTTATATAAACACATGAATAGGAGTAGACCATTCAGTCCTTTAGAGTGGTGCTGGAAAAGCACAGCAGGTCAGGCAGCATCCGAGGAGCAGGAAAATCGATGTTTCGAGCAAAAGCCCTTCATCAGTCCTTTGATTGAGTGATTGATAATGTCACATGTACCGAAGTACAGTGAAAAGATTTGTTTACGAGTAGTACAGGCAGATCATAGTAAGCTAGGTTGTCCAGATCAAAAAGACATAGAAAGAGGCATACAGGTTGCATTGCACAGGGCATGTTAGGCAAGATCAACGTTAGCAAGATCAGCATTATTTTATGCTAGAGAGTCCTTTCATTAGTCTAATAACAGCCGAGAACGAGCTGTTCCTGAACCTGCCGGTGAGTGTGTTCAGGTTTCTGTATCGTTTGCCTGACAGAAGAGGTTATAGGAGATCATTACCAGGGCACTATTTGTCTTTGATAATGCTGGCAGCCTTTCCGTGGCAGTGAGCCATAAGCATGGGGTGCATGGATAGAAGGTTAGCTTCCATCATAGTCTGGACTGTGCATACCTTCTTCTGTAGTTTCTTAAGGTCCTGGGTAGCACAGTTGCCAGACCAAGCTAATATGCATGGATTAGTGTTGCACCTGTAGAAGTTAGTGAGGGTCCTTATCGGCATGCCAAATGTTTGACCAGCCTGAGGAACATGAGGCAATGTTGTGCCTTCTTGACCATCATATCCAATTGGGAAGTGCAGGACAGATTGTCGGTTATTGTTACTCCAAGGAACTTGACAAGCTCCACCTTCTCAACCTCAGTTCTCAACCTTAGATGTCGACAGGGATGGGATTGAGCTTATTCTACCATTCAATAAGATCATGGATATTCTATAACTGAAATCCATAAGTCTGCCTTTGCCCCATATTCCTTAACTGGTTGGATAACAAAAATCTACTAATTGATAAAGCTTTATATGTCCTTTGCAGAGGAGAATTCCAAACTTAACTATACTTTGCACTAACTATTTTCCAATTTTAGACTAAAAATATCCAAGTGTCATCTTTAACATTACATGTAATCCTCCAGGGTGATTACATGGTTACTAATGGAGACAATATTGATCAGATGCAATATTTCATTCACTGTATGTCTAAAAATTTTAATCAATGCAGTATCTTCCCATACGGATTTAATGTCGGCATTTAGGAAAACAATTAACCAGAAATATTCAACCATCTCCACCCATGAGAAAAAAGCTAAGGATAGCAACAAAAGTAAATCACAAAACTTAAATTGACAATGACCAGTCACAGTGTATATGTGAAATGTATATTCATAGATCCACTCATTAGGAAAGGAGCTATGTAAAACATCATAATGTACCTTTCATTTTAGCACAGTATTTGTCGCAGTTTCAAAAACACAACAGGTGTTATATGTAAATTTGCTGTTAACAATCCCTGTATGTAACACAGAGCTTACAGCATGGTCTCCACTTAAAAACAAAAGGTGATCCCAATTTACGACATCAATTTCAACATATGGATGAGTCACATTTGACTTTTGGAAGACAAGGCAGTGAAAGGTATTGGCTGTCCATCATTTTCCAACAACCAAGAACTCCTCATGAAAGTAAGGCCTTAGCTTTAATGAAATTTGACAAGCAAGCTGTAGGGCACAAAAAGACTCACCAGATTAATTGACCTCAAGATTAAGCCAGAGTAGCCCTCTATGTTTGCAGAGGGTGAGCATAACCCAAAATGGCCTTTATTGTACTGGATATTTTACCTCTGCACTTATTTGCTGTGACTTCTGGGATGCATTTTATATTAAATATATAAGAAATAAGTGTAACATATAAGTGATCTAGATCCTCGACTTTTAGTAGAGAACTTGAATTTATTTCCTCATGTCATATGTTGCTTGTGCCCAGAGGGCAGCTAACAAATGTGTTCAAATAAGCAGCTAGGAGATTCAGTGAGAAACTATTCTGCATTCCACAAAGCAAAACAACTGAGATCAGCAACCAAGGAACACAGCAAAGATTGAATGTACTGCCAATACTCTGTGTAGCTGCATGCTGGTGTGATAGGGCAGACTCTAGTGAAGTTCCTGGCAGCGTGAAGAAAGACATGCAGTGTCAGTTAATTACATGGGAGGCAATATTTCATCTTTTTGATGGCAGGATGAAAATTGGTAAGTAAATTGCCTTTGGATTAAAGGAAGATTGTGATTCCTGACAGCACATGACAGAAATTGGTTTGAATGCATAATCATGTCCTACACACTCATACCTCCTGCAGAAGTTCCAGCATCACAAATACCAGTCTTGATTCATAATATCAAGAAATAGCAGGAGGCACTGGATATTGCGAAGGCTATGGACTATAACAACATTCTGACAATAGTACTAAAGATATGTGCTCCAGAACATCTACCAGAACATCTGGCATCTACCCAGCAAGAGGAAAATTGCCCAGATATGTTCCAAACACAAAATGCAGGACAATCCAACACAGACAATTCCCACCTCATCAGTCTACTCTCTGTCCTCAGAAGGTGACAGGAGGGGTCAGCAACAACAGCAATAATCCACTCAGTGACACTCAGTTTGGGTCCCACCAGGGCCACTTAGCTCCTGACCTCATTACATCCTGGGTTCAAGCATGTAAAAAAAGGTTAAATTCTAGAGCTGAGAGTGACTGCCTTTGACATCAACAGTGCATTTGAAAAAGGCAAAGGAGCTCTAGCAAGTCAATGGGGGGCAGGCGGAAATCTCTCTTTGGTTAGAATTATACCTGGCACGAAGGAAGATGGTTGTGGTTGTTAGACATCAGCCATTTCAGCACTATTTCTGCAAGAGTTCCTCAGGATAGTGTTCTTGAACAGAACATAGAACGGTACAGCACAGTACAGTCACTTCAACCCTCAATGTTGTGCCAACGCTTTATCCTACTCTAAGATCAGACTAACCTATCTTTCACATGTCTATCTGAGAGTTGCTTAAATATCCTTGATGTATTTGACTTTACTACCTGCTGGCAGTGCATTCCACATACCCACCACTCTCTGTGTAAAGAATCTACCTATGACATATCCCCTAAACTGTCCACCAATCATGTTAAAATTATGCCCCCTCATGATAGCCATTTCTACCCTGAGAAAATGTCCCTAGACATCCACTCAATCTATGCTTCTCATCATCTTGCACACCTCTCATCCTTCTTCACTCCAATGAGGAAAGCCCTAGCTCTTTCAACCTTCCTTCATAAGACATGCACCCCAGTCCAGGCAGCTTCCTGGTAAATCTCCCCTGCACCCTCTCTAAATCTTCCACATCCTTCCTATAAAGAGGTGACCAGAACTGACCACAATATTCTAAGTGTGGTCTAACCAGGGTTCTATAGAGCTGCAGCTCCCAGCTCTTAAACTCAATCTCCCTGCTAATGAAAGCCAACACTCCATATGCTTTCTTGACAACCCTATCAAGGAAGGGATCTATGGACATTGATCCCAAGATCCCTCTGTTCCTCCAAGCTGCCAAGAATCCTGCCTTTAATCCTGCATTCCGCATTCAAATGTGACCTTCCAGAGTGAATCACTTCACACACTTTTCCAGGCTGAACTCCATCTGCCACTTATCAGCCCAATTCTGCATTCTGTCAGTGACTCGTTGCAACCTAAACAGACACACCTCCACCAACCTTTGTGTCATCGGCAAACTTACTAACCCACCCTTCCACTTCCTCATCCAAGTCATTTATAAAAGTCACAAAAAGCAGAGGTGCCAGAACAAATCCCTGCAGAACACCACTGGTCAATGAGCTCCAGGCTGAATACTTTGCATTTACCACCACTCTCTGTCTCCTATGGGCCAGCCAACTCTGCATCCAGACAGCCAGATTTATCTGTATCCCATGCTTCCTTTCTTTCTGAATGAGCCAAGCATGGGGAACCTTCTTAATTGCCTTGCTAAAATCACATCCACAGTCACTACTCTACCTTCAACATTATCAAAAGAATTAAATAAGGTTTGTGAGACATGATCTGCCCCTCACAAAGCCATGCTGACTATCTCTAATCAAACTATGGTTTTCCAAGTAATCACAAATCTTGTCTCTCAGAATTCTCTCCAATACTTTACCCACCACAGACATGAGACTGACTGGTCTGTCATTTGAACAAATGAATAACATTTGCCACCCTCCAATCATCTGGCACTATTCCAGTGGACAGTGAGGATACAAAGATCATCACCGAAGGCGCAGCAATCTCTTCCCTCACTTCCTGTAGTAACCTAAGGTATATCCTGAAAGAAAGCGAGGACTGCAGACGCTGGAGATCAGAGTCGAGAGTGTGTTGCTGGAAAAGCACAGCTGCTCAGGCAGCATCCGAGGAGCAGGAGAATCGATGTTTTGGGCAAAAGCCCTTCATCAGGAATGGCGGGATAATGAAGGATTTATGCCCGAAACGTCGGTTCACCTGCTTCTTGGATGTTGCCTGACCTGCTGTGCTTCCCCAGCAACATTCTTGACTAGGGTATATCCTGTCTGGCCCAGGGAATTTATCTATCCTCATGAATTTCAAAATTTTCAGCACATCCTCCTTCTTAACATTAACGTGTTTAAGCATATCAGTCTGTTTCACACTCAAATGTCAAGGTTCCTCTCAGTAGTGAATACTGAAGCAAAGTATTAAATAAGGATCTCCCCTACCTCCTCCGACTCCATGCATAAGTTCCCTCCACTATCCCTGATCGGCCCTACCCTCACTTTGGCCATCCTGTAGTTCCTCACATTAGTGTAGAATGCCTTAGGGCACTCCTTAATCCTACCTGTTAAAGCTTTTCCATGCCCCCTCTAGCTCTCCTAAGTCCATTCTTCAGTTCCTTCCTGGCTACCTTGTAACCCTATAGAGCCCTGTCTGATCCTTGCCTCCTCAACCTTAAGCAAGCTTCCTTCTTCTTCTTGACTAGATGTTCCACATCCCTCGTCACCCAAGTTCTTTCAATTTACCATCTCTTCCATGCCTCGGTGGGACAAACCCCTATCAGCAATTGCTCCCGAAACAACCTCCACATTTCTGTTGTGCATTTCCCTGAGAATATCTGTTCCTAATTTAGGCATCCCAGTTCCTGCCTAATAGCATTGCGATTCCCTCTCCCCCAATTAAATACTTTCCCATAACGTCTGCTCTTATGCCTCTCCATGACTACAATAAAGGTGATCTTATCACAAAAATGCTCTCCATTGACAAATCTGACACCTGGCATGGTTCATTGCCAACTCCAAATCCAATATGGCCACCCCTCTGGTCGGCCTATCTACATATTGAGTCAGGAACCTTTCCTGGACACACCTGACAAAAACTGCTTCATCCAAACTATTTGAATTAAGAAGGTTCCAGTCAATATCAGGGAAGTTAAAGTCACCCATGACAACAACCCTGTTACTTCTGCGCCTTTCCAAACTCTGCCTCTCAATTTGCTCCTCCTTGTTTCTTTTGCTATTGGGAGTTCTGTAGAAATTTTCCAACAAAGTGACTGCTCCTTTCCTGTTTTTGACTTCCACTCATACTGACTCTGTAGACAAACCCTCCTCAATGAACTCCCTTTCTGCAGCTGTGATACTATCCCTGATTAGCAATGCCACTCCTCTACCTCTTTTACCTGCCGCCCGCCGCCCAATGCTTTTGAAACATCTAAACCGTGGAACATCCAACAAATGTTCTTGCCCCTATAACATCCAAGTTTTCGTAATGGCTACCACATCATGACCTCAGTATCTCCAACTGTTTCACTAATGACCTTCTGCCCATCATAAGGTTAGAATTAGGAATGTTCACTGATAACTGCAAAATGTTCAGCACCATTCACAACATATTGAAGCAGTCAATCTCCAAATGGAGAAAGACTTGGACAATGCCTAAATTTGGGGTGACCAGTGACATACAAGTGCCAAGCAATGAGAGGCAGGAGAATCAATGTTTTGAACTTAAGCCCTTCATCAGGAAGGCTTATGCCTGAAAAGTCAATTCTCATGCTCCTCAGATGCTGCCTGACCTGCCATGCTTTTTCCAGCATATCACTCAACTCTGATCTCGAGCATCTGCAGTCCTCACTTTCTCCAAGTGCCAGGCAATGACCATCTCCAATGGTTAGAGAAAATCTAACCATTCCCCAATGACATGCAATGGTAATACCATTGCTGAATCCCCCACCTTCATTATCCTGGGAAGTTACCATTGAAGAGAAACAGAACTGGACTAGCCATATAATTATTGTGGCTATAAAAACAGTTCACAGGATATGAATTCCTGTAGTAAACAGCTCACCTCAGAATTCCACAAAGCCTGTCCACCAGTCACAAGTCAGGAGTATGATACTCATATCTTACAGCTCCAGGGATTCGAATGTGGAGATGGGGAAGGAATGGTAGCAGCACAAGTTAATCTTCTCAGGCAGGTGGAACAATGTTGCCAGCTGGAAGGGCTATGTTATCCAGATGCTCGATTAGCGTGAGGTGATGGCAGGGTTGGAGACTCCCTTCCCCTTTTCCCACTGCACAATTTTCCATCTTGTTCAATGGTCCAAAGCTAATTAACTGGCCGCTGTGCTATTCCTCATGGCCATTCACCTCACATCCCCAGTGCTCCCTCACTGCCAGTCCCTGTTTTGGCACACTCTGCTACAACAAGATATTTAATGTTGTATCTTTGTTACCAAGTGGTTATTTTAAATTTGCAATGATATTTTTACTAACCTCAGAAAGAAATACAATTGCACCTGTAGAACTTGGCAGACCAAATTACCAGTATCTGCTCAATGGGGGATCAAACTATTGAGCTTTCAATTCACGGCACTGTGTAATTTTTAACATTATAGATCTCAGTGCACATTCTATTAGAGTACTGTAGTACTAATAAAATTCTGCCTTATGCTGTTAACGTTGTCTAGGGTCCAACAATACCTACCCACTGGAAAGCATATAAAGTGGAATCGTATAGGGGTCTGAGCAACATGGTCTGTGGCAAGATGCATGGCAGAATGGGGCAAGATGTCATTGAGGCCTATATCAACAGTAGGAACAATTCCCTCCATCATTTATGCTCACCACAAGCAGTGTGGTGTGTATCACACTGTGCAGAGACAATTTGCCAATTCACCTCACTTTTCTAGTTTACTAACCTCACCAAACAAGCCCAATATCAGGAAAACTCAACATGGAAACCAGAATGAGTGCCTGGCAGATTGAGCTGGTCTCTAAATGACCTCCGTGTTGCCTACAATCATCCTGCAACCCAGGGCACAATCCTCAGGTATCAGCTGCAAACACCTTTCCTCACAGACAGTGGCATGCAACACCCAGCAACCCACCTCATAACCATCTTGGTATCTTTTCAATACCCTGGCAGTGCACTCAGGAGGCACGGACTTGCATTGGAGGGTGCACCAGCAACTAGTATTGAAAAGGCTGCAGTAGAGACACTTCCTTCAAAGGCAATGGCATCTATCTCTCAGATTAGACTAGTTGTATCTCAGGACTACTCATTTGGCTTTGTCACACACATTTTACATAGTGCCTACTGGCATGTACACAGCATGTCTATTTTACCTTGCCGTGCCAATTAGTGTAATCACACAATCAGGCCGCACGTCAAGGAGAGCACACGTCTTGCTGTAGAGCAGGGTGCTATATCAATCTCTAACCTGCGCTGTGCTAGCAGCTTACCAGCTAATAGACTGCTGCAGAGCAGGCAGGCAGGGAAAGTCTCAGGTGAGTAATCCTCACTGAAGTCCATGGATGTACCCATCAATCCCAGCATGGCAAGTCAAGGGTAGCCTGCCATACCAGCCTGTGAGATTGGCAACGGTCAGGTGTCTGGTCACAGTTGGCTGTGTCAGGGGTTCTCTCTGCAGGGAGTGGGCCGTAGCCACCCCAAATTGCCCTAAGCACTCCATTACCTGCCTGACACCATACTTACCTGGCACCTTAAACCTTTTATCAACTGCCACTCAAACCCACACACATACTCACCCTTTCATGGGAGCTGTCAAAGTGGCAGGCTAGCTCTGCTGCCAGACATTTAAGTCAAAGGATATAGCTACTCCTGCCTGGAACAAAGGGGTGTGGTATGACTTCTCAAGTCAGGGCATTGGGAGTTGGGAGGTCATGTTGCAGTTGTACAGGACATTGCTCAGCCCACTTTTATAGTATTGCGTGCAATTCTGATCTCCCTGCTGTGAGAAGGATGCTGTCAAACTTGAAAGGGTTCAGAAAAGATTTATGAGAAGGTTACCAGAATTGGAGGGTTTGAGCTACACTGAGAGGCTGAATAGGCTGGGGCTGTTTTCCCTGGAGTGCTGGAGGCTGAAGGGTGACCTTATAAGGGTTTATAAAATCATGAGGGGCATAGGTAGGGTAAATAGGCAAAGCCTTTTCCCTGTGGTGGGGGGAGTCCAAGTCTAGAGGGCATAGGTTTAAGGTGAGAGGGGAAAGATATAAAAAGGGACCTAAGTGGCAACTTTTTCACTCAGAGGTTGGACTGTGTATGGAATGAACTGCCAGAGGAAATGGTGGAGGCTGGTACAATTACAACATTTAAAAGGCATCTGGATGGGTGTATGGATAGAAATGGTTTAGAGGGATATGGGCCAAATGCTGGTATTTCTGATGGAACAGGGATCAGATTTGGCCAACACCAATACAGTGCAAAAAAATAGGACCAGAGTGATAAATTGACTGAGATAACCACTGCTCAGAATATCTTGCTACCATTACACTGTGCTGGTAAGCCGTTTAATTGTTTACATATTTCTGCACACTGTCATGGTGAACAAATTCTTGTCTGTTTGTAATACATATCCAAGATGTGTTGGATTTTAGGTAAGCGTTCTGCAGAACAGAATGTAAATAATATTAGACAGAGATGAGATTTATCATGTCCTCCCAGCAATCTCACAGCATAGACTGGGTTTAATTTATTATAATTCATGAAATCAGAATCCAGCAAACATCTGTGGTACCCTGGCAAGATTTATCGTGTAGAAAGGGACACTGAAGAGTCTATTTATAACACACAATCCTTTTGCTTTTTTTTTAAACAAGGTAACTCTCCAGTTAAGTCTCTCCTCTTGACTAGTCTTTGGATTTTCTTGCACCACCTCGTGCTGGTGCTCCCTGCAATACAGATACAATGGGCAGAATATTACAGGATTTTCCGAGTGACATGGGCTATGGTGAAATTTGTGGCAGCATTGCATTCCATGCATTTATGCCTTTAACAAGCTGTGCAGTGAGTTTCTCACTAGGCAGTGGTAAGTAGCTAATTAAATGGGATTATTGTTTGCTCAATACCTTGTGAAGGCAACAAATTGCCTCATTAATATTGAGCTTGCCGTCTTACCGAACATGTCAAAAAAAAGTTCAACATTAAGAAGCCTCGGCCTGGAAACCAAATGGGTATCTGGAGACCTCAGCTCATCACTTGCTCCAATAGGACTTCCATGCCGGACACCAGGTCCCAGCATCTCATGGTATAAACGACGGGCACCAGCCACACACACACACCCCACACCCAGGCATTGGCATCTGATATATGCCAGTATCCAAGAACCCTCATGACACATCTCTGATCTAATTTCAGGAACCTTCTTCACTTTCAATGCAGCACTGTGATCTATCATTGTGATATGGCAAGGATACTGTGCATTCAGTGACACATACCCAGCGCATGGACTGGACCAGGCTGCATCTCCGGCCTGTTCATCATTCTTATTGTACGCACTCAATCTCAGCCTACCTGGATGCTCATGGCACCCCTGCCTTGCATTGCCTTTGTGTGATTTGCACCATCAGCTAGAAATATCAGACTCATTATTTCTGTCTTACCTTACTGTTTAGTGCCAACACGATGGAAGAAAGATTGCCATGTTTGTTGGCAGACTTCAATCAAATCAAGGGAGATAGCCTCCACACAGGGTACTGCACAATAAGGCAAGGGCAGCCACTGGAAGCCATCCCAGAGTTTAGATATGGTCAGCAAGCTACCTGAGGCAACCAAAGTCAGAATCCTCTCAATAGCCCATTTCTTTCTGCATTGCTAGGGGCTGCATTCCTCCTGTAATGAGAGTGAGGCAGGTCATACACAAAATGAAAGAGGGTAGCACAGCTGTTACTTTTGGTGCAAATGGGCAAGTGTCCTAAATGTGAGAGTAGGCAGCACAGAGGCATTCTGGATAATGTCTGTTAAGGGTTGGAAGGTGTAAGAACCGTGAGGGAAAATGTAACAGGCAATAGTGAGAATGGTAGAGGGTGAGCCTTAGTGGGCAGATGGGTACTGGGGCAGGAATGAGAACTATTGAAGAGAAGACAGTGACACTAATGTTGGCAGAGTGGAAGGGGTCATTGCCATCTTTCTATGCATTCCTCCAGACAGAGATCTTAATTGTACTGTATTCTAAGATTCAGTGTAGATATGCAATGATCAGTAGTGATGGTTCAAGATGCCTATAGTGTGATTGATTCTAGTTATCTGTCTACTGCAATTTCATCTTCAACTGAAGCACCAAATCATAGCTCTGACCAGTATTTGTCTGTTATTAAGATGGAAATATCAGTTATTTCATAAATGCTACAAAAGATGAGTGTACAATGCAATTTATTGTTCTTCCTGGTTGTCTATATGGATTAATACCGGATTACCATTTCTTCATTTTGGTCACAATAAATAACTATATTTTTCCAAATAAGAATAGCAAATGTCACGAGTCCCACAGATTGTAAGCTGCAAAAATTCTACAGTTCTGCATCTGTCACCAGGCACATCTCAATTCCTGTGGGGAGAGAATCTTTTATACATCTTATACATATGTTATGCACCATCATTTTCAAAAGTAGCAGAATTACGAGAAATAAGGTTTCACTGCTTGTTATTTCCTTAGAGATTTGTGACTCTTCTTTTAGCTTCAGAAAACATCTAGAGCAATGTTTTGAATCTTTCTTAGGCAGAAAAAAAAATGAAGGAAGGAGGAAAGAAAGAAAGATAATCTTGCATTCACATATAACCTTTCATCATCTCAGAATGTCCCAAAGCACTTGAGTTGTATTGTCACTGTGCATTCTAAGAAATAAGTAAAGCATTATAAAACAATATGCTGTCTTCAAAACAATGAAGATAAAGATTTATTCTGGATTTAAAGATTGTCCCACAAAGTAAACTCCAAAAGTAGTTGGGAGGTCATGTTGCGGCTGTACAGGACATTGGTTCGGCCACTGTTGGAATTTTGCATGCACTTCTGGTCTCCTTCCTATCGGAAAGATGTTGCGAAACTTGAAAGGGTTCAGAAAAGATTTACAAGGATGTTGCCAGGGTTGGAGGATTTGAGCTATAGGGAGAAGCTGAATAGGCTGGGCCTATTTTCCCTGGAGCGTTGGAGGCTGAGGGATGACCTTATAGAGGTTTACAAAATTATGAGGGGCATGAATAGGGTAAATAGGCAAAGTCTATAACCCTGGGGTTGGGGAGTCCAGAACTAGAGGGTGAGGTTTAGGGTGAGAGGGGAAATATATAAAAGAGACCTACGGGGCAACTTTTTCACACAGAGAGTGGTACATGTATGGAATGGGCTTCTATGACTCTAGCATTTTAAATAATTGTGTTTTGATATATTTAACAAGATTAATGAGAGAAAAATAACATTGATGCTGGAAATCTGAAATTAAAGACAGAAAATGTTGGAGATGGACCATAGGTCACCAACTATATTGGGATGTTAATCAGAATAAAATATTCAATGATACATAAACATCCAAGTAAACTTAAAACATAGAAAGGAAATAAAAATAGGAGAGAAAATAGCAAACCTATTGGTAAAAGCAAGGGAGTAAATGGGTTTTCAAAGGATGCATGCATAAAATCTCTATATAGTGCAAAAGAGGCCATTTTGCCCATCAAGTCTGCACCAACCCTCTGAAGAGTATCCAGACCAGCTCCCCCACCCTATCTTCACATTTCCCATGGCAAATCCACCTATGTTGCACTCTATGAGCAATGTAGCATGGCCAATCCACCTAAACTACACATCATTGTACTGGGGAAGGAAACCAGAGCACCCAACAGACACAGATAGACAGTCGTCCCAAGGGTGGAATCAAACCCGGGTCCCTAGGGCTGTGAATCAGCAATGCTAACCACCAAGACATTGTACTGCCCAATATTTTTAAATCAGTTTTGATCATCTTACCCCATCTGTGCTCCGAAGCCAATGATTATTACTGGATTTCGATTACACAGGCAGCAGCTGTGTCCATACCACAACTTTTCACAATTATGATGAAGTTGCAAAGGTCAACAGACCATACAATAACTGGAGTATCACAACTAAACCTGAACTGCTCCACAGTTGACACAGAAAAATCAGTAATTTCTGTCAGAAAGTGGTTTGGGAGACATGGACTTGTGGGTATTTTACTGCCAATATCTGACAAAGAACCAATTGAGGGATGGTGGCACAGTGGTTAGCACTGCTGCCTCACAGCGCCAGAGACCCGGGTTCAATTCCCGACTCAGGCGACTGACTGTGTGGAGTTTGCACATTCTCCCCGTGTCTGCGTGGGTTTCCTCCGGGTGCTCCGGTTTCCTCCCACAGTCCAAAGATGTGCAGGTCAGGTGAATTGGCCATGCTAAATTGCCCGTAGTGTTAGGTAAAAGGGGTAAATGTAGGGGAATGGGTGGGTAGCGGGTCGGTGTGGACTAGTTGGGCTGAAGGGCCTGTTTCCACACTGTAAGTAATCTAATCTAATCTAATCAATTAACCATGAATTTCCTGCCGATTTTATGCGACAAAGTTGTTCTAATAAAGATGTTGCTAAAGGCATTACCACAAAACCAGCAAGATCCTTCTGTAAGTATGCATATAAATATTGGATGACTGCTAGAACCTCCCTGATTTCTCATTATTTTGCTTCATTCTTTTAGCAATTTAGGGTAAGTGATGGCATCATGGCATTATCGCTAGATAATGCAACTCAGCTAAAATTCTGGAGACCTGGGGACAAATCCCGTTATGCAGATAGTGGAATTGGAATTCAATAAAAACAAAAACCTGAAATTAAGGATCTAGTAATGACCATGAAACCACCATTCATTACTGGAAAAATCCATCTGGCTCATTAATGCCCGTTAGGGAAGGAAATCTGCCATCCTCACTTGGTCTGGCCTACATGTGACTTCAGACCCACAGCAATGTGGTTGACTCTCAATTGCCCTCTGACATGGCCGAGCAAGCCCCTCAATTTTATCAATCGTTACAAAGTCTCAACAAAGAAATGAAACTGGAATGACCACCTAGAATCGACCTAAGGTCCAGAAAAGGTAATGACAGAAACAGCCATGTCAACCTTGCAAAGTCCTCCTCACAACATCCGGGGGTTAGTGCCAAAATTGGGTGAGTTGAATCACAGACCAGTCAAGCAACAAGCTGACATAGTCATACTCACGGAATCATACCCTACAGATACCACCATCCCATCCCTGGATATGCCCTGTCCCACTGGCAGGACAGACCCAGCAGCGGTGGTGGCACAGTGTTATATAGTCAGGAGGGAGTTGACCTGGGAGCCCTCAACATTGACTCTGAACCCCATGAACTCTCATGGCTTCAGGGAAAGGAAACCTCTTGCCGATTATCACTTACCATTTTCCCTTGGCTAATGAGTTGGTACTCCTCCATGCTGGACACTTGGAGGGATCATAAAGGATGGTAAGGGCACAAAATGGACGCTGTGGGGGATTTAAATGACCACCACCAAGAGTGTTTCAGCAGGAGCACTACTGGTTGAGCTGGTCGGGTCCTAAAGGACACAGCCGCTAAGCTGGATTGGCGGCAGGTGGTGAGAGAACCATGAAGAGGAAAAAACATATTTGACTTCATCCTTACCCATCTGCCGGCTGCAGATGCATCAATCCATGATAGTATCGATCAAGGTGACCACCACACAGTCCTTGTGTTGATGAAGTCCCGCTTTCACATTGAGGATAACCTCCATCATGTTGTGTGGTGTTTTAACCATGCTAAATGGGATAGATTTCAAACAGATCTCTCAAATTAATATTATGCCTCCATGAGGTGTGATGGACCATCCACAGCAGTAGAATTGTACTTCAGCACAATCTGCAACCTCATTAGTAGGTATATCTCTTCCTCAACCATGAACATCAAGACAGGGAATCAACCTTGGTTCAATGGAGAGGGTAGGAAGGCAAGCCAGGAGCAGCACCAAGGATGCCTATAAGTGTCAACTTCGTGAAGCAACCAAACAGGACTGTTTGCATGCCCAACAGCATAAGCAGCAAGTATTATACACAGTTCAGCGATCCTATAACCAATAGATCAGCTTTGCAATCTTGCTGCATCCAATTGTGAATTTTAATGGACAATTAAACAACTCACTGGATCAGGAGGCTCTCCAAATATTCCTATTTCTCAATGATGAAAGAGTCCAGCATGGTTAGTGCAAAAGATAAGGCTGGAGTATTTGCAGCAATTTTCAACCATAAGTGCCAATGGATGATCCACCTCAGCGACCTCCAGTGATCCCCAGCATCACAGATGTCAGTCTTCAGCTATGCTGGAAGAACAGCATCTCATTTTCCACTTGGGGTCCCTGCAGACTTCAGGACTCAGTATCAAATTCAACAATTTTACAGCCTGAGAACCTTTTCCTATATCCTTACTTTATCCACCACCACCACCCCCCAACACACACACATACACACACACATACACAACAGGTCTGGTCATCACATGGTCTGTGAGCACAACCATCCTAGTGGTCCCCATTAGCAGCTATTGATTCCCCCAGGCTGACTTTTACCCCATTCCTTTGTCAGCCCAACTGCTTTTCTCTCTCTCTGTGGGCTCCATCTCCACCTATCATTTGCTTCTTCACGCCCTCCACCTCCACCCCATCAACAGCACTAATTTTCCGAGGTACAATCAGTTCTGAAGAAGGGTTAGTGGGCCCAAAATGTGCCCACTCTGCCTTCTCTCCACAGATACTACCACAGAGCAAAGGCAGGTTAGCTTAACCTCTGTAGTGGGGAATATGCTTAACCTCTGTAGTGGGGAATATGCTTGATAATCAAGAAAGAAATAGCAAGACATCTGGACAGAAATTGCCCCAGACACAAACACAGCATGGGTTCGTGAAAGGCAGGTCATGTTTAACTTATTTACTGGAATTCTTTGAGAATGTTATGAACATAGTGGACAATAGGGAACTAGTTCCAGAATTCCAGAAGGCATTTAACAAAATGCCACAGAAAAGGCTGCTGCATAGATAAAGGCGCACAGCATTATGGGTAATGTATTAGCATGGATAGAAGGTTGGTTAACTAACAGAAAGCAAAGAGTGATGATAAATGGATGTTTTTTTCTGGTTGGCGATCAGTGGCTAGTGGTGTCCCTCAGGGGTCAGTATTAGGACCACAATTGTTTATAATTTACATTGATGATTTAGAGTTACCAAGTGTAGTGTGTCAAAGTTTACAGATGATACTAAGTGACAGAGCAAAGTGTGCAGAGGATGCTGAATGTCTACAATAGGATATAGATATGTTAAGTGGTAGACATGTAGTGCAGGAGTCTCCTGTAGTTATCACCATCTCAAACAAGTATGCTGTTTTGGAAAATATGGGGAGCAATGCACTCTCTGGGGAATGTAGCACTGACAGCCAGGTTTCTGGTACCGAGACTGGCTCCAATGTAACAAGGGATGAATTGGGTTCCAAGCGATCAATTACAGTAGGAGACACTCTAGTCAGAGACACAGACAGATGTTTCTGCGGCTGACAACAAGAAATCAGAATGGTGTGTTGCCTCCCTGGTGCCAGGATTAAGGATACCTCAGGGAGGGTGCACAATATTCTCACAGGGGAGAGGGACCAGCAGGAGGTCATTGTACACATTGGAACTAATGACAAAGGAAGAGGAAAGGACAAGATTCAGAGGAGAGAATGTAACAAATTAGGCAGGAATTTAAAAAGGAGATCCTCAAGGATAGTAATATTTGCATTATTACACCTCAAATTTTGGTGTCACCTGCAAACGTACTAATTAAACGTTCACATCTAAATCATTTATATAAATGACAAAAAGCAGTGGACATAGCACTGATCATTGTGGCACACTACTGGTCACAGGCCTCCAATCTGAAAAACAAACTTCCACCACTACCCTCTGTCTTCTACCTTCGAGCCAGTTCTGTATCCAAACGGCTAATTCTCTCTCTCTCTATTCCGTGTGGTCTAACTTTGCGAACCAGTTTACCATGAGGAACCATGTCGAACACTTTACTGAAGATAGATCACATCTACTGCTCAGCCCTCATCAATACTCTTCGTTGCTTCTTCAAAGACTCAATCAAGTTAGCGAGACATGATTTCCCACGCACAAACCATGTTGACTATCCCTAATCAGTCCTTGCCTTTCCAAATACATGTACATCCTATCCCTCAGGATTCCCTCCAACAACTTGCCCACTACCGAGGTCAGGCTCACTGGTCTATAGTTCCCTGGCTTGTCCTTACCATCCTTCTTAAACAGTGGCACCACTTCCTTATTTTCCCAGAGTTTTAGGGTACACCTGATCAGGTCCTGGCGATTTATTCACTTTTATGCATTTCAAGACATCCAGCACCTCCTCCTCTGTAATATGGACATTTTTCAAAATGTCCCTGTTTATTTCCTCACATTCCACATCTTCCATGTCCTTCTCCACAGTAAACACTGATGCAAAATACTTTAGTATCTCCCCTGTCTCCTGCGATTCCACACAAAGGCCACCTTGCTGATCTTTAAAGGGGCCCTATTGTCTCCCTAATTAGCTTTCTGTCCTTAATGCATTTATAAAATCCCTTTGGATTTTCCTTAACCCTCTTTGCCAAAGCTACCTCAGTCTCCTTTTTGCCCTGCTGATTTCCCTCTGAAGTATAGTCTGACTGCCTTTATACTCTAAGGATTCACTTGATCTCTGCTGTCTATAGTTGACATATGCTTCCTTCCTTTTCTTAACCAAAACTCAATTTGTCTAGTCATCCAGCATTCCCTACACTTATCAGCCTTACCCTTCATCCCAGCAGGAACATATGTCACTGGACCTTCATTGTCTCATTTCTGAAGGCTTCCCATTTTCTAGCCTTCCCTTTACCTGCAAACATCTGCCCCCAATCAACATTTGAAAGTTCTTGCCTAATACCATCAAAATTGGCCTTCCTCTAATTTAGAACTTTAACCTTTAAATCTGTCTAACCTTTTCCATCTCTATTTTAAAACAAATAGAATTATGGTCACTGGCCTCAAAGTGCTCCCCCACTGACACCTCTGTCACCTGCCCTGCCTTATTTCCCAAGAGTAGGTCAAGTTTGCACCTTCTCTAGTAGTTACATCCACATACTGTATCAGAAAATTTTCTTGTACAACTTAAATTCCTCGCCATCCAAGCCCTTAACTATGCCAGTCCCAGTCTATGTTTGGAAAGTTAAAATCCCCTACATTGACCAACCAATTATTCTTACAGCTAACTGACATCTCCTTACAAATTTGTTTCTCAATTTTCCCCTTCCTATGGGGGCCGGGTGGGGGGGGAGGAGGGGGGGAGTTCTATGGTACTTTCCAAAAAAGGTGATCGTGCCTTTCTTATTTCTCAGTTCTAGCCAAATAACTTCCCTGGATGTGTTCCCAGGAATATCCTCCATTAAGTACAGCCATGATGTTATCGCTAATCAAAAACACCACTCCCTCTCCTCTCTTGCCCCTCTTTCTATCCTTCCTATAGCATCTGTATGCTGGAACATTAAGCTGTCAGTGCTTTCCATTCCCATGCCACGTTTCTGTAATTGCTATTACATCCCAGTCCCATGTTCCCAACCATGCCCTGAGTTCATCTGCCTTACTGTTCGGCCTCTTGCATTGAAATAAATGCAGTTTAATTTATTAGTCCTACCTCATTCTCTGCTTCGTTCCTGCTTTCCCTGGCTGCCTGACTTGCTTCTGTTTGAAAGAGGAAAGATTTAAAAAGGACCTGAGAGGCAACATTTTCATGCAGAGGGTGGTGCATAAGTGGAACAAGCTGCCAGAGGAAGTGGCGGGGTAGACAAGCAGGAGGCTGGAAGAACACGGCAAGCCAGGCAGCATCAGGAGGTGGAGAAGACAATGTTTTGGCTGTAACCTTTCTTCAGGCTCTGAAGGAGGGTTACACCCGAAACATCGACTTCTCCACCTCCTGGTGCTGCCTGGATTGCAGTGTTCTTCCAGCCTCCTGCCTGTCTACTTTGGATTCCAGTATCTGCAGTTCTTTTGTCTCTGGAGGAAGTTGTGGAGGCTGGTACAATGACAACATTTAGAAAGGCATCTGGAATGGGTCTATGAATAGAAAGGGTTTTAAGGGAATGGCCAAGTGCTGGCAAATGGGACTAGATTAATTCGGAATACCTGGTCAGCATGGACAATTTGTTTCCATGCTGTATAACTCTATGACTCAAAGAGAGAGTGTTTAAATAACTGTGGGTGACTGAGCTTTTCACTGATCTACAAAGTTGGGCTGTTGGCTCAGGGAATGGAGGATAGCCTTCTAACTGTGTCCTATCTGCATCAAAACAGTCTCTATCTCTGCCCTGAGCCTGCTGACTCTGGTGGCAAGGTTGACCCCAGGTTGACATACCCCTCTAAAAGATGAAAAGCCCAATCTGCCAGCACAATGGCAGGATCACAATGTCAAGAAAATCCACAACTCTGATCCCTAGTTTTGAGATTAAATCCAATCCTTTAACATAACGGCAAAGTTTATATGCTTAGATTGAAAAGCTACCCCCATTCCAGAGCGAGAATCTTAGCCTATTGATCCTGTCTATAAGTCAGCATTAACAAGTCTAATTGTAACATCTCTAATGATGAGAAATGTATCTTAGGATACACCGGAGATCAAGCTAGACTCCTTGCTCTCTCAGGCTTAGTTCAACACACAAACCAGAAAAATGTCAAAGAATTCAGCCTTAGGGTAGTCCACACACAGCACTCTCGATTATAGTTTTGGACATTGAGAGTGTCTGGTGAGGAGCAAGTTCACTTCAGTGAACTCCAATAATTCACTGTCACTTAACTTACGAGTACAGCTCTGTTGATTTTAAATTAAAGCATTGTTGGGAAGGAAGAGTAGAGAGGCATCATCTATAAGTTATTAAATAAAAGCAAATTACTGCAGATGCTGGAATGTGGAACCAAAAAAGAGAAAATGCTGGAAAATCTCAGCAAGTCTGGCAGCATCTGTAAGGAGAGAAAAGAGCTGACATTTCGAGTCAAAGGGTCATTTTGACAAAGGGTCAGTTAGACTCGAAACGTCAGCTCTTTTCTCTCCTTATAGATGCTGACAGACTTGCTGAGATTTTCCAGCATTTTCTCTATAAGTTATTGCTCTGTCTGTGTGTGTGTGTGTTTGAATGCGAAACAAGTGCGAAATCGGTAAGGTATCTGTGAATGCAAAATGAGTAGGCAGAAGATTAATCTTCTTCCTGATCTCATTCTGCGTGCACCTTTCACCAACGCTATATATCAGTTGCATCTAAAAAACCTCAATGTGTACAATAACCCACCATTAGTCATAACAATAAAAAAGTGGAATAATTGGTTCTTTGAAAACTTAAACACAGTTTAAGGCAATGGACTGAAGTCAGTCTAATGCCAATCATACCAAAATCTCTAATGCTTTTTTGTCCTAGAAAAGAAAAGAACAAAGAACAAAAAGCTTTACAGCCCAGGAACAGTCCCTTCAGCCCTCCAAGCCTGTGCTGATCCAAATCCACTGTCTAAACCTGTCCCCTAATTCCTAAGCATCTGCTCCCCACCTACTCATGCATCTATTAGGTCCACCTTAAATGAATCTACCGTGCTTGCCTCTACTGCCTCTGCTGGAAACACGTTCCAGGTACCTACCGCCCTCTGTGTAAAATATTTTCCACGTACATCCCCCTTAAACGTTTCTCCTCTCACCTTGAATGTGACCTATCATTATTGAATCCCTCACCCTGGGTAAAAGCTTATCTCTATCCACCCTGTCTATACCCTTCATGATTTTGGAGACCTCAATCAGGTCCCCCCTAATCTCCTTTCTTCTAATGAAAACAATCCTAACCTACTTAACCTCATTTCATAGCTAGCACCTTCCATCCCAGCCAACATCCTCGTAAACCTTCCCTGCACCCTCTCCAAAGCGTTCACATCCATTTGGTAATGTGGCAGCCAGATCTGTACACGAGATTGTAAATTTGGCCGAATAAAAGTCTTGTACAATTTTAACATGACCTGCCAGCTTTTAGACTCAATACCCATCCAATGAAGGCAGCATGCCATATGCCTTCTTGACCATTCTATCCACCTGTGCAGTCACCTTCAGGGTACAATGGACCTGACCTCCTGGATCTCTCTGCTCATCAACTTTTTCCAATGCTCTTCCATTTACAATAAAGTTTGCTCTAAAATTAGACCTTCTAAAATGCATCACCTCACATTTGTCTGGATTGAACTCCATCTGCAACTTCTCCTCCCAACTCACCAGTCTATCTATCTTCTTCTATATTTTTTGACAGTCCTCTGTGCTTTCTGCTACTCCACCAATCTTCGTGTCATCTGCAAACTTACTGATCAGACCACCAATGCCCTCTTCCAGATCATTTGTATATATTACAAACAACAGTGGCCCTAGCACTGATCCCTGTGGAACACCACTGGTCACCTTTCTCCATTTCAAGAAACTCCCTTCAACTATGACTCTCTGTCTCCTGTTGTTCAACCAGTTCTTTACCCACATAGCTAGAACACCCTGCACACCATGTGACTTCACTATCTCCATCAGTTTATCATGGGGAACCTTATAAAATGCCTTACTAAAGTCCTTGTATATGACATCTACAGCCCTTCTTTCATCTATCAACTTGGTCACTTCCTCAAAGAACCCTATTAAGTTGGTAAGGCACGATCTCCCCCGCAGAAAACCATGTTGCCTATCACTGATTAACCCATTCTCTTCCAAATATAAATAGATCCTATCCCACAGTCCATTCTCCAGCAACTTTCCCACCACTAATGTCAGGCTCACTGGTCTGTAGTCACCCAGAATATCCCTATTACCCTTCTTGTATAGGGGGACAACATTAGCAACTCTTCAGTCCTCCAGCACTTCACCTGTGTTTACGGATGCTACAAAGATATCTGACAGGGCCCCAACTATTTCCTCTCTTGCCTCCCTCAGCAACCTGGGATAGATCTCATTGGGTCCTGGAGATTTGTCCATCTTAATATCCTTTAGCCTACCCAACACATCCTCCCTCCTTATGTCAACATGATCCAGAGTAAACAAACTTCTATCTCTAATCTCAACATTCATCATGTCCCTCTCCTCAGTGAACACTGATGCAAAGAAATCATTGAGAATCTCACCCATTTTCTTAGGTTCAACACACAACCTTCCTTCCTTATTCTTCAGTGGACCAACCCTTTCTCTAGTTACCCTCTTGCCTCTTATATATGAATAAGAGGTGTTGGGATCCTCCTTAATTGCGCTCGCTAAAGTTATTTCATGACCCCTTTTAGCCGACTTGGTTCCTTGTTTAAGATTGGTCCTACTCTCCCAATATTCCTCCAAAGCCTGTTCTGTCCTTATCTGCCTTCCCTTTTCCTCTTGGCTAGTCACACAATTTCTCCTGTCATCCATGGTTCACGAATCATGCCTTTCCTATGCCTTGTTTTCACACCTATCCTGCACTATCTTCAACTCATCTCCGAAAGCCTCCCCTTATCAAATGTGGACTTCCCTTCAAATAAGCTGCCCCCCGATCCACATTTTCCAGCTCCTGCTGAATTTTGATGTAATTGATATAATTATATGTAAAGATCAAAAACTCCTGGAAAAAATACAAAACAACTAATAATAAGCAAATACAGCTCACCAGCTGCTTGTGAAAGGGAAGATTGAAGTTAACAGTAAGTTAGGTCAGTTTATGATAGAAAATAATGTTCAACGTATCTTTTCAGGTTTCAAAGAAAATAAAATCATCCCTAATTTTTCATTAAAAAATTAACATTAATTGTTTCTTGTTACTTTATATGAAGTTAACAGGTCCATTGCATTATTGCAGAGATTTCGCAAAGACTTTACATTTTAAGACAGTTACGTGATATCATGTCATGTAATGCTCTCATATAAAGGATCTCCAGGGATTATGGGCCAGCACCAGCAGGAGTATACAATGTGATTCGGTCAGCAACAGGTTGCTAATTGGTTTGTGAAGGCCAAGAGCCTGACAAATATCTGATTGACTGCTGGGTAGCTGAACAGTTTGAGTGTGCACAATACTGGCAGAAGTCTTGAACTGCTGCGAGAGAGAAGCTGCACGATGGTGTGTCTTTATCTCCAGTAAAATACATAAAAGCCTAAAGAAACTGGTTTGCTTTCCCCTAACAGTTTCTGGAAACTGTGGCCTTTAACTAAGACCAGTAATGTAGAGATTTTGCACTTCGTGTATGAATAATCAGTGCTTCCCATGAAGAAATGGAAATAATCAGGAAGAGATTGAAGAATGGAAAACCCTGACAAGTAAAAGAAATAACTCAGTGAAACAATGGGGCCATTAAAATGCTTCCCTAGCATTTTTTTGTCTGTATACGTAGGGTTTTTAAAGACGTCAGGGGACTGGGGTGGGGAGCAGAGGCACATGTTAGTATCTTAACCAGTAGTTAGGTGTTGACAGTTCATAATTGGTTGCAATAAATAGTAATTCTTATTAAGCACAGCAATACTGTATTTTCTGTTAGTCTGGATCTGACAAGAAAATTGTGGACTTTGCATACTTTGAGAAAATTTTTAACTTTTAAACTGATGACTCCGGGAATAGCAGAGCTTTATTTCCAATGCACTATCGCAGTGAGGCGTGACAATATAAATCAAAGTGAAAAACGATTGTTTATAATCAGCAGTAGACATGGGAAGTGCTGTTTATTCCATTATCATCTTGAATAACTTTTTGATTATGATAGCAAAGACTGGCTTCCTACAAATTGTTCCTTTATCACAAATACCTTCATGACACTACCTCAACAATATCATGCTAAATGTCATGTGCTTTTTCATTTAAAAGGTGACTTTTTTCGTGTTTTTATAAGGTCAGTGAAATACAGGTTAGATGAATAATTTTGGCGCATGCTACAAAAGGTTGATCAATTAAAGATAATGAGGACTATGCTATTCTGCACTTGCTGTCTCTCACAAAGCAGACTGCCACAAATAGAGCACCAAACGTGCATGCTATCGGTTCCCATTTGTCAAAAAGCAGGAGCAGTGACCTTTCTTTTTCCTGGCTGCTTAACCTGATCCTGTACCTCACATGGACCTGCAGCTGAATGAGAGCTCAAGAGAGAAAGTGCCAGCTCATTTGTTGGCCAGACCAGAAAGCAGATGATTGAGTGGTACACAGCGCAAACTGGAGAGACTAGAAAACTACTGCAATTGCTTAATGTTTAACAGCACTCATTGTCAATTAATTTCTTCTTTCATTTCCCTCCACTGAGAAAATGATAATTAAATGTTTTGTAGAGTCGGCTATTGAGAGAATCTTCCAGTCTTCAAATTTAATAAAATCCATTTATTCATTGATATGCAATTCATTTTCAATTTCCTAATTTTTGACTCCTGTATTCAGCTAAATGAGGAAAAAGGAGGAAATGGTTTGTTTGCATCCATCTTGTACTGAAAAACTGCAACAACCTTTTAGAGTATAATAACAATAGATGACTGTTGCTTTTCAGTGTTTATTAAATCATGATTCATTTTCCTTAAATATTCTGTTGTTGATGATTATTCTATCCTCAAAGATATTTTCCTTAATTAAATTGGACTGTTCTGGAAAGGAATATTTTTCATATATTGACTCCTAAAGACACTGTGCAGCAAATTATTTCATTGGGCGGCATGAGTTGCTCTGCAGTTAGCACTGCTACCTCACAGCACCAGGAACCCGGGTTCAATTCCTGCCTTGGGCGACTTCTGTATGGAGTTTGCACATTCTCACCGTGTCTGTGCGGGTTTCCTCTGAGTGCTCCAGTTTCCTCCCACAGTCCAAAGATGCGCAGTTTAGGTGAATTGGCCAAGCTAAATTGCCCATAGTGTCCAGGGATGTGTAGGTTAGGTGCATTAGTCTGGGGCAAAATGTAGAGGAATGGGTCTGGGTGGGTTACTCTTTGGAGGCCGGTGTGGACTTGTTGGGCCGAAGGGCCCGTTTCTACACTGTAGGAATTCTACGATTGTGATTTCATGGCAATTGAATAATCTTGTGCATTCAGTTATGACTTCCAACTTTCCAGAATCCCCACAACTTTAAACTCGCTCCTGCCTCAACTACAGCATTGTGCTACCCTATCCAATACTACTTCTGAGAAGTCTCATCACTACCACCTTCTCAATAGCACTAGGGATGAGCAATAAATGCTGACCAGTCAGCAATGCCCACATCCCACAAATGAATGTATTTTTAAGAAGTCATAACACACAAGGATCAAACATTGGTCAAGCAAACAGCTTAAGCTTCTAGACCTGTACTAATATTTAGTGTAGAAAAATAAGTGCTCCAGACCCGAATGCATACTTCCCTTGAAACCTTTCATGCTAATCCTACATTTATACCTCTTTATTTGTACTGACGCAAAGCATTGATTGATAAGTGATATTGAATCATGAGTTAAGAATGCCACATTTAGTTAAAAATCACACAGCACCAGGTTAATCACACAGCACCAGGTTTATTTGGAAGTACTAGCTTTCGGAGGTACCTGATGAAGGAGTAGCACTCTGAAAGCTTGTACTTCCAAATAAACCTGTTGGACTATAACCTGGTGCTGTGTAATTTTTAACTTGGTCCACCCCACCGGCACCTCCACATCATCGTCACCTGATATTTAGATCATGCTTCAATATAATAAAATCAAGGTAGCATTTTAAAGCAAGATTTAACCCCAGGCGACATTAAAATAGATGCCAACAGCTTGTTCAAAAGTATTTTCAGTTAATTATTTTAACGTGTGTTGTGAAGTGAGAAAAACAGGTAGATATTCAAAGCAATTTAGGGGAGGGATTCTAGTGTTTTTGACCTAGATGAAAATAAGAGGGATGCTCAAGAGGTCAGAATAGGTAAATGCGTGTATTTGGGTCGATTAGAGGGCTGTGGAAGATTACAGAAATTGGAGGGGTGTTTGGTGAATTATAAGATGGGGGACACTGTCTTGATCATTTGATTTCCTGGCCCTTCAGAAACACACACAAGAGGTTATAATCCAACAGGTTTATTTCATGGCCCATGAAATACATACCACATAATGGCACGAGTAAGTCCCTTCGCAGAAGATCTGCTTTTACTCGTGCCTATACCATATTCAAGCACACAAAATTCTGAGTGGAGTTTGTCATTACACTAATACCCTGAAAAGGAAATACAGCCTTGAACCCGTTCTAATAATTGTTGACACAGTGAACTTCCAAGGTACACTGTGTTGGACCGTATTTCAAATCCATGTGAGCTACGTATCAGATTTTCCATATTTTTCAGCCTTCAAAGCAAGATAATTTAAATTTTAGAGATGCTCAAATCTAAACACTCATTCTCTGCAGCCACTTCTAGCCAACGCAATTTATTTGATGTGATTGCTATTGATAGTCAGATGCCTGCAGTGGCGCGTTCAAATTCTTTTCAGTTGCTGCTGTCTCGACTAAAGATATTTGCAAGGTTTTCTCCTTCAGGAAGGGGAAACTCATGTGTTTTTGCAAAGTTTGAATCCACCCACAGTCTCGTTCCTCTGGCTCATAGTGACCAGCTCCAACTGAACCTGGTCCCTGGCTATAGCCTGACATTGCTCCATGCAGAGTCATGATCCTGTATTTTAATGACTGAGTGATGCAAATTCAGAAGAAGAAACCACAAGGACACTAACCCTAACCCTTTTAGAACTGAATTGAGGAGGAACTTGTTCACCCAATTGTGCATCTATGGAATTCCCTGCCCAGTGAAGCAGTTGAGGCTACCTTGTTGAATGTTTTTAAGGCAAAGATAGATAGAGTTTGGAACAGTAAAG
The DNA here is from genome assembly GCF_037043375.1 of Chiloscyllium plagiosum. Classification (NCBI taxonomy): domain Eukaryota; kingdom Metazoa; phylum Chordata; class Chondrichthyes; order Orectolobiformes; family Hemiscylliidae; genus Chiloscyllium; species Chiloscyllium plagiosum. The sequence continues at coordinate 22,929,098 of NW_028270157.1, read as the reverse complement.
GAATTAAGGGTTATGGTGAGCAGGCAGCTAAGTGGAGCTGAGGCCATGAAAAGATCAGCCATGATCTTATTGAATGGTGGAGCAGGCTCGAAGGGTCAGACGGCCTACTCCTGCTCTTAGTTCTTATGTTCTTATATTCTTTCAACAGGAATGAAAATAAGAAAGAAAACCATAATTCACAAGCAATAAATTAAAACTAAAACCTTTCACAAACTGCAAAGAAATACATAAAAAGGAATAAAAATGACACTAACCAAAAGAAGAAGAATCTTATAATCCAAAGTTAGGCATCATTCGAAGACCCAACCTGTCTATTACCATCAGCCGGATTCATAACACCTCAAATCAGAAAATTTACAAAAGCTATATTCTAATATTCAGAACAAATAAAAAATAATATTCCGAACAAATAAAGAAAAATGTTCAAGTTAATATTGGAAGCCACCAGAAATAATCTAAGAGAAAAACAATAAAATCTCATAATAGTCTAACACATTGAGACGACAAAGCTTTGTAAATGATCTTCACTGAGCCGCTACAATAATCATTGAACATAACTTTCATGTAGCATTTTATTGATATTGCTTTGTTGAAGCATCTTTTGTGAAATGATGTATCACCTTACAAAAATCTTGTTATTCATCGATTCAACTTCTGTGCTCAAATTTCCCACAACTTCCTGACCTGCGGAGTCAAGAGTGATGCCAGGTTAAAATAAAACTTCATCACAGACAAAAACAAGTCAGAAATTTGAATGTTTAAAATATTCATAAATGCACCATATGCATAAATAAGTGGGAATACTTAAAGATTCCTTCTTCTTTTCAAGTTTAAGAAGGGCATAGCAAATGGCTAATCACAACAGCAGAACAAACATCACAGTTTCCCAGAGTTTAAGTGCCTTTTTGTAGATTTTCTCAACTGATTTATGGGAGTTATAAAGTATCATTTCCAGGTTTCATCATCCATAGCCCTTGAAGCTGACAGGATTTGTTCCCAATTTTCAACCATTCATTCAGTGGGAGACCAGTGAAACTCTCAGAACTTATGCAACTGGGTTTGTTATACATGGTTTAGATTAAATTAGATACCCTAATGGAAACAGGCCATTTGGCCCCACAAGTCCACATCGACCCTCAAAGAGTAACGCACCCAGAACCCATTCCCCTACCCTATATTTATCCCTGACTAATACAATGGGCAATTTAGCATGGCCAATTCACCTGACCTGCACATCTTTGGACAATGGGACGAAACCAGAGCACCTGGTGCCCACGCAGACACAGGGAGAATGTGCAAACTCCACACAGACAGTTGCCCAAGGTGGGAATCAAACCTTTCACAAACTGCAAAGAAATACATAAAAAGAAATAAAAATTACACTAACCAAAAGAAGAAGAATCTTTTGTGAGGCAGCAGTGCTAACCACTGAGCCACCCTCAATAGGGAGTGCCTATTGTTTGTGAAACTCAGACCAGCCCCACCATCTTCTAATGCTACTGAATTGCAAAATATCTGTTAATGGGCACTGTTTCCTGCTTTGCAGCAGGGAAGGTCTTTGTCATACACTGAAACCATAGAATTTGTTTATAAAAAAGACCACCATTTCAAACTTTGATCGAGAGTTAAGTACGCAGTTCCAATTTTCTTTGATACTTAATTTTCTGAGGTATAAAAAAGTAAAAACAAAGAGTTTTTCCACCCTTTTAAAAAAACAAAAACCTCAGCATAAAGCCAAACATAGACAAATAGTCCTGATGATGTTGTGTTAATCTGTTTTCATTTCCACTTTGCTAATGTTATGCAGTGGGGAAAATATGGCTTCAGGCCAACTACACAAGGAATCACATCACTGATTAAAAGCCATTTGTAGCAATGCCCAGACCTTTAATACAACAAATTTTACTATACTAATAAAGTTTAAAATTGGTTGGCAATCAAGAAATTTCGAGAGTCAGTTCATGAAAATGAAATGAAGTTGCCAGGGAATAGATAATTCCACAAGTCATAGGAGCAGAAATTAGACCAGAGTCTCAGGTAGATAGGAAAGTGAAGGTGGCGTTTGGCATGCTTTCTTTTATTGGTCAGAGTATTGAGTACAGGAGTTAGGAGGTCATGTTGCGGCTGTACGGGACATTGGTTAGGCCACTTTTGGAATATTTGCAATTCTGGTCTCCTTCTTATTGGAAGGAGTTCAAAAAGGATTTACCATGTTATTGCCAGAGTTGGAGCTACAGAGAGAGGCTGAATAGACTGGGGCTGTTTTTCCTGGAGCGTCGGAGGCTGAGGGGTGATCTTACTGAGGTTTATAAAATCATGAGGGACATGGATAGGATAAACAGACAAGGTCTTTTCCCTCGGATGGGGGAGCCCAGAAATAGAGGGCATAGGTTTAGGGTGAGAGGAGAAAGATTTAAAAGGGATCTAAGGGGCAACTTTTTCATGCGGGGGGGGGGGGGGGGTGCGTGTATGGAATGAGCTACCAGAGGAAGTGGTAGAGGTTGGTACAATTACAACATTTAAACGGCATCTGGATGGGTATATGAATAGGAAAGGTTTAGAGAGATATGGGCCAAATACTGGCAAATGGAACTAGATTAGGTTAGGATATCTGGTCAGCATGGACGAGTTGGGCCAAAGGGTCTGTTTCTGTGCTGTATGACTCTAAGTCTGCTTCACCATTCCAAAATGGTTAATATGTTTCAGAACCCCATTCCCCTGCTCTCTACCCATAATCCTTGATCCTCTTACTAATCAAGGGATTACAAACTCAGTCTTAGCCTCCACAGTCCTCTGCACCAAAGATTTTGCCAGACTCACCACACTCTTGGCTGAAGAAATTCTTCATGTCAGTTTTAAAGTGTTGTCCCTTCAATCTGAGGCTGTGCCTTCGGGTCCTAGTCTACCCTACTAGTGGAAACATCTTTGTCATATCCACCCTATCCAGGTCTCTCAGTACTCTAAGTTTCAGTCAGATCCCCCTCTTTATGAAGTACTTAAGATTATTTTTCTCTAAACTGTTAAACCAATACACCTTAGAGGTTATGCTGCTTCTCTGTTGTGTGCAGTTGGGTTTAAATAAAGTATAAATATGAGGGTAATAAGTTAAAGGAACCTGAGCAATCTCTGAGAATACTGGGAAAATACAGCAGGTCTGACAGCATCTGCAGAGAAAAGAAACAAATGTTGAATTTTCAGGTCTACGACCTTTGTGCCAGTTTGGCCCAGTTCTAATCTCCATATTATTTTGATTTTAAACTGGTGCAATTGATAGTCTTGACAATGTGAGCCCAGAGAGTAAGCAAACTTGCGCTTTCAGTGCTTTATTTAATTCCATTCACATTTAAAGATATTTTCTTTGTGGAAATCAATATCTTCAGATTAAACTACAACACTCCTGAAAGTAATAACAACATCCATGTCTCTTGGAGTTTGGGTCTCAATGACATTTTGAGTCCCAATAACAAAGTTACCATTTTTTTTGTGACACAAGTGCTCCCAGATTGAATATTCCAGCATTTGTATCCTCCGTAATGAGACTCAGGGCAAAATACAGATACATCTGCTCCCTCCAAAAGCTAGATAGAACTCCTTGTCACATGTTGTCTGGATCGAAACATTAGTACTACGCACAGAGACAAAATAACATTAACATTAACCCATTTGGTCCCATTACCTTTTCCAACAGGTAACAGTGAACAAAATGATGGTAATCTACTTCCCTGATGTCGTTTAGGGAAGGATATCTATTATTCTGATCTGGCCTGGCCCACACAGAGTCATAGAAATGTACAGCATGGAAACAGGCCCTTTGGTCCAACATGTTCTTGCCAACCAGGTATCCCACTTGCCAAAACCCGGCCCATATCACTCCAAACCCTTCCTATACAAATATCCATCAAGATGCCTTTTAAATGTTGTAATTGTACCAGCCTCCACCACTTCCTCTGGCAACTCATTCCATACACACACTACCCTCTGTGTGAAGAAGTTGCCCTTTAGATCCCTTTTAAATCTTTCCCCTCTCACCCTAAATCTACACCCTCTAGTCCTGGACTCCCCCACCCCAGTGAAGAGAGTTTGTCTATTTATCCTATTCATGCCCCTCATGATTTTATAAACCTCTATAAGGTCACCCCTCAGCCTCCACGCTCCAGGGAAAACAGCCCCAGTCTATTCCACCTCTCCCTATAGTTCAAATCCTCCAATCCTGGCAACATCCTGGTCAATCTTTTCTGAACCTTTTCAAGTTTCACAACAGGTGACTCCTGATTTGAATCAACTCACTTAGCTGTTCTCTGAAATTCCTGATTAAGGGCTTTTGCCCAAAACATCGGTTTTCCTGCTCCTCGGATGCTGCCTGACCTGCTGTGCTTTTCCAGCACCACTCTAATCTTGACTCTGATCTCCCGCTTCTGCAGTCCTCACTTTCACCTGTTGTCTGAAATGGCCCTAGCAAACCATTCAGCTCCATGGGCAATAAGGAATGAGCAATAAGTGCTGGTTCAGCCAACAATGCCCACATCTTGCGAACAAATAAAAAACAATAAGGGAGAGCTATCTTGTTGGTTCATTTATTGAAATCAGTTTGTGGCTTGTGGTAAGTTTAGTAAATGCTGCGATTTGCCAATCTGGGGTATGGAAGATTAGGTATGCGATCATTTTTAAATCAAGGCTGAGATTACAGAATACCTCACTTAGCTGATTCTGCTGTTTGATACCAACTTTTCTCAGAATTTTCCATCTTTTGGTATAATATGCACAAGGACAAGTTTCATATCAACAAATGAAACTTCAAATCCACACAAGCAATCCAATTGGTTGTCCCACAATTAAAATTAATTGACTACTTGCACTGCTTTGCAATTGCAATTAAATAAAATCACACTATATTTGCATTAAAAACATTTATGTATTCAAATTTCTTTATCAGCTTTTTTCAAAATAAGACTAAGCTAGTGATCCTTAACTGATGAACAAAGGAGTTTCCTTTTGAAAATGTTTAGTAACATCTGTGTAGCAATATTGCAGATCAAGAATTCGCCCTTTTTTTCATGACAAAACAATCCACTTTCACTAAATTATAGAAAATATAGAAAAACATTTAAAAACCATTCTAAAGCTGGAGATTTACATAATAAGAGAGCTCTTCTTGCAGATGAGATTCTAAGTGACTCAGGACAGCAAACTATAAATAAGGAAAGGCATAAATTATAATAAATGGTATGCAGTCTTACACTGACAAGGCTGAAGCATTTGCTTCTGTCTTTAGCCAGAAGTGTCGAGTGAATAATTCATTTCGCCTCCTCCCAAGTTTCATCACAGAGAGCAGTCTTCAGCATTTTGATTCACTTTGTGTGAAGTCAAGAAAATGCTGAAGATTTGTGCTACAGAAACAACCAAACTCTTAGCAACACTGTTCCAGTATAGCTACAATAAGAAGAAATGGCCGAGGCACATCCTGTTCAATAAAAGCAGGATAAATCCAAACCAGCCAATTAGATGATTATTAGCAAGTAATGGAAGTTGTTTGTGCCACCAAACAGCTTACACAGCAACTGCTCATTCATCAGCACTCACTTTGGCTTTGCTCAGGCAACTTGGCTTCAGACTTCATACAGCCTTTACCGAGATACAGGTAAACACAGACAAAAAGAGTTGAATTCAAGAAGGTAAGATTAGAGTGATAGTCATTGAGGATCCCTGGCAAACTTGGAACATACAGGTTGAGAGGTGACCTCATAGAATTTCATAAAACAATGTGAGGTACAGATAGAGTTAACGGTAGTTGTCTTTTCCTTAGGATGAGGGATTTTAAGACAAGAGGAAACATTTTTAAGATGAGAGAAGAGAGATTTAAAAAAGATACAAGAGGCGAATTTTTGACACAAGGTGGTTTGCATGTGGAATGAGCTTCCTGAAGAAGTGGTGGATGTGGGCACAATTACAAACTTTCAAAAACATTTGAATGGATACGTGAATAGGAAAGGTTTGGAGGGATATGAGCCAAGAGCAGGCAGATGGGACCAGTTTAGTTTGGGATTATGTTCGGCATGGACTGATTGGGCCACAGGGTCTGTTTCCGTGCTGTATACTCTACAGATTCAAGGGCAATTGGGAGAAAACTCTTCACTGATTGAAGTGATCTTATAAAGAGGGCTATGGATGTTAAAAATCAATCATCTCAAACCAAAGACATCACTGCTGGAATTGTGCAGGATAGTTTTCTAGTTGCAGATATTCCAGTTGCTTCATTAAATGTCCTGCTCTCAATTGTAAGATTAAAAGTGGAGATATTCGTTGATGACTATACAATGTCAGCAATATTTGTGATTCCTCAGGCATGAAAGCAAGTCTTTCTATCAACAACAGGATCTTGACAACATAAAGGCTCAAATTGACAAGTGACAGTGTACATCTGTGTCACAAAGTGTCCAAAATTCGCCATCAAGAAATATGTTTTGCCAAATTTCCTTGATATTTAATGACATTACAGTTGCTGGATTACCTACCAGTACAATTGACCAGAAACTGAACTGGACCAGCCATATTAGTGATATAACTGCAAAAGTAGGAGGTCAGACGCTGGAAACTATCCAGTGAGAAACCCCAAAGCTTGACCTCCATCTATAAAAGGTACAAATCAAGACTGTAATGGAATACTCTTCACTTGCCTGGTTGAATGTTGGTCCAACACACAAAGTGCTTGGCACTATCCAGAACAGAGCAGCTCACCTGATCAATACCCCACCCCATTTCACATCCACATCCGCATTTTAATGACAAAACAATCTTTTTACAATACCTTCCAAATCTGTCACGTTTACCATTAGGACGGATAAAGACAGGTGGATGGGAACATCACCACTTGGCTGTGTTGTGTGTTCCCTTCCAACTCATTCACCATCCTGACTTGGACCTTTCTCACCATTCCTTCACTGTCATCCCATCAGGTATACCTACAAGATGGACTGCAGTGGTTTATCAATACCTCCTCAAAAGCAACTAAGGATGATGAACAACAAATACTGCCCTAGCCAGCAAATGATCACATCTCATAATAAGGAATAAATAAAATTAACACTTTACTCCTATTATTTGAATACATTTTTTATTCATCCTTTCCTTCTTTAATGTCAAACAAAGATATAAATAAAAATAAAATCTACTTTGACTTTATGGAGAAACATTTCACCACTCTCTGGTTGAAGATGTTTTTCCTTATCTCTGTTCTGCAGGATCTTCCCTTTATTCTAAGGCTGTGCCCTCGAATCCTAGTCTCTCCTGCCAATGGAAACATCTTCCCAACGTCCACTCTGTCCAGGCCATTCAATATTCTGTATGTTTCAATTAGGTACACCCCCCATCCTTCTAAACTCCATCGAGTATAGACCCAGAGTTCTCAAACACTCCTCTTATGTTAAGCCTTTCATGTCTGAGATCATTCTCATGAATCTCCTCTCAACCCTCTCCAGGGCCAGTACATCTTTCCCAAGGTATGGGGCCCAAAATTGCTCACAATACTCTAAATGTGGTCTGACCAGGGCTTTATAAAGCCTCAAAAGTACATCCCTGCTTTTATGTTCTAGTCCTCTCGAAATAAATGCCAACATTTCATTTGCCTTCCTAACAATGGACTCAACCTGCAAGTATATCTGAAGAGAATCCTGGACTAGGACTCCTAAGTCCCTTTGCACTTCTGATTTCTGAACTTTCTCCCCATTTAGAAAATAGTCTATGCCTCTATTCTCCCTACCAAAGCTCGTGACCTCGCACTTTCCCATGTTGTATTCCATCTGCCACATTTTTGCCCACACTTCTAACCTGTCTAAATCCTTCTACAGCCTCCCTGCCTCCTCAATACTACCTGTTCCTCCACCTACTTTTGTATCATCAGCAAACGTGGCCAGCATGCTCTCAGTTCCTTCATCCAGATCATTAATGTATAAAGTAAAATGTTGTGCTCCCAACACTGACCCTTGTGGAACACCACTAGTCACCAGTTGCCATCCTAAGAAAGAACCATTTAGCCCCACTCTCTGCTTTCTGCCACACAGCCAACTTTCTATCCATGCTGGTACCTTGCCCCTAACACGATGGGCCTTTACTGTACTTAGCAGCCTCATGTGTGGCACCTTGCCAAAGGCCTTCTGGAGGTCCAGTAGGTAATATCCTTTGGCTCTCCTTGGCCTAACCTGCTCATTACCTCTTCAAAGAAATCTAACAGATTCCCAACAACATTGCAGATGTATATACAAGATGGACTGCAGTGGTTCACTAATACTTCCTCGAAAGAAACTAGATGAGTAACAATTGCTGCCCTAGCCAGCAATGCTCACATCTCATAATAAGGAAAAAATAGAATTCATATCTCACCCTCTCCTGTTTGAATATATTTTTGGTTATCTTTTCCTTCCCTAATCTCAAGCAAAGACACAAATAAAAATAAATTCTATTTTGACTTTATGGAGAAATCGAACTTGGTCCTTTCTCCCTTTCCCAGAAACATAGAAGGAAAGGGACCGAAGGGGCAATGTTTTCACGCACAGGTTGGTGCGTGTGTGGAATGAGCTGCCAGAGGAAGTGGTGGAGGCTGGTACAATGACAACATTTAAAAGGCATCTGGATGGGTATATGAATAGGAAGGGTTTACAGGGATATGGGCCAGGTGCTGGCAAATGGGACTAGATTGGATCCCATCGATCACCTTCTGAGAAAAAGAACAGGAAATGATGTCACCACAGGAACTGATGTCACCAACCCAAGAAACCTAAACACATAAATAGAAAGCAGGCCATAACACCAGTACTTCACCTGAGGTTCACTGGTGATGTTACTTAGTATGGTGACGAAATGTCTGAAAATGAAACTTCCAGCTCAGCGAGCAAACTTACAGCCGGGACTACATTAAGCTAGGATATCTGGTCGGCATGGATGAGTCAGACCAAAGGATCAGTTTCTGTGCTATACATCTCTATGACTCTATAACCTCCAGCAGAGACAGAAACTATTCAGTCCATCCTGTTTTCTTTCCTCTCAATAAAGTAAATAGCATCCCTTCCCATCTCTTTTCTCGGGAACCTCATCAGAATTGCCATCTGTTATACAAATATAATGCAAATATCATATGCAAAAGATAAAATTAGATACAATTTGAAATGATATCAGCTAGTTAGTTAATTAAAATGCCAAGTATTAACATGATGCAAAATATCTAATATACAAGCAAAAATTAATTTACCAATAATAAAGACAAATTTCTGATATAACACAATGGCGTATCATTATCATCTGTTACACTTGCAATGAAATACATTTAAGACATTCAGTAGCACCAGAATATATATATATATACATAGTGCATGGGAAAGTGAATAGGTGCATGTGTACATGTGCATGGTCTCCTTCGAAATGCATTTTCCACAATGTAAATTATCAACATGCCTTGGTGCCAGGATGTGGACTAAATGGAGGATTTATTCCAATCCTAAGATTGCTTTGGTAGTCCAATCTATTTCCTGTGGCATTGCACACAGGGGTCAATACCAAGTGTCATCTTCAAGTGAGCCACAATTGGTGATTGCCATACAGAATCTTCAAGCTCTTTCCTCCACTTGGACTGGATTCACAACAGACTCAGCTGTCACCAGCTAAAAACTGGAGACTCCACTTTGAAGAAGAAATTTATGCAGAACATCTATGACAAGTAAGAGACCATAGCTATCCTCCTAAATAATTGAGATCTGATAAAAAGAGGACCAGATCTTGGAGATATTAGGGAGATAATCTGCCCGAGCTATGGGAGATGACAAGGTCAGTGGGACAGTGAAGTCTGCAGGTCAGCGACAGCAACCATCCACAACAATCTGCATCTACCCTGTCTGCTTAATATAAATTGGCTATACTCACACGTTTTGTAATAAATTTGGTTTCACAAACTTTAAGAATTATGAAGGTTTCTGTTCTTCTGCACTCTATATAGTGGGGTGGACTGGTGACTCAATGGTTAGCACTGCTACCTCTCAGTGCCAGGGACCCAGGTTCTATTCCACCTTTGGCCAACTGTCTGTGTGGAGTTTGCACGTTCTCCTTGTATCTGCGTGGGCTTTCTCTACGTGCTCCGGTTTCTGCCCACAGTCCAAAGATGTGCAGATTAAGTGGATCAGCCATACTAAATTGCCCATAGTGACCAGAGAAGTGAAGGCCATGGGGAAATTCAGGGTTACAGGAGAGGGAAATAGGATGTGTGTGGGTGGGATGCTCTTCAGAGGGTCGGTGTGGACTCAATGCGCCAATTGGCCTGTTTCCACACTGTAGAGATTCTATATCCACATGTAAAAAGAATAAATTTAAAAGGCTATGGGGAAGAATACAAGGGAGTGGCATTACTTAGATGGTTCTTTCAAAATGCTGATCCAGCTACAATGTGCTGAATGGCTTCTTTCACCTTATGTGATTATTTGATGACTGGTACAAAAATATTTTTCAATATTGAAGGGATTAATGAAAAATAGAATCAGCTTCAGAAAACACGCTACAGTAGCATCACATCACAAGTATCATAGTGTATTGCAAGATGCAAGAATAAATCAAAACAGATACTCATATTAAATGGAATAAATTTTAAAATGCACTGCAACCGAATACAATAAAATATTGAATAAATGGCAAGAAAACAAAGTCTAAGCAAGTTGCTTAAAATACTGTCAATTGCCACAGTTTCACCTTCCTGAAAATCCTTTATGTGCTTCAATAATAAGTAACATAGTGCTTATACTACAATTTTATATCCCTAAAACTTACTTAGTAATTTACTTCATTTATGTTTCATTGATTTTTTTTGTCACTAATCTAAATCCTAGAGCTCCCAATCTGACAGAGTGTCTTCAGAACAGACTGCAGTAGTTCAGGAAGAAAGCTCACCACTGCTCTCTCTGAACACTTCAGGACAGGCAAGAAATGCGAAGTCTGCCATTAATGCTCAAATTGAGATTGATTAACAAAAATAAAAGACAATACTTTCTCGGCTAAAGTGAATTGTGAGCTCTGTTGGACAGAATGAAGGACGGGGTGGTCACCTAATAGAGTTAGGGAATCACTTTTACAACACTTGTTTCAAATGTATGAGTATGTTTGGAGCAGCTGGTGATAAATTATTCATTAGACTTGCTTCACTAAACATCATTACCTACACTGAACACTTACATTCATTAAAAGGTTGTATTCTTCGACATGCCTGTATCTGCTACAATGCCACCTGAAGGTTATAATAAAGAATGAGAAAGTAAACAGTGTGCTTTGCTGTCCAACCTATATTTCCACCCATTCACACATCCATCTCTTCAAAAGATCTCCCTGTATTAGAGGATGGAAAATGTTTTATTTCATGTGTTTAATGATGGCAAAAAAATAAAAACAAAAGCCACTTAAGGTAGAGGACACATGAACATAGCAAAACAACTATGTTTGGAGAACTGCAGGTGCACATTCTCATTTTCATAAAAACACAAACTATCATTCGAAGTGAAAGTTTTCCAATATTAATGATCAAAGGACATTATTCATGAACAAAGAAAAACTCTACTAATTCTGGTCAGTCCTTCTTTCATCATTCTCTGTACATGTATAGCATACCTAATTTTTGAATCAGGCAGGTCTTCCACTGGCATCCGCACACATTGGCAGTGGCTGTGCATTTGGTACCTGCACCTTCCTAGGGTGATGTTCCTTCTGAGGAATGTCATTCCCATGGCAAGTGCTGTTTCTGAACAACTATTATTGAGAGTGTGGTGCTGGAAAAGCACAGCAGGTCAGGCAGCATCCAAGAAACAGGAGAATTGACATTTCAAGACAAAAGCCCATCATCAGGAATGAGGCTCATTCCTGATGAAGGGCTTTTGCCCAAGACATCGATTCTCATGCTCCTCAGATGCTAACTGACCTGCTGTGCTTTTCCAGAACAACACTCCCAACTCAAATCTCCAGCATCTGCAGTCCTCACTTTTGGCTGAACAGCTATTGTTGCTGATCCATTCCCATTGTTGCAAAACAACAGATCTCTGGGACTGATGGTCATTCTGTAATCTTTATAGATGGGACGATCATATCTTTGTAACTGCAAACAAAGAGACATTGCTCCTTCATTAGAGACAACTAATGATACATTTGTTATCAATATTCGTGGTACAAGTGAGGGGATAACTGCTCTATACAGGTTTCAAATTACCATGTTACTTGACCCTTATTGAAAGCATTGAATACTTGCACTCTCTCTGACTCTCCAATGCTCAGCTGAGCAGTTTTATCAAAATGGAATTTAGTTTTCTGTTAATTGACTTTGTCTTATTCATTCACTTCTTTTACTACTTCCAGGTTTAATACCTCCATCCCACCACCAGAATTCCCGCTTTTTGATTGGAAGTGTACAATATGACATTAATCTTTGACTGTAGTACTTCCCAAAATGACAGTAATTGTATTTCTCTATACTAGGATTGCCTTACACAAGTCTATGTGGAATTTGTTTGATCCCTTTGGCAATTGCTATGATCCTACCTAATGGTAATACTGGATGAAGCCAGATACTCAAATGAAACTTGGCTTGGAAGGTCATATCTTTACTTCCTGCAGTTGGATAATGTAAATGGTTAGTCACAGAAACATATTTACATGAAGCTGTAAATGTCCTCAAAAACAGGACAAAGGTTTATTATACTAAAGAAAAATCAAAGCTGGGAGCACAGTTGTTAGCCAGGATATCACATTGTGGCAGTTCAAGAGACATCCTCCAACCTCTACCCTTTATTTGCTGTTTCATATTCACTTCTCAATCCATTCTGCAACCAGTCCTCTGACATCATCCAAACTTAGAGCTTGGTTAGAAATTTCATATGTGGCACCTTATCAAAAGTCTTCATTATCTGGATGTAAGTTTGCTCACTGAGCTGAAAGGTTCATTTTTAGATGTTTTGTCACCATATTAGGTAACATCATCAGTCCTGCTCCTCAGATACTGCCTGACCAGCTGTGCTTTTCCAGCACCACTCTAATCTTGACTCTGGTTTTCAGCATCTGCAGTCCTTGTTTTTACCTAACATCATCAGTGAGCCTCCAGATGAAGCACTGGTGGTGTGGCCCGCTTTTTATTTATGTGTTTAGATTTCTTTGGGTTGGTGACACCATTTCCTGTGGTGATGTCAGTTCCTATTGTGATGTTGTTTCCTGTTCTTTTTCTCAGGTGTGATAAATGGGATCCAAGTCAATGTGTTTGTTGATACAGTTCCAGTTGGAATGCCATGCTTTTAGGAATTCTCGCATGTGTCTCTGTTTGGCTTTCTAAACTGCTGTGCTTTTCCAGCACCACTCTAATCTAAACTCTGGTTTCCAGCATCTGTAGTCATTGTTTTTACCTCTCTGTTTGGCTTGTCCTAGGATGGATGTGTTGTCCCAGTCAAAGTAGTGTCCTTCCTCATCTGTATGTAAACATACTAGTGATTTTGTGGCTAGTTGATGTTCATGTATCCTGATGGCTAGTTTTCTGTCTTTGTCCAATCTATGTTACAGTTCTTGCAAGGTATTTTGTAAATGACATCAGTTTTGCTTGTTGTCCGTATAGGGGTCTTTCAAGTTCATTAGCTGTGTTTTAGTGTGTGTTGGTTTGTGGGCTACCATGATGCCAAGAGGTCTGAGTAGTCTGATAGCCATTTCTGAGATGCCTTTGATGTAGGGGAGCGTGGCTAGGGTTTCTGGACATGTTTGTCTGCTTGAAAATGAATCTTCCAGCTCAATGAGCAAACCTACATCCAGAACCTCAACCTGAGCTACAAATCTTCTCAAACTTGACTTCATTATCTGTTCTGGCAGTTTTTTTTTTAAATTCAGATATAACACGAACCTTCTATAAGAAAGCCATTTCTTATTTGGATTCTGTCTCTTCATAATTTTTCAATATCATCATTTAAAACAGAGTTGAGTGTGTTTCTGACCATTGCTATTAAGCCACTTATCCTAAACCACTGAAGACATTTCTGAAGTAAGCTATTATGTGGAAAGCCAGCCTCAGTGCATATCATCCTCATCATTTTTCAACAATTAAAGATCTCAAAAATAGAACTAAGCTCTGGAATGTGATTGTAATGTAACCATAACAACTTACAACAGGAATTTAATAAGGAGTCTCAAAATCCAACTGATAAAACAGCTGTCTAGAATTTGTATTCACATCCATTCTTAAATAGTTTTATTAAGCTGAAGCTATTGTAGCATAGCAAAGATTATAAGAAGCACATTTTGTTCCAATATAAAGAATAACAAATTATCTTACCAACCCAGAAATAAATTCACATCATGTGTGCTTAAGAAGTGGCCTCTCTGGACTCAACATTTGCTTCCAAGATTATGTTTTAACAAGTTTAAAATATTTAATGGAAACGTAAGTCTCAACAAATGGAATATATAGAAATAAAAGAAATTGCTGTAAAATCGCAGCAGTTCAGGCAGCATCCATGGAGAGACAGCAAGCTAATGGTTCAAGTCTAGTTGATTCTTCATCAGAGCTGACGTGAATATAACATTGAGGAGATTGATGGTCAACTGAAAAAGTCTTTGAATTCTGATAGAGACTAAAAACTGCAACCAAAGAGGGTAAGATGGCTTATGAGTAGCTGAGAGATTAAGATGGGCAAAGCCACAGATTTAATTCCTCGGTCACTGCCAGATCAGGAATTAACTGAGATTGGTCTGGCATTGTTAGCGTTTATAAGAAATTAGTGCACAGTAGTCTTATAAATGCTTAATAAATGTATTGGATATTATAGAAATCTTCTCATGAAGGTTCCCTTTGCATCCTCCTGGATGAAAGTCACTACACAGGCCTGTTGTCTGAGCAAGGACATGTTGTCAGCACAAGCATCCTGATCAGGCTAGTTCTCATTATCCATCAGTAAACCAGCCTTCCAAGAGTAAGGTTAAAGACAAGCTGACTAGAGGGAAGAAATATCACCTTGGAGAGGAAACAGCTTTTTCGCAGTGATACTGACCAGATGAGGGAAGATTAGAATCAAGAGCTTCCTCCAGCCCAGTTATTTCAAGAAGAAAGAAGAATGAATAATACTCAGAGTGAACATGGAAATTTTAATGGCATGCAGCTTCTATCAGGCTCAGGAAATGATGAGTCAGTGAGTGTCCAAGAGGCTGAGTTTGGCAGAACTGCCACTTCAAAAGATAAGATGGCACAGCAGACAAGAGGCTGCCGCCCCAGTTATAAAGATTAGCTGGGAAATAGTTCTGAGCTGTCGCAGGTTAAATGTCTTTCTTTTTTACTTAGCTATTAGGTCATATTTAAACTAATACTTCTTAATAAACCATTTTAGAATCACATAGCTTTTATCCCCTTACTGCATGAACTTAAATCTTACAGGTACCACCACTTCTATTACAAACATAAAAGTTATTGGTGGGCAAAATAAAAGACTACATGGTTATTTGATTTCACCCATCACCATGACGACCAGAGCATTCTACCTAAACACTCCCTCCCTCCCTATGTCTTCCTCCTCAAACATTCGAATGTCTAAAGCGAACCATAGACAGACTTCATTAGCAAAACTGGGGCCAGGAGAATTACATCCCAATAAACAATGCCTTGAAATGAGGAAGTGAGAAGAGAAAATTAAATAGGGTAATAAATTGGAAAGCTCCCTAAAAGATAGGACAATTTTTTTATAGCTCTCACAATCAGCAACTGAGCTTTACTCTATGCACAAGCGTTAAGATGTAATGAGCATTTGCACTCTAATCATAGCTTAATGATTCTTACCAAAGTCAGAGAGTCTGACTTGAAGGCCTAAATGTTTGGGCAGACATGGTCAAAATGGTGCTGGATGCCTCAGTGTGCATTATCACCCCCAAATCCAGCCTTTGTCTTTGTCACTGAAGGGTTCAAGAACCAGGGTGTTTTCTAATTCTTACATCCACAGTTGATGGATGCAACTGTACATATGAAATTGTAGCTGTCTTTATACTGATCCAATTCTTGCTAGTCTATTGTCTTATATGCAGCTTCTAGCAGGAGAAAGTACAAACCTTCCAATGTTCTTTGGAGAAAATGGGTACCCTTTTAGAAACAGGCTTAGGACACCTTTGGAATAGGTCAATTGCCTCTTGGTTTGTTAAAATTAGACATGAATGTGAGAAGGATGGACAAAAGCTAATTGGATCTATAAAAGTGGGCTATCCAAAGTCAAGGCACTTAAATGTTCTAGTCTTTAAAGATTTACAAGACTGTCAGCAGTTTAATAAAAACAAAATCAGTGATTATATCAGCACTATTTTGCTCTGTCTGTTGACACAAGCCTGAGAAGTATCACTTAAGGATTAGTTCTGCCTGACTGATTTCACACCTTACCATTATCAGTGCAGGGTACCTGTCAGTTCAGCATCTTTATTTTTCTATTCATTTGTGGGATGTGGGTTTCGCTGGCTGGCCAGTTTTTATTGCTTGTCCCTCGTTGCCCTTGAGAAGGTGCCTTCTTGAACCACTGCAGTCAACCTGTAGTGTGTTGACCCACAATTACATTAGGAAGGGATTTTGATCCAACGACATCAAAGGAATGGTGGTATATTTCCAAGTCAGGATGGTGAGTGGCTTGGAGGGGAAATTGCAGGTGGTAGTGTTCCCTTGTATCTGTTGCCTTGGTCCTTTTAGATGGTGTTAAGCTTCTGGAGTGTTATTGGAGCTTCACCATCCAGGCAAGTTGGAGCATTCCATTACACTCCTGACTTGTGCTTTGTTGATGGTGGACAGACTTTGGGGAGTTTAGACATGAGTTAGTTGCTGCAGTATTCCTACCCTCTGACCTGCTCTTGTACCCATTGTGTTCATGCTGTGAGTCCAGTTGAATTTCTGGTCAATGGTAACTGCCAGGATATTGATAGTGGGAGATTCACTAATTGTTACACCATTGAATGTCAAGAGGCAGTAGTTAGATTGTCTCTTATAGGTGATGGTCTTGACCTGGCAATTGTGTGGCATGAATTTTACTTGCTACTTGTCAGTCCATGCCTGGTTATCAGTACATATACTGCTTCAGTATCTGAGTCGTGACTGGTGCTGAACATGGTGTAATCATCAGCACCATTTCTGACTTTATGATTGAGGGAAGGTCATTGATGAAGCAGCTGAAAATGGTTGGGCCATGGACATTACCCTGAAAAACTCAGCTTTAACTTTATTAACATCTTCAGGTAGTTTTGAATTTGGCTATAAATACAAATGCTCATTATATAAGAAATTAAAGGAAGTTAAATGTATTGATAGATTGGCTGAAGATTGGCATCTGTGATGGCAAGGACATTGGACAAAGCTGAAAGGAATGGTTCTCTTGGCACGTGGCTCGGTGATTAGCACTGTTCCCTCACAGCACCAGGTACCAGGATTCCATCCCAGCCTCAGGCGACAGTCTGTTGGGAGTTTGAACATTCTCCTCGTGCCTGCATGTGTGTTTGCTCTGGTTTCCTCCCACAATCCAAAGATGTGTAGGTTAGTGGATTAGGCATGGGAAGTGCAGGGTTGCTGGGATAGATAGGGAGTTGAGTCTGAGTGGGATGCTTTTCAGAGGACAGTGTGAACTCTTTGGGCCAAATAACCTGTTTCCACACTGTTGGGATTCTATGACCAAGAAATTTAATTATTTTCTTTTGCCATCATGCTAGGTTCCATCAAAGATATTGTTGATTATGGAAACCCCTTCTCTGTTAGGCACTTAGTTGTCCATTAATATTCCTGCATCCATGTGGCAAGATAGAGAGCTTTGACCTACTCTGGCAACTGTGGGATCTTCAACAGTTGTGGCAGTAGAGAGATACTACCAGTGTCAAACAGATCACATCAAAATCTCATTACCTTAACAGACTATTCAAAACTATTAATATCCATACTGAAAACCACGAAAGCTGGGGATATAGCCATACCTACAGTACACCAGATCCACAACATTGCTGGAACCTATTGAAAATAAACCCCCCAAAACAAAATTCATTTGAAGACGAAGTTTAAAAGCATTTCATTCAGTGTTTTTTTTTTGTAAAGAATGTGTCAACTGAATAGACTTGTGACCTTTAGCCATTTGGACATGTTCTGTCAGTGTAAGAATGCATCAGCGATTTGTTGAACTAGATAGTATTCATGATTTCAGAAACAGGTTTTCATTGTAACAATGGAAACGGCAAAGAAAAGAATGTAATTAAGTTAATATATAATGCTGCCACTGATTGTGGTGATATTAATACTGGACAGTAAAGGCTAAATTAGTTTCTCATCCCACACAGATGACTAATATCTCGCACAGTGATCCTCTTCCATTGTTTCATTCTGTCCCCTAGTGCCTTTCAAATACTCAAAGTAATTAAAACGTGATTTAATCACCAGTTTGATCATTTGAAACAGAGCTCAGATATTATAGTCGAACTGTTAACATAATTCCTGGGAGTTTGCAGATTTGAGCTCAACAATGTTTTCTGTGACAGATTAAGGAAAGAACAACCTGCACATGGACAGAGTTTACTAAGAGGAAGCGAATTCTGGGATGTCAGCAGGAGAGTAGGAAAGTTGAGGAATACTGAAAACATTGGGGAAGGGGAATAGTGGGGGCAGAGTAGCTAGATAGAGAATTGAAAGGAGACATGACAAAAGAAGAAAGTTGACTTGGAGAGGCAGCAAGAAAGGAAGTTTATAAAAGGCAAAGGTGGGAATAGAGTGACAGCAGCAACTTAAAACATAGATGTGAATTCATTCAGAAAGCTGAAGTTACAGACAGCTGGCTACATAGAAATGTAGCCGTGAACTGACCGTGAGCATGAAATATAAACTAGTTGGGAAATAACAGGAACGATTTAAGAACAAAATAAGAGGTCCCATGATAGCATAAATGAAAACATAGATAATTTTAATATCTTTATAAAACTCTCATAATTATATAAACCACAACAAAACAAACTCATGAGAAGTCTATTGAATAGAAAACTGTGACATCTGTCCACTCACATTCTAAAATATTTTATCAAAGGAAGTCCCAATGGTGATCTGAGTAGAATTAAGCAATAATATGATCATAGAGTCATAGATATGTACAGCACGGAAACAGACCCTTCGGTCCAACTTGTCCATGCCAACCAGATATCCCAACCCAATCTAGTCCCACCTGCCAGCACCCAACCCATATCCCTCCAAGCCCTTCCTATTCATATATCCATCCAGGTGCCTTTTAAATGTTGCAATTGTACCAGTCTCCATCACTTCCTCAGGCTGCTCATTCCAAACACATACCACCTTCTGCGTGAAAAAGTTGCCCCTTAGATCTCTTTTATATCTTTCCCCTCTCACCCTAAACCTATGCCCTCTAGTTCTGGACTCTTCAACCCCAGAGAAAAGACTTTGTCTATTTATCCTATCCATGCTCCTCGTGATTTTATAAATCTCTATAAGGTCACCCCTCAGCCTCCGATGCTCCAGGGAAAACAGCCCTAGCCTATTCATCCTCTCCCTGTAGCTCAAATCCTCCAACCCTGGCAACAGCCTTCTACATGTTTTCTGAATCCTTTCAAGTTTTACAACATCTTTCCGATAGGAAGGAAAGCAGAATTGCACGCAATATTCCAACAGTGGCCTAACCAATGTCCTGTACAGCTGCAACATGACCTCCCAACTCCTGTACTCAATACTCTGACCAATAAAGGAAAGCATACCAAATGCCTTCTTCACTATCCTATCTACCTGCGACTCCACTTTCAAGGACCTACACTCCAAGGTCTCTTTATTCAGCAACACTCTCTAGGACCTTACCATTAAGTGTATAAGTCCTGCTAAGATTTGCTTTCCCAAAATGCAGCACCTCACATTTATCCAAATTATACTCCATCTGCCACTTCTCAGCCCATGGACAGTGTGTGTTTTGAAAACCATACATATATCAAATGTATGCAGTGTAAAAGGAACCAGATTTTGTCGTCATTGTAATCATGGAATTTATAAACACTACATTCAACAATGACAAAATGAAGCTTTTAATTTTGATGATGTAACCATCAGAGTTTGAGAAATCACTTTCTCAACTATGTGACAGAAGTTGATTACAGATCTACCTCTATGCAAATAAATCTACTCAAATGATCTAAATCAATTCTTATTCAAATGGCTTATTCAAATGCCAAAATAACAGCTTCTTTGTGTGAAAAGAATTTGAACATTTCTGCAGCTACTTTAGAGAAGGTCAGTGATGGAATCTAAACCTGATTACAGGGATTGTCTCTGGACTGTTATTTAGACTGCTCGCTTAAGATTGAATATTAGATAGCACCTGAGGTGACATTATGCTTTCAGCAATACTGTCACACTTTGTATTTTCTAAGTGAAATTAATAATTGGTTAATCATAAAACAATCAAACTCAAAACACTATTTGTAAGATGGATTTTAGTTTTTCAATGATTTCAGTGAGTTTGCTATTTTAACTCCTTACATCAGCTGTGTAACTGAGATGAATTTATTTCACACCGGCAAGGGAAGAAATACTTTAAAACACCTGAAAGTTAAATTAAGATCAGTTAGGGAAAAAATGCTTGCTAATTATAATTATTTGTAAATAGTACATCAGGTGAGGATAAAAATTCAAATTAAATCGAGAGAGATTCAAAAAATAATTGGGTGCTCACAAAAGGAGAGATAAACATTACAGGAATGAGTTTCACTGCACCAAGTGGACTTTTCCCATTAGTGAGCATTTTCTTTTGCTCAGCTATTTACTATATCACAAAAGTGAAACCCTGACAGCAACTTATTGTAGGAGCTATACCCATTGCTTTTGTAGATGCCTTGTTCAGATCCAAGTTGGGCTGCAGCTCAGCATCCTTACTGGTGTTATCATTTTGCAAGACAGTTCCAAATGTTGTACAAAACTTAAAAGGTTCTGAAAGGTTTAGGTGGTTGGTGACTTCATTAAGCTCCATCCAATCTGATGATGTCACAAGGGTGGGGAAAGGCAGGCAGGTCAGGACCAGATAGTTCTCCTCATTCCTATTAATAATGTCTACCATACCAATATCATCGGCATCTGATTGCCATCGTGCAATAAACTTTAAGACAAGAGCCAGTGATTAGTACATGGAAAAGAAAGCTCACAGATGATTTAGTGATGGGAAGAAAATGTGTGTAAGAGCAAAAAAATGATAAGAGTTAGGGGCTTTTCTGGTGCAGTGGTAGTGTCCCTCCCTCTAAGCCAAAAGACTTTAGTTCAAGTCCTATGCTCCAGAGGTACACAATAGCCAAGTGTTTTAACAGCTGGTTAGAAAATATCTGAATCAAGAGTCACTTGTCATTAGGCTACATAGTCGTTTTCCTCAACTGCCAGAGCAAGCCTTGCAGGGAAGCAGAGAGTAACTGCTCTTGAGATTAGGTTGCATTTGACAGATTGTGGCATCAAGAATCCCTTGCAAGTGGGAGTCAGTGGGAATCAGAGGGAAAACTCTCCACTGATTGGCGTTACGCCTTGCACAATGGAAGATTTTGTGATGTTGGCAGTCAGTCATCTCAGTCCCAGGACATTGTGACTGAGTTCTTCAGGGTTGTGTTCTATTGTTATAGGAAGCTGACTGACATCTTCAGCTGCACATCATGACCTTCCTTCCATCACAAGATCAAATGAAGGGATGTTCACTGATGGTTACACAATATTAAATGCTATTCATGACTCTCAGCTACTGAAAACAGTCAATGTCCAAATTCAGTCCTTATTCACGAGAGGTTAGAAGAATGAGCTACAATCTCAGTGAAACATAAAAGATTCTGAAAGGGATTGATAGGGGAGCTGCTGAATGATTGTTCTTGCTGGTTGAGGAACAAGACACAAGTTGCTGAAAAGGGACCAATCATTTGAGACCGAGAAAAGGAGAAATCATTTAATTTAGAGAGTCATGAACATATGGAAATTTCTACCACAGAATTGTGAATGTTTAATCACTTAATGCATTTAAGGCAAAGATAGATTTCTAATCTCAGGGAATCAAGGGATACAGGCAATGGGTAGAAAGTTAGAATGAGTTGAAGCCCCAGATCATATTAAATAGAGACAGTTTGGCAGGACACAGAACATAGAACAGTACAGCACAGGAATAGGCCCTTCAGCCCACGATGTCGTGCTGACATGACACCAAATTAAACTAATTCCTTCTGCCTGTCCTTGGTCCATATCCCTCCAATCCTTGTATATTCACATGCTTACCTAAAAGTCTCATATTAAACACCTTTATCGTATCTTACTCCACCAACACCCCTGGCAGCTTGTTCCAGACTTCTACCACTTACAGTGTAAAAACACCTTCCCTCACATCTCCTTTGAATTTTCCCCCTCTCAACTTAAATGCATTCCCCTATTTTGAGACATTTCAATTCTGGGAAAAAAATTGGAACTGTCAACCCTATCTATGCATGTCATAAATAGATTTCTATCAAGTCTCCCCTCAGCCTCTGCCACTTTATTGTCTTTTACTGCATCTTTCTTTTCATAGGTTTTAGAACAGAAGATTGTGAGGAAAAGAGCAACTCTTCATTAATAGCGATTCAACCCAACATGTCACTAAGTGCATGAGATAGACCTTGACTTTGAACAAGAGGATAAAGGCATGATAGCTAATTGGAAGTCACTTTACACTTTGAGTTTTATCCCCATTTCTAAAAATGGCAATTTAGATACTGATTTTGATAGCTAGTTTTGAGAAGATTTGTAACTCAGGTTGAGGTTTTGAATGTAAGTTTGCTCGTTGAGCTGGAAGGTTCATTTCCAGACGTTTCATTACCCTACTAGGTAAAATCTTCAGTGAGCCTCAGGCCAAGCACAGCGGATAAGTCCTGTTTTCTATTTATTTGCTTGGGTTTCTTTGGGTTGGTGATGTCATTTCCTGGTATGATGTTATTTCCTTGGATGAAGTCACTTCCTGTTCCTTTTCTAAGGGGGTGGTAGATGGGATCAAACTCGATGTGTTTGTTGATAGAGTTCCGGTTGCAATGTCCTGCCTCTAGGAATTCTCGTGCATGTCTTTGTTTGACTTGTCCTAGCATGGATGTGTTGTCCCAGTCGAAGTGGTGTCCTTTCTCATCTGTATGTGAGGATACTAGTGAGAGAGGGTCATGTCTTTTTGTGGCTAGTTGGTGTTCATGTATCCTGGTGGCTAGTTTTCTGCCTGTTTGTCCAATGTAGTGTTTGTTACAGTCCTTGCATGGTATTATGTAAATGACATTAGTTTTGCTTATTGTCTGTATTGGGTCTTTCAAGTTGATTAGCTGCTGTTTTAGTGTGTTGGTGGGTTTGTTGGCTACCATGATGCCAAGGGGTCTGAGTAGTCTGGCAGTCATTTCAGAGATGTCTTTGATATAGGGGAGAGTGGCTCAGGTTTCTGGGCGTGTTTTGTCTGCTTGTTTGGGTTTGTTGCTGAGAAATCAGCAGACTGCATTCATTGGGTACCCATTCTTGTTGAATACATGAGAAAAGGAACAGGAAGTGACTTCACCACAGGAAATAACATCACCAACCCAAAGAAACCCAAACATATAAATAGAAAGCAGGAATCTTCAGCATTGCCTTGCCTGATGCCCACTGAAGATGTTACCTAGTAGAGTAATGGAACGTCTAGAAATGAACCTTGCAGCTCAACGAGCAAACCTACATCCAAAACTGATTTTAATGTCCTCCTAAAGTCAAGATCCGTTCTTGTGAGGTTTTTTTTAAGATGCTAAAGACTTGAAAATCAAGAGTTGTTTTAAATGTCAGTTATATTTTTGATCATAAAAGGTGCGATTACAAATAGAGACACGATGTATTCATTTTGTCCAGTCCATTTATAAACCAGCTTGTCACAATCATTTGGTCTCATTTTTACTCGAAATTACTGCAGTTTCTGTCAAACAATCAGGACAGTGTTTATTTTCTAGCCTCCCAGTATCCACTGTGAGATAAAAATAACAACCATATAATTCATTTCACTAAAATTACCAGTAATTTAGAGAAACTTGCTATTACCTGCAGACAGTTGTAGCAACTGACAAGTTATTCAGTCATGAATCATAAAGTTAGTACCATCCTTCATTAAGGCTGCCCGAGCAATGTTGCAATTTATATGTATCTATTCAGTTCAACACAAGACTCTCACTTCGTACAATAATCAATGAGGCCAGGTTGCACACAGATTCTAGGAGGCATAAATAATTACTCTCAGGGCACGTTAATTTTTCAAAAAGCACAGTATGGACTTACAGTACCATTTAAAGGAAAGTTTTCTGAATATTGCTTATAAGGTAATCATCATTTATTGATTTCCTTTGTAAAGAAGTTAAGATTGATGGTCTGGGAGAACAAATAATGAAACAGTGAGGGAACTATTGAAATAGATTTCCCACTTCCTGCTTCACGTTATAGCTACCATTCGTCTCCCAGTATTTTTAACCGTTACCAACAATTTGTAAAATATTGATAGTAAAGTGGAAGGATAGTTTCGAGAGCTTATAAGAATTATGCAACAAGATAGAATTTCTATTGTGGTTCAGAATGTGAGCCTCAGGAAAAGTTAGGACAGAAAATGAACAGGACTCACATGGAAAATCTATCCCGTGAGATGTGTGTTGAAGTCCATTTTTTCTGTATCTGAGGCAGATACTGAGTTGGCAGCTGTGGAGAAGTAGTCACTGAAGAATTGTAACAATCAGGAAACATAATAATGTGGCGGATGGAACATTCATTAGTGCCCAGGAAATAGCTTTGGGCTTATTCTATAGGTCAATCTGAACATTCAAAGCTTATTGAATAGTCGATTTGTTGCAGGTTGTGGAGATGGAAGGTTTCTGCATTCAGGCTCCTAGGCAGTCAGGTATTTAGCAGGGATAAAACAGGCAGAAGGCACCATCACAAAAATAGTGTTGCCATATCAGAGTCTGAGCATTTTAAATTCTGAAGTCTTACAAACAAATGAATATATTGACATTCATGGGCAAGAAAAGCCCTGGAGTGTGGGGCTTAGAAGAAACCTGCGAACTATCAAAAGTTTAGTCACTTGTAAGTTGAACTATGTTGATATAGATGAGTTAAGAACAGGAAAACTTGCTATTGAATTTCTTCAAGAGTGTATTAAATCCAAAATTGTGCCAGTTACATTTCCAAATCTCCTACAGTCCCTATGTCAACAAATCAGCACTCTCTTCTCATGCACTATAAAATGTTGATTTTCCCCTTAAATTGATATTCTTTGAATTGTCCTGATGGGTACAAGATGAAAATGCAAAACAAAATAGGTTTCTTTCAGTAGTCTTCAAGGTCCATACCACTATTACTAAAACCTTTATTTTGTCTGTTTGAAATTGTGGTATATTGGGGTTTTATTCTCTTAGATTTATCTGGGATTTTAAATAGTGTCCTTTAATGCAACGTAGCCAGATTGCAGCTTACGTTTGGTGGTCTAGTCTGGGATCATTGTAGATTATAACAGGAGTGTTCAGCTAAATGCCCAAGACTGTTAACTGTTTTACAAGTTCAGGAAACCTGCTTTCAAAGTTGAGGGTATTTTCTTTTATGTTACTTACTCACTGAGGCATGCTATCTGAATTTGATCGGTAATTTGAAACCCTTGCCTTTCCTTAACTCTTGTTTCTCTCATTTCCTTGTTGCAATTCCCAGTAGAAAGATTTACTTTTTAATGGGTAGCACACAATGTTGGAGAGGGATTTTAAATAGAGTCTGAATCCCACACTCAATAGCACAAATCAATCTTTATTCAGGGCTCTTTACCAATGCAGCATCAGAGAAATCGCTCAGAAATTCTGCGTTTCCTAATAAAGTACAATATATTTATACATTCTGTGTTACAATAATTACCATACAACAATGACATCAATGCGTGCCATCTCCCCTCTGACCTACGCATCCTATCCTGTGAACACACAATCAAAGATTGACAACTTGCAGGCTCGAAGGGCAGAATGGCCTACTCCTGCACCTATTGTCTATTGTCTATTGTGATGTTTTCAAACCCCCTATCACCTGTCCCTTGACTCTTACAATACATATTATTGACCATATTCCAACACTAAGTCTTATGTCCCTTCACAAACATTTGCCAGCTGCCATTGTTACCAAAGTTCTCCAGTGATGTTTATCGAAACTATTCTCCGTGTCCAAGGCTGATTGCCTACAGAAATCTAATTAAATTCCCCAATGTCTAATACATTTAAACTCCTATTACTACACAAATACATGTCTACTCTAATATGCAATTATAATTATTTAAACAGCCTCATCTAAAGTGGATCAAGCTTTCCTTTTCTAGTTCATATAAGAATAAGAAATTTTAAATTAGACAGTTTTCATCTGAGCTGCCTGATCAGAGTTTTTACAGTCTGCATTCTAGCCCTATTGTACTAACACTCAGAAGTATCGCGTTCTCTGTCTGTAAAGGCCATGATTTGAGCCAAATGAAATGCTGCCTCAGTTACAAGTTTCTTTGACCAGTTAGAAAATGATATGCCACCATTATGTGTCACATACAGTCACAGACAGCCACAACATGCAGTCTCCGATTCTGTGCTGGCTACCTGCTTAATTACCAACTTCAAGACCATTTTGGTCAAGAAATTAGCCAGCAGCATTTCCACACTGTAAGTAATCTAAGACTTTGCTGCTAAATCCAGCTGTACACTCCCTTGGTGCTTATCGCACACAGACTGACTGCTCACTAGGGCCAGACTCCATTCAAATGAATTCACCTAGTCATGGTTCACATTGCAAATTGTATCACCCTCAAGAGCTCATGAAATGGCTTTAGGAACATGAGGGGGATGACATATAGAAAAATTATGTTGCTGATTGAAAATTGTTATTTTACATCTGCTTTCAGAATACGCAGGCAATACTGACAAGACTAAATTTAATTACAATTTCTTGATCATCCAGGGCAAGTTGGCCTTCCATTTGAAATGATTGTGCCCCAATAGCATTTTTGCTTCCATTACGGTATTATAAGAAGAGAGATTTCCAGGGTTATGACTATGATACTGTGAAGCAATGATGAAATATGTCCAAATCAGGATGTGTATGACTTAACTTTGAAGAAGGAGGATGTAGGTACAGTATAGGGAAGAGGGCTATGAGGTTCTTGAACAGTTTGACAAAGGGAGTGTGGAGATGTTAAGACTTTGGTGGCCATAAAAAAAATGGACAAATCCCTAGGTCTGGAGATGTTTATCCCAAGCTGCTGTGTTAGATGACAGAGACATTGAGCCAAATTTTTAAATCATCTCTAGCCACAAGGAGAGATGCCAGGGGATGGAGAGCAGCTAATGTGGTTCCACTTCTCAAGAATGGTGGTAAAGATAAACAAGAGAATTACAGACAAGTGAGTCTCATATTAATGGTAGAGAAACTATTGGAGAAAATTCGGAAGAAAATTAATCTCTACTTGGAGAAGCAAGGTTGAACCAGGGGTAGTCAACATGGCTTTGTCACGGGGAGGTCATGCCTAACAAATTTTACTGAATTTTGAGGTATTGACCAGGTGTGCAAATGAGGGTAGTTGGTGTAGTTTAAATGGATTTCATCAAAACCTTTGACAAGGCCTCACATGGGAGAATAATAGAGAAGGTAACTTGGCAAATCGGATGGAAAATTGACATGGTGAGGAGGCAGAAGGTGGTGGTAGAAGGCTGCCTGTATGATTGGATCCAACGGCATTCTACAGGAATCATTCTGGGTCCATTGTAGTTATAGATTGGTCATGTGGCTGACAATGAAGAAGATCGTCTTTGGTTACAGGAGGACATGAATGGGTCGGTCATTTAGACAAATGGAATTTAACCCTGAAATATAGAAGAAGTAACAAAACCAGGAAGTACTCCATGAATGACAAGACAGTGGGAAGTTTGTGGGGTGCTTATCCACACATCCCTTAAAGGTGGCAGAACAGGTTAATACCATAGTTAAGAAGGCACACAGGGCATTTTCCTCATGGCATAGATTATAAGAGCAAGAAGGTTATGTTGGAGCTATACAGGACTGTGGTGAGGTTACAGCTGGAGTACTATGTGCAGTTCTGGTGACTGCATTATAAGATGGATGTGATTACACTGGCAGAGATGCAGAGGACATTCAACAGGATGTTGCCTGGAATAGAGCAAGTTCAGCATAAAGAGAGGCTGGATAAGCTCAAGTTGTTTTCTTTAAAACAGAGAAGACTGAGAGAGGACCTGTTGAGGGTTATAACATTATGACGGACATGGATAGCTTGATAGAAAGGAGCTGTTCCCCTTGGTTGAAGGGTCAGCAACAATCAGGTGTAATTTAAAAAGGTGAAAGGCAGGAAATTTACAGGGAATTGAGGAAAGTAATTTTCAGCCAGAGGGTGTTGGGAGTCTTGGAAACATTGCCTGGGAGGGTAGTTGAGGTGGGAAATATTGCAACTTTTAAAAAAGGTTGAGCACTTGAAATGTCATAATCATTCAAGGCAATTGCCCAAGTCCTGGAAAGTAGGGCTATTATAGATTTGGAGTGGATCTTTTCAGTACAAAGTCAATTGGCCAAAGTGCTCTTCTCTTGTGTATGATTCTATAATTCTATGACTTGGAGCAGATAATAGTACGATAAAATGTAGACCTTTTAAAGTATCCCCTCTCAATACAATATCTCTAATTTAATCTGCAGTCCAAAGAAAACAAAAAAAATCACGACACTAAGTGGGTGTTAAATTACACCATTGATGTTTTGTCGCCAATTTATGGCACTATGTAATTCATGTCAACCAAAGTCAAGCCAATAAGAAATCAAAAAAACTTGCAAACGACAGGCTGTAATAAAAAAAGCATCATAGTACTTATGTTATTGGACTAGTAGAGGTCTTGGCAAAAGAGCCAACCACATGAGTTCAAATCTCACCATGGCAACTAGGGAATTTAAATTCAGTTAATTAAGTAAACCTGAAATAAAATGGCACTATCACTGATAGCAGCCACAAAGCTGCTGGATTGTTGTGAAAGTCTCTGGATTAGTGATGCTGGAAGAGCACAGCAGTTCAGGCAGCATCCAAGGAGCAGCGAAATCGACGTTTCGGGCAAAAGCCCTTCATCAGGAATAAAAGCTGTCTGGTTCTTCCAAATGTCCTTTAGTGAAGGAAAATTTGGGCTATTTGAAACTCTAAACCCATAGCAATGTGGTCAGTCCTTAAATAGCCTCTTTTGTAGCCTGGAATTAAAGCCACTCAATTGTATTAAGGGTAGCAGCTCACCAAAACATTCTCAAAGGCAATTTAAAAGTTACATTGCTCACATGTCAATGCTCATGTCCCAAGATCAAATAAAAATAATTCAGAAGTTAGAGCATACTCCAAAGTTATTATCATCCCTTCAATCAAGACAAAAATAATGGCTTGCACGTTGATCCAATTGACAATATTTTGACATGTTACTAATCCATTCACATCCAACATAACATTTGATTGTGTGGCATTGTAAAGACAATTTCAACTGAGAATGCCAAAAACACAATGTAAACTGGAAAACTTAATCTACCAGCTCTCCTGAAGGACTAAATGGACAGGTAACAATTACTGACCCAAGTATGAGTACTGAATGAATCTCAGCAGCATAACGTCTCAATTCAAGTCCAGCTGTGTAAATGATACTATATCATGTGTGTAGATTTGTAAAATGATGTTACTGCGCAGTCAGCTGCCAGTCTGGCTAATGATTGAGGCAAAATCTGTCAAGAATAGCTGTGCTGAATAGAAGTGTCATTGGAAAAGAAAAAACAATTCACTCAAGTGGGCTCCACTGTACTGACAGATGAAGCCAACAATGTTTGGCTCATAGTTCCTGAAATCCATCAAGTTATGTTTACATCATTCCAAAACCCACACTGGTGGAATTGACCCACGCATAGGTCCAAACACAGCAATGTGCAATTTGAAAGTAAATCTGTTGGTGTTTCTAACGGTGCGATATCAAATCAATTACAAAGTACTTGGTTGGGAAAGACCAGGCCAACTTTGTACCTTATGGTTTTGTTTTAAATTATTGTCATCCATGGTCTGGAAAATGGTACAGTTTTATAGAATAAACAAACACTTTCAATGTTTAACATTTGTAGTACTCAATAAATTTACAGAGAGCAATTATTTGAAATCTTTGTTTTTATAGGATTTGTACAAATCAGTTGTGTTTTACAGTTTACACAACTCTCAGATCGTATTTTGTTATCTCATTCTCCTCTCATTAGCTGCATCTAATTGGTACAGTAAAATGGTTTGTATTCACACCAAGCAAGAAGGGAGATATTATCAGTGTTGTCAATTTGCAAGATGTGCAGATTCTAATAGCCAGGAATGAATGCCCTGAGTCACAGGAACTTGTATTTATGCTTAAAACATCAAAGCTGCCAGATTAAAACCAAGCCTTCAGGGAGAACCTTTAAACATAGGCAGGCTGAGAATGTCGAACCAGCTGCCACATGGATTATTGGTTGAAGCAACAGTATAGAAACACTGAAGGAGAGGCTTAGTAGAAGCACAACATGAAAGAAAAGGAGGAGAGAATTATGGGGACAGAGCAGGAAGAAATTATTTAAGTGACAGGAGAGTTGTATCAGCTGATTTCTTTAATCAATTTATTTAATTTTTAAGATGTGGACATCACTAGCAAGGCCAACATTTAATCCCCCATCTTTAATTGTCCTTGAGAAGTTGATGGTGAGCTACTTTGTTGAAGTACTGTGTCAATCTAGTGAGGGTAAACTCATAGTACTGTTCAGAAGGGAGTTCCAGGGCTTTGATTCAGAGATAGTGAAGAAGGGGTTATTAAAATAATTCCACAGAGTCCGGTATCCTGTCACCAAATCACCCTTTATTTACATGTGGAGAGTCCTTGACACTGATCGAGCTCCCTCTGAGCCAGCCCTCAGAGTGAACAGGATGTCTGACATTCCTGTTCATGTCTGTCAGCCAGGGCTCCCTGATTAGACCAGATTAACAACCCCAATCAGGGAACTCATTCTATCAGATCCAGCTGGCTGACCTCATTACAATCACTACAGCCGTATATTTCCAAACACTGTCAAATTCTGTGAAATGACCCTTTTCTGCATGAAGAGTTCTATGTACTGTATGTACTCTTATATAGGTCAGTCTCATATATAAGTTGACCCCTTATTTTTGGCCAAAAATATCTTGTATTTTCTATATATCTTATGTATAATTCGACCCAGCATCTTCACAGTTACAGATCAACATTTATGAGTCAGTGTGCCTGCCCGTTGCATTCTGCTCTGGCTTAGCAGTCTGTTGGCCGTACCGCTCCTTCCAGGTCTTCCAGTCAGCCAGCCATCACGCTCCGCTCCAGGTTTTCAGAATTACTATAATGGTACAACTGTACAGGGCAACTAGTTTACCATGGCTCGAACATATTACGGTAATGTTCCAAAACCAGGGACCAGGGGGCTGCCAAGAAGGTAAATTTCCCATTTTATCTATTTTGTAGATAAATATTCATCCCCTCAAAAACAATACTTTGTGTATAAGTCGACCCCCTAATTTCAGAATTTAAAAAGTCTTCAAAATTCAACCTATACGCAAGTATATATGGTAGTTCTTTTAAACAGATTGGTGAAAACTTACCTGCAGAAATGTAGCACTATATCTCAGTAGCAAAAACACAAACAGCGAATGAGTAAGGTTCAAATGATCTGAATATAGAGAATGTTCTGACTATATATAGATCAATAAATGATGCTGGAAGAGCAGCACCACTAATCCAGAATCTGGTTTCCAGCATCTGCAGTCATTGTTTTTACCTAGATTAATAAATGGTCCATTACTTGGGACAGAACAGTATTGGCAATTTATTGTACATCTGCTGTGTGAAAGTCAAAATTTACAGCAATAACACCCTGGGTTAGTCATTGGAAAAATAAAAATAGGAAAATTATTTTCAAAATGGTTCATGACAACTAACTATTCTGAAGCCTTGGAAAAACTGCTAGAGGATCTTTCGCCTGCCAGGCATATGTAAGAGTAAGAAACAAGTTGGTTTAAGGTTATTTGAGAATGGCACTGTAAAAATAGGAACAAGAGAACAGCAGTAAGCCATTCAGCCCATCAAGGCTGCCATACTATACTATGATGTGGAGGTGCCACTGTTGGACTGGGGTGGACAAAGTAAAAAATCACACAACACCAGGTCATAGTCTAACAGGTTTATTTGGAAGCACCAGCTTTCGGAGCACTGGTCCTTCATCAAATGGTTGTGGAACAGGATCACTGATGAAGGAGCAGTGCTCCAAAAGCTAGTGCTTCCAAATAAACCTGTTGGACTATAACCTGGTATTGTGTGATTTTTATACTATGCTAGACCATGGCTGATTATCTCCTTAATGCGAGGAGAAAGTGAGGACTGCAGATGCTGGAGATCAGAGCTGAAAATGTGTTGCTGGAGATAGTCAGGCAGCATCCAAGGAGCAGGAGAATCGACGTTTCGGGCATAAGTCTGAAGAAGGGCTTCTTGTAAGAGTACTGTTGTCAGACAGACCTATGGATTCAGGTACATAGTTCTTTGAAAGTTGCATCACAAGAAGACAGGATGGTTAAGAAAGCACACTTGCCTTTATTACTCTTACCATTGAGTTAGGAGTTGGGATGTCATGTTGAGATTGTACAGGACATTGGTGAAGCTACTTTTGGAGTGCTGTGTACAGTTTTGGTCGCCCTGCAATAGGAAGGATATTATTAAATTGGAGAGGGTTCAGAAAAGATTTACCAGGATTAGATTAGATTCCCTACAGTGTGGAAACAGGCCCTTCTGCCCAACAAAACCACACCAACCCTCCAAAGAGCAATTCACCCAGACCATCCCCCCCTGACTAATGCACCTAACCCTACAGGCAAGTTAGCATGGCCAATTCACCTAAACTGCTGTGCTCTTCCAGCAGCACTAATCCAGAATCTGGTTTCCAGCATCTGCAGTCATTGTTTTTACCTCGTTGAATTCACATCTTCGGACTGTGGGAGGAAACCGGAGCACCCGGAGGAAACCCACGCAGACACAGAGAGAATGTGCAAACTCCACACAGACAGTTGCCCGAGGCAGGAATTGAATCCGGGTCCCTGGCACTGTGAGACAGCAGTGCTAACCACTGAGCCACCGTCCCGCCCCTGGGACTGATGCTGGGACTGGAGGGTTTGAGCTTTTCATTTTTCGCCAGTATATAAGAGGTTGAGGGGTGACCTTAGAGGTTTATTAAAACATGACGGCCATAGATAAGGTGAATAGCAAAGATATTTTCTTCAGGATGGGAGAGTTCAAAGCTAGATGGCATATTTTTAAGGTGAGAGGATAAAGGTTTAAAAGGGACCTAATGGGCAACTTTTTCAAACAGAGAGTGGTTCATATGTGGAATGAATAGCCAGAGGAAGTGATAGATGCAGGTCAAGTTACAAGATTTAAAAGTCATTTGGATAGGTACATGAATAGGAAAGGTTTGGATGATTATGGATCAAATGCAGGAAAGTGGGACTAGTTTACTTTGGGAAAGTTGCTCCGCATGGACGAGTTGGACTGAAGGTTGGGTTTCCGTGTCACATGACTATGACAATCCTGCCATTCCAGGAATTAACCTGATGAGTCACTGTTAAATTCTTTATTTGTCAACTGTGTTCTTTTTTTAAGATACATTAACTGTACACAATACTCTAAGGTGAGGTCTAACCAATGCAATATATTTGTACTTCTGCATTCAAATTGTCTGAAAATGAATGCCAAAATATTGTTTCCTTTCTAATTACTTGCTGCTCCCGCATGCTAACATTTTGTGGCTTATGGACAAACACACAGATCCTTTTAGACTTCACACTTATTCACAGCATATTCCATCTGCCATGTTCTAACCTGTTCATCAAGATTGTTCAAATTCTCTTGGAACTTCCTTGCATCGTCCTCATTATTTACATTCCCATTCTTAGAAATAAGTACTTATTTCATCCTTTTTACAGATCCAAAACACATGCCAAGAAAATCAAACTTTACAAAGGTTTGACCCCTTTGAGATTGGTGCCAGAAATTAAAGCATTGCTAGACTAAGTAAGATGTTGTTTAGACATGGTTTCCGCCTGATGTCTTCTCCTAGATGGGCGAAAGAAGATGCCCCTCCTCCTGCCAGCCTACTCTACCTATAATGCAACATAGAGTCATAGAGATGTACAGCATGGAAACAGACCCTTTGGATAACGACCATGCGGACCAGATATCCCAACCTAATCTAGTCCCACCTGCCAGCACCCGGCCCATATCCCTCCAAACCCTTCCTATTCATATACCCATCCAAATGCCTTTTAAATGTTGTAATTGTACCAGCCTCCACCACATCCTCTGGCAGCTCATTCCATACACGTGCCACCCTCTGTGTGAAAAAGTTGCCCCTCTGGTCTCTTTTATATCTTTCCCCTCTCACCATAAACCTGTGCCCTCTAGTTCTGGACTCCCCGCCCCCAGGGAAAAGACTTTGTCAATTTATCCTATCCATGCCCCTCATGATTTTGTAAACCTCTATAAGGTCACCCCTCAGCCTCCAACACTCCAGGGAGAACAGCCCCAGCCCCATTTCAAATCGTCCAACCCTGGCAACATCCTTCTAAATCTTTTCTGAACCCTTTCAAGTTTCACAACGTCTTTCTGATTGGAAGGAGACCAGAATTACACACAAACTTTCAACAGTGGCCTGTGCAGCCGCAACATGACCTCCCAAATCCTGTATTCAATACTCTGACCAATAAAGCAGAGAATTGGTGAGACAGTGGGATGGGGGACAATTTCTACTCTGCATGACAGCATTAACTACATCAGTCTTCACTAACCATTGTCAAAGTGCACCACACTTTTGGGGATATGGAACCATTAACTTGCATAACGTTATACCCATTGCACAAACCATCAGTAAACAATGCGAGTAATGTAACAAGTCACTTATTCCGTCAAAATTAATGCACCCATATATTTGGGCACATGTTCCTACAACCCAGTCTCAATTTCAGCAAAAAAAAGTAGACTTCAAGCAAAAGGGGCAAGTCTATTATAATGGATAAAAAAAACTATTAACTTGAGGGACAATCCTGTAATAATCCATGCCCATTCCTGTACTGATACACACTCTGAATAAGAAGAGTGGTCCACACTTTGTATAATAAGTCATGCCTGAGGTGCAAGAGGATCCAGAGGTGACTAAAGAGCTAATTATGGAATTAGGAGATCCACTTTGCATTCTAGAGTATGCTGAAGTTCCAAAGGTGATGAAGTAATGTGTAACTGACTAAACCTTCTCTCTTATATAAACGGAACATAGGTACATGAGACCTTTCAGCACCCCAAGCATGTTTCACCATTCAGCAACCAATTCCATTGACCCTCCTTTGCCCCATATCCATTAATACAATTGGTTAAAATCTATCAGTCTTAGTTTTAAAATGACCAATTAATCTAATATTAATTACCATTTGCAGAAGAGAGTTCCAAATACAAATCCTTCCCAAACGTTCTACACTGCAGATTGTAGACCCTAATCTACAACCAGCAGCAATTTTTTTTTTGCCATCTACCTTACCTGTTCATCTTTAACATCTTGCAAAGTTTGATCAGATCATCCCATAATCTTCTAAATTCTGAATACAATCGCACTCTGCATAAATGTAACTATTAGCCCAAATACCATTTCAGTAAATTCACACTGCACCCTCTCCAAGTATGACCCTCCTAAGGACCGGTGCCCAGAGTTATTCCCAGGAGTTTTATGATTGAAAAATGACTTCCAGTCATCGTATTTTTGACAATTATGATGCTTGTTTGACTCCAGCAGTTTTTACTTATGTGAGACGTCTCCCATTTTCTAAACCAGCACATTTTATTTTGAGTCGTTTTAAACGATGCTTCAATTGCTGTTCTCATTTAGCCAACTCTTTGTCGCACTCAAAAATCTCAGATTTCCTTATAAACTTGAGTCAACCATTTCCCACAGTCAGTATCCCTCAC
The DNA here is from genome assembly GCF_037043375.1 of Chiloscyllium plagiosum. Taxonomy (NCBI): domain Eukaryota; kingdom Metazoa; phylum Chordata; class Chondrichthyes; order Orectolobiformes; family Hemiscylliidae; genus Chiloscyllium; species Chiloscyllium plagiosum. The sequence goes on along the minus strand of NW_028270157.1, from coordinate 22,893,008 downwards.
TATAAAAGTCACCTTTCTTACTCAGAACTCTGATCTCAATTTCTGTTTCATAAAGATTAGAACGTCTCCCACTCAATCCTCCTCCGAAATATCATGATTCAACTGTAACATGGTAAATATCAATCCTTGTTTAGACCTCTTCATAGAGGTACCATACTTTTATATCATGTTCAAATTCAACGGCATTTTTAGTTATATTTGCTGGTGTATTTTCATTATTTCAGGTGGCTTCAACAACAGTGACTAGCAACTTTAATGTAGCAAACATTCTGTGAAGTGCTGTACAAAAGCATTATCAAGCAGAATTTGATACAATGGGATGTGGGCATCACTGGATGGACCAGCATTTATTACCTGCCCAGAGGGGAGTTAAGAGTCAACTACATTGTTATGGACTGGTGTCAACTGCAGGCCAGACCAGGTAAGGAAGGCAGATTTCCTCCCCTAAAAGGACTTCAGTGAATAAGGTGACCACAGTTATGTAGGGGGTGTTAGTTAGCATGGACAACCAGTTTGTAATCAGAGTCAAGATTGCAAAGTTTGCACAGATGCTGCCTGACCTGCTGTGCTTTTCCAGCACCACTCTAATCTTGACTCTGATCTCCAGCACCTGCAGTCCTCACTTTCGCTTTTCAACTAGTTTGTGATGCAGAGTGATGTTAACAGCATAGGTTCAATTCTTGCACCAACTAAGATTATAATGAAAAATTTTCCTTTCCAACCTTTCCCCTCATTCAAGGTGCGGTAACCCTCAGGTTAAACTGCAACTAGTCATCTCTCTCTAATGAGGGAGCAGCCAGATGGTCAAATAGGACTACATTGACTTTACTTTTAATTAAATAGTCACAATTAGGCTAGTTCCAGATTTTTATTGTGGATTCAGATTTCACCATCAGCCATGGTGGGATTTAAACCCATATTCCCAGAACCATTGTCAGATTCTGGATTACCCATCCACTGATATTACCACTGCACCACTGCTCCACCAGACCATTGAGCCTACTCCCCTGTTTAAGAATATCATTGTTCTTCTGATTGCAATCTTAATGCCACTTTCTGCCACTTGCCTTAACTCTGGGCTCCGTGGTTAACAAAAAATCTGCCTAAGTCTTGAATGTATTCAACAGCCTTGCCTTATTGGTTCACTGTGGAAGAGAATTCCAAAGACTAACAATCCTCAGAGAAGAAATCCCATCTCAAGTGGATGAGCCCTTTCTTTAAGTGTTCCCTGAGTCTGTTTCCTCGCAGAGGGTAGATGCTAACAGAATATTCCCTCATCAAGTCACCACAGAATCTTACATTTCAATAAGATCACCTCTCATTCTTTGCAACTCCAATCTCCAACATCTTTCACAAAGCTCTTTTTTGTAAAAAAAAAGGCCTCTGATGAGCCACAAAATGTTTTACTGCTTTAAATCGTGCTCATGGGTGCAAGTCATTGTTGTATTGACATGACTTACAGGCAACTATCAGGAGGAGGCTTCATTGTGGAATAAGAAGGGACAGTGATGCTTACATTCAGTAAGCTTCTTACTTTTCTCTTCAGATAAGCTTAGGCCTTAGTTTCCTGAATACACAGTACATAAGACAAAAAGAGTCTAACACAGCCCACCATTTGTGGGTTAGAGATGCTTACCCTCTGAAAGGGGTACAAAGTACCCCATTTTCAAAGCCACTTTGAAATCAAAGATGACTTCACACAAGTATGTCCCCAAGACCATAGGAAATTGACTTTTAAAAATCAAATGAATGGCTTTATTTGGGTAGAGATTCAGATATTCCTAAGGACAGAAGAAAACAGCACTCCACGCTCAAAAAATTAGAACACTCAAACTCAAAAAATAAATATGTACAATCAAAAATCACATGCCCGAAGCAGAAAACATAATCTCCAAGCCTTTCGTACCACTTCCATCCAATTAAATAGCTGCCAGTGCTTGCTATGGGTCAATTGGGCTGGACAATGCACCAATGATTGTTTGCACTAAAAGACAGGGATGTCTTACTTCAGAATGTTGCACCAGTTAGGTAAACCCCAGGGAGGGGGTGGGGAGAGATACAGGTTTGCCATTCAGTGCTGGGATGGTGATTTTTATCTGAGAGAGCCGTCTGTGTACTACAACCTGCTATAAAAGGAACAATGGCCACACTGTATCCCACTGAAAGGTCACCAAATCTCTCCACCTGGCAGCAGACTGAACAGATGGGAACAAATTACAAATGAAGTGTCACCCTCCAAATGGCCATCTGCAGTTGGCCTTCCCACTGCCATACCACTTTGTCAAAGACAGGAAAACACTGGCTACCTTGGTGCCTTCCCACACTAAGGCAATCCAAAGATGTGCAGGTCAGGTAAATTGGTCATGCTAAATTGCCCGTAGTGTTAGATACGTTAGTCAGAGGTATTGGGTCTGGGTGGGTTACTCTTCAGAGGGTCAGTGTGGACTGGTTGGGCCAAATGGCCTATTTGCACACTGTAGGGAATCTAGTATAATCTAAGCTATTTTGCCACCTTTCCTGCTACTGTGCCATTGCTAATGGGTGCAGAAAATTCCAGCTCAGGTTTCTGAATTCACAATTTGCCAATAGTTTTTTTTTAAATCAGCAGCATGGCAGCAGGCTTGTATTCATAATTATGATTAGACCACTATTATTCTGCCACAGAAAGTGTTTGAAGCCAAAATATTGAATGCTATCAAGATTGAGTTAAACATAGGGTAAGATGATTAAAACATGTTTTAAAATATTGGGCAGCATTGTGGCTAGCACTGCTGCCTCACAACACCAAGGACCCAGGTTCAATTCCAGCCTCGGATGACTTTCTGTGTGGAGTTTGCACATTCTCCCCCTGACTGTGTGGGTTTCCTCTGGTTTCCTCCACAGTGCAAACATGTACAGGTTAGATGGATTGGCGCTTGCTAAATTGCCCACAGTGTCCAGGAATGTGTAAGCCAGTTGAGTTAGCCATGGGAAATGCAGCGTTGCAGGGGTAGGGCAAGTGGGGGTGGGGTGGGCATGGGTCTGGGCAGGATGCTCTTTGGAGGGTCAGGGTGGACTGAATGGGCTGAATAATCTACTTCCACACTGTAGGGATTCTATGATAGTTCTTCAGGCTAAAGGGAGAAAGCAAGAACAGGATATTGAGCTAGATGATTGGCCATAGTCAAATTGAATGGTGCAGAGGTTCAAATAGCCTAGTCCTGCATCGAGCTTCTATGATCCCAATTTGGATTACTGAATCAATTTAAAATCAGTCAGGTTTTACAGATCATTTGATGCTGCCAAATTATTCAATCCAGTGTCTTCACTCAGGAGATAATGGAGATACCCTGACAGGTAGGTAGGTGTGTAAAACCCACATAGCTAACTAAACCTAAATCTGTCTTCCCCTTCCTCCCCATTTAATCATCTAAAATAAGTTGAAATTTGCAAGAACTCATTGATCACAAGTCAGGAATATGAAGTTGTCCAAGCTATTTAAAACCACACAGTATTTAAAATTTGCAGAGATGACATGTCAGCTTTAATACATGAGTCATAAGTGACCTTGATACAATACTAATATTTTTTAAATGGCTCACATCATCCACCTCAAAAAGAGCACCAGCTCACTGCATGAGTGTGACATTTAAATTTGCCCTCACACCTCGATTCTATGCCCTCACTAAGTGAAAGAATCCAATTAGAACCAACTTTGTGCTGTGAGTTGGGCGGATGTTCAGTAAGTGTATCACAATTCTCCATTTAATCCTTGCCTGAAGATGTGAACTGACAGAGAACGTGCTTTCATCCTGAGGGCAAAACTGATCATTTTCTATCCCACTGAATTTCCAATTCCCTCATTAAATCCCCTTTACAGTCACATTACATTGCACTATACAACAGTGTTTAATTCAGATTCCAGTCATGTTTAATTCTGCCAATGCATGAAAAATTTACAATCGCAAGCGAATCTCAAGCAGAACTCTTACCTTTTTGCTTGCAGACTAACATTACCACATTAAAATTACTTCCTTCATTTTCACATACCTCAACATTTCCCCTTTTCCAAAAAGAAAGGTCCAGGTTCAACCTCCTTACTCTTTCCTCAATAGAGATTCCCGGGCCCCAGGTTGCTCACATCTCAATCTTCACAAGAGTAACACATGATCAAACACAGTGACTCAGATTAAAATCCTGACAAGCATTTTTCACAGCAGTAATTACTCTTTTACTTGTACTCTATCCCTCTGCTAAAATGACTCAATGCTATATTTATCATTTGTGTTTCTTACTTTGGGACCATCTCATGAGTCAGTAGAGACAATCAAGGCTGGCATTTTGGTACTTTGCTGAGAGAATGTTGCATTACCACATGCCCTTTCAGGAGGATATCAAAGAGGCACTGCAGTTAAAAATGCCCCCCCCCCCCCGCCTTATGCCTCAGGCAACATTATTGCAACAAAATACTTTGCTTGTAAAATTAAATTGCCTGGTGCTGGTATTTTTCGGAGCTACAAGTGCTGATTTAGTTCCAAATGTATGTGCCAGGCACACACGCTTCTAGCTTGGCTCTTGTTGGATACTATTTTGGTGAGGGCATTGGCAAGTGGTGCCAGGGGTAAAAAGAAGAGTAAGCAGCTGATGAAGCTGTTCATCCCTGTCATGTCCTTTTGATGACAGCACTGCTATCTTCAACCTTGCCATTCTTAATGTTGCACAGTTCAACAGAATTTCAGCAGTAATCCTATTGGCACTATCACTGTCTGGATCTGTGAAAGTTCTTTGAGCTTTCTAGTGCTACTTAGAAATGGAGAAATCCAAACTGAACCAGTTCTACACCTGGTGAAGGCTGACTTCAATGGATGTGATTAAGCTATTTCTTCCTGGCCATGGGCATTATGGTTCTCATTCCTCTTAGCTTGTAACATCATGGGGGTTTTGAACAGAGGAGAACAAAAGGAAGGCAAGACAAACAGAAAATACTGTTTAAAATGTCTCAACAGGTCTGGAGGCATTTATGAAGAGGGAAACAGAGTGGACATTCAGGTTGCCGAATATCACAGCATCCTCATCATCACAATGCTGATAAATAAGCTAACCATTTCAATCAAACTTTATCAAACCATCCAATATTCCATATGAAATTCTGAATGGCCAAAGTAAAGCTTACATTCATCCTACTAAACCAGCAAAATCAGTGTGGAGATCACGTGGGCGGCACGGTGGCACAGTGGTCAGCACTGCTGCCTCACAGCACCAGAGACCTGGGTTCAATTCCCGCCTCAGGCAACTGTCTGTGCATTCTCCCTGTGTCCGTGTGGGTTTCCTCCGGGTGCTCTGGTTTCCTCCCACACTCCAAAAATGTGCAGGTTAGTTGAATTGGCCATGCTAAATTGCCCGTAGGGTTAGGTGAAGGGGTAAATTTAGGGAAATGGTTCTGGGTAAGTTGCTCTTCGGAGGGTTGGTGTGGACTTGTTGGGCCGAAGGGCCTGTTTCCACACTGTAAGTAATCTAATCCTTGATGGAAATGAGCATGCACCCAATTGCCCATTGTCTCTGAATCTCTATACACGTGTTTAATAAAGGATGATATCAGCACATTCCAAACAGATCATGATCCTCGTGCTAGAGATGGATTGCTTTCAATCTCTCTCCAGTGCCTCTGAAAAGGTTACAGAGCCACACATTTATACTGCTGCTACACCCAAGTAATCCCCCTCATGGATGTCTATTGAGGCCCTACATTGGAGTCTGACAATGCAGAGCTTAGGGCTTCCTGTACCTTCTGTTGTCGTCCCTCAATCCAATAATTGTTCCTACCTCACTTGTGATATCTCACTCATCATGTGGCAATAGAGTTTCAAAATTGAGACCTGATCATTGCACATGTTCTCTGTCCTGAAATTTCTAGAATGGATCGATTGTGATACGTACCAGTGCCTTTTTCAATAGGGCGTCTTTAACTATTAGAGTTTAAAGCACAGCAGGTCAGGCAGCATCTGAAGAGCCAGAGAGTCAACATTTCAGACATAAACCCTTCATCAGGAATGTAGAATAGGAAGGGGAGTGAGAGATATATATGGGGATGGGGGTGGGGATGGGGCTGGGGGGGGGCGGTGTGGAGGAAGGTAGGTGGGATGGTTATTGTGGGAGGGGTTATTGCGGTCCTTGAAATAGGAGGATATCTGGATGTCCTGCACCCCCTCCCACATGATCAACAATGCCCTGCACCGCATCTTCTCAACTTCCCGCACCTTCGCCCTTGAACCCCTTCCCTCCAACTGCAACAAGGATAGAACACACTGGTCCACACCTTCCAACCCATGAATCTTTGGATACAGCGTATCATCCTCCATCATTTTCACCACCTACAGTCAGACCCCACCACCAAAGATATATTTCCCTCTCCACCCCAATCTGCATTCCACAGAGACCATTCTCTCTGCGACTCCCTCATTAGATCCACAGCCCGCACCAACGTACCCTCTACACTGGCATTTAAACCTGCACCCACACCTCCCCCCTCACCTCCATCGAAGGCTCTAAAAGGTTCATTTCAAATCCAGCAGAGATTTTCCTGTACATCCACCCACCTCATCTACCGCATCTGTTGCTCTTGAAGTGGTCTTCTCTACATCGGGGAGACAGAACACCAACTTGTAGAGCAGTTCAGGAAACATCTCTGGTCAGCACATACCAAACAACCCCACCACCCTATAGCCAACCAATTCAGCTCCCCCTCACGCTTCCCCAAGGACACGCAAATCCTGACCCTTCTCCACCACCAAATCAAAGTCACCAGCCAACTGGAGGAAGAACGCCTCATCTTCTGTTCTGGAACCCTACAACCACATGCCATGAACACTGACTTCACGAGTTTTCAAAACTCCATACCCTCACCTCATCCCAGATTCAACCCTCCACCGCCCTCTTAACCTGTCCATCTTCCTTCCCACCTATCTGCTCCACCCTTCCCACCGACCTATCACAATTACCCCCACCGTCATCCACCTATCACCTTCATCCCTACCTTCCCCCTAGCTCCATCTCCACCCCCACGTTTATCTTTCAGCCCCCCTTCCCCCTCCACATTCCTGATGAAGGACTTATGCCCAAAACATCAACTCCCCTGCTCCTCAGATGCTGCTTGGTCTGTTCTGCTTTTGCTGCATTACACCTTTTGACTCTGACTCTCCAGCATCTGCTGTCCTCACTTTCTCCCAGCCTTTAGCTATGAGGTGTCACCACATAATTGTCATCACATAAAATGGTCCCAAGGGTCCCTCATCTCCACACAAAAATTCTAGTGCTGGCTTTGTAAACCATATGTAATTTATATAGCTTAGTCCCAACTTCAAAATTTCCCATCCATGACTGGATACAATTCCCTGCCTATGAATCAATTAACTATCCAGTTGTATTATATTTTATCTTTTTCTGTTACTTTTTAAATTTAGACTTTAAACAGCTACTGTGCTATCAATGAAGAGCTTGCTGAAGCTTCATTTAAGTGGAATATTTGAAAATATGAGAAAGTTAATTATACATGATGTATAATTCCCTTCTCAAATCTACAAACAGTTAACACCACTTTTCAGATGCAAGGTACATTTTATTGCAAATATAATTTTCTAGCAAATGAAAATATATTATACATTTCTTTTGAAAAGGGGCCAATTCAAATTAAAATTTATCCAATACTTGATCAGTAACTCTGTCAGAGACTGTAAGACACGGCCGATGCAGGGGAGTTTGTATCAGGGAATGAATCTTTTCACTATGTATGCAGACAATCTAATGTGATGGGTGTCTTTATTTCCATGGAAACAGCACTACAGTAATGATTGTTTTGCCTCTGGGAAGGCACAGCAGACAAGAAAACAGAGCAGTGTGAGAGTCATTAGAATAATGTCTTCTTTCCAATGCATGGAGACCATTACCAACAGTGAGCATCATTTACATATATTGACTGCATTGTTTTAATAATGTGTTCAACTGAAAGATATTTGGATATAAAGTAGTTGTCCACTTTTGCACATAAGGTAACTTGCTGAAAAGTTCCAAATAAACACCATTTAATTTTCTGGTAATTTGATTGTATTAAACCAATCAATATTGAGTAATATTGATCTTATTAATAATTTGCTTCTACTCAATAATAAACTTTTAATTCAACTTTGTTTGCTCCTTAGTTTTAAATCGGTCATATCTTCTATATGTTGCTAGAACTCATTTGATGATCTAAGTTACATTGGCAACCATGGAACCCATAGCCCTAACTTAATGATCACAGAAACACTTGTGTCCAAAAATCAGAAAAATTTGGTAATTATTATAAATAGCATGGGGTTTGTAGCTCTAAACCCATTCAGCTACATAAAACCTCTAAAGCCTTAAAGGAATGAAATTGCACAAACCATCTAACATTAACCTATGCAGTACGTGATTTGAATGTATTTTAATATCAGTTAAATTGGATTTTGAGCTTTAATCTATGTGACAAATTATTGCTCAGCAGTCTACTCATCAATAAAGAAATGGAAGAGGTCACCAACAAGCAACACTCACTCAGCAATAACCTGTTCACTTACATTCAGTTTGGTTCTGTCAAGGCCACTCTGTTCCTGATCTCATTACAGTCTTGGTTTAAACATGAGTAAAAGAGCTGAACTCCAGAGAGGAGCTGAAAGTCATTGCTCTGAACAACAGAATTGCATTTCATGAAGTGTGACATCAAGGAGTCCTCACAAATTAGAGTTCATCAGAATAAAGGAGTAAACTCTCCAGTGTTTGGAGTCATTAGTGTCAAGGAAGATGGTTGTGATTATTGAAGGTCAGTAATCTCCATTTCAGGACATTACTGCAGGGGTTCCTCGGGGTAGTGTCTATCATAAAATCAGAAGTAGGGACGATCACTGATAACTGTACTCTGTTCATCACTGCACAAGATTCCTCAAATACCATGTCCAAATGCAGCAATATCTGGACAATATCCAAGTTTCGGTAAGTTAACATTCATGCTACACACTGCCGGACAATAACCGTCTACGACAAAAGAGAACCTAATCATTGCCCCTTGACATTGAATAGTTTTACTCGCACTGAATCTGTTCCATTGACATCCTGGAGCTTACCATTGACCAGATACTAAACAGGACTACCATATAAATACTAATTATGACTTGGAGATGCCAGTGTTTGACTGGGGTGTACAAAGTTAAAAATCACACAACACCAGGTTATAGTCTAACAGTGTGCTTCCAATTAAACCTATTGGACTATAACCTGGTGTTGTGTGATTTTTAACTGTATAAATACTATGGTGCCAATGGCAAACCTATGGTCACATCCATCTAGAAGCACAAGGGCACCAGATAAATGGGAGCATAATCTCCTGCAAGTTAACTCCAAGTTTAAGAACCAGGTTTTTTTTGTCTTAAAAAGACTGTACTGCAAAAGAGAAAGAATGGTTTATAAAAACCAGGATTTACCAGATTGGCTACACAATCTCACAGCAAGGAATCCAATACCTATTGTTCTGTGGCTGTGGGTTCCTGCAATGCGCAGTTGATCAGGAACTGAGCAGTTCTTTAGCTAACTGAACAAGTTGGTACAAGAAATAAGTTACAGAGACACAGACACAGAGAGCGAGAGAGAAAAAGAGCAACATGCAGAAGTGCATGCAGTTGTTCTCTTCAGCAGCAGTTTCCTGTTTATTGCAAAACAAAACTCAGATTAATCTTGAAGAAAACCAGTTAGCTTTCCTGCAGAGAGCTAAGACATTTTCCAAACGTAAGAATCATTCTGTACATCTTACAAACCTGTGGGACTTTCTCGAGAAAGACAACTGAACACCAAGGGATCTGATTAGCAAAAGAAGGATCATCTCAGCATCAGAATTGGAAAGGAAGGACTACCAAATTGACTTCAGATTTTCTACCTCCAGCAATACTTTTATTTTCCCTATTGGTTTATCTATCTATATATAAGTGCATGTGTGAGAAAAACATAAAGTTTATAAGGGGATTATTATTTTCGTTAGTAGCATTATTGGCCAATGGTTTAGATCTGATTACTTGCAGTTGTAGTCTAATAACTTATAGATATTAATTCTTGTGTAGTATAGAAACCTGGTCTGTGTTTTTTTTTTAATCAACCTTGGTCTGAAAGTCAGGTAAATTGTGGTACTGCACGTACCTTCAAAAAAAAGTTTCAACATTTGATTTGACTCCAGGAATAGTGAGAATTATAGCACACTTTCCCAGTGGATCTGCCATTTGCCATCATGATGTTGAACTACACAGCTCTTCCTTCACTATCAGTGGTTTCCTAATGCATTGTGTGGTTACCAACATCAAATGGATTGCAGCAGTTCACAAAGACAGCTTACCACCACCTTGTCAAGGATAATTAGGAATGGGCAATTAATGCTGGCCCAGCCAATAATGCCCATATCCAAAGTTCCATCGAAGCTATGGCTGCTCTGAAGTTCCCTGAGGTTGCGTGCTGCTGAACATCAAATAAAGACATTGGCTTCATGTTTTGGAAGTGGCTGCCACACATAGACCTTACAGCTTCCTACACTGAGAAAAAAAATCAAGAAGGGGTATTGGCCGCCTCCCCTGAATCAAAATAAGAAATATTGTTTATTCGATATAATATTGAAAAATTGTCTTCTTAGCCCCAAAGATTTTGCCAAAGATGTTCTCCACTGCTTAAGATTCCCAAGTACACTTTTAGCCAACCTCTTCCCTATGTGAAATTAGTTGATAATGCCAACAATTAGGTTAGGCTTTGGGCCTGCCCAACTCAGAGTTATTCAGCAGCCTTCTACTCTCCCTCAGCCCACCAAACCCCACCACTACCATACTCCTCACCTCCCCCCAACCACACCTCCCACCCTCACCCCCATGAGAAAGGTTATGATTAAAAACTGCTCTGGTGGGATTGAATTTCTTCTCATTGTCCAATCCTTGATAATCACAGCCATTCCAATCTTCCCGCTTGCAACTTACCCAAAGCATGCAAGACAGGTGGCCAGACGTAGAAGCCTGTGCTGTGTGAAGACATCAATGTCCAATTTCCTCTTGGTTTGGATATGACTGGTCAGTCAGCACTAGACCTGGGGTTTAAAATGATCTTTGACCAATACCCAACGCACATGGTACAGTGAAACTGCTCACCAATATATTTGCAGCATCTCAGATATGGAATGACTGAAACTTAGCTCCAGAGTAAACGAGTGCAAACCCACCAGCAAACAACCTTCAATTATTTGCCATCACCCATTTTGTATTGGACACCAACCTCCCATGATAAAATTCAACAGCCCCACACCCCCTCACCCACAAATTATTTTAACTGTTTTTTCATCAAAGACCGTAAGACATAGGAGTGGAAGTAAGGCCATTCGGCCCATCGAGTCCACTCAGCCATTTAATCATGGCTGATGGGCATTTTAACTCCACTTACCCGCATTCTCCCCGTAGGTAAATTTATCAATCTATGCCTTGAAGACATTTAGCATCCCGGCCTCCACTGCACTCCGTGGCAATGAATTCCACAGGCCCACCACTCTTTGGCTGAAGAAATGTCTCCGCATTTCTGTTCTGAATTTACCCCTTCTAATTCGAAGGCTGTGTCCACGGGTCCTAGTCTCCTCGCCTAACAGAAACAATTTCCTACCATCCACCCTTTCCAAGCCATGTATTATCTTGTAAGTTTCTATTAGATCTCCCCTTAACCTTCTAAACTCCAATGAGTATAATCCCAGGATTTTCAGCCGTTCCTCATATGTTAGACCTAACATTCCAGGGATCATCCATATGAATCTCCTCTGGACATGCTCCAGTGCCAGTATGTCCCTCCTGAGGTGTGGGGCCCAAAACTGGACACAGTACTCCAAATGGGGCCGAACCAGAGCTTTATATAGTCTCAGTAGCACATCGCTACTTTTATATTCCAACCCTCTTGAGATAAATGACAACATTGCATTCGCTTTCTTAATCACGGATTCAACCTTTAGAGAATCCTCAACTAGCACTGCCAGATCCCTTTGTACTTTGGCTTTATGAATTTTCTCACTGTTTAGAAAGTAGTCCATGCTTCTATTCTTTTTTCCAAAGTGCAAGACCTCGCATTTGCTCACATTGAACTTCATCAGCCATTTCCTGGACTACTCTCCCAAACTGTCTAGATCCTTCTGCAGCCTCCCCACTTCCTCAGTACTACCTGCCTGTCCACCTATCTTCGTATCATCGGCAAACTTCGCTAGAATGCCCCCAGTCCCTTCATCCAGATCATTTATATATAACGTGTACAGCTGCGGCCCCAACACTGAACCCTGTGGGACACCGCTTGTCACCGGCTGCCTTTCCGAAAAAGAACCTCTTATTCCAACTCTCTGCCTTATGTCAGACAGCCAATCCTCAATCCATGCCAGTAGCTCACCTTGAACACCATGGACCCTCACCTTACTCAGCAGCCTCCCATATGGCACCTTATCATAGGCCTTTTGGAAGTCTAGATAGACCACATCCACTGGGTTTCCCTGGTCTAACCTACTTGTCACCTCTTCAAAGAATTCTAACAGGTTTGTCAGGCACGACCTCCCCTTACTAAATCAATGTTGACTTGTTCTAATCCGACCCTGCTCTTCCAAGAATTTAGAAACCTCATCCTTAACGATGGATTCTAGAATTTTAACAACAACTGAGGTTAGGCTAATTGGCCTATAATTTTCCATCTTTTGTCTTGATCCTTTCTTGAACAATGGGGTTACAACAGCAGTCTTCCAATCATCCAGGACTTTCCCCGACTCCAGTGACTTTTGAAAGATCTCAACCAACGCCTCCGCTATTTCCTCAGCCACCTCCCTCAGAACTCTTGGATGTAGCCCATCAGGGCCAGGAGATTTGTCAATTTTAAGACCTTTTAGCTTTTCTAGCACTATCTCTTTTGTAATACTCAACTCAGCCCCCTGACTCCCTTTAATTGTTGGGATATTACTCATGTCTTCCACTGTGAAGACTGACGCAAAGTACTTATTAAGTTCTCTAGCCATTTCCTTATCTCCCATCACTAGCCTTCCAGCATCAGTTTGAAGTGGCCCAATGTCTACGTTTGCCTGTCGTTTGTTTCTTATGTATTGAAGGAAACTTTTACTATCATTTCTAATATTACTGGCTAGCCTACCTTCATATTTGTTCCTCTCCTTCCTTATTTCTCTCTTTGTTATCCTCTGTTTGTTTTTGTAGCCTTCCCAATCTTCTGATTTTCCAGTGCTCTTGGCCACTTAATAGGATCTCTCTTTTTCTTTGATACATTTCCTGACTTCCTTTGTCAGCCATGGCTGTCTAATCCCTCCCCGGATAATCTTCCTTTTCTTGGGGATGAACCTCTGTACTGTGTCCTCAATTATACCCACAAACTCCTGCCATTTTTGCTCTACTGTCTTCCCCGCTAGGCTCTGATTCCAGTTGATTTTCGTCAGTTCCTCTCTCATGCCCTCATAATTACCTTTGTTTAACTGTAACACCATTACATCCGATTTTGCCTTCTCTCTTTAAAACTGCAGACTGAACTTCACCATATTATGATCGCTGCTTCCTAAGTGTTCCCTTTTATAAATCTTTTATAGATCTTTTATAAAGTCTGGTCCATAGCACTAGGTCCAAAATAGCCTGCTCCCTTGTGGGCTCCATGCCAAGCTGTTCCAAAAAGCCATCCTGTAAGCATTCCAATAATTCCCCTTCTTTGGATCCACTGGCAACATTATTTACCCAGTCCACCTGCATATTGAAGTCCCCCATGATCACCGTGACCTTGCCTTTCTGACATGCCTTTTCTATTTCCCGGTACACGTTGCGCCTCTGATCCTGACCACTGTTAGGAGGTCTGTACATAATTCCCATTATGGTTCTTTTGCCTTTGTGGTTCCTCAATTCCACCCACACAGACTCCACATCATCCGACCCTATCTCATTCAGTGCCATAGATTTAATTTTGTTCTTAACTAACAAGGCCACCCCGCCCCCTTTGCCCACCTCCCTGTCTTTTCGATAAGTTGTAAATCCTTGGATGTTTAGCTGCCAGTCCTGAACCCCCTGCAACCATGTCTCTGTGATGCCTACCACATCATAATCATTCACGATGATCTGTGCCGTTAGTTCATCTACTTTGTTACGAATGCTACGAGCATTCAGGTAAAGTGCCTTAATGCTAACATTCTTATCATTAGAGATTTTTAAGTGTGAGCAGCAGCGGAGAAGGAGCGGGAGCAGCGGAGGAAGTGACTGGAAGGGCAGCCGGGAAGGAAAGCAGTGACCATATATATCAGCAAGGCGGCTAAACCAGAGACTCTACTACTGTAGTGTCTCCCACCCGCCCTCCTCCCCTAACCTAGTTAATAAGTAGGAAGAGCAGGAGCGACGACCAGGGGACTGCCGGTAATAAATCTGGGCAGTGGCTGAATCTGAGACACTACACGTGTTGTGTCTCCTCCCACCCTCCTCTAACCAAAAATAGGACTCTGGTTTGTTAAGGTAAGGATTTTCTATTTCTTTATCAGTGAATGGTTAAAATTTACTTTTTATGGTTTATCTATTAATTGGTTTTTAGAAAAAGACTATGGCAGAGAGGTATCAGAAAGTATTTTAACTCAAACCTAAGCAGAGATGGCTGGGCAGGTGATGTGCTGTAGCTGTATGATGTAGGAGCTGGCTGATCCCATTGTGAATGGCAGTGACCACATCTGCAGCAGATGTTGGTTGCTGGAAGAACTCCGGCTCAGAGTTGAAGATCTGGAATCTGAGCTTCAAACACTGTGGCACATCCGCAGAGACTTTCACTACCAGCAAAAAAATCTCAGTTCACATTTTGACTATAAAATGTGGAAGGTCTGATTAAAAAGTTAAAAGAGGAATAACTTTTTCATAAATACCTTACACAATTCGGCAATTTTATTCAACTGCTTTAATATCTTTCAAGGTCCAAATATATTATTTATATGGGCCAGTAAATGCGGGGAAAAACAAAAGAGTGACTGGAAACTTATAACAACAAATAGATGAGGAGTCAGCAGAGTGTAACTGCAGCCTTTAGAATAATCGACACAATCATGTCATTCAAATAATTCAGAATGAAAATGCTTCACAGCCAAAACAAAACAAGATCCTGTTGAATCTGGTTCTTTTACCATAAAATAGTAGGTTGGACAAAATTCTTATTGAGGGTTCCTGCAACTCTAATGAGTATTACCCAGAGTTAAATTTTAATAGTCCTTTGGTTATTCACAAAAAACATATTACAGATGTAATTATTTCTGACAAATGATAATTTATGGTAATCATGTTTGCAACCCAGTAAGCTCAATAACTTCAGGTTAACCCAGGGGATATGGAATAGACATCTTGTTGTCACTTTCACCCACATTAAAATTTAAAAGCTCAAGAAATTCATAACACATAGAAGCAATATTAGCTTGCATTTGGAAGCAATATATTGCAACTGCAGTTGCTATAGGTACAGACTACAAAATAACATAATTAAATCTATACTTTCAAAGTTGAGTATTGCTGAATAAAAACACATTTTGTTAAAACTTTTCATTTTATACTCATCACTACTATTAACAAGAAGCATCAAAGGTATTGGAAAAAGAACATTACTGTGTAAGAGGAGACCCCTTGGTTGCCAAGTGGATTCTGACTGATAGAAGCATTACCATGAAGAATGCACCAGCTAATGATGGCTTAGTTAACTGTCAGGTTTTTCAAAAAAAAATTAAACTAGGCAAGTTTACCCCAATTTCTTAAGGCATTGCCCTGAGAATTGAATCAGAGAATGGCAGACACTTATTTGCTGAGGTGAAACAAGAGCAATGTGTCATTTTTTAAGCAATGCCAATGGCCTTCAAAGTTAACTTTCAAAGTTAACATTCCCTTAATAATATATTCGCTTTTGCCTTAAAGAAAAGTACTTTGTGCTTTGAAATATTTCTTATTTCATGCTATGAGACGCCTAATCACAACAAATATCTGTATTATTATCTGAAAGATAATTTAATGCATGTAAATCCATGGACAGCCATGTAACAAAATTAAATTTACCAATTAAAATACTGTTTACAGCAACATGTCAGCCTGTGCAGTTTTGTCCACAATAATCTTGGCAAACTGTTTGTACATTATAACTTTGGCTGCCTATTTGTACACATCCTCAGTCAAATGGCAACTTGAAGGTTTCAGATAAATTTCAGGAACACCACCAGAGCTGAGATGTAGCTTTTAAGAGGGACGGTGCCAGTTTGAGGGAAAATGTGTCTGATGGAAAATAACAACAGACGCAGGAGTAAGGGAAATAAACTGAAGACAAACTCGTACAAAAATTTACTTGTTTAAGATATATTAAAATACTAAAAGTAATCAGCTTTTAATTTTGAGAGTGTCATTGTATACTATACGATTTTGATCCAGATAACAAGACCAAATTAAATACTTCGAAATTAAGCACTATACTGGCAATTTGAAACAAGTGCAAACTGCTCATGCCACACATGAATGCTAATTGCTCTGCACTGGAAAGTGTAAATTCATAAAAGTACTCCTCTTTATGGAAAGACTTAATTAAGGAACTTTAGACATAGTTAAACTGCCAAAGACTTTATCATTGAAAATGTTGGAGGTGGTTATGAGATCCAGCTGGTTCTTGGGAATGCTGGATTGTGACATTTTCATTAACTTTTAGCAAGTGACCTTTTCTCCTGGTCAGAAAGCTTTGTTCAATTATAAATGTTTTCCAGCATATATAATTGAGTATTGATTACCCTGTTGTTTGCTGCTTTTGGGTGTTGGTGGTTGAACAGTGGCATAAGGCATATTGGGAATATTTGTTCTTTAGTCCTTATTTGGATGTTTTATTTTTTTTTGGTTTATTTTTACTTTATGTATATTACAAGTTGATGTGAATCATTCTTTACAGCAGAAGGAAAGAAAATCTCACACTTAAATAGTCACTTACACAACCTCAGTTCCAAAGTATCAGTCTCTCCAAGTGTGAGTTTATGTCAAGGGAACAAATCGGGAGAGTTCTTTCCTTTTTAATTCTTTTAAAGAACTGAAAACAAAACTGCCACTTAACCTTTAAACCGGAATTATTCACATTTTGACAGCCATCTCCAATACAGTATATTACCTTTATAACAATAGTTACCTTATCGTTAATTCTAATTAATTTACATTAGGACAAACAGATTGTAGTCTTTAATCTGCCCATTTAAAACATTAATGGTTTAGCATTTGCACACTAATACTTAATGTAATTTCAAATCTATACCCTGTATGTTAGTTGTTGAATACTCAACTACAAATTTAATGTCTAGGAATTACAGCTGGGTATGAGAATTGGTAAAAACAATGACTGCAGATGCTGGAAACCAGATTATGGATTAGTGGTGCTGGAAGAGCACAGCAGTTCAGGCAGCATCCAAGGAGCAGCAAAATCGACGTTTCAGGCAAAAGCCCTTCATCAGGAATAAAGGCAGAGAGCCTGAAGCGTGGAGAAATAAGCTAGAGGAGGGTGGGGGTGGGGAGAAAATAGCATAGAATACAATAGGTGAGTGGGGGAGGGGATGAAGGTGATAGGTCAGGGAGGAGAGGGTGGAGTGGATAGGTGGAAAAGGAGATAGGCAGGTAGGTCAAGTCCGGACAAGTCA
This sequence comes from Chiloscyllium plagiosum, assembly GCF_037043375.1. Lineage (NCBI taxonomy): Eukaryota > Metazoa > Chordata > Chondrichthyes > Orectolobiformes > Hemiscylliidae > Chiloscyllium > Chiloscyllium plagiosum. The sequence goes on along the minus strand of NW_028270157.1, from coordinate 22,875,313 downwards.
TGGGGACAGTGTTGAGCTGGAAGTTTGGAACTAGGGTGAGGTGGGGGGAGGGGAAATGAGGAAACTGTTGAAGTCCAAATTGATGGCCTGGGGTTGAAGTGTTCCGAGGCGGAAGATGAGGCGTTCTTCCTCCAGGCGTCTGGTGGTGAGGGAGCAGCGGTGAAGGAGGCCCAGGACCTCCACGTCCTCGGCAGAGTGGGAGGGAGAGTTGAAATGTTGGGCCACGGGGTGGTGTGGTTGATTGGTGTGGGTGTCCCGGAGATGTTCCCTAAAGCGCTCTGCTAGGAGGCGCCCAGTCTCCCCAATGTAGAGGAAACCGCATCGGGAGCAACAGATACAATAAATGATATTAGTGGATGTGCAGGTAAAACTCTGATGGATGTGGAAGGTTCCTTTAGGGCCTTGGATAGAGATGAGGGAGGAGGTGTGGGCGCAGGTTTTACAGTTCCTACGGTGGCAGGGGAAGGTGCCAGGATGGGAGGATGGGTTGTAGGGGGGCATGGACCTGACCAGGTAGTCACGGAGGGACCGGTCTTTGCGGAAGGCGGAAAGGGGTGGGGAGGGAAATATATCCTTGGTGGTGGGGTCTTTTTGGAGGTGGCGGAAATGTCGGCGTATGATTTGGTTTATGCGAAGGTTGGTAGGGTGGAAGGTGAGCACCAGGGGCGTTCTGTCCTTGTTTCGGTTGGAGGTATGGGGTCTGAGGGCGGAGGTGCAGGATGTGGATGAGATGCATTGGAGGGCATCTTTAACCACGTGGGAAGGGAAATTGCGGTCTCTAAAGAAGGAGGCCATCTGGTGTGTTCTGTGGTGGAATTGGTCTTCCTGGGAGCAGATCCGGTGGAGGCGGAGGAATTGGGAGTACGGGATGGCATTTTTGCAAGAGGTCTTGTGGGAAGAGGTGTAATCCAGGTAGCTGTGGGAGCCAGTGGGTTTGTAAAAAATGTCAGTGTCAAGTCGGTCGTCATTAATGGAGATGGAGAGGTCCAGGAAGGAGAGGGAGGTATCAGAGATGGTCCAGGTAAATTTAAGGATATGGGTGGAATGTGTTGGTGAAGTTGATGAATTGCTCAACCTCCTCACGGGAGCACGAGGTGGTGCCAATGCAGTCATCAATGTAGCAGAGGAAGAGGTGGGGAGTGGTGCCGGTGTAATTACGGAAGATCAACTGTTCTACGTAGCCAACAAAGAGACAGGCATAGCTGAGGCCCATACGTGTGTCCATGGCTACCCCTTTGGTCTGGAGGAAGTGGGAGGATTCGAAGGAGAAATTGTTAAGGGTGAGGACCAGTTCGGCCAAACGAATGAGAGTGTCGGTGGAAGGGTACTGTTAGGAACGTCTGGAGAGGAAAAAACGGAGGGCTTGGAGGCCCTGGTCATGGCGGATGGAGGTGTAGAGGGATTGGATATCCATGGTCATGATGAGGCATTGGGAGCTAGGGAAACGGAAGTCTTGGAGGAGGTGGAGGGCGTGGGTAGTGTCTCGAATGTATGTGGGGAGTTCCTGGACTAGGGGGGATAGGACAGTGTTGAGGTAGATAGCGATATGTTCAGTGGGGCAGGAGCATGCTGAGACAATGGGTCGGCCAGGGTGGTTAGGCTTGTGGATCTTGGGAAGGAGGTAGAACCGGGCAGTGCGGGGTTCCCGGACTATGAGGTTGGAAGCTGTGGGTGGGAGATCTCCTTAGGTGATGAGGTTCTGTATGGTCTGGGAGATGATGGTTTGGTGATGGGGGGTGGGGTCATGGTCGAGGCCAAGTGTGTTTCACATCAATGTAACAGTTGAAGAATAAAAACAGCCTGAATCCAGAGTCAAGACCCGATTTAACATCAAAGTGGAAGCCTTTCATTCTACTTCATGCCTGCTATTTCTGGCTCCACATTAGGATAATTTATCAACAATTATCTAGGTTGTGACTGTAGAGATTGGTACAAGGGACAGATGGATCTCATTGAATAAGAGATCCCTGATTGACCCAAGTTAACAGTCCTGACAGGGAGCACTGGCTGACAGATATGAGCAGGAGTCTCAGAGAGTCTCCACAATCTAGGGACAGCCTCTGAGCTGGCTGGTCAGAGTCCAGTATGGTGCATGTGTAAATAGATGCTTTGGTGACAAGATATTAACCTCTGTGCAGTTATTTCAGTGATGGAAGCAGAAATTGCCAGAAAAGCTCAACACATCTGGCAGTATCTGCGGAGAGAAAGCAAGTTATTCTTCAGAACTGATTGCAGGTCGGAAAAGGTTATATATGCTAAAGAAGAAATTGGGTTGGGGGAGGGGGAGGGGAGAAGTAAGTGATCGGTCGAGATTGAGCCCAGAGTGAAAAAAACAAATTGGTCAGACAAATATATGATGAGGTGGTGGGTTTGGGAGAGGGGATGGAGTCAGTGGGAACGAGAGGGGAGGATGGTTCTGGAGGAGTGTGGTATCTCTAAGTTATCGCATCTTTTGTTCCTTAATACCTTAAAAGGAAAACAAAAAAAGTTTCTTCTGAGAATGGTGAACGTGCCAGAGGATGAAGGGGAATTTGGGAAGGTTGTAGGGGAGGGGGTGTGGGAAGGTTGGGGGAGGCAAGAGAGAGAGAGACAGACAGACAGACAGACAGAGAGACATTGACCATGTGCATATGCCAATGCAAGGCACTGAGTGTGGATCTCAAGATGCGGCGAGAATAGCTGTCTGAGGACCAGTGACAATCACAGGGACCTGTGATCCTGGGTGGATTCAAGCCGTGGAGGCTGAAACTTGAGTTGGCATGGACGTGGGGTGAAACTGAACTGGAGTCAGTCACGGAGGAATGTGGTGTGGCCGTGGAAGCGAGTTTTTGCAGATATCTTGTCAAACACCAGGAGTGACAACAAAATTAATGGCGAGGAGTAAAAAGAAAAGATTAGAACAGAAATCCTGTCAGACAGAGGAGTAGAATGTCTGCAAGGTGGGCATACCTGGATTAGATGCAGCAGTGAGTTAAACATGAAACCAAAACAAAAAGAACTTTGAATGCTGGAAATCAGAAACAAAACCAGAAATTGCTGGAAAAACTCAGCTGGTCCAGCATCATCTGCGGAGAGAACGCAGAGTTAATGCTTCAGTTCAGGAAAAAGGGGGGAGGCAGAATGGCTTGTTTGTATTAATCGTCCACGTGATGACAGGACATGGTGTGTGGCAATTGGAGTAAGGACATGGGAGAAGATGCCTCACACCCTAAAATTGTTGAACTCAACATTGAATCCAAAGGCTATTGGGTGCCCAAGCAAAAATGAGTTTTTTTTGACATTTGTTTTGCACTTGCATTTTATTCGACATGTAGTAAATTGCTCAGAACTTTGTATAAATATGCATGTATATAAAAACAATAGCCTTCATACATCACCAATGTGAAGCATCTAACAATAAAAAATGTCAACTCTTCACAAAGAGTTAAACATGAAGTGAAGAGTTTCTCCAAGAACAATGTGTTTAATTACTTTCATAATATCCTGCAAACTGTATCTAGCTGAACTTGTCAAAAGGCAAAGACCGTAAGGCAAAATTGTGAAAGACATGGAAGAGCAAAAATCTTGGAGTCAGTCCTATGAAAATTGATTAATAGATTTCAGCACAGCTTAATGAGCAAACACTATGTATAATTGTGGGTGTAATTTTCAACCAGGGAGGTTTCTTTTGCTATTGATTCCACAATGGTGGCTGTTGTGTCTATGTAAGGATGGAGAAGGAATGCAGTACAAAGTAAGGAGCAAGAATTGGTTTGCGATGTGCGAGAAAATATTATTAATTTTAAAGTGTTTCACTCTTTCAGAGATTGATACTAATGAATTTTAATGAATGAAAAGATCAGAAATTAAATTTCCACAAAAATTAGAGCTTTGAGATTGAATCAAAACATTTTGTTTCATTTTAACTTCTTTGATGTATATTTTATGGAAAATCATAAGATAAATGCAAAAGTGTATCAATTTTAATAAAATATTTAGATTAACACATTTTGCATATGCAAATAATCAACATATCATTCTTTTCATATTTTTGAGCTAAATCAAACATTCAGAAGTCATGAGATTTGATTCTGACAGGCTTTTATAGATGTCAGGATGATTTAAAGATTGCTGGAGATTTGTGCATGTAGGATATGGCTGTCTGACTTACTTGAGACCTAATTTTAGATGAATTCACCCAGAGGCAAGTATTGAATGACAATGTGCAAATAAGCAAACGGGGTGAAAAAAAAACGTGCATTTGTGAACAGGGTTCCTTTCCTTGACAAATGTCTGGAAATGAAGATGTTTCATTATTGACAAATATAAAACATGATATTTTTCAAAAAGCTTTTGCCTTGGGTACTGTGTTTTTTTTTAACAAAAGGAAACATTACTTTAAAAATGCAAATGGGGGTTAGTTATAAATGTCTCCCAAAAAGCTGCTCAGTTTCCATCACTGAATTTTTAAGCATGTTGTAACATCTTCTGCCAGAACACATTCACAACCGATTCTTTTTAGAAATTCAGTTTCAAGCTAGATGCACTCACTTGGCTCACTTAAATGTTACGGTACAACTTATATCTAACAAAAACAGAGTTAAAGTGAATATTTGGGAAGAATAGGTGACTCACTGAATGCATATTTTCATATGGAGAGATTGGGAAAATTAGGAAATTGAAAATGCACCACGTCACTTTGTGATTACTTTCGCAACCCATCTGACAAGAATATTGAACTGTTTCTGCAGGAGGAATTTAACCAGGAGCGGTTTTCAGGCATATATTGGGTGCAGCAAGAGTCAAACTCCTCTGATTTCATCAGAGTGAAGCCCAATCAATTTTAACTCCAGTGCTTTAATTGCATCTGTTTGTTCAGTAATTGAATCTGGTGTGGGCGGCCTCAGAGTGGGATTTCGAAGGGAATGCCAGAAGTATATTTAACACATGACTGCACCTCTTAAAAGGAGTAAAATCTGAAAGAACGATATATACTGTAAATCAGATCCAAAAACAGAAACTGCTGGAAAATCTCAGCAGGTCTGCCAGCATCCATGGAGAGAAATCAAAGTTAACGTTTCAGGTCAAGTGACCCTTCCTCAGAACTCAGTTCCTGGTTTCTGACACTGCTACAAAGAAATATTAAATTGCAAGGCAGACACCAAATTTTCCCTGAAAGAAAACAGAAATTGCTGGAGAATCTCAGCATATTTGACAGCATCTGTGTAGAGAAAACAGAGAACTGTTTCCACTCACAAATACTATCAGACCTGCTAAGTTCCTCCAGTAATTTTGCCTTTGGTTTCAGATTTTGAAAGTTTTGTTTTATTTTAGCTAAATTTTGTCTATTGCCTACCTGGATGGAAGAGGTGACGGTGAGGAAAAATGTTTTCCATTGCCTCAAAAGAGAATACAGATTCAAAAATCAATGTACAAATGCAAGAGATGGTTAGTTCCAGGAGCATCACATCCAGGGTCTTGAGTTCAATCCATTATATGGTTCAATGAGTTGAATAAGTAGCAATGGTGTGAACAGTCTCTATTTTTTCACCAGGAAAATATCCTTGTTTACTCTCTTCCCACCTCTAAATCTTTCCCTCTTTATTAAACACAAGGCCATGCTCGATCATCTCATTTTTACACCAAGCACACACTCACCTCTGGCTTGTAAGTTTCATAACATGCAGAAATAGCAATCTGAGTTAATAGAAGGGAACAATCAGAAAATAAGGAACTCCTTCAATGACTCCTTCCTCAAATGTACATGGCAGTCATGTTCTGCGAATACACAACTCTGGTCCTGTTTGCAACTTGCTACTTCTCATTCCCAAATGTATCCCCTATGTGAAGAAGACCAGGCTTACACAATTCTTCTCAACAGTTGTTTATTAATATTCTCACTTTCTGTCTGTAAATGAAAGCAGCTCATGATATTTAAAGGGGAACCAAATGCCATTCCAGTTCTAAATGTCAGAGAGTAGGCAGCCTGGCATATTTAGTGACTGTGCAGTCTTTTAGAAATGACCTGGCTGGAAGCTGAATTGAGCAGGCTATCTGTCCATTGCTCATCCCATTTCATTTACCTCAAAGAGTAATATATTCAACACGTTTGAAAATGTTGTGCTGTATGGTGAAATCTGACGTCTGTTACTGTCTTGTATATTTGTGTCATGCTGACATTATACCTTTCTATAGACTCTGTTCAGCTCCTGGACACTCTGAACAAGGACTATCTTCAAAGGTTCATAGTCAGGTAACATTACAGAGACTGGCACCCTTGGTGGATTACACAGGAAGCTAGAAGAATCTTCAACAGTAAAAGAAAATACTCTAGATTATGGAAATCTGAAACAAATGCCAAAAATGCTGGAGTTACTCAATAGGTCCAGCAGCATCTGTAGAGAAAGAAACCTTTCAAGTCCACATTACTTTTCTTCATAAGTGGAGGAATATTCACACAGTTAGGCACCAACATCTGAGCAAGAGGTACTAAAATGGATAGTCTCAGTGACAGTTCACTGGAGTGGAAGCTCAACCCCATTTTTTTGCCATGGAAAACAATGTGATGATATCAAGAACCAAAACTTTGAATAAAAAAGCACTATTAAAACATATGGTATGTTAAAAGGTCTGCCCAGGAATTACTGTGGTACAAGAAGGAGGTGGTGGAGAGTTGCTTTTCAGATTGGAGGCCTGTGACCAATGATGTGCCACAAGGATCGGTGCCAGGTCCGTTACTTTTTGTCATTTATGTAAATGATTTGGATGTGAACATAGCAAGTATGGTTAGTAAATTTGCAGATGGCACTAATATTAGTGGTGACATGGACAGCCAAGAAGGTTACCTTAGAGTACAACAGGACCTTGTTTAGATGGGCTGGTGGCAGTTGGAGTTTAACTTAGATAAACGTGAGGTGCTGCGTTTCAGAAACGTAAATCAAGGCAGGACTTTTGTATTTAATGGTAAGGTCCTGGGAGTGTTGATGAACAAAGAGACCTTGGCCTTAGGTAATGCAATATACTTTTGAAGACATCTATAAAAATAGAACTTCTAGAATAAAGGTCCAAGATCCAGGTTCATACTTCCTTGAAAATGGAGTCACAGGTAGACAGGATAGTGAAGAAGGCATTTGGAATGATTACCTTTATTGGTCAGTGCATTTAGCATAGAAATTGGGAGGTCACGTTGCCACTGTACAGGACATTGGTTTGGCCACTTTTGGAATACTGCATGCAATTCTGGTCTGGCCTCCCTCCTATACGAAGGATGGTGTGAAACTTGAAAGGGTTCAGAAAAGATTTACAAAGATGTTGCCAGGGCTGGAGGGTTTGAGCTATCGGGAGAGGCTAATTAAGCTGGAGCTATTTTCCCTAGAGTGTCGGAGACTGAGGGGTGACCTTATAGAGGTTTAGTAAATCATGGGGTCATAGTTAGAGTGAATAGCCTAGAGTACCAAGGGTACCAGAGTCCAAAACTAGAGGGCATAGGTTTAAGGTGAGAAACTAAAGATTTAAAAGGGACCTAAGGGGCAACGTTTTCATGCAGAGGGTGGTGTGTGGTGGAGGCTGGTACAGTTACAACATTTAAAAGGCATCTGGATAGATATATGAATAGGAAGGATTTAGAAAGACATGGGCCAAATGCTGGCAAGTGGAACTTGGTTAATTTAGGAGATCTGGTGAGCATGGACGAGTCAGATCGAAGGATCTGTTTCTATGCTGTAAAGCTCTATGAATCTATGGCTCTAACCAAAGGTTTGCTGGAGTCGGCCTCAGGTGATGCAACGTTCTTTCAAAAAAATCTACATATATAGAACTTCTGGATTGAAGAAAAACATAATTTTCATATGATACGAAGGTATGTAGCCAGTGTAAAATTAGAACCAGAGACAGACAGAAAAACCTCTATTGGAACAATGAGTGATTTTAAAAGGAAGCAATGCTTTGGGTTTGAATTAGGTACATTTCACCATTATCTTACTCAGGTCCTGACCACACCTAAGTAATGTGTTCTCCCACATTAAAGAATTTAAAAGGATACATCTCTTGAAAAGGAACAAATACCATTCACAATGCTGACATGTGAAATAAGAGGCGAGATTGTGGTGCTGGAAAAGCACAGCAGTTCAGGCAGCATCTGAGGAGCAGGTGAATCGACATTTCAGGCATATGCCCTTCATCAGGAATGTGTGTATTAGGGATAGGGGTCGGGTGGGGGGGGGGGGGGGGGGGGGGTTGGTGATGAGTTAACAGATAAAGAGAGTGAAATGACAATCTACTCTCAATTGCTGGCAAGAGCAATAGCATAAAGCTCTCTGTCGATACCAAGACAAGGCCAGCTGCAGGTATTAAAGAGGAAACAACAACAATTAAATATTGAAAAGTAAATTGACATTTTTTTTGATAAATGTATTGCTTTAGGAAAGGGTATAATCAGAGTAAGAGAATCGCCAACGGTTAATGGTCACTTTACAAAGAAGGGCCAGTATCAAAAAGTCAAAACTGAAATCGACAGAAGGGAGCAGTTCAGTAGTGCCACAAAGAATGGTTATCATTGCTACGGCTGGCAGAAGATTAGGGTCTCGCGGGTCAGGGATTAGCAATAATGATGTCCACATGAAGGAATAAAAATAAATGTTGTTGCAGATTATTTTGCCTATCTGCTCCTCCAAGCAACCTTTGCAGGATGGCTGCAAACTTAACAAATTTGTTAAGGCCCAACCAAAACCTTTTACCACTGAACAGAAAGTGCAGACAGTAATGAAGGAGACGAGGAACCCATACCCTGAATGAAATTAAGGGTGAATTGTGACAAAATAAATTCCATCTATGCCTCTTAAATGGATAGGTGAGTGGGGCCCATCACATACCCTATCACTCATAACATACAGACTTACTAGTACTTTCATTACTCGTTGACTTGTTACCATAATTTGTAATACCAGCAGAGATCACTCTGGCCCAAGTCCTCTCTACAAGACCAATTTACAGATTATTGGGATGGCAGTAACTGTAGAGAGAATCAGAGTTAACTTGTTTTAAGTCCGGTACTGACTCTTCTTAAAAACCCCATTTAGTTCTGAAGAAGAGTCATAGCAGACTTTAAATATTAACACTCTACCTCTCTCCATAAGTGCTGTTAGATCTGCTGAGTTTTTCCAGCATTCCCTGTGTTTGTTTTAGATTTCCAGCATCCATGGTGTTTTGTTTTTGTATAGACTTTAGTTACAGATTACTGGGAAATGCTCATGAAGGGCTTATGCCCAAAACATCGATGCTCCTGCTCCTTGGATGCTGCCTGACCTGCTGTGCTTTTCCAGCACCACAATCTCGACTCTGATCTCCAGCATCTGCAGTCCTCACTTTCTCCTATGTGAAATAACTCCACAAAGGCCAGTATCCCAGCACCAAGTCACCCTTTATTTATACATGGAGAACTTTTGACACTGATCCAGCTCCCTCAGAGCCAGCTGTTAGAGTGAATAGAAAGCCAGGGCTTCCTGATTGGAGCAGATTAACAGCTTCAATCAGGGAACTCATATTCTATGAGGTCCACCATTATAATCACTACCACATGTAGTAATCCTCATCTTTTACAGCAAAGAGAATTCCTGGTAAAAAAAGAAACACCAAAAAACTGCACTCTAGCACAATGCATCAGGAAAGACAACACAATGGAGGATTTTATATACTGATAATCCCAGACCACATTAAAAAGCAAAATTTTGGAACCTAGAAGCACATCATAATTTTAAAACACAGAGTCCTGATCAATGAAAAAAAAAGACTATCAAGCTTAACAAAAACTGAGGAATAACTTCAAGAAACATGGAAAATTGAGAACAGCCCAGATTGTTAAACTTGGTTACAAAGGCGTTGTGATCTAAACTGTAGCAGAGAGGTTAGAAATAATGAAGTAGTCAAACTCTACACTGTACTGGAGCTGAGGTTTAAACAATGACTGCAGATGCTGGAAACCAGATTCTGGATTAGTGATTCAGGGAGTGCACAGCAGTTCAGGCAGCATCCGAGGAGCAGTAAAATCGATATTTCGGGCAAAAGCCCTTCATCAGGAATACAGGTAACTGAGGTTTAGCCATTGCTTTGTACCTGTTTAGAACTACTGTTTTGTTTTTGTACTCAGTCTTTCTATTCATAAAGCCTCAAATGCTGAAGTCTTTTATTGGTTTAACCTACAGGCACTCATATTCAAAATGTTGTAGAAGTCCTTGACTTCTTTTCCATCCAAAAACTGGAGAATTTTTCCATTGACTATATGCTTTCTTCTCATTTGAATGATATGCTTTTTGCAAAGGCATTGTTAACCCATTTAAAAATAGAGACATGTCATTGTGTAGATTTGAAGCCTTAATCTGCTTTTTCACTAACAGTAATTGCAGCCTATGATGCTCAATTGGCTGTCAAAGATGCTTAAATCATTACATACTACATCATTAAAACAAAAACAAAGTGCTTCTCACACAACCAACACAGGGAGCTGAAATTTATGTTCTCACAAAATTGCTTCTCGTCTGGGATTAATGCCCTATTATACTCCTACAGGTTAATATCAGTCTTTAGATTTCTCCAAACATTACCGATTGCTCTAATAACGATAGTGTGAGCTCTGTCTAATTACTTTAGAGCACTTGAGCAAAGATCTAATTGAGGAATTTAAAGACAATTAAATGAACTATGAGATAGAAAATATATACCCGATTTCCTGCAATGGGTGGAGTCCAGAGTTAACAAGTGGAAATAGTCTTAAAATTCAAACAATTAGATAAATGTGAGGTGCAGCAGTTTGGTGAGGCAAATCAGGGCAAATAATGATAGGCTCCTGGGGAGTGTTGTTGAACAAAGAGACCTTGGGGGATAGGTTCATAGTTCTTTGAATATGCAGTTACAAGTAGGTAATGTGATACAGCAGGTGTTTGGTATGCTTACCTTTATTGTTAGTACATTGAGTACAAGAGTTAGGAGGTCATGTGTCTGTACAGGACATTGGTTAGGCTACTTTTGGTATTCTGCATTCAATTCTGGTCTTCCTGCTGTAAGAAAGATGTTGTGAAATGTGTAAGGGTTCAGAAAAGATTTACCAGGATGTTGTCAGGGTTTGAGCTGAATGGGTTGGGGCTATTTTCTGTGCAGCATTGGAGACTGAGGGATGACCTTGTAGAGATTTATAAAGTCATGAGGGGCATGGATAGGTTGAACAGCCAAGTACTTTTCCCCAGGATGGGGGAGTCCAAAACTAGAATGCATAGGTTTAAGGTGAGAAGGGAAAGATTTAAAAGACAATGCTCTCATGCAGAGGGTACTAAGTATATGGAATGAGCTGCTAGAGAAGGTGATGGAGCCTGGTACAATTACATTTACCCATCCAGATGTCTTGTATGTGAAGTGGAAGAATTTAAGAAGGATATGGGCTAAATCCTGGCAAATAGGTCTAGATTAATTTAGGATATCTGGTTGCCATAGCTAAGTTGGACTTAAGAGTCTATTTCTATACTGTACATCTGACACTTAGATTATTCAAGAATAATATCACAAAGGGGAGTAGAAAAGTGGCTCATCAAGAGGCCTAAGGTCACATCATCTGAAAATTTCTGAACTATGACTTAGATATTTGCTTGTTAAGGGTAATTGTAACCTGATGGACAGACAGATTTGAGATAGATATTAATGATACAATTGAATGGTAGAGCAGGCTAGAAAGGCTGAAAGCTCTGGAGCTGTTGCTTTATTCTACTAACAAAAGGAGTACAGGCTCACAAAGTGAAGATAATTATCAAAATGTTGACAATGTACTCAGACAGAATAAATCAGTGACCCACGAGTTTGGCAATGTCACTTTTAGAATTCAGCCAAGTTCAGCTATATTCCAACTTCATTCCCCTTGTTTAGTTCCCAAATCCTGACAATTACAAAACTGCAGTGACAAGATTGCTTATATGAAGCTGGCTAACTAAACCCCCCAGGGAACACCTTCCTTTGTCAAACAAAGGCTGCAACATACTCAAAGAAAACACACACTCCTATTGGACAGCATTTGGGCATCTCCCATAAGAAGCCTGGAGAAAAGCAGGATTTTCTTTTTTCAAAGTAACATTTTTGTACCTTACTTGTTGTTCCAAATTCTTGGGAAAGATATAATAGGTTTAAATAACCCAAAATACCAGCTCATCTCATTCTTCTGTCATTTTTATCTGCAACTGACATTGGGTGAAAGAAACATCTGATTAATTAGCTCTGACAGCCTCCAGTTTCACATCCAACCATCTTGTTTAATACTAGTAGCCTTTAATCATGGTGAAAATGTTGAGTTTTCTTTTAAAACATGAAGAAATTGACACCAGATGAAATGCTGCTTGCTTCATGTCAATGGTTAACATACATGTGACTATTACCAACAATTGCCTCCACAATTTTTACAATCAGTTCAATAATTCCCAATAAGCTCAGAGGATGATAGTGTAAACTGCTTTACCTTATGAGATCTGCATGTTATGATACTCTAGATGAGTAACTCAACACATACTCTGTCCCTGTGGTTGCTTGCTTCTCATCACATTTAGGTTTCTTCAATGTCTTATGGACTCCTTTATCTACATCTGCATCAGCATATACAAGTCCCCAAATATAGCTCCTAAGTGAAATGTATAACATTTCTCTCTTCACATACTGGGGTCTCCTGTCTTACTGATATCAGTCATGTGATCTGTTACATCATTATGATTTCCATGAATCCCATTTGATCAGATCTTAACTACACCACCCACCCCCAAGTTTCCATGTACTTGGTTTACATTGTGCCTGAAGTTTATTTTTACTTATTTACATAATCCTTACTGTTCCAAGTTCTTGGGAAAGAAATAGTAGGTATAAATACCACAAAATACCAGCATTACTGCATTATTATCATCATTACTATTATTACTGTTTTCACTGTTATCACTCATCCCTCAAAGTCCAAATCTCACTGGTAAAAATAAGCTGGAACTGACTGGACATTTCAATCTGATTCTCTTGAATTCAACAGGAGAATGATGGTGTTGTACTTTGTCTGATATAACTGTACCACTCTGTACACTGTCTGATAGGTAGTGTAGGAATGGCTGTCCTACATCCTGTGATAATCATACTCATTTCTTAACTCGAATAAGCTCAATACTTTTCTGTTCCTTCTGAATGTTCCTTTAGGCATTCTGACAATATAAAATCTCAAATCATCTGTTTGTCTAATAACTGTTTTCTGCTTTCCTGTTCCTTACCAGACTTCCTGCATTAGCTTTAAGGTTGACAGAATTTTCATTATGTCTACATTGTTCCACATCAAATGCTCTTTGCTACTGCTTTTCTCTCTTTGCTTTACTTTCTTGAAAGGTGATGTTTGGCTTCAGTTAGTGTTCTACAACTGGTAAATCCAGCCATAATCTCTTCCCCATTAACTATTCAGCTGAAAAGTGCCTTTATTTATTGGTATTGCTCTGTAACTGAGTGGAGATAAACCCTAGCCTGGAATCTTCTTGTTGCGCATGTTAGTCTTTATTTCAAATTGAATGGAGTATAAAAACAGGGAGTTTTCACTAAACCTATACAAGGTGCTAGTCACTCAAAATCATAGAATCCCTACAGTGTGGAAGCGGGCATAACTCCAACTTGCAGATCGTTTCAGAGAACATCTCTGGGACACCCACACCAACCAATCCCACCACCCCATGGCCCAACACTTCAACACCCCCTCCTACTTCACCAAGGACATGCGGGTCCTGGGCCTCCTCCATTACCACATCCTAACCACCCGACGCCTGCAGGAAGAATGCCTCATCTTCTGCCTTGGGTCCTGAAACCACACAGGATTAATGAGGATTTCACCAGTTTCCTCATTTTCCCTCCCCTACCTTATCCTAGTCCCAAGCCTCCAAATCGGCACCGCCCTCTTGACATGTCCAACATCTTTCCCATCTAGCGCTCCACCCTCCTCTCCGACCTATCACCATTACCCCTACCTTCATCTACCTATTGCATTCCCAGCCCCATCCCCCTCCCCCTCCCACTTATCTTTCAGCATCCCTAGCCCAGAAGCCTCATTCCTGATGAAGGGCTTATGCCTGAAATGTCGATTCTCCTGCTCCTCGGATGCTGCCTGACCTGCTGTGCTTTTCCAGCACCACACTCTCGAGCCACATTCCACCCATTGAGTCCTTACTGACCATCCAAAGAGCATCCCACTCAGACCCACCCTATAACCCTGAATTACCATGGCCAATTCACCTAACCTGCACAACTTTGAACAGTGAGAGGAAACTGGAGCACCCAGCAAAAACCTAAGCAGACATGGGGAGAACATGCAAATTCCACACAGTCACCTGAACGTGAAATCAAGCCTGGGTCCCTATGAGGTAGCACTGCCGACCACTGAAGCCACCCCTTCAGTCTTGGATACTTTGAATGTTTTTTGTCCCCTTATCTAAGGAAAGGTATATTGGCATTGGAAAGATTCCATAAAAGGTTCACTAAATTGATTCCAGGCATGGAACCCTCTTATGAGGACAGGATATGTAGGTTATTCACTGGAGTTAAGGAGAATGAAGTATGGCCCTATTGAAACCCATTGAATTCTTAAAGATATTGATAGGATAGATGCAATTAGTTTGTTTGCATTGTGGGAGAGTTTAGGTTCAAGGGGCATAATCTAAGAATAAGAAGTCACCCATTTATGACAGAGATGAAGAGGATTTTCTCTCTCAGGGAATGGTGAATATGTGGAATTCTTTACTGCAAAAGACCGTCAAGACTGGGTGGTTAAATAAATTGAAGACTGAGATAGAATTTTAATCAGTTGGAGAATCAAGGGTTACAGGGAAAAGGCAGGAATTGTGATTGCAGATTGTCAGATCAGATATGGTTTCATTGAAGAGTGGATTGAACTTGATGAGCCGACTGGTCTACTTCGGCTTCCACATCCTCTGGTCTTATGGTTGCTTCCAATTAGCCCCCACGCACCCTCCCCCCCCCCCCCACCCCCCTGCTTGTGTCATGAACGTAGTCAGCAATCATCACTCTAGATCTCAAGTCAGAACCCAGTTTTTGGGAAAAAAGATTGCTTGTTGCCAATTTTGGTAAACTATCACCAACAGACAAAATAGATGGAATAAATTATTTTTCCCATCTCTCTTGCTTAACAGAGTGAGATCCATACAATGATAGCACTCCATTTTTGTACTGCTGAAAAAAGACACATTTTTGTCAAAGGTTTTTGTCTTTTGGATTCATAAGGACATTTTGCAAAAATAATTTAAGGGGATAGATGACATTTATACTGCATAATAGGAGAGTGTTGTTTGGCTGGCAAATGGTATGATTGATAAAGCCAGCCCCATGGATTATACAGCAGTTAATGATGATTTGCAGTTAACTGCCGGGTTTTGTATTTATTTAAAAGCAGGGATGTTGACTCTGATTGGTCAAGGCATTGTACTGAGAAATGAATGGTTGTCACCTATTTTGTTGAAACAAGAACAGTGCATGTCTGCTATTTGTCTTGAGCACAGTTATTAACCCTGGTCATCATGGTGTCAGATCTGTCACTGATGTTATATCCCAATTTTCAATGATGCTGTTTTACTGGCATTTCACATATTTCCATCAAAGAATGAGAAATATTCTGGGGAGTGTATAGACAGTTAAGTTTAGCATCTTCTTGAAGACTAATGCGATATTCATTTTTCAATTTCTCTAAACCTTTAAATAGCTTTTAGAAATTCTTTTTGAAATGTTCTCCCATCTTCATTCTGAAGTACTTTATCCACTCTCAGTGACCTAGATGAATAAATGCATTTCTGCTCAACAATGAGATATTCAGCATTTTCAGCAAATATCATGTTTCACTGATATTTCATTGTCTGTGACTGAGCTTATGGTGGTTTGTCCACAAATCTGTGCCTCCTGGATGGTGGAAATTTATGTTACAAAAACAGAAATTGCTGAAAAGGCTCAGCAGGTCTGACCGCATCTGTTGACAGAAATCAAAGTTAATGTTTTGGGTCAATTGAACATTTCTCAGTTTTATGTTAGCTGGTCTGACTTTCACAAAATGTCGGCAATCTGTCTGTCTGTATTGAAACAGGTGCTCAGTTGTTTGGTTCATTCGCTATTTCAAAGGTTTACACCTTCACAATGATGTTCCAGAATTTATTTTGACTCTAGGAATGTTGACTTCTTATTTTATTCTGTGTATTTAGCTTCTTCACATTTTTCTGCACTGCATGATTTCAGTTCGTCTGCACATTTTCCTTTCTCAGGATCTTTTGTCTTCTTTTTCAAGTGATGAAACTACTGCTAATTTACAATATTTTCCCAAGTGTCCAATAGTCACCCTTAGAGCACTCAGCTCCTTGTGGTGAACATTTATTGCACTTGTGGTTCTGTTTGGAAATACATCTTGTCCAACCTAATATGGTTGATGATGTTTGTTTGCTCTCTTTTAGTGGGTTCGTAGAAGGATGATGACACCTTCTTGGGGCCTAACCATCCAATCATGTCAGAAGAATCCAGGATGATCCCTTACAGTACTGACCGATTTCTGCTCCTGTGGTGAATTGGATTCAGTGCAAAATCCTCTTTGGATTGAAGAAGGCCTGACAATGTTTCACCCCTCACACCCATGATTAGATACTCTAATTAATTTATTCTTCAAAGCTCCATACTTATTACATCCTGCAAGATGATAAAAATCTGTCAAAATCTTCTACTGATTCTCCCAAATGCTCAGATGACTGAATAGTTCTTGCCATTCTGTACTAAATTTATTTTGAGCTAAAGTAAACAGCAACTATGTTAACCAATGCATAATCCATGGTAATACTGTCTTCCACACTTTGTCTTCCCAGAACATCATGAGATATTGGACTTACAGCATGTAAAAAAGTGTTGGCTTAATGGCACTGTTCCTTGGCATACAACTCTGATGCACTTCAACAGCACTGAAACCATTTGCACTTCTGGCCTCATTTTGTGCCTTCTGCTTCATCATATGGTTGAGGTACTGGCAAACTGCCATCCCTACAGAGGATTGTGCTTGACTCTAGCGACTTGTTATGAAGGTGTAGGTGTGCACTGTACCTTAAAGAGAGAGAGGAAGCTAGCAAGGACTGAAAGCACAGAGTGTGCTGAATAAAATGTAACATTTGGTTGACACAAATAGCTGGTGTTGTGTTGCCACAGTACAAAAACATATTCAAATTCGGCCAATCAGTTCAAATTATGCCCCAGAGACCAAAATCCAAGCAAAGTTGAATTTAATGTTTTGATGACATCAAACCAATGAAATGATCCAATGCTTTGGGGTATAAAACCAGACATTTTGAACAATTAGGAGGACAACAGCAAACAGCACCAACAAGTACAGATGGCCAGCCGAATAGCTCTGTGAAAGGTACCTGTCCATAAGAAAAGTTGTGCAGCAGAAGACCGAAGAAATGGTGACCCAGGAAAATACAGAGGAAAATGTACAGAGGGAATTCTACAAAGAAGAATCCACAAAGTTAGCTGGTTTTGAAAGGTGATTTTTTTTTGTAAACCTTAATCGGGGTTTTTTATCGGACCAATATTGCAGAGTGAGAGGTAAAAGATTAGTTTAAGAGAAATGAGTTGTAAATAGTTGTGGTTTTAATGTTCTCTGGTGGACTTGAACAATAAAATTGTTAATTTTTACTCTAAGTAGTGAAATCTGGGATAGTTCTTTGCCTCTCGAAATTTAACAGATTACGGCGCGAAGTGAGTTTCTCTATGTGTCAGGATTAAATTAGTAGAAAGGTTTACCCGGCGTCGTAACACTATCAAAATTTCAGGATCCTGTCTTTTTATTCTCTACTAATTGACTGATGATTGGGACAGACTTCTCTTGTTTGACATAAATGTAGCAATCATACAGCAAGGATTGGTAAGACTTAAATGTGGGTTCTCTCATTGAGGATACATCTCTGTACAGACACTGTTAAGTGTTATGAGCCAATGCAGTGACATTAGATGATCAAATATCAGATTTGGTCCAGTACAGCCTGCAACCATAGCAACACTATCTTATACATCTATAGTTACAGTTGATGATCTCTTGTTACAATACCTCATTTTATTGTCTTCTATTTCACATTGACTGATTTCATCCTTACTGAAGTGCCAAGAAAAAGATCTGCTTTGCCAAGATATTGGTTAAAAATATAAAACAAAGTCTGTCTCTGCAAGCTCATTCCAACATAAAACAGATTGAACTGAGTTGGTGTAGCATTCCCTCTTGGGTGGTATTTTGGCATTTTCTGTTCAATTTGGAACAGTCACTGTTGTATGAGGTGGACAATACACAGCGAAACATTTTGTAACTGCATAAAGTTCTAAATGATTACATTTCAGTTCCTGTGAGGATTGTATGATGCACAGATTCATCTCTGATAGCAGTATTTGAATCCTACCCAGAGTGACAATATAGAATCCTTCTGTGTTTTTTTGGCTTTTAGGAATAAAATTGATTGAATCTCAAAACATCACCCACTAGGCCCACAGCAGTAAACTGCCTTAAAAGCAATTCTAACTGGCTATGTCAGCTAAAGAGGCTACAAAATGGACCTTGTGACAATGGGAAATGCTGCATTAATGTAAGAGAGATTTTCCTCTTGGTTTCATTCTGAACAGTAAACTTACTGTTTGGCGAACAGTAGCAAACTTTAATCCATTTTATTGTATTGATTTTAGCTTGGCATTTAGTTAATATGGGTATTGCTTGTCTAAAGATAGAGTAGTGGCAGAAGTCGACCTGAAGAGTCCTGAAGAAAGATTACACCCGAAACGTCAAGTTCTGCACCTCCTGATGCTGTGTGGCTTGCTGTGTTCTTCCAGCCTCCTGCCTGTCTACTTTGGATTCCAGCATCTGCAATTTTTCTGTCTCTAAAGATAGAGTAGAACAGGCTATATCAATATGAAGCAATAATGTTAGCTTTGGCTCAGTTGATACACTCGTGTGGCGACAGGTGGTTTTAATGTCCTCTCCAGTGACCCAAGCACAAAAGTTAGTATGACACTCTGGTGCAGGACCAAAAGAGTGCTGTACTGTCAAAGATGCCATCTTTCAGATGAAAGGTAAAATCATATGGGTGGATGTAAAAGAACTTGTTGACTTTACTTCACAGAGGAGGAGAGGTGTCACCTATGTCCTGGCCAACAGACATGGCTCAACCAATATTGATCAAGGATGGCACATTGGCTCAGTGAGTAGCACTGCTGCCTCACAGCACCAGGGGTCAGGGTTCGATTCCACCCTCGGGTGATTATCTGGGTGGAGGTTGCACATTCTCCCTGCGTCTGCATAAGTTCCCTCTGGGTATGCTGGTTTCATCCCACTGTCAAAAGATGTGCAGGTTAGATGTATTATCTATGTTAAATTGCCCCATATTATGCAAAGATGTGCAGGCTGAGTGGCTTAGCCATGGGAATGGGGGAGGTGGAGGGGGGGGCACAGGTATGGGTGGTTGGACTTGATGGGCTAAATGGGTTATTTCCACACTGTAGGAATTCTCTAATTCAGTGGATATTCTGGTCAATATCACATTGTTGTTTATACAAGACATTTCTGTGCCTGTTTCCCTGAATTAGCTACTGCATTTCCTACATTTAACAACAGCAGTATGCTTCAGCAGTATTTCATTTCTTGTCTTATCCTTTGGGAAACAGACTATATGCATTTTTTTTTGTCAATAAAAGCGATTGGAATATTTGCACAAAAACGCTTTCAAAAATATTTTTATAGGAACACTACACATTTTATGGATATTCCACAGAAGCAACATTTTAGCAAAACAGTAACTAACGAAGGAGTGGGACATTTAATTTGGAGTTTGAAATCAGAAAATCTTGCAAGCTTGATATCAATATTGTTGTCAGCTAAATTGCTGCACATTCTCTAATACATATTTGAGCATGCTTTTGATAAGTAAAAGTGGGTCACATTTAATATAAGGGAAGGCTTCAAATATCAGATGAATTCTGGATTTTTCAGTTATAAACAGATTTAAAATCTGACAGGATATAGACACAGAATTAGGAAATAAACAACTTCAAAAAACAAAATCATCCTGAAACATATCAATTTGAATATTATATGATCTCACGTTGTCAAAAGGTTACTGTGAACCAAATGGGTTTTTAATGACAAGTGGTCACCAGCTTTTCATTCAAATTTCACCATCTTCCATGATGGGATTCAAACCCATCTTGCCAGAACATTAGCCTGGGCTACTAGTCCAGTGACATCACCACTACACTACTGTCTCCCTTGAAGGGGTGCCCAATTCAGCAGAGAGGAGTCCTGTGTGTTTAATAGAATTAAGGTCCCTATTTTGCAGTTGGACATTGATGCGGTTTTAACCAGAGCTTGAGTGGAGAGGTCGCCATTGCTGTTGCACTGCATATGGGAATGTCTGCAGCTATTCTGAAGAGAAAAGTGTTTTTCCTCTGAATCGGAACTGTTCCTTTGTAAGTCAGCTAGGGTTAGCATGAGTGTTTGTCCAGGACACCACACATGGAAAGTCAAAGCCTCCCAAACTCTTTCTCTTCCTTGTGAAATCCTCCCAAAATATTTTCAAGACCACTAACATGGAAGCAAGTGTATGATCTTCATCTGTCAGCAGCTACACTTGACTCTTGTCACCCCCTGTACTGAGCAGGAGATGCAGCAGTGGAATCTAAATGAGACCAGGGAAGCAGTGGTCAAGTGAAAAATCAACTTGTCAGAGTGATTTCCATTCAGTAATGAACTCAGAGTTAAAATCTGTTGCTTGTCTGTGTAGCTTGACGTGGAATATTGCCTGGTAATATATTAAGCACTGAGTGCACTTCTGTGACAACTTGACCTATTATAAATTGCAATGTCCACATTCACAGTAGGCACTCATCACAATGTAATTACGCCTCAATTCTGTGTCTCTAGTTCCATAGTTTCCACTACAGATAAACCCTTAAGATTCAAGTGACTCAAAACTGGCTGCAAATTTTAAAACCAATTCAAGGTAAAAATATTCTAGCAAAATACATGATTTAAAGTGGGGACAGGATTACACCTATCCTGGACAGATCACTCTTCTATGCCCCAATTCAGCTGCACAGGACAATTAAATCTGTCTCAATTTACATCCCCACCTTCTCCACCATGAAATGCCACAAAAGACTAACTATATTTTTTTTCTTCAGGATTCAGATATGTGAAACAATTAAACTGGGATTAAATATCCTCGAACCTGTTTCATTACCTTCATCTTCAAGACTGAAATTTAATTTTATGGTGTTTCAAAGCAGGAATTGCCATATCAGCTCTTTGTCATGCCATCACTACCCTTACCATTGTTCTCAACAGGTAGTTCATTCAAGATGCAACTTTTTTTTTAAGATGTCTTGTCTTATTGTATCTTTTGAGGCAGTTCTGAAAACCTCTTGGGGGTTAGTGTTCCTGCCAAGATATTTGTTATTCCATTGTCTTGGTGAATTTGTGATTGATTAAGAAACCCTTAACTTCATAATATTGACCATGGCATAGTGGATGGATGATTTTACAAAGCTGGGAATTGTCTGCAACATTGCAATTAAATGTTCATTTGCTCTTTGTTTCACAGCTCCCAGGTGAACAAATGTTTTAGTTTATTAATCAGCAGTTTGATTACATTATGGGAAATCGATCTAGATTTCAACTCTTTGACAGTAAGTACAGTTTTACTTATGTTCATGAAATACCAAATAATATCCAAACTTCCCAATGACAGATGCCATAGTTAAATTCAATCTTAACTCGGTTTTCGTCAGTATAAGTGAATAAAGCACATGGAATTCTTACTGTGTGCCGAGAAAACAATGAAAAGGTTTTGGGGTGAATTTTTCGGCGCAGGAGTCAGGAGCTTGACATTGTGACAGGACCATATACAGGTTTTGATTCTGATGGAGCAGAATCTTTCAGACCTATTTGAAGCTGGGAAGGAGGCAGGAGATGGGCAGCTGGGAAAATAGATGAATTGTTAGCAGGATGGACACCCTACTCTTTCCAGCCTCTATTCAAGTAAGTTCTGAGTGGGAAGGCCCACTCCACTTAAGATGCTAAACATGATCAATTAACTACCAACTAAGGAACAAGTAAGGGCCTGCTCCGATCTGAGCAGCAATTTCCTCAGCTCCATTTGAGACAAAGAGGAGGCAACATACCCAATTGGTAAAGCAACATAGGCCACGTGTCACTGTGTAGGATGTGCCTCAATCTGCACTAATTTGTGGGTGATTGAAGTTACAGACATTGTGCAGGGTTTGGCCACAGACAGCACCCCTGCTGCCCCTTGATTACAATCCATCTCCCACCACTTCATGCATTTCCCAACCCCAGTAAAGCACTTTGTTTCCTGTGATTTTGGTCCTCCTGGAAGCAGCCTCCGTTTTCTTGCTGGCACTGGAGGGTAAGAGATGCCAGCTTGGACTGCATGGAGTCTTGATTTCAGAGAAAGGCCCATCGTTGCTCTCCAAACTGTCTCATTCAAGGAATATCTAGCGTGTCTTGCTCTGAGGAGTCAGCGGGAGGGTTTTGCCAACTTTAGATGGTGACAAAATAGTGGCTCCATTGCAAAGTGGCCCCAAATGACTGGGAGCCCCTAACTGGCTGCCCATCTTCCGAGAATCATGGAATGCCTACAATATGACAGCAAGACTTTCAACCCATCGAATCCACACCGACCCTCCAAAGGGCATCCCACCCCCACCATCATCTTATCCCTGTAATCCTGTGTTTCCTGTGGCTAATCCACCAAGCCTGCATATCCCTGGACACTACGAATAATTCAGCATGGCCAATCCACTGAACTTGCACATCTTTGGACTGTGGGAGGAAGCTGGAGCACCCGGAGGAAACCCATTCAGATGCAGGGAGAATGTGCAAACATCACACAGCCTGGAAACAACTCTAGGTCCCTGGCACTGAGAGGCAGCAGTGCTACCCATTGAGCCACCATGCCATCTCATTGACAGGCAACTAATCCTGGTCCCAGCTGCAGCAATCCGTACTCCTTGCCCATCTTCAAACTGTCCCCATAGGACAAACAAATTGCAGCTCATTATTTTTGTTTCTTGAAAAGAAAAGTATGTTTTTAGCATAGTAACAGACTGATTGAAAAAAATCTCATTTCACTCCAAATTAAATTATCTAAGGGGATTCTTTAATGCTTTTCCTCTTCACATTTACAACAATGGATGGATCTGAATAACATCAATATGCACAACTTGTTCAATTTTCTACTGCTCTCCGCTGCCCGAAGATGAATCTAACAACATTAGATGGCTTCTTACCATTTTCATCAAAACACCATTTTAGTTTTGTCAGTTGTATAGTAGAAACTTGAAAAAATTTTGTCAATGAATTTCACAGATCAGTATTACACCACTTCCAAACTTTAAGGGTAGAAACTTGCTTGGGCCTATTTCTGACACTACACAGGCTTTAGGCTTTAGGCCTGATAAGCACTCTCTGTGTCAGCTACTGCTACCCCAGTGGGTCAAAAGTAGCTCACGCATTCAGTATACCAATTGTCAATACTTGTTAGCAGTGACCTGCAGTTCAGCCCCAGGAGAGGAGTTGGAGCAAGCAACAGTGAGGGATGGGGATTAGGTAGGGATAAAGTAAGCCAGATGACTGTGAACCATCTGTTTCCCCTCCGATCACAGCAACATTAGAACAAAACATCTTTCTGAGCAGGACAGTTGCTTGACAAACATAGCAACATGCAAACTGAGAGCTGACTTGCTGCTAAATCTGAAAGTATTGCACATATTTGACACCCGAGAAATGGACAGTTTCTACCTGTTAGTATTTGTTGATTTGGCTGATTTGAAGCATGGTGAAGGATGCTACAAATAACTTTAGCGTTTGCAGTTTGAGAAGGTAGCTTGTGATGAATTTCACTGTCAGTGTTTTAATAAAATGTTTCTATCTGAAATGTTAGGCTATCTTTTCTCTTTATAGATGCAAACAGACCTGTTGTACTTTTTCAGCACTTTTGCTTTTTTTCCCTTCAGAATTCTCGCACTCAGATTATTGTTGATTTTTTAAAATTTCTCTCACCGGGCATGAGCATTTCTGGCTGGCCAGCATTTATTACCAACCCCTCGTTGTCCTTGAGAAGGTGATGATGAGCTGCCTTCTTGAACCACTGCAGTCAACTGCTGTAGGTTGAGTCACAGTACCCTTAGGGAGGGAGTTCCAGGATTTTGACCCTGCGACAGTGCAGGAACAGGAATATATTGTTATGGTTCTGTTCGCCGAGCTGGAAATTTGTGTTGCAGACGTTTCGTCCCCTGTCTAGGTGACATCCTCAGTGCTTGGGAGCCTCCTGTGAAGCGCTTCTGTGATCTTTCCTCCGGCATTTATAGTGATTTGTATCTGCTGCTTCCGGTTGTCAGTTCCAGCTGTCCGCTGCAGTGGCCGATATATTGGATCCAGGTTGATGTGCTTGTTGATTGAATCAGTGGATGAGTGCCATGCCTCTAGGAATTCCCTGGCTGTTCTCGGTTTGGCTTGTCCGATAATAGTAGTGTTGTCCCTGGGCGGGACCTGGACCCAATATACCGGCCACTGCAGCGGACAGCTGGAACTGACAACCGGAAGCGGCAGATACAAATCACTATAAATGCCGGAGGAAAGATCACAGAAGCACTTCACAGGAGGCTCCCAAGCACTGAGGATGTCACCTAGACAGGGGACGAAATGTCTGCAACACAAATTTCCAGCTCGGCGAACAGAACCACAACAACGAGCACCCAAGCTACAAATCTTCTCCCAAACTTGAACAGGAATATATTTCCAAATGCCAAGTAGTTATACTACTGGACTGTTAATTCAGAGACCGATACAATGTTCTGGGGATCCAGGTTCAAATCCCACCATGGCAAATGGTAGAATTTGACTTAAGTAAAAAAAATCTGGAATTAAAGAGTCTAATAATGACCATGAATCCATTGACGAATGTTGGGAAAATGCACCTGGTTCACGAATGTCCTTTAGGGAAGGAAACTTGCTTTCTTACCTGATCTGGCCTCCATGTGACCCACAGCAATGTGGTTGACTTTTAACTGTCCTCTCCATTGGGCAATATATGCTGACAGTGACATCTTCACCCCATGAATGAATATACAAAAAAAATGTCAAGAGGGTGATTTCAATTATTACTCAATAATTCCATGTGGGAGTTCGCCAATTTGGATATGGAGTAAGAACATGGTTGATCTGAGCTAGAATGGAGTCAAAAATACACTTGTCAAGGTTTCCACATCTGACATGGTGAACTGGAAGCTGTTGTGAAAGCAGATATATTTGCGTGGAAACCGAAGACAGTTTGAAGAGTGACGTGTGGAAAAATACATTTTGAAAAATAAACAGACATTTCTGTATTTGGTTACTGTACAAAATTTTATCAGACTTAAAATGCCATATTTTTTGTTTAAAATACATAAGCTATAGGTTTTCATTTAGAAAATCTACAATATTAATAACATGAAAAGGGCTAAATTAACATTTTCTTTTTATTTCTGTCAGTATTCTGTGGAATACTTCTCAAGCTGTACTTTTTATTGAGAAGAAGATTAAAATTGGGCTTAACTTCCAATTATCATCGTTTTAAGCACACATTTATATCAATAGGTTGCAAGAACTGATTCCCATGTCCAGTTTTCCACATTCATTGTCCATAACAGTTGTCGTGCTTTAAAATATTTGCATAAGATTACCATTTTGTTTCAGAATAAGAACATTGCAAATACACAAAATTGGAAATTTTGAAAGCTAGCATGCTGGAATGCAGAAGGGACAAAATATTCATGCAGAAAATACATTTCAAACCATTCCTTTCTTCACAGAGTATTAATAACATGCACTAGTTGTAAAAACATTCTTTGTCCCACATAGCCATTTCCAATGTTAATAGCAGATCTTCTTTTCAAAATCCTCCTGGCAGGAAGGAACGGTATAATCTGTAGAAAGATGCAAAACCAACGCAAAAATCTGCAGTGCATTTCTTCTTTCCCTTTCTCATAAAAGTAGAGAATTTTTTAAATAGTACAAATGCATAAAAGTACTTCATGCTATAAATATCGAGACGTGCCACAAATTAACTGCTCAGGGATTTTCTGAGCCACTGGAACAGCTCGTCTTCAAAGAGACCATGCCATCGAACATTTGCTTCCACAATTTCGATGGCTTGTGTGAATGAGGCATCTGCTCCTGCTCTGACATTCTTTATAAACTCCTTCAGCTGTAAAATTATGAAAAAAAAAAATTTTTTATAAGTAACTTGGAACTGCCAAATGCTTGCTGTGGTAGGAGAGTACAGCTGGTGTGATGTCCTTTACAGACCAGACAGATCAAATAAGAAGCACCATTTGTCTTGTTTATAGCTTGCAAAGTTTGTTTGATCCATTTTTACTTAAGTTGCGGCACAAGTTTTTTTTGAAGCAGAGAGTGGGGTCCAGATTGGAGGGAGATGAATGGGGGGAACTACACTCCCACATCGGTGAGAATGGCTCTGTATCAGGTCAGTTTTCTGGCAGGTAGCTAATTCAGGCAAGTTATGCACAAATTAGGATTTTGCATTGGTCATGTCAATGAATGATGATGATGATGACGATGATGACGATGATGACGACGACGACGACGACGACATGATGGATTCAGGGTCAGAGATGAAGAGGTTGAGGGCCTGGGGTGTTGATGGATCACCCAAACCCCCCAAATCCAAAACAACTGTTGGGGCACAGCCACTGCCAACCGCCATCCCCTAGAAAGGTTGCCCCTCTAGAAATATGTGTCCTAATCAAAGAGGAGCCTGCTCCACGGAACTTCAATTCACTATAAATTGAAAATCCCAGTGACCCTGCCCAAAACAGGAGCAGGAACCAGAATGAGACACCATTTTCCATGCCCCTCCCTGATTAAAAATTCAATCGGTGATGTCTCGTGAAAAGAGCGTTGGCAAGTGATCTAGAGCTACTCACATAATGGGCACAAAGCTGACAAGATTGGCTGTATTATTTGAGTTTCTTCAACTCCCCTCCCCCCTCATCCCAGATCGAACCCTCCAAATTGCCACCGCCCTCTTGAACTGTCCTACCTGTCCATCTTCCTTCCCACCTATCTGCTCCACCCTCCTCTCCAACCTATCATCATCAACTCCCACCTGCATTTACCTATCACCTTTCCAGCTACTTTCCCATCATCCCCACCCTCCTATTTATCTTTCAGACCCCTCCCTCTTTATCTCTCAGTTCCACCCCCCCACCTCCCATATTCCTGATAAAGGGCTTATGTCCGAAACATCAAGTCTCCTGCTCCTCGGATGCTGCATGACCTGCTGTGCTTTCCAGCCATACATTTTGACTGTATTACTTGAACAAAGCTAAAAATTACACAACACCAGGTTATAGTCCAACATGAAGGAGCAGCGCTCCGAAAGCTAGTGCTTCCAAATAAACCTGTTGGACTATAACCTGGTGTTATGTGATTTTTAACTTTGTACACCCCAGTCCAACACCGGCTTCTCCAAATCCTGACCAAAGCTAATACTGATGCCTGGTGCTGTTTCCAGTTTAGGGAGATATTTGAAGCTGGGAGCTGCCAGCATTGAATGGGTGGATGCTGTAAAGCCTTTAATCTAATTCAGGACCATGGGTAAGGGTTCACCACTTAGCACCAATACCATACTGATGGCAAACTCTGTTACTGAAAACTGTCAACTGTGCCTTGCAACCAGTGTAAGACCTCAATTTGTATTTGCAGACAGTGTTCCTCCTCCTCCTGTGCATGTGGGTGTGCTGGCCATCAATTTACAAGCAATTAAGAAAGGACCAGGCAAAATGCTCCACTTGTCAAATGTAGTTGAAAATGACCCCTTTGATGTCTGGAATCGCGGCTGCAGCATCTCAATTAAAAAAAGTTTCCTGATTTAACAACAAATTGAGAAATAGTTTGTAGCAACAAGACAAGTCCAATCGACTTGCTTGGCTGGATCGCAATTCAATTTGTTTTGACCTTGGAATGTTGTCAAACGGAGATGTTCCACTGACTAAGAAGCAACGAATTGATCCATTAGATGAAATATCTGATTCATGTTATTCAGTCAGAAGGACCTCAGCCCCACTTATCAAATTTACTTGGTAAGCATATTGCACAGTCACATTTATTGTGAGAGAACGGATCAATTAAAACAAATGGCGGGTTATGATAAAGGTAGATATAATTATAATATAACTTGTATTTTAGGTTCTGCATGGAATTTCTAAGCTACAAATGTCCTTTTAAGCACTTAATTTTCTGTTGATGGTAAGATCCCTTTTGTATGGTGAACCATATGACCTTTTACCAGGTGCATAATATCACAGCTTAAGAATTTTCATCTACATCAGTCTAGCTAAGCCAACATAATATAATAAAGTTCAGGGTTCTACTAGCTTCAGGAGTGCAAAATCTTATCAAGATAGATTTTTAAAAATCCTTCTAAAACTGTCCAAACCTTAAAATTGCTCAGGATGTTTGGTGGTTGCATTGCTTTAGAACTGTATAATTTCATTAGATTTCTTTTTAAAATACATCAACAACTTTTATATTTCAATGAGTCAGTAACTGTCCTGTGTTTAGTGAAATGTTGAGGGAGTATTCTTAGGAATTTAATCACAATATGGGAGTTGTTTATTGCTGAACACACTGCTACTGGAAAAAGTTTATTGCTATTTTATGCTGACATATCAAAAAGGTGCTGCACTACAATATCATAATAGCACTTTGGATCAACTGGAAACCTTCATTTACATTTCAAAGGGACTCCATGGGTTAAGAGTTGCCCAGAGTATAGAACCTCCAATATGTTCTCTCCAAAGGTCATAACAATCAATGCCAAGGACTAGTTAAATTTGTCATGCTTTGGCTAATAATTGGTAAAACTATAATAATGATTCATGTAAATAGTTGTCTCTCTCAACTTCTTGTGTACTCAAGGTGAACTCTTGGAGAAAAACAAAACTTGAGAGGAGGCCTTGATATAATTGTCTATTTGAAAATGATAAAATAAATTATAATTTTAATCTTTAAATGGTTGGTGGTAATTATGTTGTTATAGTCAGATGATCTTGATAAATCTTTCTAACTATACATGTGCCTTGATCTTGCACTTTGAAACTTAAAATTCAGAATGCAGCATTGTTTGAAGAAATCAATAATATAGAAATTGAATCTTGGTGCAACAATCCATGTGGCCAGAAGGTACCTAGATAATGCAGGGAAGCATTCTAGTGTCGAGTGTGTGTTGTTGGGAAAGCACAGCAGCTCAGGTAGCATCTGAGGAGCAGGAGAGTTGACGTTTCAGGCGTAAGCCCTTCCTGATGAAAGGTTGATGCCCGAAACGTTGATTCTCCTGCTCCTTGGATGCTGCCTGAGCTGCTGTGCTTTTCCAGCACCACACTCTCGACTCTGATTTCCAGCATCTGCAGTCCTCACTTTCTCCTAGGAAAGAATTCCAACTTAACATCAGGTCAGGCCATAATTTCGGAGTCTCTAATAAGTGCCTGGGATACATGTTAACCATCTTTCATACGTAAACCAGAGGCCAGCAAAGAGTCATAAAGCACATCAAAGTTAGCGCTGGCCTATCTATACTATCTAGCAGTTGGTCCATAGCCTTGAATGTTATAACATTTCAGGTTCACATCCATATAAAAGCTTGTGTGGTTTCCTGCCTCTCCCGCCCTCCTGGGCATTGCTTTCCAGATTCCCACCACCACCTGAGTGAAAAGGAAGTCCTCAACTCACTTCTAAACCTCCTGCTTTTCTTTTTAAAATTTTGCCCCCTCGTTACTGACCCTTCAGCTAAGGTCACAGCTGCGTTCTATTCACCCTGTGCATGCCCCTCAATCTTATACACACCAATCAGGTCCCTTCTCAGCTTTCTCTGTTCTAAAGAAAAGAAACCAAGCCTATTCAGCCTCTTTATAGTGAAAAAGCTCCAAACCAGACAACATCTTGGTGAATCTCCTCAGTGCAATCACATCCTTCCTATAATGTGGCAACCAGAACTGCACACAGTCTCTAGCTGTGGCCTAAGCAAAGGTTTGTACAGCTCCAACATAATCTTTGATTTATATCTATAATTTATAATCTATACCATGACTGATCAGGAGCAGGAGAATCAACGTTTTGGGCATCCTGTGATGCCTTAATCACCCTACCAGCCTGTTCTGCCACCTTCAAGGATCTTTGGACAAGCACCCCAAGATCCCTCTATTAGTCTAAACGTCCTAATGTCCTGCCATTCATTGAGTACTCCCTAGTCTTATTATTTCTTCCAAAGTGCATTACCTCACATTTACCAGGGTTAAATTCCATCTGTCGCTGATCTGCCCATCTGACCTATCCAGCTGCAGTCTCCAGAAACCTAAGACTTGCTTCCTCATTGTCAACTACCCTGCCCATCTTCATGTCATCTGCAAACTTACTTACCATTTCTCTCTCCCACCCACATTTTCAACTATGTTTTAATGTTTGTGTATGTTAACATTGGTGTTAAGGAAAGTGGATGGTACAGAGTAGATGCTAGGTCTAGCCTGTGAACTCCTCCTTAGGGACAGATCCATTTATTTTATCCGATAATAACTACTGTGAATGGTGTAAGGACAATCTTTGCTTTCACAAAATCCAAATCTGCTGCTTTCCACCATCACCATTCTTTCCTATTATCAATCCACTTGCTCTGCTGGCACTTATTAAGTTCAGATCACTATCGATGGCACAAGTCATGTGGTAATTCATCGAGGTGCACTGATGCTAAGTTTTCTTAAAATGGCTGAGCTGCCTATGGAGGTATGGCAGATGGCTCATACAAATAATACCAATGAGGCTTGAGCCTAATTTGAGAACATGCTTTAGCCTCTTCTTTGGAGTACGTGGCACCTACTTAGAAGGCTCCAAAATTGGTCCAAACGAATTTCCACCCCAACAGACTTGTTTGAAAGATTTTCCTCTTCTGATTTATTCACACTAAAATAAGTAACATGCATGTAATTTACTACTAAACCTTGTGCTCAGTATACATGGTCAAATTAAAGTGAGGTTTTGTTAAGAGCTGTCATTCTATGGGTTTGTTCCCTTTTTGAAAGTCACATTCTTAAGGATGATAACTAGAATCAAGTTCTAACAGAGACATTCCCTGTGCGTTGTTGGAACCACGTACCTCCTTTAGTTCAGCTTCAGTACTCAGAAAGTCAGTCACACCTTTGATGAGCTTGGAGTTCATAAACAAAGCTTCTCCATATCTGTTAAAAAAATATTACAAAACTTACTCAACAACATATGTTCGGTGCCTAAATCAGACTTTTATTTTGGCTCCATTCTTCAGAATACATCTTACATTTTTGCTTGTTCTATTTAATTGTTTTTGTTCTATTTACCTTGATTTAAAAACATTCCATTTATCCTGGAAAAATTTCCAGGCTAAGTCGCGTCCATTTGGATATTTTGCCACATGAATTATAACATCTATGGTAGTCTGGTCTGGAACCATTTGAGAGTTTAAAGACAGATTCAGAAGTCTGAAAAGAGAAATCAGTTAGATTGATCCTTTAAATATTTGCATTTTATAAAAGGATTTTTAAAATAATTTTTTTAATTAACCTGTTCAGCAGAACGGTATTTTTGCTGCATGCTAAAGCCTCCAGTAAAATTTTCTTCTCTGAAACAGCAGTTGAAGATTGGTATTTGGTCCAGATGAAATCCCAGACATTGTCATCCATGAGGGAAATCCCAGTGCA
The DNA here is from genome assembly GCF_037043375.1 of Chiloscyllium plagiosum. Lineage (NCBI taxonomy): Eukaryota > Metazoa > Chordata > Chondrichthyes > Orectolobiformes > Hemiscylliidae > Chiloscyllium > Chiloscyllium plagiosum. The sequence goes on along the minus strand of NW_028270157.1, from coordinate 22,843,468 downwards.
ATAGGCAATGTCTCTGACGTTTGGTGGTATTCTGAAATGCACCATTACAAAGTGTTAGTTTTTGTACAGTATCTTGTTCAATACCTTGAGTTTCTGATACCCAGCTGTCATGAGGAGACTGCTGGGCTTACAAGCTAATAATTCATTCATGCAAGGTTAAGAATGAAATACAATTTATACTAATGCACATTAATATCTGGAGGTCAAGTTTTATAAAACTATCTAGAGTTCAAGATTATTTTGACCATAGGATCTGTTTCTGTGCTGTATGACTCTATGACTTTATCAGCTTAACTTGCTCCTTGCTAGATGCAGCTTTATGCATTCTATATTTCAGTCACTTTCCCTTTTATAACTTCAGGGGTGTACTGATGTCGCTACATGTGCTCAATATGAGGTAACTTGTTGAAATTATAGATAGACATGGGACAGATTTCCATTGACCTTAAGAAAAATGATGAATAGAACCCAATTCTGATATTGTGCCTCCATTCCCAGCAGTTTTTGCTGGCAGAGGAAGTGAGCCCACAACTTGCATTCCCGATTTAGCCATGTCCATTGTGGAGGTAGGTAGCTCCTTCACCCCCTCCCTGAATGAGGCAATATTCTCAAGAAATTATAGTTCATGGCCTCTCAGAAACCTATAGTATGATGCTGGAACCTAGTGAACAAAACCTTCAAAAGATTTTACCCATGTCCCTCCAGCCGACGTATGCCTCCAACCCCTCCCAAAGGTATCTCAAAGTCCCCATAGAAATCCTTGACACCCCCTCATACCCAAAAGCCCTCACTCCTTCCAAGCCAATTCCTCCAACCACAATCAGCGTTGCATCATACCCTCCAAATACTTACTTGGCTATTTGTTCACCTGTAGTATATACAGACACACTCAAAAAAGCTCATAATTCTGATCTCCACAATTATACGAATCTGAGAGAGTTGTACTGGATAAAGCTGCTCATACAAAATTCCATTCTGATTTATTGTCATTCAATTGCCCTGTACTGCTTTTGCCAGCTCTTCTTTGCCCAATATCTTCCATTGTTTTGAATAGAAAATCTTTAAGAGATAGACATCTTTATAGAACATTTACAGGCAAAGTTAGGAACTGTCTTTAATTGAATTACTTTTTTTGAAGCAACAGAGAAATGGCTCACTTTCATCTTTATTTCATTTTGGTTTCTCTGACACTAATATTCCATAAGTGTATTACGGTCTGAATCACTTGGTTCAAGTTTCTGCAATTAGTAACCATTTCACATCGTTAGGAACATTGTGATTGGCCTTGGATTAGAATCAAGGAATATGGGGATAGTGGAGAAATATGGAGTTACCATAATTTTATTGATTGACAGACAATGTTACTGTACTGTACCCCTTACTGTACTTCTTATAAGCTCATGGCCATGTGGCCAAATTCGGCTGTAACCCCATTAAAAAATTTGTTGATAACACCACCATAGTGGGTTGGATCTTAAACAACAGATAGAGAGCTTACAGGCATGGTGTAAAGACAACAGTCTCTCACTCAATGTCGGCAAAATGAAGGAGTTGGTCATTGACATCAGAACATGGAGTGGAGGACACACCCCTGTCTGTATCAATGGTGTTGAGATGGTCGAAAGCTTCAAATCCCTCGGAGTAAGTATCACCAACGATCTGTCCTGATCCATCCACATCAATGCTACAGTCAAGAAAACACACCAACCAATGTCTCTACTTCCTCAAAAAGCTAAGGTAATTTGGCATGCCCACAATGACTCTTACCCAATTTTTATAGATCCACCAAAGAAAGCATTCTAACCGGATACATTACAGCGTAGTCTGGCAACTGCTCTGCCCAGGACCCCAAGAGATTACAGTGAGTTGTGAACACAGCCCGGTCGATCATGCAAACCAGCCCTCCTGCCATTGATTCCTTCTATACTTCCACGTGCCTCAAGAAAGCAGCTAATATAATCTGAGACCCCTCCCACCCTGGTCATACTCTTTTCCACCCTCTTCCATCAGGCAGAAAATGTAAAAGTTTGAAAAGACATTAACAGATTCAAGAACAACTTCTTCCCCACTGTTATCAGACTTTTGAACAGACCTCTCATATATTAGAGTTAATCTTTCTCTGCACCTTCTCTGTAGCTGTGACACTACATTCTGCATTCTGTTCTATTACCCTGATGTACTTGTGTAAGCTATGATTGGCCTGGATAGCATGCAAAACAATACTTTTCTCTGTATCTCAGTACATGTGACAATGATAGATCAAATCAAACGTTCAAAGGGACATATGACCTACTTCTGCCCCTGTTACCTATGGTCTTACACAATTACAATTCAGATGATATTTCACCTGAAACAGAATCAAACGTTTTGATTTCATGCTTCTACAAGAATAAGTATTCTGTGCAAAGACATGTGTAGATTCATTTCAAATGAAGGTGATAGTCCCAGTTTTGAGAAGTGCACCTGTTATGATCACTTGCCATCCATTCTGAAAGAAGTGACACAGCTTTCTCGTGGCAGAGGGCAATACCAAATTTACAAGCCAAGATAATGACTTTACGACGCAGTTCCCTGTTTGAAAAGAAAAGCAGGACTCAATGAAAATGCTTTCCACTGGTGCAAAGAGCTGATGAACTTTCAGAGGATCATTTGACAGCTGAGACATGTTAGACAGAAATCCTGAGGTTTTAACCAATGGTAAGATTGCTTTTGCCACTGAGACATCAAGTTGTGCTGCCAAACATACTCAGGCAAAGTCTTTACTGGAAAGCTTGAGCTGTCATCTGTACACTGCACATGACAAGTCTGCTTGTTTTAAAGATAAAATTTGAGTGCTGTCAGCAATTTTATTTATTTTCTTTTTTATTAAAGTTGCAAAGGCTTGATTCAAGCAAACTAGTTGTACCTTTTATATAAGCTTTGTCTTCCTAGAATTGACAAGGATTCATTCATTGATCACTAGTAGCCCATAATAAAACTTCTCCACAATAGCTTATTACATAATCTTTACTGACCTTGGATCAATAGAAGAGGAAAACATAAAGGAAGGTCACACGCAAATCTAATGAGTTCAGGGAAATTTTCAAAGAGACGAAGGGAGGCTTTCACTCATTTGGTCTTGTCAGGAGACAGTCTGACACTTGACTAATTTGCACCACTGAACCTCATGAGAATTCCCACCGGCAGACTGTTGATAGTTTTCTTTGGAGTGGGGAAAGATGGGAGTTCATTGCTTTCAGTGTGGAACAATCCTGCTTAGAGCAAGTAAGATGCAGCAGGAAAGCAGTTGGAGTGAGTTCATTTTTGTGGAGCCTCTAGTTCTCAATACCTGAACCGTAGTCTGGATGAGGGGACCTTTTAAAGGGAAGTGAACAAGGTCTTAGCAACACCACCCCTACACTCCCAACACCATCACACCCCCCTCTCCCCCCCAATAACAGACTATGCATCTCGTGGCTCTTTGTACAATCTCTGCCACACGCTTGTTAGGAAATTTGGGGGAAAAAATAGTGTAAATCCTGGCTGTACTTTAAAATGTGAATGCCTCCTCTATTGAAAAGAATTTTGCAATGTCACTCTGATATCTATATGTAACTGTCAGTGAATATTTTGATGTCCACTCTGCCATCAGATGGACAGGGCTGATGTGCATGTATTTGTCAGTAACCAGACAAGGGCAATCTACATCAGGAGCTTTCCAGATCTTGCAGTTCTAAACTAAACTGTCAGTGATAAGATTAACACCTTTCTCCCAGTCTCTTGGAAAGCATTACAAATAGTTAAAAGCAAAATCATCTATTTTAAGTGGAGTAAACAAAAACCATGACATTTGACCTCAAGCTTACCTGCTTTCAGTTACAGATGTTGGAAATTTATGGGAAATTACAACATGGCAATCAATACGAAGATATCCAAACCTGAACAGATTCTGATTGAATACATTAAAGTCACTGCAAGCAAACTCAAAAGGCTTCATTTCAGGTTCAGTACAAAGCAAAACAAACAAAAACAGATATTGCTAGATAAACTTAACAGTTAGAATATAGAACACTACAGCACAGTACAGGCCCTTCGGCCCTCGATGTTGCGCCACCCTGTGAAACCAATCTGAAGCCCATCTAACCTACACTATTACATCCTCATCCATATGCCTAGCCAATGACCATTTAAATGCCCCTAAAGTTGGTGAGTCTACAACTGTTGCAGGCAGTGCATTCCACACCCCTAATACTCTGAGTAAAGAAATTCCCTCTGACATCTGTCCTCTGACATCTATCACACCTCAATTTGAAGCTATGCCTCCTTTTGCTATCCATCACCATCCTAGGAAAAAGGCTCTCACTGTCCACCCGATCTAACCTTCTAATTACCTTATATGTCTCAATTAAGTCACCTTTCAACCTTCTTCTAACGAAAACAGCCTCAAGTGCCTCACCCTTTCCTCTTAAGACCTTCCCTCCATACTAGGCAATATCCTCGTAAATCTCCTCTGAATTGTTTCCAAAGTTTCCACATCCTTCGTATAATGTGGTGATCACAGCTGCATGCAATACTCAAAATGCGGTCGCACCAGAGTTTTGTACAGCTACAGCATGACCTCATGGTTCCGAAACTCGATCCTTCTACTAATAAAAACGAACTGTATGCCTTCTTAATGGTCCTATCACCTGGGTGGCAACTTTCAGGGATCTAAGTATATGGACACTGAAATCTCTCTGCTCATCTACACTACCAAGAATCTTACCATTCGCCCAGTCCTCTGCATTCCAGTTACTCCTTCCAAAGTGAATCACCTCACACTTTTCTGCATTAAACTCCATTTGCCACCTTTCAGCCCAGCTCTGCAGCTTATCTATGTCCCTCTGTAACCTACAACATCCTTCGTCACTATCCACATCTTTACTGACCTTAGTACCATTTTCAAATTTACTAACCCATCTTTCTACGCCCTCATCCAGGTCATTTATAAAAATGACAAACAGCAGTGACCCAAAACAGATCATTACGTTACATCACTAGTAACTGAAATCCAGGATGAACATTTACCATCAATCACCACCCTCTATCTTCTTTCAGAAGCCAATTTCTGATCCAAACCACTAAACCACGCTCAATCCCATGCCTCTGTATTTTGTGCAGTAGCCCACCATGATCATAAAGATCAAAGCCAATCTCCTCCCTGGCTACCCAGAGAATCCTAGGATAAATTCCATCTGACCCAAGGGATTTATGTATTTTCACACTTCCCAGTATTTCTAATATCTCCTCCTTGTGAACCTCAATCCATCTAGTCTCGTAGTCTGATTCTCAGTATTCTCTTCGACAACATTGTCTTTTTCCAGTGTGAGTACTGACGAAAAATATTCATTTACTCCTTCCCCTATCTCCTCTGACTCCATGCAGAACTTCCCATTACTGTCCTTGATTGGCCCTAATCTTACTCTAGTCATTCTTTTATCCCTTATATATCCAAAGAAAGCTTTAGGGTTTTCCCTGATCCTATCCACCAACAACGTCTCATGTCCCCTCCTCAATCATCTTAGCTCTATCTTCAGGTCTTATCTGGCTACTTCTCAATTGCCCTAACTGAACCTTCACATCTCATCTTAACATAAGCCTTCTTCTTCATCTTGACAAGAGATTCATCTTCCTTATTAAACCACACCTCCTGCACTCGACAACCTCCCCCCTGTCTGACAGGTACATACTTATCAAGGACACACAGTAGCTGTTCCTTGAATAAGCTCCACATTTCAATTGTGCCCATCCGATGCATCCTAAATCTTGTCTAATCGCATTGTAATTGCCTTTCCCCCAGCTATAACTCTTGCCCTCCGGTGTATACCTTTCCATCACTAAAGTAAACATAACTGAATTGTGATCCCTATCACCAAAGTGCTCACTTACCTCCAAATCTAACATCTGGCCAGGTTCATTACCCAGTACCAAATCTAATGTGTTCTTGCCCCTTGTTGGCTTGTGTCAGAAAACCCTCCTGCACACAATGGACAAAAACTGACTCAACTAAAGTACTTGAATTATAGTAGTTTTGGCAGAATCCATGAAAAGAGAAACAGAGTTAATGTTTTGAGTCCAGTGACCCCTCTTCAGAACTGGACTCAGACACTGAATTTAGAAGTTTCTCCAGCAATTCCTGCTTCTCTTTGTTTCAGATCTCCAGCATCCACAGTTCTTTGTTTTATTTCTGAGTTCAAAGTGAACCATTTCCTATTGGTAACATACTGGTACAGAAATGCCATCCATTTGAAAATGTTCACATTTATCATATTAGCAAATAGTCACTTCATTTCATACTTGGTAATTCCAGGAAATTATTCCATTACTGACAAAGGAAGCTAAAACCATTGCCAGCAAGATCAATCCAACATGGAACCAATCTGCGAACTGATCAGTAATGTTCGACTAACCTGTTCAATATAAATTATGTCCTTCAATTTCAGTTTTGTAACTCAATCACTAAGTGTTAGTGGCTCTCAGACATTGAATATTGCAGTTGAACAATGACGTGTTAGTAATGTTCCATCAACAGCAGTGAAAATGACTGAGCAGCATGCACTGTTGAATTTACTACCACGAGGTCACCAAATGCTGAAAAGCTAATATATCTAGAACCAGCTATAAACTAGTCAAGTAAATGATTTAACTCAGTCTGGTATGATGCTTGAACGACAGTACTATTCACTGCATCCTCAGGCCATCCCAATAGGTTGTATGCTGGTGCAACTTGCTGAAGAACATATTGCTAAAGGAAGAAAAACAGAATGAGAAGGTTTGTAAGATTTCGTCAAAGTAATTTTGTAATTTATCCAATACTAGAAATAATGCCAAATATCAGTAATGTGCAAGATTGTATCACATTTTATAAGTGGCATATCCCTTAGGGCTTAATATCTTAAACAGTTATTGGACAAATCCACTTGTTTGGCATCCAAATCCTGCATCTGAAATCGCTCACATTTTTATGTGTCGCATGCAGAGATTATTTTTAGCAATTCTGGTCAGAGCCCAAGGTAAAAAAAACTCAGCAAAATTCCTGGTGGGTTGGAATTGGAGCTAAATCTAGGATTTGGTCCAGCATTTTATTCAGTGTAATACCATTGTCTGGAAGGGGAGGAAGTCATGTATCTTCTGTCAGTTGATGGCAGATAAGTGGATTCCTGAGCTCCCCTGGGAATTCTACACAAGATGCATTCATCAGTGTTGGATTTGAAAAGAGGTTATATTTAGTATTTTTACATGAAAGTGAGTTTGTAGTTTAAAGGTTGTAACTACGATCATATACTGCAGGTGTCAAGACAAAGTAGAGTTTATAATGTTAATAAAAAGGTATTAATAATCCACATCTTAATCCACAACTACTTAAATCTCAAGCCTCCATATCTATTATTGTGAGATGCTCCTAATCAGCTGAACTCGGTAAAGGATGTTTGCCAAGAATGTATACATGACTGCAGTTGAACTTAGTTGCAGTCTCACTGGTGCATCACTGCATTGGGGAATAAACCTGAGGATGATCTCTCCCCAGTGGTCAGAGCTAACAAGAAACAAGAGCGTGTGTAATCCGATTTGACTTATTTTGGATAGAGGAGAAAACAAATAGAATGAACTTCCTCACTAAGAATGGATTAACTGCGGTGAGGGAGAGATGGTTGAATTCAGTATGAGATCCAACCAGAAACAGTGAAATGAATGACCAAACACTGGCAAAGTGGCATATTTTATCACATTATTTGTTGTGAGACATGATACAGAAACAAATTACATGTGCAAAGTGAGTGGTAGTTACTACAATATAATTCTGTTCACATAACAACTGCAATTTAGACAAACTAGTTTGTGTGTCAGCTTTTGACCTCTTCCTCAACCTATGTTTAAAGGATTAGAGAAATGCACATGAGGAGCTATCTGAAAGGTACAATATCCTCTTGAGGTCATAAGATAATTACATGGAAACACCTTTCCAAGTCAGACTGTCATATTTTGATGTTAAGAATATTCAGGCCCATTCCTCAACATAAGCTACAAGGACCACTGATGGGATTTTACTCCAACCTGCCACTGAATGGCCAAGGGCTGGCAGGACGCAACTACATCTATCAGTAGGCAGTGATGTGGCACTACCAGGTGGAGTTCCTGAGCCTGCGTGCTCCTTACACCATCTAGAGGTGGCGCTTCCTATAAAACACAGCCTTTCAAGTTAGGATTGTTAATCACTTGGCAAAAGAATTAAATTGTTCAATTTATAATTGTCATTTAACATTCCATTTTAAAATTATCACTTAGTCATGGCACTAACTGCCAAACTACATTGCAGATATTTTTCCAACAAAGACATGAATCTATCTTAAAATCGAAGATTAAACTCTTACACTAAAAATGTTGTATTCCTTGTTCCGATCCACCAACTTGTCCAGGTGAAGTAGCACATTACTTGCAGCATGCCATGGAAGAAACTCTTTTTCCTTAGAAAGGTATTGTATAATCTCGAGGGGAATATTCTGTGGTAAATAGCCAGCTCTAAGGCAAACACAGAAGGTCAGTCAGGGACAAATTAGGAAGAGCTCATGAAAACCTGAGCAATGTTTTTCTAAGTATACTAATTGTATTAAACCATCTTGTGTTCCGAATCATTCTCAGGCAAAGAGCATGGTAAAATACTAATCTAATAAAATGAGGAAACTGCATCAATCTCAAATCCCTTCAAACTGCACAATCAGCCAATGAATCTTCTGCCTCTCTTGCGTGTATACAGACTACACCTTTTCATTTCTCACACTGGGATGTAGGTTGGAATCTCAAAGCATTGAGTGTCCTGACAATGGAGCAGGAAGGCTTAAGTTGGCAGGATATCCAAATATTCATGGATGCAGTGGCCACCAGTTATGCAATGAGGGTGATTATAGAATGAGAGCCTTGCCATTACCTTACACAGTCAAACGTCAAAGGCCTGCCATTTAAAATGGGCACCCAATAGGTGTTTGCTCAATGCAAGCCAGCAGCGTTAGTCTAGCTATCTGAGTGGGTAAGACTCTTACAACCTTCAATCACCTGTTAACATTCTTACCACATGACCATTTTCAAAAAGGAGTTAGATATAGTTCTTAGGGCTAAAGGGATCAGAGAGTCTGAGGAGAAAGAGGAAACCGTGTACTGAGATGGATGATCAGCCCCGGTGGAGGTGGCTCAAAGGGACAAATAGCCGACATTTGTTCCAACTACTGTATTTCTATCCTCTTTGCTCAACTTCCATTCATCCTAAAGCTGCAAGTCATCTCCATTGAGCTGCACCCTGGACTTGTTTCCCACCCCACCCCTTGACTTGCCATTCATCATTATCAAACCACTGACATTACTTATGTTACCCTCAACTGTAAAGAGCTCAATGACCTTCAGTTTACCTTGACCCCTTATCTGTGTAGATTAGCTTCCTTCCTCTGTGCCTGAGCCTTCACAGGTTCACCTCCTCCTCTCTGTCAACCATGACCCAATCGCCTTACATTGCTGTTACCTGATCTCAATGCATCAATGTTTGTGGAATACCGTGTGCCATTTAGGTGTCCATATTTAAGAAAGGATACATTACATTGGAGATGGTACAGTGAAGGTTCATAAAATTGTAGATAGGCCAACAAGAGGCAAGGCCACATGAGATTTGGTACTGGGTAATGAACCAGGCCAAGTGTTAGATTTGGAGGTGGGTGAGCACTTTGGTGATAGTGATCACAATTCAGTTACGTTTACGTTAGCAATGGAAAGGGATAGGTATATACCATTGAACAAGACTGACAGCTGGGGGAAAGGCAATTATCATGTGATTAGGCAAGGTTTAGGATGCATAGGATGAGGAAGAAAACTGCAGGGAATGGACACAATTGAAATGTGGAGCTTATTCAAGGCACAGCTACTGCGTGTCCTTGATAAGTGTGTACCTGTCAGGCAGGGAGGAAGTGGTCGAGTGAGGGAACAGTGGTTTACTAAAGACGTTGAAGCTCTTATCAAGAGGAAGAAAGAGGCTTATGTAAAGATGAGATGTGAGGACTCAGTTAGGGAGCTTGAGAGTTACAAGTTAGCCAGGAGAGGTCTAAAGAGAGAGCTAAGAAGAGCTAGGAGGGGACATGGGACATCGTTGGCAGCTAGGATCAAGGAAAACCCTAAAGATTTCTGTAGGTATGTCAGGAATAAAAGAATGACTAGAGTAAGATTAGGGCCAGTCAAGAATAATAGTGAGAAGTTATGCGTGGAATCTGAGGATATAGGAGAGGTGCTAAATGAATATTTTTCATCAGTATTCACACCGGAAAAACTCAATGTTGTCGAGGAGAATACTGAAAGTCAGGTGATTAGACTAGACAGGATTGAGGTTCATAAGGAGGAGGTGTTAGCAATTCTGAAAGGTGTGAAAATAGATACATCCTCTGGGCTGAATGGGATTTATCATCGGATTATCTGGGAAGCTAGGGAGGAGATGCAGAGCCTTTGGCTTTGATCTTTACGTCATCATTGTCTACAGGAATAGTGCCAGAAGACTGGAGGATAGCAAATGTTGTCCCCTTGTTAAGAAGGGGAGTAGAGACAAATCTGGTAATTATAGATCAGTGAGCCTTACTTAGGTTGTGGATAAAGTGTTGGAAAAGATTATAAGAGATAAGATTTATAATCACCTAGAAAGGAATCATTTGATTAGGCATAGTCAAGACGGTTTTGTGAAGGGTAGGTCGTGCCTCACAAACCTTATTAAATTATTTGAGAAGGTGACCAAACAGGTGGATGAGGCTAAAGAGGTTGATGTGGTGTATATGGATTTCAGTAAAGTGTTTGATAAGGTTCCCCATGGTAGGCTATTGCAGAAAATACAGGAGCATGGGATTGAGGGTGATTTAGCGGTTTAGATCAGAAATTGGCAAGCTGAAAGAAGACAGGGAGTAGTAGTTGATGGGAAATGTTCATCTACTAGTGGTGTACCACAAGGAACTGTTCTGGGGCTACTGCTGCTTGTCATTTTCATAAATGATCTGGATGAGGGTGTAGAAGGATGGGATAGTAAATTTACGGATGACACTAAGGTCACTAAGGGAGTTGTGGACAGTGTGGAAGGATGTTGCAGGTTTCAGAGGGACATAGATAAGCTGCAGAGCTGGGCTGAGAGGTGGCAAATAGAGTTTAATGCGGAATAGTGTGAGGTGATTCACTTTGGAAGAGATAATAGGAATACAGAGCACTGGGCTAATGGGAAGGTTTTGGGCATAGTGGATGAGCAGAGGTATCTCGGTGTCCATGTGCATAGATCCCTGAAAGTTGCCATCCAGGTTGATGGGGTTGTTAAGAAGGCGTATGGTGTGTTATCTTTTATTGGTAGAGGGATTGAATTTTGGAGTCTTGAGATTCTTTTGCAGCTGTCCAAAACTCTGGTGCAGCCGCACTTGGAGTATTGCGTATAGTACTGGTCGCCACATTATAGGAAGGACTGCGGAAGCAGAGTGGTGCAGAGGAGATTTACTCGGGTGTTTCCTGGTATGGAGGGAAGGTCTGATGAGGAAAGGCTGAGGGACTTGAGGCTGTTTTCATTACAGAGAAGAACATTAAGAGGTGACTTTGCAGAGACATACAAGATGATCAGAGGTTTAGACAGAGTGGACTGTGAGAGCCTTTTTCCTCGGATGGTGATGGCTAGCATGAGAGGACATAGCTTCAAATTGAGGGGTGATAGATATAGGACAGATGTCAGATGTAGGTTCTTTACTCAAAGAGTAGTAAGGCCGTGGAATGCCCTACCTGCAACAGTAGCAGATTTGCCAACTTTAAGGGCATTTAAATTGTCATTGGATAAACATATGGTCGATAATGGAATAGTGTAGGTTAGATAGGTTTCAGATTGGTTTCACAAGTCGGTGCAACATCCAGGGCAGAAGGGCCTGTACTGTCTGTAATGTTCTATGTTTCTATATTGGATAACCTTCAACAAGGTTCCACATGGTAGACTGGTCAGTAAAGTTAGATCAAATGAGTGCTATCCAATTGGATACAAAGTTGGCTTGATGATAGAAGATAGATGGTGGTGGTAGAGGATGGTTTTTCAGACTGAGGCCAGTGACCAGTGGTCTTCCACATGGATCAATGCTGGATACACTGTTGTTTGTCTGACTAGAAGGTGCCTGACTAGAAGTTCACACGTACTGATAAGATGCTAGCAGCCTGAGCAACCAAAATTCTTTTGGAGGAGACAGTAATTGGATGCAGCTAACTAAATCTGTAGTCAGCTCTGTTCATCCAGCCTTTTCTATATTGACTATAAACTCTGCAACTTTTAAAGTTGAGACACATATAAATGACATAGATGACTGTGAGGAATTGGATTAGTAAGTTTGTGGATGATGCAAAGATTGGTCAGGTGGTTAACAGTGAGTTTGAGTGTCTTGAGCTACAAGAATATATGAACGGGATGGTCAAATGGGCAGCAAACGGGATTTAACCCTGAAAAGTGTGAGGTGATACACATTAGGAATAATTTGACAAGGAAGTATTTAATAAATGGTATTACACTAAGATATTCGATGAAAAAAGGGACCTTGAAATCTTTGTCCATACATCTATGAAGGCAGACGACAGTAGGGTGGTGAATAGTGTATATGTGACACTTGTCTTTATCAATCGAGGCCTAGATTACAAAAGCAGTGAAGTTGTGTTGAAGTTGTACAGAACTTTATTGAGACCACAGCTAGAATACTGTGTGCAGTTGAGGTACTAAATTACAGGAAGCACATGATTGCACTGGAGGGGCTGCAAAGGAGATTCATCAGGATGCTGCCAGGGATGGAAAATTTAAGTTATGAGGAAACGTTGGATAGGCTTAGGTTGTTTTCATTGGAGCAGAGAAGTCTAAGGGATGATCTGATTGAGGTGTACAAGATTATGAGGGGCATGGACAAAGATGCTAAGGAGCTGCCGTTGCCCTAGTTGAAGGGTCGGTCACGAGGGGACACAGGTTCAAAGTGAGAGGCAGAAAGTTTAGGAGGCAGGTGAGGAAAAACCATTTTCCCCAGAGGATGGTGATGGTCTGGAATGCACTGCAGGGGAGGGTGGTGGAGGCAAATTGCCTCACATCTTTTGAAAAGATCGCGAATGAGCACTTAGTACATCATAACAACATAAGGCTATGGGCCAGGTGCTGGTAAATGGAATTAGGTTGAAGGTCAGGTGTTTCTTATGTGTTGGGTGCAGACTGAATGTATGATTCTAAGATCTGCACAACAAATTCTAAAGTGAGAAAGATTCAGACCTGAAGCCATTTTCTTAACATAGCCTTGGCAAGATTAATGTTCTGTACATGGAGGGTACCAATTCAAAGAGGCCCTGCAATTAGATTAGTGGACAACAAATGCGGAAATACTCAACACCACCATTTGAACTTAAGTGAAGACTCAAACAGTCGAGAAATGTCAAACAAATGCATTTAGTATTCCTATATCACTTGGCATAAATTCAGGATTGCAAAGTGATTCTGCAGTTGAACTGTAGTTTTCCTCCAATTTACAATTAATGTGACAACAGCATTGCCAATGACAACATAACACTGAATTATATTTACTTGCTATATAACTCATCTTTAATTTAAGTTACCCCTTGAAAGGGTTACCTACAAAGTAAACCTTAGGCTAACTAATTGATGAGTTACACAGACAGAATTAGAAATAGCAAAACAAAAAAGCTTTTAAAAGCTGATTGAGATACTATATACAATATTCATGGTCAAAGCTGTAGCTGCAGGGTAAAAATTGTACTCCTGGTGCAATGGTAGCAACCATGGGTTCAGGTCTCACCTGCTCCAGAGATGTGTAATACTAACTCTGAATAATGTTATGAAGTTGAAGGTGTGTATTGTGCCTTTAGAGAGAGTGAATACTGTTTTGCACTGAGACCTCATAAGCACCTGTAATATGACTAACTAGCAATCTCAGAGTGTACTGGAAAATTGAAAATTTGTAATGTTTAGCTGTGGAATAGATACCTGAGTTGGTTGCTGTTTTGACAACAATTTGATTTATCCAATCGGTTTAAATTATGCCTCAGGATACTAAGACCCAATCAAGTTTGAATTTATTGTTTTTCTAACATTGAACCGATGATCTAATGTTGGGGAGATAAAAAAGGCAGGCATTTTGAAAGTCAGACAGAGTAATTGCCAATGAAGGAGAAAGTGAGGTCTGCAGATGCTGGAGATCAGAGATGGAAATGTGTTGCTGGAAAAGCGCAGCAGGTCAGGCAGCATCTAGGGAACAGGAGAATCGACGTTTCGGGCATTAGCAATTCTTCAGGCATTAGCCCTGAAGAAGGGCTAATGCCCGAAACGTCGATTCTCCTGTTCCCTAGATGCTGCCTGACCTGCTGCGCTTTTCCAGCAACACATTTCCATAATTGCCAATGAAACACTGTCTATCAAATGTACCTTTTAATATAAAAAATATTTGCAGTGAAAGAAAGATGATGACCAAGGGAGATCTTCAGCTGGAAGAAGAGAGACACTGATGATGACAGCTGCTGTATGGTTTTGAAATTAAGTTGCTGTAATTTTAATAAGTGTTTTATTGGAACAGTATATTATTATAGAGTTGGAGGCATATAATAAGCAGTTAAGAGAAAGGGGGTCTTAGAGTCATGAATAGTTGGTGTTTAATGTTCACTTTTAAAATTAAGGAATACACTGATTTTTTTTAAGTGGTAGAATTTGGGAGTTGTCTGTCCCTCATATTTTAAGAGATTACAAGGCAAGTTGAGCTTTTCTGGGTGTTCGGTTTAATTAACAGAAGGGTTCATGCCGTGTTGTAACAATAGGCTGATTTAAAAACAAAATAAAAGATATGTTCCACAGGAGAAATGAACCAGTGTAGCTAAAATTGAGTTTTATATATTAGGAAGAGCAAAAGCTTCTCACATTCTAAATAATCACAGTGCTTAATGCACAGACAAATACAGCACAAAGTTCCTGCAGCAAAACCATCATTTTATTTGTCTTAAATCAGTGGAAAGTAAAATACTAATAATCCATATTGCACAGCACAACAAACAACACCAATGCAATTCATACTACACTGGCAAGTTGCTTTTCAAACCCCCATTAACAGATTTCAATTTATCCCATGTTTGTGTAGTGTTAGATTAGTATTTATAATTGTGGAGTTTACAGAGTTCTTAGTTTTACATTAAACGCAAAACATACCTAGCTAAGTTGAAAGCATCATCAATCAGACCTGCTCGGTTGCCAACAGAGATCACCTGTCAGGGTCAACCAGATGAAGAAACGATTTAGCACTGAAAACCACACCAGAAACAATATAAGTCGCACCGGAATTCATTTTGAGTTACCTCAGGATTGGTCATCAGCTGGTCAATTAACAACTTCCAGTTCCTCAAATCATAGTTAACCCGAAAGTAGCCAGTTTGATTAAGGTTTCCTAAAAGCCAACTGCTGTTGTCTAAGAAGTGGATTCTGTGATGCTCTGCCAAATAGAAGATGAGACTCAAGATTAATTAATTCAAAAGTAGTATTCAGATATCCTCCAATTGATATTGAATAGTTTCTGCAATCTTGGTACTTTCAATGAAAAAGGAAGCAAGAAAAAACAAACTTGTAAAGTCTGGCCACTTGTAATTTAGGAAATGTAGCAACCAATTTGTAAAGAGCAAGGTCCCTCAAGAAACCATGATAATGGCAGGGCTATCTGTTTTACTGATGTTAGTTGGTGCATACATTTTGTCCAAGGCATTAGGGATAACTCCATTGCTCTCCTTCACATTAGTGTCAGGGGTTCTTTTGCATTCACCTGAGAAAGCAAACAGGGCCTTGATTTAACATCTTCTCTGAAATATTGAACCTTTGACACTGCAGCACTAAATTAGAATATCAGCCCTAATTTGTGTGCTCAAGTGGGTCTGGAACAAACAAATGTCTTAACTCATAGGTAAGAGTGCAATCAGCTAGCCATGACTTGATATATAGAGTGTAAAGACAGAACACATAGTCTTGTATTGTTGTTCTTTAGGACCTAGAGCTACTTAGCAGATTGGCTCTGGACCAAACGAGTTAAAGATCTGAAAGAATATGATTTATAATTCATCATGCAGTATAGTTAAAATTCCAATTGTTATAACTCACAGATACCTTGAGTAAAATGATTTGAACATCATCTCCACTTTTCAGTTGTATTTTCGGACTGATTTGGACATGGTTAAAGAATTTTTACTACTGCAATGTTACCCTATGGGTTTTACTAACGAGAACATTTTCACCTGAACCCAAATGAAAGGATTTCCTACGATAATGGCGGACTGTAATGGAATAGGAGATTGAACATAGATTGCATAATCAACAAATAAACAAGTAGTAATTTCATAAACTGTTAAAAGATGATGAAGTATCTAAGAGACAGGAAGTAAGAACTTACTAGATATAAATAACATGTCTTCACATGATGTTATTTTTAAATGCTCAAAGTGGGTGGAAATATAGGGCGTTCACAGTGACACCCAAGCCACTTTAACACCCAATCTTCACCACATTCACCTACCTTAAGCCATCAGCACAAATATCTAGTCTGATGGACTGAAAATATAAAAGAAATTTAGAGCCTGAAGGTAGCCAGGCATAGAGGAAACAACTTTTGTCAGATGTCAACTCAGAGTTGGGGGCTTGACTGAGTTCGCAATGAGAAGAGGAGTCAAGACCAGAGTTGTACAAGCTTGGAGATCACTTGCAAGCTCTATGGCAGATATGCCTCTTCCTCTTCATTTCCAAAGATTCCGCAGAGTGCTGATATTTTTGGAACTCACCACAACCTCTTCTGACACCCCTCTGCGAGCTCTGCCATGGTCAATTGGCAAGCCATCAAACTTTTCACTATAAAACAAGCTTGTTCACTGCTTGCTCTTGGCCAAACTATGATGGTGGTTCGCGTACGGATCAAGATTTCAATACATCGCCCCACCATCGTAACAACATGCTCCATTCACAGCACTTGCGGGGGAGAGAGAAGGGCAAAAATATGCTCCATCAACCTAACTTGCTGTCCAAATGAATTATTGAATTAGCTCTCTCACAATTGAATGTAGTAGCTCATCAGCAAGAATCAGATCAGATAGTCTCCAGGGTTTAAGTAAATATTGCTAAACCTTACTTGCTTCCAACACAAGGTTAATCAAAGTTAAAAATCACACAACACAATCACCTGATGAAGGAGCGTTGCTCCGAAAGTTATTGTGCTTCCAATTAAACCTGTTGGACTATAACCTGGTGTTGTGTGATTTTTAACTTTGTACACCCCAGTCCAACACCGGCATCTCCAAATCAAGGTTAATCAATGCATGTATTAAATAGCTGTGATTCGTGATCATGTTGAGTAACACAATAAATCACAGTCATGTAGATAGTCATGTCAGGATTTACTTAAGAGTTAAGAGCTTTACAACGTGACAGAAACACACTGAAGAAAATGATCACATGCAAATCCAAGGATGGTGGATTATTTGCATAACAAAGACATAAAATACACAATTTCATCATCAAAATTCCTTAGCAACAGTTGACAAGATGCAAGCCTGAAATTCTGAAAGCTCAAAATACAGATTTATGCAGTGGAATAATACATTAGTAAATTGTAGCAATACCTGTTTTGTTATTAATCCAAATCATTGTTTCTGATAAAATATGGCTTAAATTTCCTACAGCAACAGTTAGTGGGATTTCCCATAAATAGCTAGAAAAATAAAACAGAAGAGGGTAGAAATGTTGACAATGTTATTATACAAACACTTGAACAACTCATGCCAAATTCGTATCTCTGTTGTGTATAGAGATATTGTCCTGTTCACACAGCAATAACACTGACAATATTCCTCTCCTCAGATCAAATATATAAAACTGGAGTGCAAGACAAAGGCTAGTTTCAACCTTCAAATCAAATATGCTGTGGTTAATTTGATGACACCCTTCAAATGAGGCAAGCAATGCTCAACTGCTGACTGTGTAAACAAAACAAATGGAAGATTCTGCAGCTTGATTCATAATAATCTCATGCAGTAAATCAACATATATTCTAAATCCTAGCTTCAGTTAACTTACTTCAAATTTGTTCACCATCTGATTGCTACTTTTTATAGCCATTCAGGAGCCTAAGCAAATAGAATACCTCATAGTAGTCACTAGGAATGGGAGACATGTGTTTTCCTTCACAGTTTGCTATCTTACATTTGATATTTGCTGGGAATCCAGGAAAACCACACTATTCCAAACTCTAAATGCCAGTTGTAAAATTCCAATCAATTTTCAATTCCATCTCAACACAAGATAATTTGTGATCTAGCTGTGGATTTTACAAAACATGTACACAGCAATACAACACATTATCTGCTGGTAAAACTGAAAATATTAACTGAGCTGCAAGTGCTATTGATCATTTTCTGTAGCAGAATGCAAAAAGAATTGAATCACTTTCGAACATTAAACAGAGCACATGCTGATTTGAAGGTGAATTAATAACATTTTACTAGTTTTGTCTTTGTTTCAGATCATTGAATTCTGGTGTGAATTATACATGCTAGCCTTCCACGATATTAGAAAACCTAATATCCATGAGAAAGACACATTTGTGATGGAAATGTCAATACTTATTTGTCCTTTTAACAGAGATATTAGGTAATAGCATGTCAAAAGATCGTAAATAATTATGATAGATTATACATGTAGCCTGTTCTGTTTGTACAGAAGTTTGCTGGAGGTACAAGGGAGCCCTGCTGTTAGGTTAGATAGGTTAGAGTGCCACAATTTTCCCTCACAGCAGTCTCTATGGCATTGTTTGGTCTGTCACCTGAAGGGCATGAGGAATTAGCTGGTCTGGCACCTCCACTTTGTGGAACTCCTTCATCCGCCTCAGCAACACGCAATCATTTGCCATGCCTTTGCCAGACATTAGTCACTTCAGGCACTCTGATTGGCAACTCACATAACCTCAGGCCAATGGCCACCCCTAAATGATTGGTATCCTGGAAATGGCTCATGAACTGCCCAACACTGGGAAGACTCGACCCAATGCCCTGCCACATGCATGCTTAGGTCCATGACCCACACATCAGCCTGATGTTCGACTCGTGACTCAAATGGGGACTGTTTATATTGTGCAGTTATCAACATTCACTTTTACGCCTTGTGTCCTGCTTTCTTTATAGCTCTCTGTGCATGTAAAGTGGAATTGAAAACTGTTACCTGTTATTTGAAAAAGCTGGATTGACAGATTTCACAGTGTGATCATAGATGAAATGTTCTTGGCTGATTGTTAAAGTATCACCACTGCTCTCATTCCTACCAATGGAGACAACAGGATAGCCCATCTGTAATGTCCAACGGTCCATCACTTCTCTGATATTTATGGTTTTCCCAATTTTCTGCAATGTCTATATAAACATAAAAAGAAACTGGTTTCTGAAGCACCACACATTTTCAGCTGAAAGTAATCTCAACTTCAATGGGTCAGTCAATACCCATTACAGCTGGGCTTGTATAATTATTAAACTTTCTGCTTGGTTGAATGCAAAATAAATAAGAAATCTGTCACACTACACTGAAGTATGATACACTGACAGTAAGGTTTAATAACCAGATTGTGTTTGAATCAACCTTACCTGGTTTTACAGCAACAAATACTCATTGCATTGATATAACACCTTGAACAACTGAAAGTGTTTCACAGGAGCATTATGAAGCACAAAGGATATAAGGTGAGACAGCCAAAAACATGGAAGGTTCTACAATGCACGCTACACGAAGAGAAAGAGGTAGAGACGAGAAGGTTTACAATAAAAGAAACGTTGCCGCACAGAAAGAGGCCGTTCAGCCCATCATGTGTGCATCAAGCCACTCCTTGTAATCAGTTTTCAACTGTAGCTTTGCATTAAGTTGTCTCGACCAGCAAACTAGGCAACACATTCACACAACCACCCTCTAGATGAAATGGCTTTTCGTTATGGCCCTTAGTTCTGCTAACTGACCTCTTCTCTGGATATTCCCTGTCCAAGCAACTCAATTGAATCATCCCTTAGCCTTCGCTGTTCTAAGGCAAGGTTGTTGGTTACCTCAGTAGGATGGATGGCTGGTTTGTCATAGAGAGTGACACCAACAGTGTGGATTCAATTCCTGCACCAACTAAGGTTATCATGAAGGGCTTTCCTTCTCAACTTTTTCCCATAACCGAGGCACGATATAAACCACCATCTCTCTCTGATCAGAGAGCAGCCCGATAGTCCGTTAAGACTATGGTGACCTTACCTTTACCTCTAAGGAAACAAATCCCTGGCCAATCCAATCTTTTGTCAGAGCTACAGTTTCCAGTCGCTGGGAACATTTCCTCTGCAACTCTCTTTAGCACAATTATATCTTTCCTGTAATGTGATGATCAGAACTGTAACAAATCTCCTGCTGGTAGCCTGACCAGTGTGTTATACCGTGCCAATATAGCATCCCTGCTCTTTATTGAATACCTAACCCACTGCCCCACAGCTGGACTGGAGAGAGACCACTTGACGATGGAGCCCACTGGTCCTGGAGGTTTGATCAGATTACCTCCAAGGGCACAGTGTCTGGACAGGCCAGACCTGCCATTGGTCTCCTTGCCAGAGGCAAGTTGCCTCTCTTTGGTTTTTAACTTCCAAGCGTCAGAGGGAGGCAGCTGGGTAGAGGTGGAGGGCCTAGCCACTTCTGGAGGACATTTCAGAGGAGCCTGTGTCTGTGTGCATCCTCCTCTAGATAGGTGGCCCTTGGCATCACCCTGTCTCCTTGTGAGGCTGGGCCACCTGGTTCGTGGATCAGGTTCCCCGTGCCCCTATCACCACGCCTTCAATCCTGAGGGCCCGTGGCAGGGGTGGGGGGAGTCCAGGTGCCTCTCCATCAGACTCCAAGGGAACTGGGCCCTGGTTCTCCATGGCAGATGCCAGCATGCCCATGGGAGGCAGACAGATTCATGATTCGCTGCATGGTTGCAACTTCTGGACATTGAGGGCCAATGCATCCAGCATACGCGTCTGCTGCACGCACTCCTCCCTGTGCATGTGCACGACATTCCCAGTTACCTACAGCACAGGGTCCTCTCCAGCCCGGGGCTAGGCAGGTGCCCAGTCTCTTGCAGCCCTCCAAGTTTCTTCCTCAGCCAGAATGGAGACAGCAAAGAACTGTGCACCAGACTGTGCTACCACAGTCTCTCAGCCTAACATTCCCGGCAAGGTGTCAGTATCTGAGCTGCTGGTGATAGGGAGGGTGCAGGAGGCCTCATTCCTCTCATTTTCAAAGGTCAAGAAGGTGGTCCTGAAAACATCATGGAGGTGCAGTGTGTTCCTGCAAGACGCAAGAGACAGATGTCACAGCCAGTGGTTAGAAGAGGTGAGCAGGGATTAAGACTGGCAGCAGGATTAATGTCAGTGCAGGAGTGCAGCAAAGAGCAGTTCATACCTGATTGTCAGATATGGACGTTTTCACCCCCACAGCTGCAATCCTGCTCTTTTCCCGCAAGGGGGTGTCCTGTAGGGGGTGAGGAGCCGCACATCAGGAGGTCACGCAGGGTTAGTCGTGTGGGAAATGGGAGGAGGGTGGTCACAGTGAGTAAGGGAAGACCTGGAAGCAATAGTGAGAGGAGCAGAGCATGAGGCTTGATGGGAGGTGGGCGCAGAAGCAGGGATATGGCGAATGTGAGGTAGATGATAGAAGAGTGTGGCACTGGAGAAGGTCTTTAGCTTCTTTTGACATGTGCTGGCCATTCCTCTGAATCCTAGAGACTGTACTGACCTGGGTGGAGACCTTGGAGCAAACTGGCAGGCTCTGGTGGCATGGCCTCCTCTGCTAGTCTTTCAGGAAGAGATCTTCTCTCCTTTTCACCCCCCGTTCACAAGGGTCTCCAGGTCCCTGATGGGAAATTGTGGTGCCATTGTCCTTTTCTCTGCCAAGTTCAGGTTCAATGAGCCGACACCTTTGGAATGACAGTGCTTGCCCAGGTGCACAATGGTCTTTTAAAATGGGATGCCATCTTTCAGTGGATATCCGCTGGCTGGTAAGCTATTACAGAATGGTGTGTGTTAAGATGAAACTAGAATTGGACATGAGGGACAGAGTGGCAGAATAGGTCTTTAATGCAGGAGTTTGGTAAGATACGGTGAGAGAGCTCACTACGTCACACAACAAAAACTCTCCAAAAAGAATAATCAATGATATTCAGACTTCGAGAAAAAAACATAAGATTCAGTCCAGAGTTTTACTTTTCTTTTATGAAAAGTTGTGGAAAAGAATGGACTGGATCTAAAAGTTCTAAATTGGAGGTAGGCTAATTTTGACAGTGGCAAGAGCTTTGAAAAGTTGATCAGGGCAGATGTTGGCAGGTAAAGGGATGGTTGGAAAATGGGAAGCCTTAAGAAAGTGAGAGTCCACAGCCAGTATGTTCCTGTTAGGGTGAAGGACAAGGCTGGTATGTGTAGGGAATGCTGGATGACTAGAGAAATTGAGGTTTTGGTCAAGAAAAGAAAGGAAGCACATATCAGGTGTAGACAGCAGAGATCGAGTAAATTCCTCAGACAGTATAAAGGCAGTAGGAGCATACTCAAAGGAAATCAGGAGGGCAAAAAGAGGGAATGAGACAGATTTGGTAAATGGGGTTAAGGAGAATCACAAAGGATTTTATAAATACATTAAGGACAAAAGGGTAAGGAGGGAGAGGGTCCCTTAAAGATCAGCAAGATTGCCTATATGTGGAGCCGCAGGAGATGGGGGAGATACTAAATAAATATTTTGCATCAGTGTTTACTCCGGAGAAGGATATGGAAAATATAGAATGTGGGGAAATAAACAGCGACACCTTGAAAAATGTCCATATTACAGAGGTGGTGATGTTGGACATCCTAAAACACATAAAAGTGGGTAACTACCTAGGATCTGATAGGTGTACCCTGGAATTCTGTGGGAAGCTAGGGAAGTGATTGTTGGGCCCCTTGCTGAGATATTTGTATCATCTATAGGTCCAGGTGAGGTGCCAGAAAACTGGAGGTTGGCTAACGTGATGCCACTATTTAGGAAAAGTGGTAAGGAAAAGCCAGGAAACTATAGACCGGTGAGCCTGACATCAGTGGTGAGCAAATTGTTGGACAGAATCCTGAGGAACAGGATTTACATGTATTTGGAAAGGCAAGGACTGATTAGAGATAGTCAATATGGCTCTGTGTGTGAAAAATCGTGTCTCACTAACTAGGTTGAGTTTTTTGAAGTAGTAACAAAGAGGAACTGATGAGGACAGAACGGTGGTCATGATCTATATTGACTTCAGTAAGATGTTCGTCAAGGTTCTTCATGGTAGACCAGTTAGCAACGTTAGATCACACAGAATAGAGGGAGAACTAGCTATTTGGATACAGAACAGGCTACAAGGCAGAAGACAAGAGGGTAGTGGTGGAGGATTGCCAAACCCATCAGGAAGGATATGACCCTGACAGTGGTGACTATTCCAGGCAATGGAGGTCTGAAAGTCAAAGCCTCCCTTACATAGATGACATCACTGTTTCCTGCTCAGATCTGTCAGTGCACAGACTCAGAAGCTTCTGTAACCAGTTCAAACTTGCCTTGGGAACCAAGTTAAGTCGAGGCAAGAGCCAGGCCATATTCTTTGGGAACTGGGCCAACCTAACCTTTATTCCCATCACTGTCGGGACAGACTACCTCAAGTACTGGAAACTGGGCCAACCTAACCTTTATTCCCACCACTGTCGGGACAGATTACCTCAAGTACTGGGAATATGTTTCTGAGAGACCAAGGTGTGTACCAAAACGTGGGTGAAGCATATTGTCATGGTTAGGTAGAAAGTGGGCTGTTGGGAGTACCAGTCTCTCTGTCTCCATTGCAGGTAAAACCTGGTCATCAGATGTGAAGCACTCTCTGTTGTAGCACGTGGCGCTGGTCTAGCCCATTCCTAGAACCTGTGCCATTGCAGTCACCCGACTCATCTTCCTCTTCTTCTACAGGTCTAAAATGGACCTTAACCAAAGGAAGGAGAACATACCCAACACCATCTCATCCTGATGCCACCTTTGTGTGCGGCTGCATCAAACTGTGCGTGGATCCCTGGTACAAACACCAATTGTCACTGTCTACTGAGGTTCTACCTGTCTCTGGTGTTGCGAAGGATGGGATTGTTCTTCCATATCACCTGTCCTTTATGGAGAAATTTACAAAGAAAAACACCTTTCATAAGTCCATCAGCAAGTGGTTAGTATATTGTATCCTCAAGATTCTGTGGGAAAAGGATAAATTGGATCCTGTCGTTTGGTTCCCTGAGCAAAATATTTGGCAGGATGCCTCATCACCAGAGCTTTCCAACAAGCACCAAGATATCACTTGGCTGGTGGTGAGTGGGTACTACCTGGGAGATCCTTCATGTATACCTAGACTCTCTGCACCACTGCAAGCCATCCTTGAAGCGGCAGCAAGGGGTCAGAGACTGACACAGATCTCCTCCTGATTTTTGTCAAGGTTCATCCGAGCAGCTCCATGACGAATGACTCTGTGCTCTATTATCTGGTCCCTAGGACACATGCCAAGACAGACATTGACTGTGCTCGGCAGACCATCAATCGGTGAACGATGCTCTTTGGTCTGCCTGAAACTTGTTGGTCTTCCAAAGTAAGGAGTTGACTTTGATGGAGTGCTGCAGACTGACACATCCCAAGATCCAGGACTAGGTGCTGGGACAGACTAAAGCTTGGGACAGCTGTCACCAAGGCACAGTGGAGGAAGACAACCATCTAAGGTCTTTCAGCTGAATTTAAATGGGGTCCAATCAGGTTTCGGACCCTCCCAGTTCTTCAAATGCATGTAAATATAATCTTAAACAAGAAATGTCTTGGACTTCTGTTTGTTCTCAACATTATGCAAAGACTGTACAGAATTGAACTGTTCTGATGACTATGTATGTATATAAAGACTTTTTAAATGAATAAAGTATATTTTCAAAATAAAAAGTAGAACATTTTGGTGTCACTATAATACATACTTCAGATCATTCCCTCAAACCACAATACTTTTCCTTTAAAAAGTTACCTCTGTAAGTTTGTTCCAAAGGTCATTTCTTCCTGCATTACTAAACATGTGTTCCATCAAAAAGTCCTAGATTGGACAAAGAAAAATCGGAATTATGAAAATTCTTGAGGCATGGCTGAACAAATAATTTACTCTACTAAAAAACAGCAAGTTAAGTCATGCAGAGTTGGGAATTCAGTTTACTCATTGTCACAAATACTTCAAAATCATTCAACCAATCATCATATAGTTTGACACTGAAACTCTTACACATTAAATCTTACACTAGAAATATTTAACTACATTTACCCATTAAAAGTTGTGTACAGTTCTAGTCACCCTGCTATAGTATTAAATTGGAGTGGGGTTCAGAAAAGATTTACCAGAATGTTGCTGGGTCTGGAAGGTTTGAGTTGTGGAGAGAGGCTGGATAGTCTGGGACATATTTCACTGAAGCGTAGGAGGTTGAGGAGTGACCATATAGAGGTTTATAAAATTATGAGGGGCACTAATAAGGTGAATAGCCAAGGGTTGGGGAGTTCAAAACTAGGAGGGCATACTTTTTAAGGTGAGAGGAAAATGATTTAAAAGGGACCTGAGGGGCAACTTTTTCTCAAAGAGGGTAGTTCATATGTCAAATGAACTGCCAGAGGAAGTGGTAGAT
Source organism: Chiloscyllium plagiosum (assembly GCF_037043375.1). Lineage (NCBI taxonomy): Eukaryota > Metazoa > Chordata > Chondrichthyes > Orectolobiformes > Hemiscylliidae > Chiloscyllium > Chiloscyllium plagiosum. Next base: position 22,817,692 of record NW_028270157.1, on the reverse strand, counting down.
GCAAATACAGTTACAACATTTACAAGATATTTGGATTAGTACATGAATAGGAAAGGTTTAGAGGGATAAGGGCCAAATGCAGGCAAGTGGGACTAGTTTAGTTTGGGAAACATGGTCAGCATGGACGAGTTGGACCAAAGGTTCTCTTTGTGTACTGTATGATTCTATGACTGGAGTTGGCTAATCCTTAAAAACTCAACCTTTTTTTCATTTATTCACAGAATGAAGACAAATCTAGCGTGCCAACATCTATTGTTTATCCCTAATTGCCCTGAGGGTAGTTAAGAGTCAACCTCATTTCTATGGGGTAAAGCCAAATGTAGACTGCATCAGACAAGAATGACAGTTTCTTTCCCAAAAGAATATTGGTGAAACAGACAGGTTTTTACTGACAATTATCAATGATTTCATGGTCTACATTTAACTCTTAATTCCAGGTGATTTTTATTGAATTCAACTTGTCCTGGCAGGATTTGAACTCAGGTCTCTAGAAAATTACCTAGATCTCCGGATTAATGGTCTAGCAATAAAACCATTAGGCCATTACCTCCTCCATTAAAAATATCTCTTATACCTTAATTAACTAATTGATGCAAAACCTCAAAGGGAAAGGGCACTTTGAGGAATGTGGTTCTGTAAAATATATGGCACAGAAGAGCTAAAGATAAGCCAATTCTACTGAAAAGGACTATTTGAAAATACTTGGTGTGATAGAAAAGTAGGTTGGTCTTTCCAAATCCATGATGGTCAGGAAAGCAAAGAAAAGGCAGTACTCTGCAGTAGTGTATACTCCAAATTTTAATTGGTGCAACAAGTAAGCGCTGAGACATCTGCGCAAGTATCAGGCTTCTACCATTTTAATTCCTCAAATCTGATCTGACTTTTAACACCAACCTCCACAAGCATTGACAACAGGTAACTGCACAGTTTCTCTGGGGATAATTGCTGTCACTTTCTCTCAGCTGTCACTGCCTGCAAGAAAATGCAATCATTAAATCTACGCTTAGCTAAGAACTGCTCTGGTCACTGTGTCTGTCAAAAACTGAAAACCTATTCATAACCATGTCAGTGATATTGCAATAAATACCAAGTGGAAGCAAACTTCACAATGAATTTTGCAAGTTGTTACAGTTACTTCTCAAACTAAGTTGTCCACTTGGAGATTCATGCATCCGGGTATCAGTTTGTCATGAATGTAAATAGTAAATGAGCTAATTTTGTGTAAAAAAAACTTTGACAATAAAGAGGGTTACAGAACAGCAGGCAATGGTGAAATATTAACTTTTAACAAACTTTAACAGTTGCAGAAAATGTGAACTTCATGTTGCCAATGTTAAATATGCTGTTGTCTACTCTTTATAGTCCCAGTGGATATTCCTTGCAAGCATACTACAAGTCTCACTAAAATGCCAATTTGCACAGATAAAACCAAAAGCACATTCATGTTCAGCAGACTCCATTTTTGCATCCGCAGCTGCAAAGAAATAAGTACAACAAAGCAGAATTTCACAGTCCATGATGTTATGAGCATAGGTTACTGTTCAAAGCAGCTTTAGTCTGCTTCAAATAAATGTCTGTGTGGCTAACATGAAATAAAATTGATAGGGGAAATCTGTAACTATGCATAGTTCTGTTCCTTAATTTTAGTTGACACTCATCTTTATCATGCACACAACATATTCATTAATGCATTTTAATTAATGACTCAGTAGTTCTTTGCGTGTATGATTTTATGCTGGGCACACGGTTTTTATTTTGTTAAAACAATCCCTACAGTGCTAGGAGAAAAGAAGCAAATTGCTTGCCATTATTATACTCACACTACAGGTGAGCAACAATTTACTTTGACTGATTATTACACATTTGGGAAAGATTAACAATTTATAAATTACATTTAGAATAGATTAGGCAGACCCATGTTAACAATTACGTGCTATCGGCAATATTAATCATGCCCAAACTTGCAATATGAGTAACAATGAGGCTGACAGCACTCCCCACTTTACTGAATAAAATCTGACAGTAACTTCTGATGTTTCAGTAAGTGTGGCTAAATGGACAAATCAAGACTTTGCTGTGAAGGATAGTTTGGTCCTTATAAACTCCGCATTGAACTTGCTGCACCACCATGAACTTGCTTTACATTTCCACTCATTCCACGCTAAGCATGGCTGAACAAGTTAGGGTTGATACATTCAGAATTTGAATGAATTTTGAACTACAGTAGTGAGTGATAATTATTGATGAACAACCTCTCTGGCCTTGAGAATTTAAATTTATAACTGTGGAGTCTTCTTTATTCAGAATATTGGAGATTTTTAATAATACACGTAATTTTAAAATATTTTCTGTTCATTTCTTATCTCTCTTCCTTAATCCCATTTGTCTTTCCCAATCTTTATTTTGCTTTTTGTACATCATTTAAAGTTTTATTTTTGTTGCCCGTTTAAACTTCCAATCTTTGTGTCAAAGTAAACAATCTTCAATTTGATTAAAGAACATGATTATTATTTGCCTTGTTTCCATCACAGATGTACTGTAGAGATGAGAAGACCAGGGATTAGAGGAGGCTACCTTTGATAAACAAGCAATAGGTCCAAAGGCAGCTATCAGCAAGGTAAGAACTGGCCCACCATCTATAAGGCACAAGTTGAATGTGATGGAGTACTCTTCATTTACTTGGATGGCAATATTTGAAGAGCCTTTGACAACACCGAGGACAAAGTTGCAAGAGAGATTGGTACACCATTCACCAGCTTAGATATTCAGTCCCTCCATCGCTGTCAAAGTGTACCAACTACACTGCAGCAACTTACCAAGTTTCCTTCAAAGGCACCTACCAAACCCACAATCTCTCCCAACTAGAAGGACAAAGGCACCAACAAATGCAAGGGAATAACACAACCTGCAGATTCCCATCCAATGCATACATCATCTTGACTTGAAATTATATTGCCGTTCCTTATTTGTTACTGGATCAAAATCCTGAAACACCCTAACAGCACCATTTACCAGAACTGTACACTGGTGAACATGTCAATCTTTGCCAAGTTGTTTGGAGCTAGCTCAAAATGATTCCACATCCCCGGCAAGAGGTGCATGATGCCAACAATCATCAGTAAGCTGATACTGAGGCTCACTTAAATACCTTAGAATGTTGCACACCCACCTGGCTAAAATGCAGGATGATCAAGTTTGCTGCAGACTTAGTTTGAATTTCCCCTTATTTGACGTGATATCTATGAGTTCTTGGATCTAGCAGAAGGCACTGGCTTGAGGTCATGGTTTATGAACATATGTTCATATGTCCCAGGTTTGAGGGGAAGATAACCAGGCTTCTTACTAAAAGTTGAGTTGTAGTCATGCTTGAGTTGACTTAAAAATCTGCATGTCCAGCAGTGGGAAATTCAAAGTAACTCAACTATCTGAAGCAAACTTGCTCATCCAGTGACCAGCTTACTGATGGCATCATGGACTTATCACTGGGGAGCGACATCCTCTTTACTTACCTCTAAATGACCTTGCAAGGATAGAGATGTTCAACAGTGCAATGTATTGGTAAACAACAAAATATTCTAAACAAGGTATTAGCAATTTAATCTCCAGTGGTCCTGCAACATCCTCTTATCATCTCTCATTCAATTTTCTTGACTTAGGCAAATGCCATGTATGTCTCTGGCAAACAAAGAGTGTATATTTCAAGTAAACAGGGCACTCAGTTGAGTGTCACATTTTGTTAATTCAAAATTATTATAATCATGCGGCTCTGCCTTGAGACATTTCCATCTGCTGTTTAACTACAAAACTGAAAACTAAAATTTTTTCGACAAGACTTTCCATCCCACTGAGATGGTGTTTTAAAAAAATTCTCAAGGTCAGGTTCGTAGGAGAGTAGTCTGACACAGAACAAACGACCAAGAGGCGAGTCTGCTAGAATATGGGCATTTTATTCCCCGCAGCGTCGCCACAACCAACGGGTCTGGCTTATACTCACTCTACATGTTACCGGAACTGGGAGCCGTCAGTTCTCGTAGAGCGGTTGCCAACAACCCACGCTCGGCGGTTAAACGTAACCCCGGAGCAGACTCACCGAACTGGAGACTTTTCCAGCTGATATACTCTTTTCCAGATATAAACATTCATGTGAACAGCAGAGCAAGGCTAAAAAACACATTCCATTCTGGTTACATACAGATTGGGACATAATTTTTAACCGTTTCACCACATTCCACTGTTTGGCCCAATACATGTGTTACATTATGATTCACACATGTATTGGGACATAATTTTACACCACAGATGGCTCAATCCAATCCATGTCCAAACAATCTGCTTCAAAAACTCTGCTCATAATTTGACAGCTGTGCCAAATGCAACCACAGCAGCCAAGACGACCGACATACTAACATTATCAAAAACATTAAACAGAGAACAATCCAAAATATACTAAAATAATTAACATTATAAATAAAACTCAGAAAATTCTAAAAACATCCTGTCTCCCAAGGTTAATGGTAATTTTGACAATTCAAAAGGGTTCAGAAAAGATTTACAAGGATTGAAATGTTTGAGCTATAGGGAAAGACTGAGTAGACTGGGGCTGTTTTCGCTGCAGCGTCAGAGGCTGAGGGGTGACCTTTTAGAAGCTTATTAAATCAAGAGGGGCATGAATTATGTAAATAGACAAGGTCTTTTTCCGGGGGTGGGGGAATCCAGAATGAGAGGGCATAGGTCTAAAGTGAGAAGGGAAAGATTTAAAAGGGACAACCTTTCCAAACAGAGGGTGGTACGTGTATGAAATGAGCTGCCAGAGGAAGTGATGGAGCCTGGTACAATTACAACATTTAAAAGGCATTTGGATGGGATATATGAATAGGAAAGGTTTCAGGGAGATATGGGCCAAGTGCTGGCAAATGGGATTAGGTTAATTTAGGATATCTGATCAGCATAGATGAGTTGGACCAAAGAGTCTGTTTCCACGCTGTATATCTCTATGACTCCCTAATTCAAGGATCCAAATGAGGTTCTGCAACTTTGCCAAGAACAATCAGTTCTTCTTTGGGCCATTACCTATTTGTGTTTCACATATTGTTGAAATCCACCAATTAGCTTTTAAAATGTATTAGTTATGACAGATAAGCAGTTTAACTACTGAAAACATAACCTCCATGCACTATCAGTGGCAGAGTGAAAAAGGAAATACTATTGGTTTCCTCAGTCATTTGGGTTGGAGATTCTTGAAGATAGTGGGGTGTTTCAGGATATTTCTGAAAAGCAGCTGACTACAATCAATCATATGATAGGTTTTAGCCAGCATCTCTACATGAATACATGTGTACTTCAAGATCAGTTTGGAAACACCAGAGAGTTTATAAGCAGTGCAAGAGTTGTACAGAATTCATTAAACAGTGTGTGCGTATGTGTTAGAAAGTTCAGTAAACAGTGTGAGAGTGACAGAGAGTTAATTAAACAATGTGAGAATGATGGGGAGTTAATTAAACAGTGTGAGAATGATAGAGTTAGTTAAACAAGCTAACCATTGATCATGGGAGTTCAGACAGTGAGAGAGTGACAGAGAGTTCATTAAACAGTGTGAAAGTGACAGAGAGTTCATTAAACAGTGTGAGAGACAGTGAGTTCATTAAACAGTGTGAGAGTGACAGGGAGTTCATGAAACAGTGTGAGAGTGACAGAGAGTTCATTAAACAGTATGAGTGACAGAGTTCATTAAACAGTGAGAAAGAGACAGTGAGTTCATTAAACAATGTGAGAATTACAGAGAGTTCATTAAACAGCGTGAGAGTTACAGAGTCCATTAAACAGTATGAGTGACAGGGAGTTCATTAAACAGTGTGAGAGTGACAGAGTTCATTAAACAATGTGAGAGAGTGACAGTGAGTTCATTAAACAGTGTGAGAGTTACAGAGTTCATTAAACAGTATGAGTGACAGGGAGTTCATTAAACAGTGTGAGAGTGACAGAGTTCATTAAACAATGTGAGAGAGTGACAGTGAGTTCATTAAACAGTGTGAGAGTTGTGGAGAGTTCATTAAACAATGTGAGAGTGACAGAGAGTTTATTAAACAGTGAGAGAGTGACAGGGAGTTCATTAACAGTGTGAGAGTTACAGAGTTCATTAAACAGTATGAGTGACAGAGAGTTCATTAAACAGTGTAAGAGTTGCAGAGAGTTCATTAAACAGTGAGAGAGTGACAGGGAGTTCATTAAACAGTGTGAGAATGACAGAGTTCATTAAACAATGTGAGAGAGTGACAGTGAGTTCATTAAACAGTGTGAGAGTTGCAGAGAGCTCATTAAACAATGTGAGAGTGACAGAGAGTTCATTAAACAGTGAGAGAGTGACAGGGAGTTCATTAAACAGTGTGAGAGTGACAATGGGTTCATTAAACAGTGTGAGAGTTACAGAGAGTTCATTAAACAATGTGAGAGTGACAGAGAGTTCATGAAACAGTGTGAGAGTGGCAGTGAGTTCATTAAACAGTGAAAGAGTGACAGGGCGTTCATTAAATAGAAGGAGTGACAGAGTTCATTAAACAGTGAGAGAGTTACAGAGTGTTCATTAAACAATTTGAGAGTGACAGAGAGTTCATTAAACAGTGTGAGAGTGACAGGGAGTTCATTAAACAGTGAGAGAGTGACAGAGTTAATTAAACAGTGTGAGAGTGACAGGGGGTTCATTAAACAGTGTTAGAGCTACAGAGTTCATTAAACAGTGAGAGAGTGACAGGGAATTCATGAAACAGTGTGAGAGTGATAGTGAGTTCATTAAACAGTGTGAGAGTTAGAGTTTATTAAACAGTGGGAGAGAGAGACAGGGTGTTTATCAAACAGTGCTAGAGTAGCAGAGAGTTCTTTAAACAGTGTGAGTGTGGTTGAGTTCATTAAACAATGTGAGAGTGACGGGTGGTTCAGTGTTAGAATGACAGAGAGTTAAATAAACATTGTGGTAGAGAGTTCTGTAAACATTAGGAGTGTGACAAGGAGTTCATTGAACAGTGAGAGTGACAGAGAGCCCGTTAATCAGTGCGAGAGTGACAGAGAGCGCATTAAATAGTGTGAGAGTGACAGAGATCTTTAAACTGTGTTACAGTGACAGAGAGTTCACTAAATAGTGTAAGAGTGATAGAGTTCATTAAACAGTGTGAGAGTGACAGAGAGCACATTAAACAGTGTGAGAGTAATGGGTGTTTCTTTAAAATATGTTAGAGTAACAGAGAGTTAAATAAACAGTGTGCGTGGTAGAGAGTTAATTAAACAGTGTGAGTGTAATGTGGAGTTCATTAGACAGTGAGAGTGTGACGGAGAGTTCATTAAACAATGAGAATCTTAAACAGTGGACACCTATATTAGCAATATATCCATAAAATTGCAAGGTGTTCATCGGTAGCCAGACATAACAATATACCTTTTCAAGACTTTACTCACCTGTAATCCTACTTGAAATACATGCTGTCCCATAAAGTTAGCTACCATTCGAATCAATGCCGCACCCTAGGATTTAAAACAAAGATGATTTTCTTTGAAATAAATAACTAGCCAGTATAAGTTCAAACAGAGATTATTTCAAGTATGTTTTTAAATGTGTTCTTTAAGTGAAAACCAACTGCCTGATACTTGAACATAAAAGCTCTTTAATATTTTGCTCCACCCTCTTTCACTGTAAATTTCCATTTGTTCTTAGACCACTGACTGATCCAGTTTTACGGCTCAGAGGAAACAACAGTATATATGATCAATCTGTGCTACCCTGTATCTGTGAGGATCCAGCAACAAGAATAAGACCTGGTGATCTGTCTTCCTGTTCATTGGCGTCTATGAGGAAGCTAATGGCCTGACGACTCCTCATGAAAAATGCATCAGTGCAATAGTGACCTGCCAAATCAGTGTGCATGCAGAAAACTGACCGAGGTTACTGATATCAACAGAAGCAGTCAATAAGGCAGAGGCAAAGGAGATAAGAGTGTTGTTAACCTTAATCACCAGCAAACAACCCCTGCTTGGGCTCGAATTCTCACTCCACCAGGTGGCACAGGTAAATGTTTGTCGCCCTCTATTTCTGAAGACCCAAATGTTGCACAGTCTTCTTCCTGCAGCCAATGCTTTTGCTGGCTTCCTCAGTGATGCACACCTACCTGATGATGTTGCCTCAGGAGGACACCCATGCTCAGCAACTTCATATCAATCACATTTTTGAGAAATCATGGTTTCAAAGCCCCCGAGACAATACACACTAATTATCAGCTGCTCAAGGGTCCCACCCGGCAGTGTCTTGCCCATGGTATGGGTGAATAGCTAGGGTCCACATACTGATCCATGCAACACCCCGCTAGTCACCTTCTCCCACTTGGTAAAAGATGCATTTAGAACATAGAACACCCCTACAGTGTAGAAACAGGCCATTTGGCCCAATAAGTCCACACCAGCCCTCCAAAGAATATCCCTCCCAGACCCACCGCTTAATCTATAACCCTGTATATGCACCTAACCTACCCATCTAGACACTACGGACAATTTTGCATGGCCAATGCACCTAACCTGCACATCCTTTGACTGTGGGAGGAAACCGGATACCCAGAGGAAACCTACGCAGACATGGGGAGAATGTGTAAACACCACACAGAATGTTGCCCGAGGCTGGAATCAAACCTGGGTCCCTGGTGCTGTGAGACAGCAGTGCTAATCACTGAGCCACCATACTGCCCTATTTGTCTTTGTTTCCTGTCTGTCAACGGGTTTTCAATCTATGTCACTACACTACCCCCAATCCATCCTATGCACTTCAATTTTACATGCTAACCTCTTATCTGAGACCTTATCAAAATCCTTCTCAAAGTCAGAGTAAACCACACCCACTCGCTCCCCCTTATCAATGCCCGAACTTAAATCTTCCAAAAATTCCAATAGATTTGTCAGGCATGGTTTCCCTTTTATAAATCCATGCCGAATCTGTCCGATCCTGCCACTATTTTCCAAGTGCTTGGCTACAAAATCTTTTATAATAGATTTTAGCATTTTCCCAACTGCCAATGTCAGGCTAACTCATCTGTACTTCCTTCTTTTCTCTCTATCTCCCTTTTCTTTAATTCGTGGAGTTAAACTTGCTACCCTCCAATCAATGAAAACTGTTCCAGTGTCTAGAGGATTTGAAAGATGACTATCAATGCGCTCATCATTTCTAAGATCACTGCATTAATTCCTCTGGAATATCGATTATTGGGCCCTAGGGATTTATCAGCCTTTAATCCCATCAATTTCCCATCCATTACTGATTTCCTTCAGTTCCTCCCTCTTATTAGTCCCTGAGTACCCCAAAGTTTTATTTGTATCATCCTGTGTGAAATCAGAACCAAAGTATGTATTTAGTTGGTCTGCCGCTTCTTTGTTTCCCCAATATAACTTGCCTAATTTTGACCGAAAGGGATCTACATTTATTATCAATAATCTTTTTCTCTTCGTGTATAAAACTGATTGTAAAAGCTTCTATAGGTATTTCTTCACAAGTTCATCCTTGTACAACCCTTTTAATCATCCCTTTGTCCTCCTTTGCTGAAATCTGAAATGCTCCCAATCCTCAAGTCTACTAGGGTTTTTTTAAACAAATTGTACATACTTCCTTGGATCTTATACAATCTCTAATTTCCCTTGTTATCCATGGTCAGGCCACCTTTCCCGTTTCATTTTTGTACCAGAGAGGAATGAACAATGATTGCAGTTCCTCGAAGTGCTCCTTAAATGTTTGTCTTTGCCTATCCGCCATCATCCTTTTAAGTAATATTCTCCAGGTGAACAGCTGAAGCTTCAGAGCTGCCAATCATCCAGCTGGCCAGCAGCCTCTTGAAAGTGGGACTTGCTCCTGAGAAATGGGCGGAAGTCTCACCTTAAATTAATACTCTCCCCACATTATGTTGCTGCAGGACAGCCGTTAGGATATTGAGTCGGTTGCCCCAATGTGCATCCCAGGGTACTGAAGGAGGTGGCTCGGGAAATCGTGGATGCGTTGGTGATTATTTTCCAGAGTTCGATAGATTCTGAGTCGGTTCCTGAGGATTGGAGGGTGGCTAATGTTATACCACTTTTTAAGAAAGGTGGGAGAGAGAAAGCAGGAAATTATAGACCAGTTAGTCTGACCTCAGTGGTGGGAAAGATGCTGGAGTCTATTATAAAGGATGAAATTACGGCACATCTGGATAGTAGTAATAGGATAGGACAGAGTCAGCATGGATTTATGAAGGGGAAATCATGCTTGACTAACCTTCTTGAATTTTTTGAGGATGTAACTCTGAAGTTGGACGAGGGAGATCCAGTGGATGTAGTGTACCTGGACTTTCAGAAAGCTTTTGATAAAGTCCCACACAGGAGGTTAGTGAGTAAAATTAGGGCGCATGGTATTGGGGGCAAAGTAATAGATTGGATTGAAAATTGGTTGGCTAATAGGAAACAAAGGGTAGTGATAAACGGCTCCATTTCGGAATGCCAGGCAGTGACCAGTGGGGTACCGCAGGGATCCATGCTGGGACCGCAGCTTTTTACAATATATGTGAATGATATAGAAGATGGTATCAGCAATAACATTAGCAAATTTGCTGAAGATACAAAGCTGGGTGGCAGGGTGAAATGTGATGAGGATATTAGGAGATTACAGGGTGACCTGGACAAGTTAGGAGAGTGGGCAGATGCATGGCAGATGCAGTTTAATGCGGATAAATGTATGGTTATCCACTTTGGTGGCAAAAACAGGAAGGCAGATTACTACCTCAATGGAATCAATTTAGGTAAAGGGGCAGTACAGAGAGATCTGGGTGTTCTTGTACACCAGTCAATGAAGGCAAGCATGCAGGTACAGCAGGTAGTGAAGAAGGCTAATAGCATGCTGGCCTTCATAACAAGAGGAATTGAGTATAGAAGCAAAGAGGTGCTTCTGCAGCTGTACAGGGCCCTGATGAGACCACACCTGAAGTACGATGTGCAGTTCTGGTCTCCAAATTTGAGGAAAGACATTCTGGCTATTGAGGGAGTGCAGCGTGGTTCACGAGGTCAATTCCTGAAATGCGGGATTACCTTACACTGAAAGACTGAAGTGACTGGGCTTGTATACCCTTGAGTTTAGAAGACTGAGAGGGGATCTGATTGAGACATATAAGATTATTAAAGGATTGGACACTCTGGAGGCAGGAAACCTTCCGCTGATGGGTGAGTGCTGAACCAGAGGACACAGCTTAAAAATATGGGGTAGACCATTTAGGATAGAGATGAGGAGAAACTTCTTCACCCAGAGAGTGGTGGCTGTGTGGAATGCTCTGCCCCAGAGGGCAGTGGAGGCTCAGTCTCTGGATTCATTTAAGAAAGAGTTGGATAGAGCTTTCAAAGCTAGCGCAATCAAGGGTTATGGAGATAAGGCAGGAACAGGATATTGATTAGGAATGATCAGCCATGATCATATTGAATGGCAGTGCAGGCACGAAGGGCAGAATGGCCTACTCCTGCACCTATTGTCTATTGTCTGTTGTCTAATGTGTTCAACTAGCAGCTGATAGGAACCGGGCTGTCATGTAAAATCCATTACATCAAACACTACAGATAGGCTGTTTGGCCTGTTAATCCTCTGCTAGCTGTTTTGAAGGACTGTTCCATTAGCCCCACTCCCCCTCTCTTTCCAGAACCCTGCATGTTTTTTTGCTCTCCCTCAAGTATTTTCTAATTTCCTTTTTCAAGGAATCTGTATCCACCAGCTTATTAGGAATGTCCCCCTTGCAAATCCTAAACAGTAATAGAGAGGGAAAAAAATTGTTATGACACTTTTAGTTCTCCCTTCAATTATATTAAATTTGCACCTTTTTGGATATCAAGACATCAGCTATTGCAATCAGTCACCTCTAGATCCTTTCTAGTACATCTCTTCTATATCCTATCCAATGACACTACATCATGGGGTGTCCAGAAATGGACATAGTATGGCAGCTGAAACCTAAATAGGGTTTGCACAATTTCCTGACCCTGTCCTCCATATCTCCACCCATTCAACAGAAACTAAGTACAAAATAATACAAAGTTAAGTTTCAACATCCAGAAAAGACAATTTCAAATTGACAAGATATATTAATCTGTAAAAAAAAATGAAATAGTCTTCTGCTCAAACAGAGTCAATCACAGCACCTTCTTGTAAGCGATCCGATCAAAGACTTTGTCAATGTCTGTTGCTTGCAGGACCTCCTGGGATATTGGGTGAGAGCTTGCTAGGCCATCGAGCAACATCACTTCATGAAGGTCGTCCGTCAGAAATCGCTGTTTCTCCTGAGATTTTCACACAAGTACAAGATTAACTCTCTGTGGATTCACAGTCAATTGAACGAGACTTAGCAGCTTTTAAAAACATGTGAAGGTCCTTGTCAAATTTATTTATATTGTTGAACTAGAAACAGCAACATTTAAAAGCTGGCAATAAATACCCTTAGTGGATTACAAGTGCACAAATTTGTTACACTGACTCAAAGATCATTATCAAGTGAATATCTTTGTTAACCATAAATTACACAATAAGAAACTCTCTATCTTGATCGTGTAAAAAAGCAAAATTAAAAAATGTATACTGAGGAGAAGATTGCAAATCTTATTGCAAAAATGTAATAAAGATTTATTTCAAGGTTAACAGTTCCAACAAACCAACAACATAACATCTTGTTATGACCTCAGCTGATTGTAATACTGTATAATTCATATCTCAGAATGAAACCTGATTTGAGGGATTATAAATTTAATTTCTACAATTGGTTACCATGATGGTTAGTGTTTGGACATATTCACAAGAGGCTGCCAATGTTCTTTAACACAAGAACACAAGTTTATTGCACAAAAAAGAAACAAAAATCAAATATATATGACAGTTCAGAAAGATATAATCATAAACAAATCAAGATTTCAATCTTTTTCTCAGCAATATCCTTTCCAGATACTCAATCCCAGAGAATTATCATTTTGATTGCAACACTCAATTCCTTAACAAACTGACTCATTCTAGTTCCCCTTCTACAGTAACTGAAACAGCTTTGACTTATTTCCAATTCTGCTGGGCAGAATCTCTTTTCTGGAGAAAGTGAGGTCTGCAGATGCTGGAGATCAGAGCTGAAAATGTGTTGCTGGAAAAGCGCAGTAGGTCAGGCAGCATCCAGGGAACAGGAGAATTGACGTTTCGGGCATAAGCAAGAAGGGCTTATGCCTGAAACGTCGATTCTCCTGTTCCCTGGATGCTGCCTGACCTGCTGCGCTTTTCCAGCAACACATTTTCAGCCAGAATCTCTTTTCTACTGACCTAAACATCTTTTTCAGTTCAACAACTTGAAAACATCTATACAAAAAACTCTCACTAATTGGAAATTTCACTATAAAAAAAAGTCCTCTTGCTAGAGCAAAAACTGTTTCCCTGAACCATAGATATGATTCTTCAGAACTGAAATCAGAGCTAAAACTCAGGGCTCCTGGTCTGATATCTCTGTACATCACAAAAAGTCCATAAGACCATAAGACTATAAGACATAGGAGCGGAAGTAAGGCCATTCGGCCCATCGTGTCCACTCCGCCATTCAATCATGGCTGATGAGCATTTCAACTCCACTTACCCGCATTCTGCCCGTAGCCCTTAATTCCTTGTGACATCAAGAATTTATCAATTTCTGCCTTGAAAACATTTAGCGTCCCAGCCTCCACTGCACTCCGTGGCAATGAATTCCACAGGTCCACCACTCTCTGGCTGAAGAAATGTCTCCGCATTTCTGTTCTGAATTTACCCCCTCTAATTCTAAGGCTGTGTCCATGGGTCCTAGTCTCCTCGCCTAACAGAAACAATTTCCTAGCCATGTATTATCCTCTCCAAGCCATGTATTATCTTTTAAGTTTCTATTAGTTCTCCCCTTAATCTTCTAAACTCTAATGAATACAATCCCAGGATCCTCAGCCATTCCTCATATGTTAGACCTACCATTCCAGGGATCATCCGTGTGAATCTCTGCTGGACACGCTCCAGTGCCAGTATGTCCTTTCTGAGGTGTGGGGACCAAAACTGGACACAGTACTCCAAATGGGGCCGAACCAGAGCTTTATAAAGTCTCAGTAGCACAACAGTGCTTTTATATTCCAACGCTCTTGAGATAATTGACAACATTGCATTCGCTTTCTTAATCACGGACTCAACCTGCATTTTACCTTTAGAGAATCCTCAACTAGCACTCCCAGATCCCTCTGTACTTTGGCTTTACGAATTTTCTCACCGTTTAGAAAGCAGTCCATGCTTCTATTCTTTTTCCCAAAGTGCAAGACCTCGCATTTGCTCACATTGAATTCCATCAGCCATTTCCTGGACCACTCCTCCAAACTGTCTAGATCCTTCTGCAGCCACCGCACTTCCTCAGTACTACCTGCCTGTCCACCTAACTTTGTATCATCAGCAAACTTCACTAGAATGCCCCCAGTCCTTTCATCCAGATCATTAATATATAAAGTGAACAGCTACGCCCCCAACACTGAACCCTGCGGGTCATCGCTTGTCACCAGCTGCCATTCTGAAAAAGAATCTTTTATCCCAACTCTCTGTCTTCTGTCAGACAGCCAATCCTCAATCCATACCAGTAGCTCACCTCGAACACTATGGGCCCTCACCTTGCTCAGCACCTCCTGTGTGGCACCTTATCAAAGGCCTTTTGGAAGTCTAGGTAGACCACATCCACTGGGTTTCCCCGGTCTAACCTACTTGTCACCTCTTCAAAAACTCCAACAGGTTTGTCAGGCACGACCTCCCCTTACTAAATCCATGTTGACTTGTTCTAATCCGACTCTGCTCTTCCAAGAATTTAGAAACCTCATCCTTAATGATAGATTCTAGAATTTTACCAACAACCGAGGTTAGGCTAATTGGCCTATAATTTTCCATCTTTTGTCTTGATCCTTTCTTGAACGAGGGGGTTACAACAGCGATCTTCCAATCACCCGGGACTTTCCCTGACTCCAGTGACTTTTGAAAGATCTCAACCAACGCCTCCACTATTTCCTCAGCCACCTCCCTCAGAACTCTAGGATGTAACCCATCAGGGTCAGGAGATTTATCAATTTTAAGACCTTTTAGCTTTTCTAGCACTTTCTCTTTTGTAATGGAGTCAGGAGTGTAAATCTTTCAATCAACTAACACTACAGATATCCTGCTATGTACTTGACTGAATTGCATGCTTTCATGCAAACAATGTTTTAGAGTACTGTACCAAATGACTTTCTGACATGTTAAAAAAATTACCTTCACAGACTTAAATGAAAATCCATCGGTCTTTATTTTCAGAATACAAATTTCCAAATGGTACCAATGTACATTAAACACTGTTATCACAGTTCATAGCCAAAATGAAAAATGCTGGACATACCCAGCAGGTCTGGCAGCATCTGTGGTCGAAGAAACTGAGTTAACATTTCAGGTTAGCGATCTTTCATGAGTACTGAAAAAAGCTGATTGTAAACAGGTGATTTTAAAAATATGCAACAACTTACCTTTCCTTACAAGTACTTAAGTGCCTTTTCTGACCAAAGGTAGTTTTCCTACTCAACCTTTTTGGGAATGTTATGACATACTTCCACAGCAGGTGACATGAACTCATACCTTCTGGCCAAGTGGTGTACACTATCACAGCACCACAAGATCTTAACAGGTGACTGATCTTCTTCATCAATTTTACGTCAAACTGAATCTAGTGCAAGCATTACAAACCCATCCCATCCAATTTTTATATACAGTCCAAAGGTTTTATTTATATTTTAACATATTTATCATATTTTTTAAAACTTTTAATTATTGGCTGGAATTACAGATTTCAGGATAAATGCTGGTACTAAAAATTGCTTTGGGATTAAAAAAATTAGAAGGCATCTTTTGAACATCATACTTACTCCAACAAAAAAAACACATTAACGCAATGTCTTTCTGAACAAATTTCATACTTGATTCAAGTGATTATCATATAAAAGGTAGTAACACTTACATGCACAGCAGATTGGTGCATTGTTATAAATAGAGTATTGGAGTATTGTTATAAATAGACTGCCCTTTGATCCTGACAAAATTGCAGCTAGTCAGTGAGGTGTGTAGTAGCTTGCAAAAATATTGGCTATGAACTTACCATGTTGAAGTCTGGGTAAAGGTAATCAGTGCCAACATATTCGAAATAGTGAGCAAATCCTTCCTTTAACCATACATCTTCCCACCAAATCGGAGTCACAAGGTCACCGAACCACTGGGAGTAAACAAAAGGTATTTAGGCACAAAATCAGAACATCAGGGTGTTTAAAATTCTCCACAAGATTGGAAAGAGGACTTAATACTGTGATAACAAAATTGTAAGCCATTCTTGTTTTGACTCAGCTTATATACCTGATGACAGATTTCATGTACGACAACCATGGTGACATCCAGTAAATAGGGAATGGAGGAAACTCCAGGATCCAGTAATATCCTTTGTTCTACAAACACACTCAGTCCCCAGTTTTCCATAGCAGCATATGGATATTTCGGTACTGCTAACAGATCTGTCACAAAAAAAAACAAGTAATTTGTTTTTCTTTCAATTGAACGACATTTTGCCAGGAATTATTAATGTCTATGTTCTTAAATTCGGAGATGCCGGTGTTGGACTGGGGTGTACAAAGTTAAAAATCACACAACACCAGGTTATAGTCCAACAGGTTTAATTGGAAGCACACTAGCTTTCGGAGCGACGCTCACAATCACCTGATGAAGGAGCGTCGCTCCGAAAGCTAGTGTGCTTCCAATTAAACCTGTTGGACTATAACCTGGTGTTGTGTGATTTTTAACTATGTTCTTAAAAGTTGTTTCCAGTACATTGGTAGGAACAACATTAACATACGTCAAATGTATTGGATTTAAGGCAGGATTTACCTCTCTCAGGAGTTAGCATGACAGGGAGTTGAAATGTACCATCTGTGATGATGCATTATCTAGTGGATAACTGTAAGCACTAAAGGACCTCAATCTATTTTCTCACTCTTCTTATCAAATATCACTACTCAGTTACTGCAACAAATTTCCTTGTTTTGAAGTTCCTCTCCTTCTAAGGTTAGTTTCCTCTGTTTGCCTTCCTTGAGTTTACCTACCAACTCTGCCTGACAGGGTGGAAAACTCAGTTCTGTCTCTCCACCAGCTCTGTTGCAAAACCAGCTACAGGAAGGTACATGAGTGTTGTCAATGAACTTTAATGTAACATTGGACAGGATCGATAAAACAGCATTCACTTCCATCCTACCATTCCCTCCCCATCACATTCAGTTAAAAAATTCAATCAATCAACTCTTCAGCCTCGTAAGTAGCCAAATAAGAAGGAACTTTATGAAGATATATGAGAACAGAAAATGTTAATCCTGAGCATTATTGCAATTCTCCCTGTGACTGTATAGCAAAAGAACACAGGTAAAAATTAGCAACAGGTAAGTTCAATACAGGGATCAAGAAGAAGATTGTTAAGCAAAGAATGATCAAGAACTGGAGAAGACCTCTGATTACAGCTGTAGAAGGCATTAATACAGTGCATAAATAAGGAGCAGCAACGTGTTGTGATAGTAAGGAAGGGTCTTCTGTTGGGGGGGGGTGATATTTATGAACCATATGACTTCACTCAGCTTTGTGACCTTTGTTTCCTCCCCAAGGTAAAGTACTCTCTATTTGTTCCATCTGATAGCAGCATGAACAAGACTTATAAAGAATTGTGAGAGTTGGTACTCTAACACCCTATTCTACCATCTGGTCTTGTACCAAGTTTACTCTAACTACAGACTCAGCTGATAGAAGGAAATCTCCCATTATCTGTAAATAACAAGTGTTTAGTGAAAACAAAGATTTCCACACACTTACAGGTGCCTTGGTAAAACAACAGAAAGTGCTGGAGAAACTCAGCAGGTGCGGCAACATTTGTGAATACAGAAACAGATTTGATTGATAAACTTCAACATCCTGTTGCCATGATGAAAAATTGCCAGAAAAGCATTTATTAGTCACTTAGGCAGAGCTAACTCCATTCCCTCAATATGCAGAATTCAGCAGCGAATACATTCTACACAATTTGTGAAAGTATGATCTTAAAACTTGGCAATTGTTGTTGGAAATCTTTCATGATGTTGCTGGGTATGGAACGTTTGAGTTATAAAGAAAGGCTGGATAGGCATGGACTTTTTTCACTGGAGCGTAGGAGGTTGAGAGGTGATGTTACAGAAGTTTATGAAAAAACGAGAAGTTTGGGTAGAGTTAATGGCAGTCGTATTTTCCCTAGCATGGGAGATTTTAAGACTGGGGGCACATGTTTAAGGTGAGAGGAGAGAGAGTTAAAAAAAATGAGGGGCAAATTGATTATATAGAGGGTGGTTTTGATGCAGAATGAACTTCCTGAGAAGTGGTGTATGTGGGTAAAATTACAACATTTGGATAAGTACATGATTAGGAAATATTTTGGTGGGATATGGGTCAGGAGCAGGCAGGCAGGACTAATTTAGTTTGGGATAATGTTTGGCATGAACTGGTTGGATCAACAGGTTTGCTTCTGCTGTGTATGACTCTATAACTATGAGTTTATGAAATTCTATAAGTTACAAACATCACAGCCATATACTTTTCTTTTAAAATTAGTAGGTCACATTCTCCTACTTTTCAGTTAATAAGGGAGTTTTAAGCCCATATGCTATGTGGGTGACTTCGAACTGCAATTTTGTTTCAGCAAATGTTCTAATTGCTGAGGCAGAGGGTAGATAATTTGCTAATCCACCCACATTCTCCAATATAGTCTCAGCGCACCTCAGAGCTGATGTCAACAATAAAATTAAAAATGCAATTGAGTTTACATGACTCAAAATATTACAAAACATGACTTAAAATATTACAAAATGATGCATGAATAGTGTTAGGAAGAGAGAGAAATGCTTACTTATCTACACACTTATCGACTGCTTTTCACAAATTATACAAGAAACGTTCTTAGAATTCTTTTCAAACTGCACTCAGTTCACTCTTTCTGGATACAGGTCTGATTGAAAAACAGGAACAGGTGGAAGTTCTTCAGCTCTTTGAGTCAGCTCTGTTATGCAAGGAGATCATGACAGATCCAATTCTTAACTCCATCTACCCATGTTACTCATAACCCTTGCCGAACAAAAGCCTATCAAAATCAAATCTGACAGCTATTTCAGCAAGAGAGAAACCTAGATTTCTACAGAATGTTAATGGCCTGTCAGTTGATGTAAGCCACATGAATTGATAAGGTTTGAGTGGGGAGAATAATCTTGGTCCTTGTGGGGTGATGGATGTCACTATTTCTCTAGTGGGTAGTGTTTAGTTTGTCATGTTTAAGTTTTTGCATGTGTTTGGTTCAGATTGGGTTTGAGTCCATATATATTGCAAGAGACGGATTGATAGAAGGTGCTTTCATGGACCAAGTCAAGTCTTAGGCTTCAAAACTCTGAGTCTGCCACTCCAGCCACCAACTATACATCTCCACCTCACTCAGGGAGCACCTTCTGGGAGTATCAGACTCAGATTCAGAGCAGAGTATTGGCACAAAGGGAACAGTGATAACAAGTGACAAAGACAAGGAGATTGCATTTTACATGCACTTTGTGGTGAATGCAGATGCTTAAACTAAAGCCAGCGTGATTACAAAGACCTGCTGTTGACCTGGAAAGTCGGGCTTTATGATGTGTGCAGGGGGCATATTTTGAGTACAGGAGCACAACCCAGTTACCATAACAGGAGGTTTTAGTTGGTAAGGCACCCATAAGCCTGCCAACCTTTAGGCCTATAGAGTGCCTCAAATGCCATAATACATTGACTAGTGGCAGACAGGTGAGAAAGGCAACGCCTTTTTTTTTTAAAACAACTATATCCAAAAGGTCGGAAGTATGTGGAGGACGTGGAGGCACAGGAATCCTGTTAATTAAGGGCTCCCTAATCAACATGTTTGTGTCACCCCATCTGGCTTTGAAAACCTGGCACCTCGTATCTCCGTGGCATAAGATGCCCACCACTAGGTGCCTAGCTCTGGCATCTATTCTCAATCTCCATGGGCCTCCTGGCAGTCACAGCAGTGGCCACTACTGAGTATTGGTGCTACCAGAACAGCTCAAGCTTATGGGTAATTACATTTTTTGTTGGGGGGGTGGGGGGAGATGGTTGGTGGCTACATTTCTTCCTGGATTGGGGGGAGGGGTTTAACACAAGTTCAACTCCCATATTGTCTAAGCTGCCCAAAGTGAATTGTCATTGCAGAGCTTCCTTGTTTAATATTGCTCTACTTGGAACTAACTTTGCTTGTGGTGGTGCAAGAGATGATCATTATAAGATTCACCCCAGCTCCCACAGTAATATCCAGTAATAATCGTCGCACTCATCACAGATGCTGCCAGACTGCCTGAGCATTTCTCAAATTTCCTGTTTCTATTTCAGAATTCCAGCATCCAGGGTATTTTCATTTGCATATTAATTGTGGGGAATTAAGCATGGTATTTAGCTAGCACTATGTATTTTCTAACCAACATGCTGAGCAATGTTATTACATGGTTCTGGAACTGGTGGGACTTTGAACCCAGACCTCCCAGTCCGGGTGTAGGGACACTGCCAATGCACCACAAAAGGCCCCTCAAGCCAGCTTTATACTGACAGGGTAAGCAACACCATTGAGTGATAATGAGAGGCAGTATGGCAGGCGCTTTCACTGTTCCTTGTTATGCAGCTGCCTCTTGATCTCTCCAGCATCTCAGTTTCCAGTCTTCAGCCAATTCGATTCAGAACAAGTGCTATCAATAAACAGCCGAAAACACTGCAAACTGGAAAGCCTATATGCCCTGAGCACATTGCAGCCACAGTACTGAAGACCTGAGCTCCAGAATTAGCCTCACCCCTAGCCAGGCTTTCCCAGTGCAACCACACCACAGGCATCTACCCAGGTGAGTGCTGTACACATCAAGTAGAATAAATCCGACCCGGCCAATCACTGCCCAATCAGTCTAATCCCGATCATTAGCAAAGTGATGGAAGCGGTCAGTGACAGTGTTATCAAGCTGCACTTGATAATTCCAGAGTTTGTGCTGCCATTTAAACTATTAGGTCATGTACAAAAACACACATTTGGTTTTGACAGGTGTTTAATTGCTCTTTGCGAACTAATGGCTACTGCATTTGTTCAGTAATAAACTACTCACTGATGCTCACTTTGGTTACTCAGCACCTGACTTCAAATATGAACAATAAATGTAAAATGAAGAGGGGTTAGAGTTAGCATTAGGGTTAGGGACAGTGCCTTGATATTAAGTCCGGGAAAGGGTCTGGAAGATAAAGCTGAAAATTCATGTTTGTAATACACTGCAGATTTACACTGAAACTTTTGTAAATGTCTAAATGCCTTCTGCTGCCTAATTCAACATTATCAATATTGCAGTGTAAGCCATGGTAGCAGAGGATTAACATTAATCTGTTCAGGGCGGAAGAAATAGAAAGTAGAAGGTTATTCCTGCTTCCAGCAGAAGCAAAGCTCCGGATGGCTTTTTAATATGAGTCATACTGCGGGATCATGAATTATGATTATCCACTTTGCATTTTCAGAATTAAACCCATATGAGCAGTGGAGGAATGAGGCAGAGATATGGACCCTATCCAAGAAGCAGGAAGGTATGAGTTTGGTTTTATTCTTATTAGGAAGGAGTAAAATTATGAATAAACTATTTTTCAAACCGAATGTAAAAGACATGGATACCGAAAAGGGCAGATTCTAATCTAATTTATGGGCAGATGTTTACAAAAAGAATAACTTGCTGGAGGCCTACAAGGCATGGCCAATGTATGATACATTTAATGAGATGGACAATCAGTACATAGTAAAAATATTTTTTAAAGTCCAAATAATGGTGTATGCTGGAAATCTAAAACATAAACAAAAATTGTTTGAGAAACTCAGCAGTTCTGGCAGCATCTGTAGAGAGGGAAACAGAGTTAACGTTTTGGGTGCAGAGACCTTTCTTCAGAATACTAAGAAAAATGTGGAATTGGATAGGTTACATAAAAGGTTAATAGTAACTCCAGAGTTTGTGTTGGCATTTAAACTATTGGATCATGCACACAGCCAGACTTTTGGTTTTGATGGGTGTTTAACTTTTCTTTTTGAACCAATGGCTATTGCACTGAAAAAACATTTTGGGAGACCATTGTTTCTAGCTACCTTTGCAGGATATGTTGGGAGTTCTGTAGTAATATGGTGGGTGGAAAACCACACCTCTTCTCATTTTTCCATCCGCCTTACAGACATCTAAGATCCTTCCGTAGCAGGGACTAGAGAAACCAGAAATGAATGGGACTTTGGATGGAAGACTCTACCAGCATCCAAGGAGCAGGAGAATCGACGTTTCGGGCATAAGCCCTTCTTCAGGAATGAGGAGGGTGTACCAAGCAGGCTAAGATAAAACCTACTGCGAATCCTCTTGCAAGGATGCCTTCCTTGAAGAAGCTCTCCTCCTCCCTCTACGAGTGAGTCCCTCTCTCACTGCACCCCCCCAGGTCATCTCCTCTGCCCTGAAGCTCTTAAAAAAGACCTTTTATCTTAGCCTGCTTGGCACAACCTCCTCGTTCCTGAAGAAGGGCTTATGCCCAAAACATTGATTCTCCTGCTCCTTTGATGCTGCATGACCTGCTGCGCTTTTCCAGCAACACATTTTTCAGCTCTGATCTCCAGCATCTGCAGTCCTCACTTTCTCCATGGAAGACTCTATGATTATTAACTCTCAAGTCAAAGGGGTTTTGTTTCAGGGACACATATAAGAGCAAAATTGCTGCAAGATGATATGAGTGGGGAGGGGCAGTTTTAATTGAGTTCCAAGCCAACGTGAATGCAGGACTGGGGTGAAAACTGACAACAAGTTACTTTCAGAAATTCAGAGGGATTAATTCCTGGACGATTCCAGTGTGACTCCAAATATTAGGAAATGACCAATGTTAAAGAGTCAACAATGTGAAAAACCTCATGAAACAGATGGATTTGAGGGCAAATATGATAAGGGTGACAGCAAGAAAATATTGTGTAAGCTACAGAGACTTAAGTCAGTCCTCCAGTATCTTCGTTTTAGATACATTCAATTACGCCCTGCCAGGTAGTGATCTATCACAGCAATGTATATCATCGATTGGCTGAACTGGACATTTCGGTGTCCTGGTCAAAACAGACAAAAGTAAGGCCATGTAAATGAAAGTGTTACTTAACTTCAGGGATGATAATCCATTACCATTTTCTCCTCTGAGAAATTGCGTAAACACTGATGTCATCCAAATGACATATCACATAAGAACATGTCTGAACAGTGTGATTGGAAGTACAAAATATCAGCTCTTGTGGTGCTGTGGTCATATCCCCACTGTGGACTAGGATTTGTGTCCCACCTGCTCTAGAAGTGTATTTCAACATTTCTGAACAGGCTGATTTGAAATAATGCTGAGTTCTTAAGGCACAGTGCTATCAAGTCTTGGAAGCAGACCCAGGTGCAGTAATATCAGACTGCTTTACACTTACATTCACCCACACAATTGATAGGAAAACTATTCCTCCTCCTGGAGTAAGGATTTAGTTTCGAAAGGTCAGAAAATAATAGATTACCTCAGTGTAAAGATTTTAGATGGAAGTTCCAGACCAGAAGGGGTTGGTTAGAACCTTGAAGGACTTACTTGAAGTTGAGAAAGTCTAAGGTCAATTGTGTGACCAATCAAGAAAAGGCCCTCTAACTCTCAAGACTGGGAATTGGAAGAAACAGATAAGTCAAACCGGTAGATGTAATAGAGAAGACAACTCTCCCCAGTGTTTGAATTGCAAAGTGATGTTGTAAAGATAGATGGGATTATATTGTTATCACATGCTTTGAAATCTTTCAGACTATGTTATGTATTAAGTGGCTTTGTATATTCTATTTTGTCTTCATTTTTTTTGCATAAAAAATGCTCTATTATTAAAACCAACCTGCAACATTGCATAATTGTGTTTCATTGAAAGATCTTCGCATTAAATTTTTAAAAAGGATTTATTAAACCAGATTTCAGTAGTAACATCAGCTGGGACCATAACAGTACTTTACTATAAATTTACAATAAAACATCCACAAATCTCTGAAAATCTTTTGCTGACTCATTTGACAAATGGATCTTGGTGTATAAAACACTGACATGGCTGAGGAACTGAAGTAGAATCAAGGCTTAAAGAAGTAAATTGTCCCTAAAATCTCATAATTACAGAAAGAGTCATGGAGTCCTACAGCACAGAGACAGGCCCTTTGGCCCAAAGTGACCTATGCCTATGACCAAAATATCTGTCCATGCTAACTACATTTCCCTGCACTTTACCCATATCCTTCTAATCCTTACCTATCCATGTATTTGTCCAAATGCTTTTTAAATGTTGTTAATGTACCTGCCTCAACTACTTCTGACAGCAACTCATTCCATATGAATACCACGCTCTGTGTAAAAAGGTTGCCTCTCTGTTTCCCTTTTATTCTTTCCCCTCTAACCTCAAACTGGTGTCCTCTATCCTTGATCCCCAACCCTGGGAAAAAGACAGTGCATTCACTCTATCCATGTCTCTCATAATCTCATATATCTCTATAAGGTTCCCCCTCAGTCTCCTACGCTCTAAAGAAAAACGTCCAAGCTTGTCCAAACTCTCCCTACAACTCAGATTGATTATAATCAATGCACTTCTTTCATATTCATCTGAAATATATTCTTTTAATGTAGAAAATTTAAATCACTCTATTAAAACAGGTTAATGCCTCACCCTAGCTAAAACAGCACAGAGAGAGATTTTTGACAAATGTGTTAACTATTTGTCAGTATTACCTGGCATGTTTTCATTGTTGTCTATTCAAGCATTTACACTGAATCAAAAAAACGACCAAGCAGACACATTACTTTCCAGAAAGTACTATGATCGCCTGAGTTTCCAATTTGAAACTATCAGATTGGCAATACGAGATATGCCTCACCTCATGTTTCTTCTAATGTCAGTCAGTCAGTCACATAAAAGGCAGGCAGGCAATCAGAAAGTGTCCACCTTACACTGGGCAAAGTTGCAAGATCTGATATCTTCGAACATCATTGAAGAAAAGAGGACATTTTACCTCAGGTCACATTTACAGCATGGGGACTCAAAGGACTGGCATCCTCAAATAAGAGAGAAGTCCACAATACTAGGGAGTAGATTCTGCAGTCTGCTTTACCAGGGTCTACACCATGGGACATAGATTTACAAAAACTTCAACAGTCATATACATAGCAATTTGATGCGTAGATTTAGTGTTCTGGCGGCAATAGTTGGTGTCATAAATTTATAATGCTGTACGTCACCCTTTAATAAAAAAAAGCAGCTAAGTATAGATGAATCAATGAGTGCGGCAGTGGTTGCCATATCAACTGGGAAATAAACTGAAAGGTCATTACTTAGCAGTAAGATGCGACTGGGTAGAATAGATGCTAAAGTATACACTGTGCAGCTGCAATGTATTTAAGTGTTAATATTTGCCTGCAAAGCTTGAGCATGGCAAACTCTCAAGAAACTGTCATTGCAGAAAACAGCCTGAAGGTATCTAATGATAAACAAATGGAGGAGCATTCAAGTATAACAGCCATTGGGCTCTTTGGAAGGGCGACAGCATTATGTTGGCTGAGTATCGAGTCGTCATTGCGTTTGTGACTTATTCAAATTGATGTTATTATATTGCAATGACATAAAGCTTACTTTCACAATTTGAAGTATTCAAATATTGGCTGAATAAGCATGTTGCCTTTTCTTTTAAATTTTAGCATATGTCTCCTTCCAGAAGGCCAGGAATGGATGCTTACACTAAAGACTGGTTCAATGTCTATTCTACACCCACAAAACCCACTTCCCCTCCACCATCCCACTAACATTTTACTTTCTCATTTAGCAATTAAAAAGACAGTAGGCAGCATCTGTGCAGTCCCTGAACAACGTGAGCAATGGCAAGAATAGAAAAATGAAATTCTGAACATCAAGGAAGAAGGTTTGGTTTTCCATTCAAGGTTTTAATGAAGAGATGAGAATCACACTCATAAGTGGCGAGACGCCTACTGACGTCGCATTACTACCTAATCTCACCTCATTTATAAAGAGCTTGCTAGTCACCATGCAGTGGAATCTACACAGCATCAATTGCCGAGAGGGTACCTGGCAGCCCCAGCTTGTTGCTTGCTCGCCCAGGCCTCCATCTTGGTCAGTATTTCCCAATATTCCAGGTATCCTCCATGGGTGGGACCATATGTATTCTTCAGCTATGGATATCAAACAAGCATCTGCCTCACCATCTTGGCACAACTCCAATCCACTTGTAATAGAGTTCACCTTTTCATTCCACTGTAGAGTGCACCAAAGCATTTCAGCATGCTGTTGCTGTTAGCCACTTTGCTCACAGGGACAAGGCACCAACCCCATGCATTGAAAGAGGATGCATCTCAGAGCTCTTAGCTTGTTGTCTTCATGCTCATTCACCGACTTGAATGCTCAAAGCATCCCTGCCTTCCTTTGACTTTTTGCACATTCCCACCTCATTAAAAATGAACTGTCACCTTAGTATTTATCGAGAGTATGTTGCTGGAAAAGCACAGCAGATCAGCAGCAGGCGAGGAGCAGGAGAATTGATGTTTCGAGCTAGAGCCCTTCATCAGGAATGAGGCTGGGAGCATCAGGGGTGGAGAAATAAATGGAAGAGGTGGAGGGTCTGGGGGGAAGGTAGCTGAGAGTGCAATAGGTGGATGGAGGTGGGGGTAAAGGTGATAGGTCAGAGAGGAGAGTGGAGCGGATAGGTGGGAAGGAAGATTGACAGGTGGGACAGGTCATGAGGGCGGTGCTGAACTGGAAGGTTGGAACTGCGGTAAGGTGGGGTAGGGAAAGTGAGGAAAGTGGTGAAGTCTACATTGATGCCCTGGGGTCGAAGGGTCCTGAGGTGGAAAATGAGTCATCAAGTAGTGAGGGAATGATGATTGAGGAGATCCAGGACCTGCATGTCCTCAGCAGAGTGGGAAGGGGAGTTGAAATATTCATCCATGGGCGTTGGGGTTGATTGGTGCAGGTGTCCCGGGGAAGTTCCCTAAAGTGCTCTGCGAGAAGGTGTCCAGTCTCCTCAATATAGAGGAGACCGCATCGGGAGCAACGGATACAATAAATGATATATGTGGAAGCACAGGTGAAGCTTTGATGGATGTGGAAGGCACCTTTGGGGCCTTGGATGGAGGTGAGGGGGAGGTGTGGACTCAAGTTTTGCTATTTCTGCGGTGGCAGGAAAAGGTGCCAGGAGGGGAGGGTGGTTTGTTAGGAGGCATGGACCAGACCAGGTAGTCATGGAGGGAACAGTCTTTGCGGAAAGCAGAAAGGGTTGGGGAGGGAAACATATGCCTGGTGGTGGGGTCCATTTGTAGGTGGCGGAAATGTCAGCAGATGATGCGATTTATGTGGAGGTTGGTGGGGTGGAAGGTAAGGACTAGGGGTGTTCTGTCCTTGTTGAGGTTGGAGAGGTGGGGTTCAAGGGCAGAGTTGTGGGACGTGGATGAGATGCATTGGAGGGCATCTTCAACCACGTGGGAGGGGAAATTTCAGTCTTTAAAGAAGGAGGCCATCTGGTGTGTTCTGTGGTGGAATTGGTCCTCCTGGGAGCAGATGTAGTGGAGGCGGAGGAATTGGGAATAAGGGATAGCATTTTTGCAGAGGTATGTTCCAGCTCCATCCACAAGGACTGACTCAACACTGACATTTTTTACAAAACCACCGACTCCCACACCTCCACACACCCCACCTCCTGCAAAAATGCTATCCCATCTGCTCCCAGAAGGACCAGTTCCTCTACATTGAGGAGACTGGACACCTTCTCACAGAGCGCTTTAGGGAACATCTCCTGACCAATCACCCACAATGCCCCATGGCCAAACAGTTCAACTACCCCTCCCACTCTGCCGAGGACATGCAGGTTCTAGGTCTCCTCTATCACCACTCCCTCACCACCCGATGCCTGGAGGAACAACGTCTCGGGATCTTTCAAAACCAGGGCATCAATGTGGGCTTCACCACTTCCCTCATTTCCCCTCTCCGAACCTTACCCCAGTTCCAACCTTCCAGCTCAGCACCGTCCTCATGACCTGTCCCACCTGTCAATCTTCTTTCCCACCTATCCGCTCCACCTTCCTATCACCTTCACCCCCACCTCCATCCACCTATTGCACACTTAGCCACCTTCTCTCCATCCCCCACCCTCTCCCATTTATCTCTCCACCCCCGAGGCTCCCCGCCTCATTCCTGATGAAGGGCTCTGGCCTGGTCGATTCTCCTGCTCCTCGCATGCTGCCTGACCTGCTATGTTTTTCCAGCAACACACTCTCGACTTTGATGTCCAGCATCTGCAGATCTCACTTTATCTTAGTATTCACATCACTCCTTGCTTTTAAGCATACACAGACAGCTTGTCATGGTTTCCAGCAATGGTCAGTCAAGGTGTTTGACATCACCATGCTATGTCAGTCTCATGCCTGCAGCATGTACCAGCACCTTACATGGCAAGCGCACAGAAAACAAACAACTTTGTTTCAAAGTCTAAGGGGAGCAGTCCACAGCCAAGTCCAGCTGACTGTTGTCCATCAGAGGGTCCCACTGCAGCCAGTCAAGAGCATTGTCTGAAACCAGCACAGAAGCTTGAACATATTCAATCAGCTGCTCGGGATGTTTATGGTTAGAGGATCTGTATCACTGCAGTTGCTGGAGTGGGTCAGGGGCAATCCTCAGGTCCAGTGCATCAGGTTTGGTGTTAAGTCAGCCCACGTGCTGCACAGAGACCAGTCAGGGCACCAGTCAGTCATCAGTGCAGACTGTCGTTCCAAGTCAGTCAGGGATGGACCACAGTCAGTCCTCATGTTCTGTATGAGGAGGCTTATCAGGCGCCACTGCTGTGGTGTAAGAAGTTAAAATTGTGGGAATTGGAAGCCACATGCTGGATACAAAGAGGACAGTAACGTTGAAGGGGTGCAATATCAAAATACAAGGTGGGAGATAACAATGCATTGGAGGACATGGATTACATCATGTGTATAAGGGGTTTGGAGGGTAATTAGCAATAGTCACCACCACATTGGCTTCAACATGGGACAGGGCTTCAGGATGACTCACATGTAGGCCTAGGACTCAGGAGTAATGTGGGGAGATATGAAGATTTAAATGAAAGAATAGGGTGAGAACATGGGGAAGCTCAGAATTGATGGGGTTGACAGGAGTGCAAGGAAGAAAGCAACATAAACATTTGGGTGGGGTGGAGGTGTCACAGAGATGATCACGTTGAGACTGTGACTTAATCTGCAAAATGCTTCCTGTGTTGCCTTTCACCCTCATCTAAACTGCAAAGTCAAAAACCTCATTACATCGGATTATGGTCCGGCAGGTTTATTTGAAGCCACAAGCTTTTGGAGTCCCGCTTCTTCTTCAGCTGCCCAAAGGAGGGGTGGGGCTGCGAGAGTTTGTGGCTTCATATTAACTTGTGGGACTACAGTCCAGTGCAGTGTGATTTTTGACTTTGTCCACCCCAGTCAAACACCAGCACTTCCATATCATGGGGATAACACAATGGAGATGAAAAATGACTACCACCTCGTCCAGACTGAGATTGAGTATTTCTTTTCTGTCCAAGGACAGGGCTATACTTGTCAACAATGGGAGGCCCATTAGTTGCATTAATTAGCCACTTACATGGTACAGGTTAAGCAGAGGATTCTTCATGTGAAATACTTGCTGTGACCTATTGTATTAAATAAAAATCCTGGTCACAAGCAATCTTGACTATGTCATTGGTCAATACAGATTGATGACAGTCATCTCTATGAAGCAGAGGTAATCAAAGATGACTCAAAAGGTC
The DNA here is from genome assembly GCF_037043375.1 of Chiloscyllium plagiosum. NCBI lineage: Eukaryota > Metazoa > Chordata > Chondrichthyes > Orectolobiformes > Hemiscylliidae > Chiloscyllium > Chiloscyllium plagiosum. The sequence continues at coordinate 22,787,704 of NW_028270157.1, read as the reverse complement.
TTGCCTGTAGGCTCCAATTCATAAAGGCAATCCAAAATCCATAGACTATTCAAGGGCATATGGCTGATTTCCTTTCACTTTGAACAATTCGTAATATTCGTAAAGTGCAAGAGCACACAGGTTGGGGTGGGGTGCTGTGAATGTTTCAGCAGTCAGACCCTACTTACAATCTCCTACTGTGTTTGCGCTACATGATTTGTGCTGCAGACATCAAAATAAGGGCCTACTGTGTCAAAGATCCACAGACTCACTGGAGTCCTCCATGCCCAATGTATGGAAAACTACACTAAACTATCATGATGCATTTAATGTGAATGCCAAATGCTCATTATATTAAGAGTTGTTTTGTTTCTGACATTCCCATATTATTTGCCAAATGAAACCGTGAATCAGTGCAGCAGCAGTTTATCTTCCATGTGGCTGCTGTGCACAGAGAAATGGAGGACAATCAGAAAGCCAGCCGCAATCTCCAGTGGCTACTGAGCACGTGGAGAGGCTGCAGTGAAAGGCTCCCTCAGGACGAGATGCGAAAGACATACAGGAGGCCCAGAGTCTGTCATTCAGGTGAGCGAGGCGGTTTGCCAGCATTGAATGACAATGTCCCAAAACACTGTCACAGAACTGTGTCATTGGGTGGAGCAAATTGAAAGGGTGGGTGACCATCCTATCCCAGGGGCTGTCACTAAGGTTACAGCTGTGCTAAACATTTATGCAATTGGCTGTCTCTTGAGGATCCACTGGGGACGTGTATGGAATCTGTCAATCCTCAATCCATAAATGTATCGAGACTCTGGTGGCATGGAAAAGGGGTCAGGTCTAATGGCAGGGAAGGGAAAGCGGGACCCAGAGTGGGGCAGGTGGGTTGGGTCCAGTGGAGGGGGCAGGGATGTTAGGTCACAAGTATGGGAATGGGTGTCAGGTCTTAGTAATTGACAAGAGAAGGGTGTTGGATTTGGTGGTGGGTGTCGATGCACTGGGAGTTCGGGGGTTGTGAAGGAATGAGGTAAGGTCAGGGGCTATGTCTGGATGAGGTATAGTTGAGGGTATGTGGTTATTTGGGGGTTAGTTTGACAGTTACCCAGGAGTTACATGAAATTTGTAATAATCTAACAAATGGCTGCTTTTGGAGGGTGCCAGGCAAAGGAGAATTGGCAAACAGAATCTTCAATTTGCCGGCAATATCTTCGGAGTCTGCTACAATGCAATTCCCACTGGGTCTGTGTGTCACCCTCACATCTACTCTGCAAAAATGATAATCCAGTCATCGGAAATCCAGGCTCACTTCCCAAAGTAGTGCCATCTGTGCAACATAAGTGCCTTAAGAAGCTGTTCTTCATCATTTCTTCTCCAAGTTTACTGTGAATGGTAATTCCTGGCTATACGTTTTTTCATTCATTCACCGGGCATAGGCATCCCTGGCCAGGACAGTATTTATTGCCCATTCCTAATCGCCCAGAGGGTAGTTAAGAATCAACCACATTGCTGTGGATCTGGAGTCACATTGTAGTCCAGACTAGGTGAGGATGGCAGATTTCCTTTCCTACAGGACATTAGTGAAGCAGTCAAACAATTGACAGTGTTTGCACGGTTGACATGAGGCTAGCTTTTTATTCCCGATTTTTATTGAAAATCTGCCACGTAGGGATTTGAACCCATGTCCCAAGAACATTAAGCTGGGTAACCTAGCCCAGTGGCATTTCCAATGCGCAACTGCGCCCCATCCCCAACCCCCTCCATTGGACCTGGTACATGGCCAGGCTTTAAATATAGCACCAGCAGCACAAAGCCTAGAGTAGCTTTGCCGCTGGTGCGTGTTCAATGGCGTGAACATGACGCAGTTAGGGCATGATGCGTGCGAAATGAATTGTGATAACCCACTGAAGCTTACTGACTGAAACCCTCCTTGAAACTCACTGAAATTGACACTTCATCAATTTTTGGTAAAATTCAGCCCAGTGTGTACAAAATGTTTTACGGTCACTGAAGCATCTGACAACTGACTGCTGTTGTTGCGTAATTAATCAACGAATTTACTGTTGTGCTGAAATTTGCATAGTGCTTAAATGTTATTATCAGGGCTTCCATCCCACACATCCTGCAATATTAACACTGAGTAGTATAGTCAATTTGCTGTTAGAGCATTTTGATGCCAATGTCGTTGATATCAGTGCATCACAGTTACAAAGACTATCAGGAAACACTCCTGTCTGGTGTACTCCATTATATATGAACATGTTGCCTGCATTTCTATTTGATAAAAGACAAGGCAAATGGCATTTGTTGGATTTCTTCACTGATTTCACATAAGTGTTGACATTTTGAAATATGAAAAGTGAGCCATTCTGATGTTATTTCCACCTTTACAGGACTCACCCTTATGTGCGAATACATACAAACATACGAATTAGAAGGAGACGTAGGCAACTTGGCCTCATAAATCCAATCTGCCATTCAATAAGATCATAATTGATCTGACTGTTCCACATTCCTGCTCTCTCACTGATAACCTTTCACCCGTCTATTATCAAGAATCTGGTTAAAAATCACACAACACCAGGTTATAGTCCAACAGATTTATTTGGAAGCACTAGCTTTCGCAGCTCTGCTCTTTCATCAGGTAGCTAGTGGGGCAGGATCATAAGACACAGAACTTACATCAAAAGATCATAGTTTCATCCAACTTATATGATACAGCGTATCGGTTGGATAACGCTATGATCCTGTGCTATAAATTCTGTCTCTTATGATCCTGCCCCACCTAGCTACCTAATGAAGGAGCAGCACTCCAAAAGCTAGTGCTTCCAAATAAACCTGTTGGACTGTAACCTGGTGTTGTGTGATTTTTAACTTTGTCCACCCCAGTCCAACACCGGCAGCTCCTCATCATTAAAAATCTTTCACCATGTCTTGAGGAAGATGAGGTGCAAGGGCTTTCCTCAGTGAGGTGAGGAAAGAATTTCTCCTTGCCTTTGTCTTAAATGGATGACCCCTGATTTTTGGGTCATGCATTCCCTTGTGCCTTGTGCTGGGGCACTGAATCATAAAGTCAGAAATAGACTTTTCAGTCCAAACAATCCATGCCAACCATAGTCCAAATCTAAACTAGTCCCACCTGTCGTACTTGGCCCATATCCCTCCAAATATTTCTTATCCATTTACTTGCCTAAATTTCTTTTAAACATTGTAACTGTACTCACATCCCCCACTTCCTCCGGAAGTTCATTCCTATACACACCACACTCTATGTGAAAAAGCTGCCCCTCGGGTCCCATTTAAATCTCTCTCCTCTTACCTTAAGCCTATACCCTCTAGTTTTGGACTCCCCTAACCTGGGGGAAAGACATATGCTATTCACCTTATCCATGCCCCTCATGATTTTATAAACTTCTATTAGGTCACCCCTTAGCCTCCAACGGTCCATGTCGAAAAAGCCTATCCAGCCTCTCATTGTAACTCAAACCCTCCAGTCTCAGTAACTACTTTGTAAACCTTTTCTGTACCCTTTCCAGTTTAATAACATCCTTCTTGCAGTAGGGTGACCTGAATTGTATGCAGTACTCCAGATGTGGCCTCATCAGCGCCCTGTACAAACATAATATGACATCCCAACTTCTGTACTCAATGCTCTGACTGATGAAGGTAAGTGTGCCAAACACCTTCTTCACCATCTTCTGTGACTCTTTGTAAGAACTATCTAATTAATCCAACTGCTCCAACATTTTCCCCTTAGTCCTCCAACTTTTCTTCAATTATCAAAGGTTCCAATGCCAGGTTCAAAACGTTCAGTGTTCTCCGCATCTGCTCCATTCATCTCTAACACTTGCAAAATTATGTGACGCACGTTGCAGTACAGTTACACATGGGAAAGTAGTTTCATAACACAATATCATCAACTTGAATTTGCATTTATATAGCAGTTTTACAATAATAAGATATCTCAAGGTACATTCTCAGGAGTATTATGAAACAAAATTTGGCACAATACCCATAGAAGGCAATATCAGGGCCAAGTATAAAAAGCCTGGTCAAAAAACATAGGCTTTAGGCAGTGTCTAAAAGGAAGAAAAAGGAAAAGAGGTGTAAATTTTTGGGGAGAGAATTTCAAAACCTTAAATTGTAAGCAGTTGCAGGCATCATCACAACTGGTGTCATGATAAACATCAGGGGCAAAGAAGCAAGAGTTAGATGATTAATCTTAAAATGTGAGCCACGGATAGTGAGTCTATACATTGTTCATTAATGGGGAGGAATAGCATGATTCTCCTCTGTTTCTAACATCTCAAATTTGCATTTTCCATTTTCTAAGTGGTTCACTGAACAGTGATCAAGTCTTGGGCCACAGGAGACAGAGGCCAACAACAGCAGCTCCCCACCTTTTCCCATAACCTGTTCAGCACAGGACAAGGATGAATCCAAGTTCATGGTTTGCAACCCTCAGCACCAAGTACTCCCTTCCAAAACTCAGAAAAGAGATTGCACAAGAATTTTCTCATCAACAATTTGAAGACAATTGTTAACTTAGCTTTTGATAATTTACACCTCAACTCTTCTACCCTCCAGTGATGTACCCATTTAAAGCTTTTAAACAGAAAACATTTTTTAAACATCACATTATAATGAACATAGCACTACTCACAAATGAATCAGTTGTTTTGACTCCTATATAAAATGTCAAACAACTCCACCACTCCAAATTTAACCCAATTTTTAAAAAATGTTCAGCACTCATTTGGATAATAAATTCTAATGATAAAACTGAAGCAATAACACCCAGCCTTGGCTGATGCTTGTATTGATGTTTATTAAATGACAATCTATCCATTCCTTCCACTGAAAATGTCACTCCATTACCGTTCTTATTACCTAATTAGGACAGCGCTAGTTCTTAGAGTCCCTGCGTTAGCGTTCTTCAATTAAAATATCTGCTGTTCACTTTTCAATGTGTGGGATTAATTGATTTGCAACTCCCTAAATGTTAATACAAACACTGTTTAGAGTTTGACAAACAATTTATAAGGTGTACATGGAAATGTTATTCTGATCAGAGACATCATGGAACACATCAAGAATATGTTCATAAATAAACTGCCTTTCCACAAGGTACAAGCAGAATTAATGGCTTCAAGTGCCACAGATGAGCCAAAAGGTGACTGCTTAATTTTGGCACCAGGTATATTAATGACTGTTTGTGCTGGCAACGCATCACAAATATTTTCACTGAACATTTCTTTCAATCATCAATAAATAGTTTTGAATGTTTGTCCACTCATATGAACAGCTGCAAGGCTGCTGTCCAGTTCTGTACTAGCCCTTCCTCTTTTATGATGCTGAAACAGCTAACTGACAGGAATCACAATCAGTGTTCAGTAGAGGCTATGATGAGAACTTTAAGGTTAAGTATTAATAAAGAGAAGTCAATATATCCCCTTGTATCCCACAAAAATCAACACTGCAGACAAAGGCCTACTTCCATGGACCCTATCTCAATAGATCACCAGAGTCAGCCATATTGTTAGTTTTATTGTACCTGAGCACCTGCATATCCTGCTTTGTCACACGGCTTCAGGTGAAATAGGAGTTCACCATCAGAACAAATTCAGATTCAAACCTTTTCTCGTGCATGCTAACATTTCAAACTCAAATAGTTAAGTGTTTTCAGCACTTGTCTCAGGACCAAGATTCATACTTCCGCAGTTGCCCCTCAGCCTGTGCCATGTATCTCTTCTGCTCTTACCACTTAACCCCTCAGCTTTCCCAAGGGAATTTTCATTCCATTAGGAATTATGCTGCAGTGCTCTCAGGGAGAGTATTTAATAGAGCCAAGCTGCTCCAGTACAGCTACAACACTGGCATATACCTGACAATGTGGAAAATTGCCCAAGTATATCTTGTCCATAAAAAGCAGGACAGACATGCAGGCTTACACTTGAAATGTTGATTCTCCTGCTCCTCGGATGCTGCCTGACCTGCGGTGCTTTTCCAGTGCAACATTTTCGACTCTGATCTCCAGCGTCTGCAATCCTCACTTTCTCCCAGATATAACCCAGTCAATTACTGTCTCATTGGTTTACTCTTGATCAATAGTAAAGTGATGGAAAATGCCATCAACAATGCTATCAAGCAGCACTTGCTTGGCAATAACCAGCTCACTGAAGCTCAATTTAGGTTCTGCCAGGGCCACACAGCTCCTGACATCATTATAGCCTTCATGCAAACATGGACAACAAAAGTGAACTCCAGACACGAGGTGAGAGTGACAGCCCTTAACATCACGACAACATTTGACCAAGTTTGATATCACAGAGCCCTAGCTAAATTGAAATCAATTGATATCAAGGGGAAAATAACTACTGTTTAGGGTCATACCCAGCATAAAATAAGATGGTTGTCATTGTTGGAGGCCAATCACCTCAGTCTCAGGGCATTATTGCAGAATCCCTTATGATAGTCCCTCAGAAAACTTTAGCTATTTCAGCAACAACCTTCCTAACAATGTAAAGTCATAAGTGTGACCGTCCTCTGATGATTGCACAGAATTCAGAACCACTTGTGATTCTTCTGATACTGACGATGTCAATGTCCACATACAGCAAGACCTGTACAATATTCAGGCTGGGGCTGATAACAGGCAAGGCACATGCTCACCAGACAAATGCCAAGCAGTGAGCCACCTTAAGTAATCAAACATTGACATTCAATGTTGATTTCCTCCCTGATAAATATCCGGCGGATTATCATTGACCAGAAACTGAACTGGGCCAGTACTAAACAAGAGCAGGTGAGAGGCTAGGAATTCTGCGGCAAGTGATTTGGTTCCTGATTCCCCAAGACTTATCCACCATCTACAAGGCACCAGTCAGAATCCGCTTGTCTAAATGAATGCAACTCTAACAACACTCAAAAAGCTCAACACCAACCAGGGCAAGCAGTCCACCTGATCAGTTCCAAACCTACATTCACTCCGTCCAACACCAACACAACATAGTGACACCAGTGTTTTTAATTAAAAGATACACTGCAGCAACTCACAATATATCCTTCAAAAGCACCTTCCAAACCCACTACCTAGAAGGACAAGAGCAGCAGATGCAAGGCAACCAACTTTGACTAGTTCCTCTCCAACCATCCTGTCATGGACCTATTGCCAATCCTTCACTGTCACTGGATCAAAATCCTGAATCTCTCCTTCCGAACAGTACTGTGCATGCACATATACCACATAGACTGCAGCAGCTCAAGTAGGTAATTCACCACCACCTTCTCAACAACAATTAGCGATGGGTAACAAATGCTGGACTAGCCAGCAAAACCCCTATCTGATGAAAGAATGAAGCAAATGGCCTGGTAATGTGGCATTCTAGTCTCCCCACCAGTGGAGTCTATGTAGTATAAATACATGACCAGCACCCGCTAAGATACCTTGGTCAAAATCAGTGTAATGATCTTTCAAAGTGTTTTTGTTGAGAAAATTAAGGCAGCCAGTGAACATTCCAATAAACAGGAATTAACAGATTAAAATTGAATTAAAATATGCATTTGGAATTTGTAGATCTTGTTGGTTTCTGATTATGATGGAGTCTGCAAGTTATTCAATGGGTGAATATAATATGCTGAGCCCTAAGCATGTTTATCCAGATGAACATTGTCTAAGCAGCAAGAATAGCAAATTCAGCAAATAATATCCTTGAATTGATCTACCAAGTTCAATAACAAAAATCAATTACTGTTGTGTTAAATATCATGAAATTATCAAATGCGTTCTCAAGCTTTCTCAGCACTTTTGGTGTAAGGTACAGAAGAAAAATAAGTAGAAAATAGTTGAATTTTTATTTATCAGAAAAATCATAAACCACCTAATGTCACGTCAATATTTTTTTTTAAATGAGACAAAAAGTGAGGTAAGGGAGAAGAAAAGACAAGGAGAGATAATTTACAAGCACTGTGATGGATGATACGTCAAAGAGTTTTTATTTTACTGTAAATTGGAACTGACTATTTTCAAGGGAAGGCATTATTCTTTAGGAGTTTATTAAAATATGTGTGCACTTATTAAGGCTAATACATCTGGAAATCCAAATATAGCCCCACTTGTCAGCACACAACATTAACAAGCAAATGGTACCTCAGTACTCTTAGCAGGATGTCAGTGCATTTATAATGCTTTTTATTATCCAACATCTCAGAGCAAGATTGACAAATGAATGCCACTTAGTGCAAAAAGCCAGTGAATTTTACACCCTGGGTGCACAGTTGAGAGGCACCAAAAAGACTTGGCCTCTACATAAAATAAAATAACCTTCAGTGATAGGAAGAAGCATCATTTTTGGATTCAGAAACTAGTGGATGAGACAGGCCAGTACCTCACAAGAGAATGCTATTGTTCTGATTGGACAAGGGAGCAGCCAATATTCCAGGTCTCTTCTACAGCTGCTTGCTATCGACCTGGTTCTCAACATGTATTCTGGCACAAGCTGAGAGTTCGGGGTTCTTGTCAGATGTGTTAATTTTTTTAACCAATTCTAAGTGGGACTATAAAGTAGGATGCATGAAGCAAAGTGGTTCACTGCACCAGAGAAAGATCGAACAGCTCAACCTACAGACAGAATAATGTCTAATGTGGGCATAAAGGCATAGCAACTGCTAGCTGAGTTTTCAAATGATTACCCTCCACTCTCTATGAATATAGTGTGGTAACAACTCAGAGGACAATCAAGAGAAATTGAACTGGAGAGAGAACATGCTGGAAACACTCTGCAAGTCAGGCAGCATGTGTGGATAGAAACAGTATTGATGTTTCAGACTGGCATCTTTTCAGGAGTATTATTGAAGGTCATTGCGCTGAAATATCAATGATGCTTTTCTATTCACTAGAGGACTCGATTTGCTAAGTATAGAGTCAAAGCCCAGTTAATGTATCAGTATAACTTTAGTGGATATGCTCATTTCATAACTGTATCATAACATGACGATCTAAGATGTAAGGGTCTCAAACACCATCTTAAGGTGGCTCATTTGAAACATGACACGCTGATGAAAACATGCTACTCTTTGTAACAAGTAACTTGATATTAGCTCAGACACGGAAATGCCTATGAGTGCAATATTTATTTTTATTAGTGAGCCGTACTAAACATTGTTTGGATCTTTCAATTCCATGCGGCCATGTTCAATTTCTTATATTACGAAGGATAACATAAACAGTGCCACATCAGGTAAAGATATGCTACTGCAGGCAAATACACATTAAATACTTCCAGCATTTTCTGTTTGGACTTCACATTTATAGCCTTTGCATTCTTTTGCGGGTGAGAGAAACTCTCTTTGTTGTATTAAGGAAGTCAGGAAAATTATAGACAGCAGTTCAGCTGTTTTACAAGTAGAAAATTGGTGTAAATGATACTAATTTCACATACTAACATATGAGAGCAATCAACCCAGTGTTGGATTGTCCTATTTGTCAAGTTTTCTACACAGTTCAAGCCCATACATATGCTAAGAAGGGCCTAACTCTGGCTTTAGAATCTTACAGGAAATTAGCTGTCCTTAAGCTGTTCCACTCAGCTTTCCTACACATGCCATGTGACTGCCACCAAATCTGTGACTCTTTCTTTAAAAAAGTTGAGTGTGGAGTTAGCAGGAACAGGAAAGTTGCATCACGAACCACAGCATTTCCAAGGGTCACTGTTACCCTGGCTCCCTTCCTGAACTCATTTTTAACCCTGCTACCAACACAACAAACCACCCAACAAGCGTCTTATAAAATGGTGACCCCACAATAGATGACTGAAGCTCACCCAAATAATGTTAGTATCAGCCCCAAGGATCAACTGTTGGTCAGACTCACCCATCTTGCGATCTGTGCACAGCACCCATTTCAGACACAGTATGATGTCCAGTTATAGAGTTATAGAAATGTACAGCACGAAAATCGACCTTTGGTCCAACTTGTCCACACTAATCAGATATCCTAAATTAATCTAGTCCCATTTGCTAGCAGTTGGCTCATATCCCTTGAAACCCTTCCTATTCATGTACCCATCCACATGCCTTTTAAATGTTGTAATTGCACCAGCCTTCACCACCTCCTCTGGCAATGTATTGTGTGCAACCACCCTCTGTATGAAAAGGTCGCCCTCCAGGTCCCTTTTAAGACTTCCCCCTTTCACCTTAGACCTATGCCCTCTAGTTTTGGATTCCCCTGCTCTGAGGAAAAGACCTTGGATATTCATCCTATCCATCCCCCTCATGGTTTTATAAATGTATTTAAGGTTACCACTCAGCCTATCCAGCCTCTCCCTATAACTCAAACCCTCCAACCCTGGCAACAAATTTGTAGATCTTTTCTGAACCCTTTCAAGTTTCACGTCATCTTTTCTATAGCAGGGATTCCAAAAGTGCCCTAAACAATGTCCTGTCTAGCTACAACATGACCACCAACTCCGATACTCAATGCACTGACCAATAAAGGCAAGCATACCAAATGCCTTCTTCACCACCTTGTTTACCTGCAACTTCACTCTCAAGGAACTATGAACCTGCATCCCAAAGTTTCTTTGCTCGACAACATTCCCCAGGACCTTACCATTAGCCTGGAGTATGGGTCCTATTGTAAGAACCAGCACAGTGATATGACAACTGAGCATCTCATACATGAGAAGTAATTGATCGAATGATTTAGCCATATGAATTTATAGATTTGGCAAAGAAGGTGAAGTTTCCTTGGCTGATGGGTAAGGGCTTTCAATAAAAAGTACAAAAGATGTACTGAACAGCCTTTATTATTTTCCTCTCTAATTCAACTTGAGTTGATTTTCTGAGGTCTCTGAAATTAAGAATCAGAGGTTTTGATAAAAGTGCACCAACATAATTAATAAAAGCCTTTTCACCTCAGTGCAGAGTCTGTGATGGACATGATGAATATGATTCCTTTGATGTTGCTGCTTTAAAAGAAGAGGTAAAGGAGTAATGTTGTATGGAAGCACTTGTAACAGCTGGGCAATGGCACACAGGCACTTGTAACAGCTGGGCAATGGCACACAGGCACAGGAGAAGGATGGTTAGATTAGATTAGATGGAATCAGACCCTTTGGCCCAACAAGTCCACACCAACCCTCCGAAAAGTAACCCACCCAGGCCCATTTACCTACCCTATATTTACCCCTGACTAATGCATCTAACACTATGGACAATTTATCATGGCCAATTCACCTGACCTGCACATCTTTGGACTGTGGGAGGAAACCAGAGCACCCGGAGGAAACCCACATAGACCAGGGAGAATGTGCAAACGCCACACAGACAGTCGCCCAAGGCAGGAATCAAACCCGGGTCCCTGGCGCTGTGAGGCAGTGCTAACCACTGAGCCACTGTGCTGCCCCTTGGTTAATGAGAGGCAGTAACTCAGCATTTTACAGCCATTGATCAGTAAAATTAACTCCCTTGCGATTTATACTTTGACTCTGATAATGGTTTCTATGAAGGAATTTTCCAGACGCGAGGTGCAAATTGTCTGCTTGAACTTCAGCATCCTCATTCTTGAAACATTCTTGAGCTGGACAATTTGCAGCAAAGGTCATGGGTTTAAAATGAACAGAATAGCAGCCACAGCAGTATTTAGAAATACAGTGTTAGGTGTTTTATTTTAAAGAATAACCAATGTGCTATTATGGTAATATCACTAGGCTAGTCATCCAGAACCCCAAGCTAATGTCTAGAGGCATGGGTTTTGAAATCCACCAGAGCAGATGGTGAAATTTGAATTTAATAAAATCTGGAATTCAAACCAGTTAATGACAACCATGTAATCATTGTTCATTGTCATAAAAATCCACCCAGTTTCCCCCTACGTCGATCCTTACTTGGTCTGGCCTACCTGTGACTCCAGGCTCACAGCAATGTGGATTACACTCAATTGGCCCCTAAAATGGTGCAGCAAGCCACTGTTTGAAAACCACTGCATAGTCTAAAGAAAGGAATGAAGCTAAACAAACCACCTGCCTTTGAGCTAGGCACCAGAAATAACAATGGCAGACCCAACCCTGTCAAGTCATCCTTACAACCATCTGGAGGGCTATTGCCAGAAGTGGAGAGCTGTACCAAGGACTAATAAACTAAGAGCTCAACATCAACATAGTCCTGGAATCATATCTTAAATACAACATCTCCACCCCATCACTAGCCGGTCCCTTCAGCAGGACAGACCCAACAGTGGTGGTGGTACAGTGGTATAGTCAGGAGGGAGCTGCCCCAGTGTCTCTGGACTCCAAGAACTCTCATCTTACCAAATCAAACACCACAATGAAACTTGTCCTGCTGATCCCCACTTCCCCTACATCCCACCGACATCACTTCTCCACAATATTGAAAACTACTTGGAGGAAGCACTGAGGAAAAGTAGGCTAGTTGGGCAACTTCAATGTCCATCACTAAGATTGGCTCAGGAGAACCACTACTGACTAAGCTGACCAAGTCCTAAAGAGCACTCCTGCTAGAATGGACTTGCAACAGGTGGGAGGGGGGAGGCAACAAGAGAGAATAACTTACTTGATGTCATCTTCATTAATTTATCTATTACAGATGCAACTGTCCATGACTGTATCAAAAGGAGTAACCACTGCACAGTCCTGTGGAGACAAAGTCCTAACTTCATCTTGAATGACAGTATTAAATGGGAACAGATCTAGTAAATCAAAGCTGTACACAGTCATGTCATTCAGAGCCATCAGCAGCACAGAAATGTATTCAATCACAATCTGAAACCTCATTACCTAATGTAACCTCATTTGACAATTTCTGTCAGATGATTTTGCTGGTTCAATGAAAAGTGCAGGATGGCACACCAGGAGCAGCACTTGTTGTCTGACAGGTGGACTTGACAACGGGAAGGAGAACCTATCCTCTGAATGACTGGAGGCTCTCAGTGAGCAGGACTACCACCTGGAGTCTGAGGTCCTAGAAAAGGCTTGTGCTGTCCAATTTAATGCTTTAATTTGCAGGGAGCTGGGAAGTCTATCCATGCACCTTCCCATCAGGTCACTACTGAGATCATATAGAGTCATAGGGATGTACAGCATGAAAACAGATGCTTCAGTCCAACTCATCCATGATGACCAGAAATCCCAACCCAATCTAGTCCCACCTGCCAGCACTTGCCCCAATCTCTCTAAACCCTTCCTAGTCATATACCCATCCAGATGCTTTTGAAATGTTGCAATTGTACCAGCCTCCACCACTTCCTCTGGCAGCTCATTCCATACATATACCACCGTCTGCGTCAAAAAGTTGCCCCTGAGGTCTCTTTTATATCTTTCCCCTCTCACCCTAAAGTTATATCCTCTAGTTCTGGACTCCCCCACCCCAGGGAAAATATTTTGTCTATTTATCCTATCCATGCCCCTCATGATGTTATAAACCTCTATAAGGTCACCCCTCAGCCTCCAATGCTTCAGGGAAAACAGTCCTGCCTTTTCAACCTCTTCCCTATAGCTCAAATCCTCCAACACTGGCAACATCCTTGTAAATCTTTTCTGAACCCTTTCAGGTTTCACAAAATCTTTCCAATAGGAAGGAGACCAAAACTGCATGTAATATTCCAAAGCTGGTCTAACCAATGTCCTGTACAGCTGCAACATGACCTCCCAACTCCTGTACTCAATACTCTGACCAATAAAGGAAAGCATACCAAACACCTTCTTCACTATCCTATCTGCCTATGACTCCATTTTCAAGAAGCTATGAATCTGCACTCCAAGGTCTCTTTGTTCAGCAACACTCCCTAGGACATCTGGTACTCTGTGAACAATACTGGTCAGCTTATTTAAGGAACAATGCAAATGCATTGATTGCAGTTCGGAGAAGGTTTATCAAACTAATATCTGGAAATAGTTAAGTTGTCTTATGAAGAAAGGTCAGACAGACTAGGCTTACAACCTGTTAGAGTTTAGAAGTGTAATAAATGACTTGACTGAAACATATAAATGTCCTCTGGGCTTTCCTGTGGAAAGGATATTTCCTCTTCTCTACAACTAGTGGTCACTACTCAAAAGTAAATCAGAGATGAGGCGATTTTCTTTCTCTCAGAGGGTCATGAGTCATTGGAACTCTCTTCCTAAAAAGGGCAGTGGAAGTAGAGTCTAATAGTTTTTGGGCAGAAGTAGACAGAATCTTGGTAAGCAAGGAGATCAAGGTTACTGGGATAATCAGGAATGTGGATTTGAGGTTACTATCAGATCAGCCATGTGGAGGAGATCTGAAGGGCTGAATGGCCTACTCCTGCTCTGTGTTTGTCTCTTTGTATATTAGATGCACCTCTCCCCCACCCCGACATCAAACAAGTACTGTCAGTTCCGTGAAGTTCTCTTAAAGAAGTTAAAGTATCAACTGAGACATGAGTTGGAAAGGAAAGGACAGTCCATTGACAGTACATTGTGTGATCACATTGTTATATCATCACGCTGATCTGCAGCTACCTATTTAATTTCTGGAGGAAAAGAAGATGACATGTTAGAGCTAATTCTGTCGGTGACCCAGCAGCAAATATAGTTCCTATTGTAAGATGTCTTGTACTTTAACAGCAAGTTGTTCTTGGTTGTTCGCACATTTGCCTTATCAAGGACTGAGGTGATCTCTTTGTGACCTCTTTCATATTGAGCAAAAAGCTTAAGTCAAACTGAAACCCACTAACTCCTTATGGAACTATCATTTAACACACTGTAGGGAATCTAATCTAATCTTTAGTCAACTCTGAGTGTTATACATTCTTTGGTGAATTAATACATACTGTGTTAATCTATAATAATGCAACTTGTTATCTGCCCATGCAAATTGATATATTTCCCTCAAATCAATAGTGTGAGGAAAAACACTTTGGATGAGGCTACAATGGATAGCTTAGTTTAAAAGACACCTTAATTTAGTGAACAGTCATGCTTATATTTCTCATAGCTCTGGAGCTGTAGAATATTTTTAATTATTAATGAATTAATAAAAATGCAATCAAGAGAGACTGTGTTAACACCATGTGCTCTCGGGTTCATCAATTTGCTTTGAAAGTACGGTTTTCCCGAGAGGGTAATTCAACCTACAGCAGGAATACTATTTAAAATGTAAACAAGCCAGCATAAAATATCCCACGGAGCCCACAGATTACACCGCAGCTTGGAACCAGGTCTCCTGAACTCACAAGAGCATGAAGCACTCAAGAGTATCATTAATCTGCACCATGAGAATAATAATCAACACTGCTTTGTGGGATTGCCAAATCATAATGCAGGGAATAAAATAAAAACAAGTGCAGTAATGTACGAGCCCCTCGAGTTACTGAGACAATACAGATTCACAGTTAAAAGAGATGATCAAAGTGCAATGCACTGTCATCAGTAATGAAACAGAGCTATTTCTAAGCAACGTTTATTTTATTCATAGAACAATGAAGGCGTATTTGAGAATAAATTATCATCTGTTTACTGATCTCCTATGATGTTGCACCTGGTAAATCTGGGAGTATGATCACTCTCTTAAAAGTCTCTGATGGCTTTGTGTTGCCATTTGTTTCACCTTTCCACTTTCCTATCTATCATTCCATTCTCTTGGGCTGCTCTCCCCACATATATTCTCCCTTGTCTCATTTTTGGGGATTTGGTATAACATGATAAAGCAGAGAAAAGAGCCACCAGCGCAGTAGGCTGCCTTTGGGATAAACCTATGCTCCAAATTCGGGAACTCCGACCACAATGCTGTGTTTCTACTCCCAGCTTACAGGCAAAAGCTCAAGCAGGAGACCCCCTCGTGGATACAGGTCCAGTGCTGGTCGGAGGAGGCAGAGGATCTACTCCAGTACTGTCTGGAATCGGCTGATTGGGCCATGTTCAAACAGTCTGCAGGTACCTTGGACGAGTACACCACCACCGTCACAGACTTTATCAGCAAGTGTGTGGAGGACTGCATACCGAGGAAGTCAATCTGGGTGTTCCCCAACAGGAAACTGTGGATGAATCAGGACATACAGAACCTTCTAAAAACCAGGCGTGAGGCCTTCAGATCAGGAGACCCACTCAAATGTAAGGAATCCAAGTATGACCTTCACAGAGCCATTAAGACAGCCAAGGACCAATACCAATCCAAACTAGAGACCCAGACAGACAGACAGCCAGCAACGATGGCAAGGACGGAATGACAAGACAGGTTCTAAAAAGAGACAGTGCAAGATAGCAGGTGATGACACATTCCTCCCAGATTGTCTCAATGCCTTCTACACTTGCTTTGAGCAGAATTTCGGCGGAGAGGTAACACTCAATACGAGAGCCCCCCAAGGGTGCATACTCAGCCCCTACTGTGCTCACTGTATACACATGACTGCGTCGCCAAATACCAGACTAATGCCATTTACAAGTTCGCTGATGACACCACTATATTCTGGATTAGTGGTGCTGGAAGAGCACAGCAGTTCAGGCAGCAACCAAGGAGCTTCGAAATCAACGTTTCGGGCAAAAACCTATGAAGGGCTTTCGCCCGACACGTCGATTTCGAAGCTCCTTGGATGCTGCCTGAACTGCTGTGCTCTTCCAGCACCACTAATCCAGAATCTGGTTTCCAGCATCGGCAGTCATTGTTTTTACCACCTTGATGACACCACTCTTGTCTGTCGAATATCAGATGGCAATGAAACAGACTACAGAGGGGAGGTGAAAGACCTGGAAGAATGGCGCACTGAGAACAACCTAGCTCTCAACGTAGGCAAAACCAAGGAACTCATTATTGACTTTTGGCAGGATGTTACTCATGTCCCCCTACACATTAACAGCACAGAGGTGGAACGAGTGGAGAATGTCAAGCTCCTGGGAGTGGTCATCCACAGCAAGCTTTCTTGGACTCTTCATGTGGACGCACTTGTTACAAAGGCCCAACAATGCCTCTTCTTCCTCAGGCAGCTGAGGAAATTTGATATGACAGCAAATATCCTTGCCAACTTTAATAGGTGTGTCATCGAGAGCATTCTGTCTGGATGTATCACTCCCTGGTATGGCAACTGTACCATTCAAGATCGGAGACGGTTACAGAGAGCGGTGAACTCGGCCTGGACAATGACAAAGGCCAACTTCCCAGCTACAGAATCCATCTACCAGGCCCACTGTCAAGGAAAGGCCGCCAGCATTCTCAAAGATCTATCCCACCCTGGCAATGTTTTTCTACAACCTCTACCATTGGGGAGAAGGTACAGAAGCCTGAACACACACACCAGCCGGTTTCGAAATAGTTTCTACCCTCCTGTTGTTAAAATACTGAATGGATTCACAAACTCTTAACATTCGTCTGTACCTGTGTTTTTGTTTTTGCCGCTGCTTACCTATTATTTATTTATCTACGCTGCTTAACTCTGTGATCTGCCTGTATTGTTCGCAAGACAAAGCTTTTCACTGTGTCTCGGTACACGTGACAATAAATTCAATTCAATTCGAATGCGGTTGCTGTTAACCTCACCCCTCTCTCCCTTCATGTCCTTTTCAGTTTCCCAACATCTCTCTCCTAAATTCCCCTCACCAACCATTATTCACCCATTCCCCCAACCCCCCACCCCTAACATTGTCCCACTCTACCGACTGTACTAAAGCCTGGCTCAACAGTAATGCCTCAAGTGACAGAGTGTAATATAAGCCCGAGCTTTTGGGAGAGGCAAAGATCTTTAAGCAAAGATCTGAAGACATCAAAATACAAAAGACTGTTTAAGGAGTGAATATTATGAGTGAACTTGATCATGTATTGCTGAATGTCTAAGTTTTAAATTTCTTATAAGATTTTGTTTAAACACTTACTATGAATATTAGAAATTTCATTTTTTAAGCACACTTTCAATGAGCTTGAAAACAACATTCTATTAACATTTTCAGAAGCTTGTTGAAGCCAAACAAGCAGATCGAACAAAAATCTGAATCTCATTACAAATTGAGAGAAGAATTAAGAACTAGGCGAAAGTGAGGACTGCAGATGCTAGAGATTAGAGTCGAGAGTGTGATGCTGGAAACGCACAGCAGGTCAGGCTGCATCCGATGAGCAGGAGAATCAATGTTTTATGTAAAAGCCCTTCATCAGGAAGAATTAAGAACTCTTCACTTTTCATTTAATTTTTACAAGTTTAATCTGAATTTCTTTTTAAGCTTAAGGATTTGTCACAGAGTTAAACATGAGTTAAAGGGACAGACATTTTGCTGCACCTGTTACCTCAAATTGATTCACATAATTTGCCTGCTAAAACAGGTCGATTGAAAATATTAAAAGCGTCTGCATCTCTGAATTCATCAAACAAAAATAGCAAAAAGTACATCCTCAGACCCAAACTTTACTACCTGCTCCAATATAATCATGAAAATATTACTTCAATTGGTTTGACTGTGTCTTCATTTTCAACATATCCCCCTTGCTTTGTTAGCACCATATTATTTTAATATTGCTACATAATAAATAGGAAAGTGAGAAATCTGAGCAAGAAAATCTCTACTGACACACTTGTTGTTCCATCCCAGCCACAGTCAGAAGTCACACGACACCAAGTTATAGTCCAAATTTATTTGAAATCACAAGCTTTCAGAGCGCTGCTCCTCTGTCAGGTGAAGTCACTAAACCTGTTTAACTATAACCTGACGTCATGTGACTTCTGACTTTGTCCACTCCAGTCCAAAATCAGCTCTTGCACATCATAGATACCAGCCACAGATGAGGTTATGAGCGGACTTGGGCAAACATTGAATTGATGGAAACTGGCCATTTTAAGTGCCCAAAAACTGAACATCATGGGGTAAAAAGACATAATTTTAAGTTAGAACTTTATGTCAATTTATTCTTGATCAAAACTTCTTCTATCACATTGTCTTTGTCCTAAGGTTCTTCTGGTTCTAGATAACCTTGGCAGCAAAATCTCACTCAAATTAATTTCCCTTTGTTAAGAACAGAAAATATTCATCTCATCAATCTAGGCCAGATTGAATGGATTGAAAATGTACATATGCTAACGTTACAGCTATAAGTTACTCTTGGTTAACTAATAAAATGCATATCATGTGACAAAAATATTAGTTTTGAGTGAGTATCTTAATTAGCTCCAATTTGTTAACTTGCCCAGAAGATTTCAGTTAATATTTCGTATCAAGGCATATGGTGGAATGTTATTGATACCTATGATTCAACAACAAACTTCAACACTCTTTCACCAACAGATAAATGTCCAACACCTAAATCAAAGAATGGAAAAACGACTTCCGAGAAACATTCTCTAATAATGAGTGCAATGAACAGGAACCTCTTACCTACCTAGCCGTTGTCACCACTTTTCGGTTCCACTATTTAAAGGCTCCCCCGTCTGTCCTATTCACTCAGAAAGCATTCACTGCCGTGCACGCACTGCCGTTACCCTGGTTCTTTAAAACGCAACTTAATGTACTTCTGAATATTTAATTGCTTACCCAACAGACTTATGGAGCTGATCTCCATTCACCTTCAAACCTGTCTAATTAGAGCCAGAAAAAGATGGTATGCTTTCGGAATTCTGACCCCGACCTAACTTTGAGGGGTTTTAATTCCCCAGGCACATGCAAAACAGCTCCTCTGTGCCTGGGAAGCTCCCCCAATATCTATTCCTATTTAGGAGTTTGTAACACATACAGAAACCTGGAAGTCTGTTCTTGAAATTTCTTCATCATTCAGTGCAAAACATTGGTACAGATGCACATAACTGTTGAGTTTTGTTTCAGCAAGCATTTTTTTCATATTTGTAGCAGTCAATATTAATGACTGACTTTACTGTTCCATGTTTTATCACACCATTGAAAATTGGCTCTGATTTTGGTCTATTCACACATTCACACTTTGCCAGCCAGTATGATGGAATCCGTGATACAGATTGTTCTGACTTGTTCCAGGAACTGTGTACAGCAGAAGTACCCAAACAGATGACAATGTAGTGAACTTTCCTACACAATGACCTCGCAATTATGTTCCAAAGATGCCACTTCCCAAACTAGTAATCAAATTAAACAAGAGGAATAAAAGACAGAGGAAATAACTGGGGCCCTGACAGATATCCTTGTAGCATCCGTAAACACAGGTGAGGTGCCAGAGGACTGGAGAGTTGCTAATGTTGTCCCATGTTCAAGAAGGGTAGTAGGGATATTCCAGGTAATTACAGACCAGTAAGCCTGACGTCAGTGGTGGGAAAGTTGCTGGAGAAGGTACTGAGGGATATGGTCAATCTATATTTGGAAGTAAATGGGGTTATCAGTGATAGGCAACGTGGTTTTGTGCAGGGGAGATCGTGCCTTACCAACTTAATAGAGTTCTTTGAGGAAATGACCAAGTTGATAGATGAAGGAAGGGCTATTGATGTCATATACATGGGCTTTAGTAAGGCATTTGATACGATTCCCCACGGTAAACTAATAGAGAAAGTGAAGTCACATGGTGTGCAAGGTGTTCTAGCTAGTTGGATAAAGAACTAGTTCAGCAACAGGAGACAGAAGGCAGTAGTTGAAGGGAGTTTCTTGAAATGGAGAAAGGTGACCAGTGGTGTTCCACAGGGATCAGTGCTAGAGCCACTGTTGTTTGTGATATACCTAAATGATCTGGAAGAGGGCATTGATGGTATGTTCAGTAAGTTTGCAGATGACACGAAGATTGGTGGAGTAGCAGAAAGCGTAGGCGACTGTCAAAGAATACAGGAGAATATAGATAGACTGGAGAGTTGGGAGATGGAGTTCCATCTGAGCAAATGTGAGGTGATGCATTTTGGAAGGTCTAATTCACGAGCGAACTATACTGTAAACAGAAGAGCCTTGGGTAAAGTTGATGAGCAGAGAGATCTGGGAGGTCAGGTCCATTGTACCCTGAAGGTGACTGCATAGAGCGGTCAAGAAGGCATATGGCATGCTTGCCTTCATCGGACAGGGTATTGAGTATAAGAGCTGGCAAGTCATGTTAAAATTATACAAGACTTTGGTTCGGCCATGTTTAGAATACTGTGTACAGTTCTGGTCACCACATTACCAAAAGGATGTGAACACTTTGGAGAGGGTGCAGAGAAGGTTTACGAGGATGTTGTCTGGTATGGAAGGTGCTAGCTATGAAGAGAGGTTGAGTAGTTTAGGATTGTTTTCATTAGAAAAAAGGAGGTGTGGGGGGTGCTGCTGATTGAGGTTTACAAAATCATGAAGGGTATGGACAGGGTGAATAGAAAAAGCTTTTTCCCAGGGTGAGGGATTTAATAATGAGAGGAGAAAAGTTTAAGGGGGATACACATGAAAGTACTTTACACAGAGGGTGATAGGTGCCTGGAACGCACTGCCAGCAAAGGTAGTAGAGGCAGGCACGGTAGATTCATTTAAGGTGGGTCTGGGCAGATGCATGAGTAGGTGGGGAGCAAAGTTAACGCTTCGAGTTATGGTATCGAGTGCTGAAAAATAGTGATATCAGACTCAAAATGTTAACTCTGTTTTTCTCTCTTCTCAGATGCTGTCAGACTGCTGAGTTTCTCCAGCATTTTCAATACTGTAAACAAATGGATCAGAGTTACGTTCGTTACGAGGAATGGTAAATAAAACAAGAGTGCGTATCTATTTGTAATAGATAATCATATGCATCAATATTCAAATCTTCATCCAGCTTTTATCACTCTAACACCGCTGCACAATGTCACTTACAGTCAGAGCCAGGCTCATACAGCACGGAAAACAGACCTTTCAATTGGACCAATTCATGCCAATCAGAATCCCAATCTAAATTAGTCCCATCTCTCTGCGCTTGGCTCACATTCCTCCAAATATTTTTCATCCATGTATGTAGCGTAATGTCTTTTAATATTGTAACTGTACCCACAACAACTACATCCTCTGGAAATTCATTCCACACTCAAACCACACTCTGTGTTAAAAAAAGATTTGCCCCTGATGTCTCTTTTAAATCTTTCTCCTCTCACCTTAAAAATATGTCACCAGCCTTGAAATCCACCACTCTAGAGACGACACCTTCCATTCACCTTATTTATATCCCACATGGTTTTATAAATCTCTATAAGGTCACCCTCAACCTCCTACGCTCCAGTGAAACAAGTCTAGCCTATCCAACCACTCCTTATAACTCAAATCCTCCATTCTCAGTAACATCCTGGTAAATCTCTTCTGAACCCTCCCTTGTTTAATATTCTTCTTATAATATCATTTGCAAATGATGTGTGTGGTTGACACCTCCAGAGCATGCATCAGGTGATTAGTTTATTCCCTGACAGAATTTAAGAATCCATAGATCGTTAGCCTCGTTTCTGATGTTAGTTCTGTCACTGGGCTTGTTGGCCCAGTCAGGCTTCGCTCATAACACTAACTGTTTAACAACAAGCCTGACTGCACACAACTGAAACCTCTCATGAGCTGAAGTACATGGAGAAGCTTCACCTCCAACAGTAAGTAACTTTAGTTATGAAAGTACAAGGTAAGTGAAGATGTTACAGGAAGGCGTCTACCTTGCTAGTTACATGCCTTACCTATAATGTCAGCTTTGTCAATACACTTGTTTCTTGTTTTTGCCAAAAGCAATGGCCTCCATGGTAGTAACTACCGTGGGCTGGGGTGCTCATGAGTATACTTTACTTGTTGATTTATGCAAAACATCGTGAAGGATGAGAAAGTCAAAAAGAATGTAACAGGAAATTTTAACCCACGGTTGGAAAACAGAATTACTGCCTCCATCCCAACCAAATTCTCCACCCGTCCTTCGAAAAGGCTGGGTGTTATTTTGTTACATTGTTTGTAAAAGGTAGGAACTGATGGTTTTGAGAATGTGCATTCAGGGTGCCATTGTTTAATGTCAGACCACAGCCAGCTGCCGCAAACAAAGTCCACCAGGTACATACACAGAACAGCAAGAAATCCACTCAGTGAAGCTCTCACACGTTGTCTCAAACAATGTGACTACTTTAGGCTTCTGGGAATTACATGACAGAACAAGGGACTTTAAATTCCAAGTTTCTTCTTTGGCTGCAAGGCACATTGGAACATTCTGCGATCATGCAAGGTGCTACATAAACACAATTTTTATTCCAGGTGACTTCCCTCTGTTTCACAAGTCTGAGTTACTTAGTTCTTGTCTCTTCAACTTTTGTCTTTTCTTGACTTCATTGCTCACCATCTCCTACTTTGTATTTCCTGCTCTCTTTTGTTTTGATATATTTCTCACTCTCTTCCTTCACTCCTCACTTTTCTTCACATCCTCCTCCATTTCTCAGACTCTCACTTAACTTTGTGGAATCTTTTTCAATTCTTCCTTTTCTCCTGCACCTCTCCACTTCCCATTTTCCTTTACTTCTCTCTCCCCCTTTCTCATTCCTTCATCTCTCAGCATTTTTTCCCACACCCTCTTGCTCTGAGGCCTTCTGTATACCTACAGCAAAAACTGAAGTTTGAAAAGGCTTAACATTGTACAAAAGATATAATTATTTAAAATCTCCACTGCAGAACTAAATGAATATCCCATGCATAACTAACATCAGAAGTGAGGCTAACGCTCTATGGATTCTTAAATTCTGTCAGGGAATAAATTAATCACAGGATCCCTACAGTGCTGAAATAGGCAGTTCAGCCCATCAAGTCTACACTGACCCTCCAAAGAGCATCCCACCCAGACACAGACCCCTACCATAACCTCACATTTCCCATGGTTAATCCATCTAACCTACAAACCGGTGGACACCACCAGAGCAATTTAGCATTGGCAAATCCACCTAACCTACACACCTTTGGACTACAAAAGGAAACTGGAGTACCCAGAGTTAAGGGTGAGCGTGCAAACTCCACGCAGTCAAAACCAGACCACTGGCACAGCTCCATTCTTCTATTAAAATAACACTACTCTGAGCACTTGAAAAGACCACGGGCTTGTACATTATTACAATGACACAATGTATAAGTGCTATTCCAATGTTTGTGTGACACAATTGTACATTTCAGTCAGATTACATCACTACAGATTACAAATGACATGGAAGCTTTTACCGAAGACAGCCTTTTAAGAGATCCAGAGCATATTCAACTGACTAGTGTTATAATTGAAGAAATGTAGTTATGTAACATACCTAATTTTGGCAGAGAGTAGCTGACATTAAAGTAATCTTCATAAAATTCCAGCAGCCGCTTTGTTATATTCAAAGCATAGTCTCCAGATCCTCTTTGAATAGCATCTGGCCTGGCATACAGTCTCACCTTCACAGAAGAACAATAATTAGTCAAGGTAGTCGGAATCAATCATACTGAAAGAATATTGAACAAAATGATAATCCACATAAAACTGTTCCTTATCCATCCATGCATACATAGTGAAACAGACAAAGATAGAATGTTTTAGGTGAATACTTGAGATAATAAGTACAGGACATAATCACTGATTGGTATGTTTGTCCAATGTTCAGTTAACTGGTCTGGTTATCATTCAGTGTTTCAAGCTCAATTTAAAAGAGGTGATCTTAGCAGATCAGAAAAGACTGCAATCCTGTCATCCAGCATTGCACTGATCAGAACACAAACAGGAGGCATTGACACAAAATTTAAATAGGACAAGAGTGATACTGCAATTAAAAATCAGCTCTGTCAGCAATCATTATAATTCCATTTGGAACCAGTACTTTGTAGAAATGCGGATCAAAACAATCAGGTGATGGAAAGCTATTTCAGATACAAAACTAAACATTCTTGTACCCTTCACAGATAACTGAGGGTCACCTCCAGAGATCGGGAGGTACAACAATGTAGGGACAAAACAATAGTCAGGTGAATGTGTTTTTTTCTCCTTGCTGAAGTCAGGGCACATTTTTTCCCCAAAAGCATTAAGGATTCTAAATGCATTCTGTGTTGCTTAACTTTAAAACTGTGAAGTATTCAGCTATACCGTTATTGCCTTGAAAAGTACAAGTGTATCCCATGAGACTGATGGATAAGTGAAAAATAGCTGATTATTTATACATCAAACAAGAGAATAAAACTGATGCTGTTACTCTGTCTTTAGTGTGTGTGGAGGTGCCAGTGTTGGACTGGGTTAGACAAGATCAAGCATCACACAACACCAAGCTATAGCCCAACAGAAGCTTTCGGAGCTCTACTCCTTCCTCAGGAGTTGTATGGAAGAGGGAAGGAACACTGACACAAAATTTATAAGCAGAAAGGTAGCTACCCTAAAACTACGCCCGAGGAAAGAACCGAACTCCAAAAGCTCATGTTTTCAAATAAACTTGTTTACTATAACATGGGCATAGAGTCATAGAGATGTACAGCAGGGAAACAGACCCTTCTGTCCAACTCGTCCATGCCGACCAGATATCCCAACCTAATCTAATCCCATTTGCCAGCATTTGGTCCATATCCTTTGAAAACCTTCCTATTTATCTACCCATCCTGATGCTTTTTAAATGTTGTAATTGTATTGGCCTCCACCACTTCCGCTGGCAGCTCATTCCATACACGCACCACCCTCATGAAAAAGTTGCCACTTAGATCCCTCTCACCCTAAATCTATGCCCTCTAGTTCTGGACTCTCCTGACCCAGGGAAAAGACCTTATCCATTTACCCTATTCATGCCCCTCATGATTTTATAAACCTCTAAGGTCATCCCTCAGCCTCCATTTCTCCAGGGAAAATAACCCCAGCTTATTCAGCCTCTCCATGCATCTCAAACCCTCCAACCCTGGCAACATCCCAGTAAATCGTTTCTGAATCCTTTCAAATTTCATGACATCCTTCTGATAGGAGGGAGACCAGAACTGCACACAACATTCCAAAAGTGGCCTAACCAACATCCTGTACAGCTGCAACATGACCTCCCAACTCCTCTACTCGATGCTCTGACCAATAAAGGAAAGCATACCAAATGCCTTCTTCACTATCCTATCTACCAGCAACTCCACTTTCAAGGAACTATGAACCTGCACTGGTATGTCGTGCAATGTTTCACCTTATCTTTACTGCGTCACTCAACTGTTTGTTGTGTCAGAACAGGACGCATGGGAGAGAACAGCAAAATAAATAAAAAGTTGGCTAATGAACTGGCATAAAGAGAAATGATAAACCCTCACATTTTCACTGGGACAGATCAAGTGCATAATGCTTTCAAATCCTTCAATCATTACTATTTCAATATGGGTTACATTTCCAGCTCCTGCCACTTGGTATGAAGTCATATATTTCCAAACACAATCTGTTCCTCCAATCAGCCCATCTAAATAATCTCCAATTTTCAGTGAAACCGAGACGAAAAGTCTTATTTTTTGTTTTTTTCTAGATTTCCAATAAACTACCACATTGCGATATTTCCATTTTTTTTCCTCCATGGCAACCTCAAACTACCATCATAGAAAATTGAAGTATATGCTGGACCACCTATGTTTTCTGTAAGGTTGATGTCTATGCAATGATATATCCTTTCTGAAAACTTGGTTGTGGCTATGATATTTCACTAAAACTATCGCACACCAAGCAGAACTTTCCCTTGGTGTCTGTCCAAGCCCAGCTGTCATTGGACTGATGTTGGGTCTTTTTCCTGCTCAGACAGTGCAGAGAAATACCTCAGGTGTTTCTTGTACAACTCCTAGTTACTGAAAGACACAGGGAATGAAAGTAATAAAAATGTCAAGAAAAATTCCCATTTAACTCCCTGAGCATATTTTTCATTTAGAAAATTCACACATATAATTGAGTATGCTTGTTCTTTACAACTTTGTTCCATGTTTTAATCAAGCTGGTGCAATCCTCTACTTGGTTGAGAAGAATGTGACAGTAGCTTTAGAATTCCACTGGGGCATCACAGCTCATGTTTAAAAAGAATTAGATTGTTTATTCAATTACTCTGTACACTGACAAAACAGTGGGAAGCAGTTTGAAAAACCAGATAGTTTTGTGGAGGCTGCTTATTCCAGATATTGATGATGGAAATAAAATGGAAGTCATTTGATTGGGAGATTGTGTGGTGCTTGTTTAGTTGCTGATGGATAGCTTTTCTTATTATTTAGTGCTTGGAAATGGTTGACAACGACCTTATATTAGGTCAATGGGATAGTTCAGCCAGCCAGCATTAACGAATTAAACGTCTTTGTTTCTCTCTGCTGTTTTGTCTAAAGTAGATGTGAAATGTGAGAATGTGAAAGCTTTTGAGTCATGATGACACTGTTAAGATGTAAAGCTCCACAAACACATGCTTTACACAAGACACTTATACAGATGCAAAATGGAGCTAAAGCTCCTCAAGCTCAATGGCAGATTCCTGGAAAAAGTCAGGCACAAAAGGCCCAACAAATGACAAATATCTGTGAGACATAGAAACGTTGGGATTCTGGCACCAGGCCACCACATTCATACAATAGTTTGGAACAAGCAACTCAAGTTGGGTCCTTCATGTCAACAGGACAGAAATGGCTGCAACAAATGGCCACATTAAAGTTGTACTTGACTCTGGTATTTCTGCTACTGGGGTTGTAGGTCAGCCAAGGGGCCACCAATATTTCCATTTTGGATCTAGGAAATAAGAGCCAGGAGCGTATCTGGGTCCAAACCTCACCCTTAGTGGAAGCAGTAACTTATTTTGATATTGTCTGGGTCCCCTCTTGATTAGTATAGTGAAAGGAGTTCCCATTCATTTAAGGGTGAATTAAATCAACTTTAATTGGCCGACAGCCTACAGTAGGAGGTAACTCGCAGAGGGGGTTCTTCAACATTTAAGGTGCCCATTCACTCACTTCTTTGAACAATCAAATATGCAACGAAGCTAGCCCACCTCTATAGTGGGTGAATGCAAAATCCCTCTCCAGGGTGATGTTTGGCTGCACCTTCACCCAGGCAAATCTACAGGAGATGGAGAAACCAATTCCGCCTCCTTTAAGTGGCTGTAATGATGTTTAATAAACCTAATTTGCTGCACATCTCCATAAAATGGGCAGCTGGGCCTCAAACCCAATTTGCCCAGAACAGCCAGCTTTGGAATGGTGTCAGGAAACCAACATGCCACACAGTGCCTGTACTTTCGGTTCCATCTGCATTATTTATCAACTTCAGCAGAAAATTCCATTTCTCTCTGTCTAATTACTCCCATTGGCCTTCCTCTAAAGGCATTTAACTGCTAATCCATTGGTACTTAGTAATCAAGCTCATTGCCCGTCTAAGGCAGCTGTTTCCCATCCACTGCAACAGCATTGGCAGAGATACCTCTCCATCGCATGGCTGTCTGTTGGTCAGACCCTCAATATTATGGCACACTCACAGACCTCAACAACACTCACTGATATGTCGACAGTCTGGGTCCAAGTAATTTCACTGCCAATATTCATAACCCCCAAAAAAATCAAAACATAATGAGAAAAGGTGCGAAAGAGAATAACTAAAACTGGAATGAAACCAATCAAATTGTTCATGGTGTAAAGTGGGATTTTTTTCCATCAAAAGACAGGCATGAACAGAAATGTATAACCAATTCATCAGTAGCTGGCAATCAAATAATTTTGGTTTGAATGAAGGACTTTCAGCAGAACTCAACTTGCCAATATTTAAACGTTTCCCCTTTTCCAATGCTGTTGGGAATACTGAAAATTTTAGCATTTCCCTTTTGTTTTTATTGCAAAGGGGACATGATTGTGATGTATAGAGTCTTGATGGGTACAGATGGTGTAGACAGGAAGAGACTATATCCCTTGATAGAGGAATCAATGACCAGCGGGTACAGATTTAAAGTCAGGGGCAAAGCAGTGAGAGGAGATTAGAGGTAAAGCTTTTTTTACACAGAGGGTGGTGGGAATCTGGAACACGCTGCCTGTAAGGGTGGGAGAGGCAGAAACCCTCATAACATTTAAATAATGTTAAGATGTACAGTTGTGATGCCACAGCATACAGGGCTATGGCCAAGCACTGGAAAACGGAATTGGAATGGTTAGGAAGTTTTTTTTGAATGGTGCGGACATGATGGGCTGAAGGGAATTTTTCTGTTCTCTATGCCTTTATGACTCTATTTTCAGCATTTTTTTTTGTCTCTATATACCATCACATAGTATGATAATTTATATTTGTTTTAATACAGATTTTCAGTAAATTATTGTTTATCTCTATAAACCATCACATTTTATGACATTTTATATTTGTTTTTATTACAAATTTTCAGCATTTTCGCTTTCTATAATACCATTATGTTATTTAATAGAGATATGAGCTCTATTATTAAAGTGCTAACACAAACTTACAGTAATGCCACTTTTGGTAACTGTCTCCTTATAGGTGAAGTTGCAAATTGCCCAAGCCAGATAGTACGTGGACATTCGAGGTGTTGGTGAAAATTGTTCTGTGATCCATCCATCTTCCTCATGAATTATGGCATCGACTGGCATATTAGATAGTGCCAAGTAAGACTCTTGGTGTTTGATGGCGATTTTAAATGTGGCTTTGTACACTGGTTCATCCAAACATGGAAATGTCTTACGGGCATGCGTTGGAGAAAACTGTGTCACTGCAAGGTAGCTGGAAGAAAGTAGAATATGTTTATTAGGTAGCTCCCATGGGATTTAACAGCACAACCAAACTGAAGGTTTATTTAAAAAGGAATTGATATACAGCAATTTTCAAAGTTGCAGATTCTAAAGTCAAGAGATCACAAACAAATTGATTAACCTGGCATAAAAATGCCCTTAGAATGAAGCTGATTTATCTCTTTAGCCTGTGAAGAGAGTATTGGAAAGCCTAATGCACCAAAATTCAAAGATAATTAGGATCAATAATTAAAAATATTAGGATTAATAACTGTAAACAGGATGCTTAGAAGATGACAAATAGTCTAACTGGATTATGTAAATTTGTAATACGTTGCACAAGTATCATGTCTCTCAATTTGTAAAGGTTATTTCACTGTAACTGAAGAAGAAAACCGTTGTGATGTTTATTTAGAGTACTGTCTCAATAAGTGATCTTGTACAGATTTTATTGATTCCATGGTGTTCTGGTTACTGACTATATAATTGGATGTACGCGTTACTGCTGGCAGAGCACAAAGGAGCTAAACCGTATAGCCTCAAGATCTGGTGAGGGGATCACAGAGATCACAACGCAGACTGCAGGACTGCTTCATGTTGTACGGCTACTGTTGCGCACAATGTTCAGTACTAGGAGTGACTTGCAGAAAGTCCTTCCAGCCCCTGCCACATCATTCCTTGTAAAAATTATTACTTCCTATAGGAACAATCACCGAAAGCATTAGACCTCTGTTGAATTATATCAACAGCCAGAAGAAATCAATCAACAGATGAAGTTTAATTTAGATAAATGTGAGATGCTACATTTTGGAAAGGCAAATCACTGCAGGACTTATACACTTAATGGTAAGGTCCTGAGGAGTGTTGCTGAATAATGAGACTTTGGAGTGAAGGTTCATAATTCCTTGAAAGTGGAGTCACAGGTAGATAGAATAGTGAAGAAGGCATTTGGTATGCTTTCCTTTATTGGTCAGAGCATCGAGTATAGGAGCTGGGAGGTCATGTTGCGGCTGTACAGGACATTGGTTAGGCCACTTTTGGAATGTTGCGTGCAGTTCTGGTCTCCCTCCTGTCGGAAGTATGTTATGAAACTTCAAAGGGTGCAGGAACGATTTACCAGGATGTTGACAGGGTTGGAGGGTTTGTGATACAGAGAAAGGCTGAATAGGCTGGGGTCATTTTCCCTGGAGCATTTCGAGGCTGAGGGGGTGACCTTATAGAGGTTTATAAAATAATGAGGGTCATGGATAGGATAAATAGATAAAGTCTTTTCCCTGGGGTGGGTGAGTCCAGAACTAGAGGGAGAGGGGGAAAATTTAAAAGGGTCCTAAGGGGCAACTTTTTCACGCAGAGGCTGGTATGTGTATTGAATGTGCTGCCAGAGGAAATGGTGGAGGCTAGTACAATCACAGCATTTAAAGGGCATCCGGATGGGTATATGAACAGGAAGGATTTAGAGGGACATGGTCCAAGTGGAGGCAAATGGGACTAGGCTAGGTTAGGATATCTGACTGACTTGGACCGAAGGGTCTGTTTCCATCCTGTACATCTCTATGACTCTAAGTAACCAATAAATAATGATGATCACTTTAAGCAGCACTTGTCAGGGGTATTCCTGCTGCTGAATGTCTGGTCAGTTGTGTGAGGTTAAGAGAGGGGGATTGGCTAAAGGGTTGCACTTCAAAATGGTATCACTGTTGTAAAATGAGCTTTGCACACAAACTGATGTTGGGATCTGCCTACTCTGTATACTGGTCCATACTCACGATGTGCACACTCAAGTCTGCACTGCATGATATCCAATGCAATTCACCCATTAAGTGTGCCACCTCACTGTGGAACCAGTCTTGGAAACAGATGCTAACAAGCCATGTCCCTTGCCCAGATTCCTTTATGACCTCCTTAGAATTAAACTAGGGTTAGCT
This sequence comes from Chiloscyllium plagiosum, assembly GCF_037043375.1. NCBI lineage: Eukaryota > Metazoa > Chordata > Chondrichthyes > Orectolobiformes > Hemiscylliidae > Chiloscyllium > Chiloscyllium plagiosum. The sequence goes on along the minus strand of NW_028270157.1, from coordinate 22,756,254 downwards.
ATGTATATCAAAATATCTCAATATAAATATACTTTTGCTTCACTGAGATTACCCTAGCATAGTATCTTCAACTTACAAATAATTGTATGAATATTGATTTTTCTCTTCTCCACTGTTCACAGTAACTATTCTATAATCTGGTAAATCTAACTCTTCTTCAGACAATCACTGCCTTCAACTACCTTGTATTACCACATCTAATTTTATCATCCATCTCACAAGAACCTGGGTTCTCTAATAGAAAGACAGCGTCCACAAACAGGCCAAGTGCCCTTGCACATGCCACATTTAGTTTAGCATCTACGACTGCTTCTTAAAAAAATATCATTGCATTCTCCTGCCTCATTCTAAAGCAAAAACATGAATATACTGTAAGACAGGCTAAAAAGTACTTGAACAGATTTACTTTCCTGTTATAAAGATACACAGAATTAGGAAAAGAAAAAACAAGATACTTCAAATAGATGACCTAGACCTAATACATAATCTGTTCCAAATCCAATAAAAAGATCTGAAATCTCTGAGATCCTTTCAGACACTTCTAAGTTTCTGATGAAGTTGAGTGGGGGAAATACTCAGATCAAATTCACTTTTACATCATCCCTATGCTCTTCAGGTGATTCTATTTTCATTTAGGTTTAGAGAAACTCCATGAAGCTGTTCCTGAATTAACAGAGGGCCAATTAGTTGGATAACTGGTTTACAATGCAGATAATACTTACAATGGGGGTTCATTTTCCAGGCTAGCTGAGGTCACCATGAAGATCCCTTATCGGAGTTAAGGTGACCCTCAGGTTAAACTTCCCACCAGCTCTCTCTCTCTCTCTCTCTCTCTCTCTCAAGAGAGAGAACACACTATGGTGACCTTTACTTTTACATGATTTTCTTTCCTTCAAATGTTAACTGTTATATACTTAAAAATGTTTGCTTTTGACACCTGGCAGAAACTTTCTGGTTGGTTGAAATGGAAAGCAGCAACGACAGCTACTAAGCATTGACTCTGACAAGGTATTAGTGAATTCCAATACAAAATATTTGAGACAATATCACACAACAGATTTGTTAGGAAACTTACCATGTCATGGAATAAAATGGACAACTGCAATGTGGATACAAGATTGGCTGAATAATAGGAAACAGAATTTAATAGTTAATGGATATTTTCAGGTTGGAGAAATTTTTGTAATGGACTTTCCAAGGGATTCACATTGGGACCCTTGGTTTTCACAGGACAGTTTAAAAGATTGTAGTCGACAGAAGACACAGAAGAACTGTAAACTGTGCGAAACTTCAAAGGGACAAACTGGTGGAGTGGGTGGTTAGATAGCAGGCAAAGTTTAAAGCAGAGAAGTGTAAGGTGATACACTTTAGTACAAAGAACATGGACAGTACAAAAAGAAGGGTTTTTATCATAAAGGGTGTGTAAGAGTGAGTGACTAGATCTATGTATTATAAAGAGAACATCAGGACTGCAGATGCTGGAGATCAGAGTCGAGAGTGTGGTGCTAGAAAAGCACAGCAGGTCAGGCAGCATCCGAGGAGAAGGAGAATCGGCGTTTAGGGTATAAGACCTTCATCAGGAATGGTCCTGATGAAGGGTTTATGCCCTAAACATTGACTCTCCTGCTCCTCGGATGCTGCCTGACCTGCTGTGCTTTTCCAGCACCATACTCTCCACTCTGTATGTATTGTAAGTCATTAAAGTTAGTAGGACAGGTTGAGAGATCTGTTAATAATGTAGATAGTATTCTAAGCTTCATAAGTTGCAGAATTTTGTTCAAAAGCAGGAAGATAATGATGAACTTATATGATACTGGTTAGACCCCAGCTGGAGTATTGTATACATTTCTGGCCACCACACTGTGGAAAGGATGTGATTATACTGGGGAGAGTGCAGAAGAGATCTGCAAATATGCTTCCAAAGATGAGACACTTCAATAATGCAGAATGATTGGAGAAGATTGGACTGTTTTCCTTCGAGTAGAAAAAACTAAGAGAAGATGCGACAGAAGTTTTCAAAAGCATGAGGGTCTGGACAGTGAATAGGGAGTTATTTACTTCTTATAAATACATCAAGAGCCAGACGGCACAGATTTAAAGGGTTTTGCTAAAGAAGCAAACACAAGATGACAAAAAAACCTTTACATGCAGCAAATTATTAGGGTACGGGATGCACTGCCTTGAAAAGTGCTGGAAGCAGAATCAATGGAGGCATTCAGAGGGCAAATTGATGCTTTGCTTAAATAGAACCAAACAGCTGCAGGGAAATGGTAGGGGTTTGGCATTAAGACAAGATGCTGAGAGAGCTGGTGCAGACACAATGGGCCAAAGAACCTCCTTCTGCATGACAACATATGAAAATGACATACGCATATAATTTATCATTTCCTGCAATATCACAGAGGGTTGTCCTGAAATATAGAACTCAGATATGATGTCAAATCACTAGCCTGGCTTCACTCTTCATCACTTTTAAAATATTCCTTATGAGAAATCAGTCCCAGCCATCTCACTGTGTTTAAAGTACCAGAGTTATAGAGTCATAAAGCTGTAAAACACGGAAACAGATCCTTTAATCCAACTTGTCCATGCCAACCGGATATCCTAAATTAATCTAGTCCCATTTGCCAATATTTGGCCCATATCTCTCTAAACCCTTCCTATTCACATACCCATCTTGATGCCTTTTAAATACTGCAATTGTATCAGCTTCCACCATTTCCTTTGGCAGCTCATTCCATACACGCATCACCCTCTGATTGAAAACGTTGCCACTTAGGTCCCTTTCAAGTCTTTCCTCTCACCTTAAACCTAATGCCCTCTAGTTTTGGACTCCCCTATTCCAGGGATAAGAGTTGTCTATTTATCCTATCCATGTCCCTCATGATTTTATAAACCTCTGTAAGGTCAACCCTCAGCCTCCGACACGCAGGGAAAACAGCCCTAGTCTATTCTGCCTCTCCCTATAGCTCAAACCCTCCAATCCCAGCAACATCCTTGTAACTCTGTTCTGAACCCTTTCGAGTTTCACAACATCCTGAACTACCTTCTTGGAGCTGGCTTGTCACCAGCCTCGGGTAAAGCCAGTGATGGATAGATTGGAGGTGGGTTTCGATTGAGAATCTGATTTTTAAGACTGTAGCTCTACCAAAACCCTTCCTCAACTACAACCTGCCAGTTTTTGCTAAAATATTCTCCTTACTATATTCTAAAAATAGCAAACACTAGTTTCAACACAGTGCAACGAGGAATAAGGAATAATAATGGTGCTGGTCAAAGTGATATGTCTGAAATGTAATAATACCTTCCCAATTGAACATTCTCAGAATTAATTCTCAGAGTAATAACCACATGTTAATATAAATGAAGTGGCTCTGTACAATTATTGTAAACAATGCCAACCATGAATGAGTATGTTTCACCTCGATCTAGCTGAGAATGGTAAAACCACCACCATCTCTTCTCAGTCAATTAACTGAGTGAGGACTTTTCATGAGTCCCCAAACTGTAAAAAGAATCGATCCTGTCCCTTCGTTTTAATGTACAAAGTAGAAAAGAAAGAAGACACAACAACTGTCCCTGACCTCAGGTGCACCAGAAATCTTTAGAACTGCAGTTAAAATTTCAGCTCAAGGAATTTAGAAGCTAATTTGTCCATACAAATCCCACAAAAGTCACTAATAATAACCAAAAAATTGTTTCTTTTTGTTTATAAAAAGAAACGTTGTGTTAAATAACTGGTCACAGACAGACTGAAGGTTTGCAGCATGGCTGCAAGACAGAAGCATCGCTTAGTAGTCAAGTGATCTTACATCACCTCCTAATGATTGTTCAAAACATTATGGGCATTGCTGGCTTGGCCAATGGTGTAAACATCATGTATTCTCATTCACCCTTTACATTACAATACATAAATGGCTGTTCAAGTTTAAGTTCTTCTTATTGTCTACATTCTGATAGAGGGGGAAAGAATTATCTATCCCGGCGCCAAGGTTATGGATGGGTGACTGGGAAATAACAGGGAGCTGCACTGACATACTCCATGCAACCTTTCCTAGTGCATGAAGCGGGTCAGCTCATTGATCTATGGAGGCACCTAACTTGCTTAGAACCTCTGTAGGGGCAATTTTTCAACCTGTCCGCCATGAGCAGAGTGCCTATCAGAGACCACCAGCTGAGTGGGGGTGGCCACTGTATAACAGGCCAGGCGCCACAAAGAGGACCTGAACTAACCAAAGGCTACAGTAATGGCCAAAACCAATGGGATATTGCCTGGGTTTCTACTCCACCAGAAATCACTTCCAGATGATGTCTCAGCTTTTTAAGTACAATGGGCAGACCAGCAAAGGGCACCATGTGGGCACACAGTCACTGGCCTGTATCAATTGTCCCCCACTGCCCATCCCCTATCCCCTGCCGCTGCAATGGGGCCTGCTGTGTTTCTAGACCTGTCTGTACTCGGACTGAACTCACAGAGTCAACAATCTGCCTGCTGTCCTTGCTAGGATGGTGAGTTTGGAGGCAGCCATGCAAAGCGAGTCACGGAAAGTTGCAAAGCCTGCCTCACTATCAACAACTGCTGGTTCAGGATCCACCCCAGCAACATCAGAATGATGATGGGGTTCCAAAACCCGTGGGAACGTTCTGGGCGAAGAGACAGAGAAATTGGAAAGCAAACTAAGAAAGAAATATTGGCTGCAGTGAGCAAAAGGAGAAGGAAGTATCTAATTTACAGGTCAGGAATAGAAAAGATTCACAATGTTAATTCGGCAATTAATTTGATTATTTGTGATTCATTATCAAACCAGCACTGGGAATTTTGACAACGATTTAAAAAGTGACAAAAACATGACAAATATAGTATTTTTAGGGACTAAGAACTAGGAACTGTAGAGAAGGAAAAGCATTTGGGTATAACTCATTAGAAGTTAGTGCACTTGTAGAAAATATAATTAAAATGGTTAATGAAAGGTTGGTCTTTTAATCAAGGGGGCTTAGATACAATGGAGAGGAAGCTTAGCTTCAGTAGTACAGAATCTTGTTCAGACCCCATCTGGAGTACAGTGTTGTTTCCAAATCTGGGCACACATTTCAGGATGGAAGAGCACAATACTCAAAGCTTGGGTCACCCAAGGCATGAAAGCAATGAACATGAATAAACACAGTCCTGCAGTGAATACTTTGCCAGTTGATATCCAAAAGAACAAACTTTCATCTGAATTCTGGAGTAGAATTAGAATTTTGATAATGCTCTCTGGTACTTAATCTATTCACTTACACTTTGTTGGACTCTGAGCTCCACTTTATCTAAGCATTAAGGCATTTGTATGAAAAGATTGATGACTGTAACAAAATTCTTGCAAGAGTATTGCATTATTTACATCTAATTTGGCTAGTTTAGGACATAAGCTGATCACTCCTGAGCATTTATCATGCGGAAGCCAACACATTTTTGTCTGAACAATGACAGACTGCATACAAATTGATAAATTATTAAAATCTAATCAAAGTTAAAAGATACAAGAAAACGTTGTAACTTTAGTCATGAAAATGCAGCCATGTTAAAGCGCTGCATTATTCTGGAGGGGATTGCTTTCATTACAAGTTGGCAGTCCAGAAATCTGTGAGAAGTTGGCCGGTAATGATCCCTAACAATAGAGATGAAAAGAAATACTCATAATTTTAGCACTTGACACAAAAAAATGAAAATGTGTCAGAAATGTGGAGCCAGAATATCAGCCTTCACAAGGGAACAGAAAAACGCTTGATAAAAATCCTCACTATTATTTGTCACAACTCACAGGGTTATCAAGTCCCACTGTTGTCAGAGTCATGTTAAAAGTTAACATTTTTAAATGAAATATGCAAAACCCGCCCCCAAACTGATTTTCAGATTCAGATTGATAGAACGCATGGACCAGGATTCTGTGCTTAGCAACAATCACTATTCATTACAGGTAATCATATTAAGCTAAATTAAGTAACCTCTACAGGTTAAAACTCCAAACTCTTTATAAACTCCTCCTTACATACACACACACACACACAAAACACACACACAACACACACACACAACACACACACACAACACACACACAACACACACACAACACACACACAACACACACACAACACACACACAACACACACACAACACACACACAACACACACACAACACACACACACAACACACACACAACACACACACAACACACACACACACAACACACTGCTTCCAGTGTCTTGTAAGAGGCACAGGTTGGCTGTTTCATTTCTGAAAGATCTCTGGTTTATCCTAATATCTATCCTTATCTCTATACACAAGTTGCAGCTTCTGTTGATAAGGTAAGCTGGTTTTCTTCAAGTTTAAAGTGGCTTGCTGCCGAGAACTGAGAGGCAGAATTTCTATCTGCTGCAGACCTGTTGGTATCTCTTTTGATCTGACTGGTTTTCTCTGCCCTGTTTACTGCCCAAGTTGTTCAGTTAATTGACAACCAATCACGTTGCTGTTGGCAGATATAGATTCATTGTCATTGATAACTGTTCCCTAGTCCACAAACCAACCAGCTTCACTTGGAAACAATCCCTTGCTCCAGTCTGTCTGCACCTTGGAACCATATGCAGTTCAGGCTGGGTTAGGACTGCAGATTTTCTTCCCTAAAGAGAACTACTGAACAAATGTTTTTTTTCCAACAGTTGATGATAGTAATTAGGGTTACTTAAACAATCCCTCTAACCAGATTAGTTAATTGAATTTAAATTCCACCAACTGCTGTGGTAAGATTTGAAGTAAGGTACCCAGAACATGAATTCAAGCATGTGGATTACCAGTCCAGTAACATTACCACTATCTCCACTAAAAAGTTTTATTCCCATCATTATTCCAAGACCAGAATTTAAAATGAGGAAGACTACCTTAATCCTCAGTTGAAAATGGGTTCGTGAGATAGGCATTTGATCAGGGCCAGGAAATTAGCTGGAGCTGCTGTTATTCAGTCAGAAGTGCAGCACTAATCAAGCTCAAATGTATCAATGGAGTTCTGCTACACACAAATCAAAGATATGGTGATAGTGCAAAAGCAGGTCCAGGAATACTCTACACCCAAATCTTCTTCCATTAATACGACCTGAAATGTAGGTCTTCAAATGTTTGGGATATTTTTAGTCTCAATGTACCTCAGTTGGTTGCACTTTTACCTTTGAGACACATAGGTTTTGGGTTCAAGTCTCACTCCAGGGCTCAAGCATAAAAATCAAAATTGGTAATCTATGACAGTGTTGAGGGCACACTGCACTAAAACAAAAAACACTCCCTTTCAGTGAGGTGCTGAACCAAGGCCCTGATAAATGTGACTATCAGGAAAAATCAGTGTAGAATGGTTCTAGCTGAGATTCTGTAACACATGAATAATGAATACTATAAAACTCAATTAAATGCATAATATGCAATGATAAAGATGTTGAGACATCATACAGAGCTCAAGAACAGTTCTAAATCATGCTTTGAAAAGAAGTCAGCAATATTAATTAATTAGTTAGTTTCTCCACTCAGACGGAGAACAAAATGAAGAATTGGGACAAAAATTGAAGATGGCGTCAAAGGATGAACCAGAGAATTGGCACTAGACATAAGCAGGTTGGTGGAGTGAATTCTATCCATCACCAAAATTCCTTCAATGCTTCCTTCACTCTAGTCCTCAATTTGTATCTTTCCTTTGTTTCACTTCTGAAGTCCTCCCTGACTCAACTTGTCCATAAGACCCACCTCCTGATCCTGCGATCCCATTCCCACTGCTTGTCTCAATATTAGTCGATATTCAAAATAGTAATCTCTCTCTTCAGGTATTGTCCTGACCTTCTTTAAATCTGTCACCATCAGCCCTGTCCTCAAAAAACTACTCAATGGACCTTGCAAATGACTATCCCGTCTCCAACCACCTAATTTTCAGCAGATATAGTCGAGAACTCCGGATTACTTGTGGTAAAGCTACACTCACAGAGCCAGACCAAATCAAAGACAACTCACAACCACTTATTGCACAGCATATTGTCCTCGATTATGAGGGGCCAACATCAAAAACAAAGGCAAATTTTAAAACTTCATGATGTGGCCTGCACATTAACTTTGCATGCTGTAGAAAGAGATGCCATGGAGCGGGGAGGAGATAACGGTTTCATCCATTTTATGCCACTTACTGGACTGATCTAAAAGAACATAAATAGTTGGATCCATGAATTCTTAAAATGGAAAATGTCAATTAGTAAATGACATAGCAAGTTATAATGCCTATCCAGTTTGCTGAATAGAGGAATTAATTAGAGACATCTGGAATGTGTTCTTCATGCTCTACAGGTTTTATTTGTTGTCCTTAAAATTAAACAATTGATCTTTTTTCTTAAACATTTATTTGTTAGTATCTGTACTTAGAGTATTTGGAACCCCTATTCTCTTTGTGTTAAATAATAGGCGCAAGTAATATGCATTTTCACATATTTACAAATGCAAGCTTTCCATAGGCACATTTTTAACATCAATCACACTTGTAGACAGATCTCATGTCACAATTCATCTTTCTATTAAATAATAATGTAACTTATGGGTTTGGTTGACATAATTGGCTGGAGGATGCCAACAGTGTGAACTCAATTTCTGCACTGGATGAGAAGGGCTCTCCTCCTCAAACTTTTCCCTGCCCCAGAGGTATGATAACCCTCAGGTTAAGCCACCACCTGTCTCCTTAATGAGAGAGCAATCCTCGGACTCTGGCAATGTGTACATGTAACCATTGACTTCCTGGTGACTTTTTAAGAGGTTACCTGATAAATGTAGTATGACAAGGCCGATTCTGAATAAGTAAACAATCTAATTTTATCGTAAGTGAATATTTAGATATGACCACGCTCATTCAATACAGCTCCTCTTTGTGCAAACACAGAATGAGCATTGGATCATGATTGTCTTCTTGAACAAAGTAACTATTGGCATTCCCCTTCCAAGCCTGAATGATATTGAATAATTCTGTGTTGAAAACTTGACTGTACTTCCTTCTCTGCCTTTTCATACTCTGAAAGAGCAGAATCATCGTATCCCAATACAGTGGGCAAAAATTCATTGCTACCATCATTGCCTTTCATTAAAATATATTTTATGTGGAAACAACCATCAAAGCTTAACTCATTAGCATGTAAAACACTTACCCTCTAAGTCTTTTGTGCCAAATTTGCACAAACATCATCAGTTATCACTGGCCAGGATAGGATTTATTGTCCATCCCTAATTTCCATTCAGAAGGGGACAGTGAGCTGCCTTCTTGAGTCACTGCACATGGTGTAGATAGATCCGTAATGCCATTAGGGAGGATTTTGACCCATAGACTGTGAAGTGAGTGACAGAATTCTAAGACAGGATGGTGTTTGGCTTGCAACCTGCAGGTGATGGCATTCCTGTGCATCTACTGCTCTGTCCTTCTCGTTGATAAAGGTCACAGATTTGGAAAATGCTGTATAATGCCACAAACAAAAGGGAAGTGGGAGTGAATTTAAACTATGACTGACTTTCCAATGTTTAAGCTTAACTATTTTATCTCACGCCCGACTTGTGCCTTGCAGGTGATGAACAGGCTTTGAGGACTCAGGCAGTGAGTCACTCGTTGCAAAATTTCCAGTCTATGACTTGCTCTCTTAGCTTCAGCACTTAAGACTGGTCCACTCAGTTCCTATCAATGGTCAAGATTAGAATGGTACTGGAAAAGCACAGCAGGTCAGGCAGCATCCGAGGAGCAGGAAAATTGACATTTCGGGCAAAGGCCCTGAAGGTGATTTTCCTGCTCCTTGGATGCTGCCTGACCTGCTGTGCTTTTCCAGTACCACTCTAATCTTGACTCTAATCTCCAGCATCTGCAGTACCCACTTCTGTCTCCTTTCAATGGTGACCACCCTACGACATAGATAAATGAGGATTCAACAAAGTTAATGCCATTCAATGTCAAGGGTTGAAGGTAGGATTCTGTCACATTGGAGACAGTCATTACCTGGTATTTATTTGGCCACAGACTTGGACATGGACTATTTCAGTAACTGACTAGTCACTTGCACTTGAAAGATCAACTGTTTCTCTCTCCACTGGTGGCACGTGATCTGAATATTTTCAGCAATTTCTGTTTATATTTTCAATCAGGAACACATCTATATATTGATCTTTGATGAAAGTTAATACCTTAATTGCCCATCACCATTCCACACCAATTCCTCAATTGTCATTCCACATGTCATTTGTGAAACAAAATGATAATAGAACTGTTGGACGAATTAGTGTTAGCAAATTGATTTAAAACCACAATATTTTCCATTGCAGTGAATAGAATGTATCAATTGAGTGTTGTCCTTAATAGTCCATTTAAGTACTTCAGTTACAAAAAATGCAATGAGCAATTTAAATATTTGCCAACAGCACAAACAGGACATTGAATTACTGAGCTGTTGGAATCGTATTAACTTCAGTTCCTGCAGATGAAAACCAGAAAGTATGGCTTCCTCAGTAATGTCCAACACTTGTTTTCATTATGCCATGGGATGTGGGTGTTTCAGCAAGATCAGCATTATATCTGTCTCCTTCTAAAATTCATAAATAGCACTATACGAGGAGTTCTTTCATTTCAGCCTATTTCAGGCCAACTGAATGTATTTCTTTCTCCCAGTCTCTTCCAACCTATATTTGTGACTCTTCTGACAACCTGCGTTATTTCACTAATTTTCGGTTTCCTTGCCATAATCAAACTGCTTCCCCCTCGTTATGATTATCCAATCTCTCTACGCTGCCATTCCTTACCAGGTTAGTGTGTAGGTTCACTGCTACTTTCTTGAACAAAAGTCCATCTACTATCACCTTCCTCTGCCTGGGTGAACGTGTTCTCTTGCCTCCTGGTCCAGAGGTACAGACACTACCAGAGCACCACAGAATTGAGGACAATTGTTAACAGCCAATCCTTGTCACTCATTGGGTTACCTCTCTTTTCTCCTTTTAAGGATGATCTTCAGGCAACATGAAGTCAAGCTGATCATTAATTACACACTTGCAATGATCACATGATCCTTTCTCCATACTCATTCAATTGAAGCTACTTAAAAATTATTAAATGTTGTTCCATAATCAAACATCAGCTCTGTATCATTTTATGTTTGGATCTCAGCGCATTGCAAAGTCCATGCTGAAAGAAAGTCAGATTCATGGGAGGGTGGGACTTTCAGAGCAAACAGCTTTTGCATTTTCTGCAATACTTTGGAGTTGAGTGAAGGGAGGAAGTTTGGAGGCAAACTTCAGAAGGTTGTCCGCTGAGGGTAAAATTCACAAAAACATAAACAAAAAGCTGGCCCTTGTGGACGATCATTATGGAAAAAAATATCCTTACATAGGGCTTCCATGTTCCAAATAGGTACTGCGGATCTGAAATGCAGACAATATAGAGTGCTTTAATAAGCATGCCCTCATGCAGACTCTGAATGCATTGTAAGCTGACTGGCTGCTTTCAGGTGTGCTGAGCATATAGGAGCAAAGGAAAATGGGCCATTCAGCCCATCATTGCTGCTCCACAATTTAAGATGCTCAGGATTGATCGAACACTTCAACGCCTTTCATCCACACTATCCCCATAACCAGTTCTGCTACTGATAAATCAGAATTCTTTAATCTCTACTTCAAACATTCTCAAAAACTGAGCTGCCGCAGCTCTTTGGGTAAACAATCCCAAACATTTACAGCTTTCTTACTAAATGATTTCTCCTCATCTCAGTCCTAAGGTGGCATCAGCCATACTTTCAAACTGCTCTCCCTGGTTTCAGACTCCCTGGTCTTACCTGGATCTGCCCTGTCTATTCCTTTAAACATTTATTGGTTCCAATGAGATCACCTGTTCAAAACTCTAGAGAATACAGGCTTAGATTTTCCAATCTCTTTCCGGAACAATCGCTATCTCAGGTACATGTTCCTGAGATATGGAGACCAAAATTGCACACATTACACTAGGTGTGGTCTAACCTAACTTCTATACAATCGAAGCAAGGTTTCACTACTCCTGTAGTCAGATCCTCTTGCGATTAAGGCTAATGTTACATTAGCTTTCCTAATAGCTTGTGTACCTGCATGTTAAACGTTCAGTCACTTACTAACAAGGACATAGATTCCTCTGTACATCCCCTCTCTTCAACCTCCTAGCACTGATAAAGTATTCTCCACATCTGTTCTTCCTAACAAAGTGGATAACTTCAAATTAGACAGATCAAAAGACTCAGGCCTCTGGTTCCAATTATAGAGGGTTAGTAAATGCTGTTTTGTGTGATCAGCCCTACAAAATCTGATAAATGCATGAGACAAAAAAAATCATGGACAATGTATAATTAATACACCAAGGTGAAATGAGGGGTTGAAACCAAGACATGCTGTAAGAATGCATACATTGGTAACTTGTCCTTGAAAGGGTTCAGAAAAGATTTACAAGGATGTTGCCAGGGTTATAGGGTTTGAGCTGTAGGGAGAGGCTGAACAGACTGGGGCTATTTTCCCCAGAGCTTCAGAGGCTGATGGGTGACCTTATAGAGGTTTATAAAATCATGAGGGGCATAGATAAGGTAAATAGGCTGTCTTTTCCCCAGGGTGGGGGCATCCAAAACTAGAGGACATAAGTTTAAGGTGAGACAGCAAAGGTTTAAAAGGGATCCAACAGGCAACTTTTTCATGCAGAGGATGGTGCATGTATGGAATGAGCTGCCAGAGGAAGTGGTGGAGGTTGGTACAATTACAACTTTTAAAAGGCATCTGGATGGGTATATGAATAGCAAGGGTTTAGAGGGATATGGGGCAAATGGGACTAGATTTATTTAGGATATCTGGTCAGCATGGACATGTTGGATCGAAGGGTCTGTTTCCATCCTGTATATCTCTCTGAGTCTGACTCTAAACGAAGTGAGAATAGAATTTTTCCCTCAATGCTATATGGGTTATTTTTGCTTATTAACATTTTCCCATAGACAACAATAACAATTCATACCTACATCAACATAAACATGTTTAATTAAATGAGCATTTGTCCAAGTGAAAAATGAACTTTTTTTTGTCATTATTGACCAATACTGATATTTTAACCCAAAGCTAGGTATTACAGAAAAGGAGGCAAAGAAATCATTGTCTTGTCTAGTAGAGACGTGCTTAGAAGCACAAAGAGTTCATCATGTATTGTCAAAGACAATTCTACTATTTTCTCACAACAGATCTGAGAGCAATGCTGAGGATACAAAAGATGACAAAACTTGACCAAATGATGCAAAGCAGCAGACCTATGAAAGAGGTTGCATTGTGGCCATGTCTCTATTGGTAACTCACCTCCTGTTAAAAGCACGCATTGAAACTAACCTAGCCTCACTGTTACTGAAGATGCCACTCAGTCTTTGCTGCCATTATTGACTCTAACCAAATCGATCAAAGCAACCTTAAATCTCATCACTAAAGGCAGCTCACACTCAGATCTGAATAAAGTTACATCTAAAGAGTAGAATTGAAGTGTATTCTGAAACAAAAATAGGAAAACACTGTGCATACACAAAAACAGAAATTTCTGGAAAAACTCAGCAGGTCTGCCAGTATATGTGGAAGAATCATTTGACCTGAAACGTTAACTCTGATTTCTCTCCACAGATGCTGCCAGATCTGCTCAGCTTTTCCTGCAATTGCTGTTTTTTTGTTTCTGATTTACAGCATCTGCAATTCCTTCAGTTTTTAAAATGCTGTACATATTCAGCAAGACAGGCAGTATCCATGGAACATTTCAGATTGATGACCTTTCATTACTTAAACATTAACTCGATTTCTTTTCACCTGCCTGACCAGTTGATTATTTCTAGCATTTTCTCTCTATTTCAGATTACCAGCATCCACATTATTCTGTTTTTAAAATATATGCATCTGGTTGTGCCATTTGTTTTACATTCACTCTTACACAACAAGTAACTCCTGCTCAATCTCCATCAAACAACCATTTAGCTGGACTTTGCACATTCTGCACTGCTGCACAACTCAGGCACTGCGTGTTCCATAAGGAGATTCACAAAGTGTTTTAACTCACCCAACTTACATTTAGCCAGTTTAATATATATAAGCACCTCTTTATTACAGTGTTGCATACATTTTATTTCACTTCTGTGATGCTTGCAAATTTAGAAAAGTCACATAGATCAGAGTACAGTTTTCATTGCATCAGTGCACTTTTCCATGACTAATATAGAAGATCAATAAATAGCCCATTCCATGAAAAGGAAAAAAATTGGGGCTAATGCTGCATGGCTAAAAAAAATAGTTTCCATACATAAAGTGAATTTGACTCCCTCAAGGCCTCCCAAAGTGCTTCAAAACCAAACAGATTTTTTACAAGTATGGTCACTGGTATTTTCTAATCATACGCTGTAGCAAATTTGTACAGAGCAAAACCCCACGAATTAGTAAATGAGTTGATCCATTAATCTCTCCCGGTAGGCGCAAGAATGATTTATGTTGACCCAAACGCAGAGAATGCTGGAGAAACTCAGGCCTGGCAGCATCTGTGGAGACAGGAAGAGCCGCCGGATCGAATGAATGTCTGCAGCATTCTCGGTGCTTGTTTCAGATTTCCAGCGCCTGCTGTATTTTGGCTTTTATCAAAGTACGCGGAGCGAACTGTCGATTCCTCTTCAAAAAAAGTCTCCTCAGATACCGCATTAATGTAAGTTGACTTTTGCATAAAATAATCGGGAAGCAAACTTGATTTTTCATTTTTGGCATTCCTATTAATTATAACAAACCTGAAATGTCAACATTCCTGCTCCTCCAGTGCTGACTGACCTGCTGTGTTTTTCCAGCTTCACATTTTGTCAATTCTGACTTCCTGCATTGGCAGTCCTTCCTATCTCCTTAATAATAATCATATCTACTCCCAGGTCTAATGTGCTGTAATCTGATGTTTAATAAAACTCCCTTAATGCTATTCGTCGTTGAAAAATATTGCTATCTTCTAACATGTTTAGGAAAGTTACCGTGAGACTGTTCATTAAAGCAGAACTCCATGTGGGGTTGTGGGGTTTCCTGTGTGTTAGTATTACAGTGCAAACAATGAGTTATTAAGGTGAGTCCGTTTTATTTAAAGTAAAACTTTGAAGTGTCAGTATGAATTCTTCAGGTCTGCACTCCAGCCCATCAGAGTTAGAATGTAATATTGTTATTACTTAGCAATTCTTTCTGGTCAATTTTATGAAATGATCCACAAAGGAAAGGAACTGATGTTGTCAAACCCAATTCCAGACAGACATCTCACTGCCACCAGAAGAACTGAACTTTCACTCCATCAAACCGAACAGGAATCAAAATCTGAACAATCTTTGCAAAAGAAATCAGCACAATTGAGCTCA
The DNA here is from genome assembly GCF_037043375.1 of Chiloscyllium plagiosum. Classification (NCBI taxonomy): domain Eukaryota; kingdom Metazoa; phylum Chordata; class Chondrichthyes; order Orectolobiformes; family Hemiscylliidae; genus Chiloscyllium; species Chiloscyllium plagiosum. Next base: position 22,740,824 of record NW_028270157.1, on the reverse strand, counting down.
ACCTACAATGTTCTCTTTCCTCATTGTCATGAAATGATTTGTGGTATTTTTTGGAAAGGAATGACTTTTTTTTATTCATTCTGGAGATGTGATCTTCGTTGGCTGGGCCAGCATTTAATACCCATCTGTAGTACTCTTGAGAAGCTGGTGATGACCTGTCTTCTTAAACTACTGCAATCCATTTGCCATAGGGACATCCATGATGCCATTATGGAGGGAGTTCCAGGATGTTGACCTAGTAATACTGCAGGAGCAGTGATACATTCCAAGTCAGGAGGGAGTGACCTGGAGGGAAATATGCAAGTGGTGGGGTCCCCAAGTATCTGCTACTTTTGTCCTTCTGGATGTTAGTGGTCGTGAATCAGGAAGGTACTGCCTTGCTGAATTTCCGCAATGCATCTTGTAGATGGTACACACGGTTGCTACTGTATGTTGGTGGTGGACAGAGTGAATGTTTGTGTTGTGCCAATCAAGTGGGCTGCTTTGTCTAGGATGATAATTTACCAAATTTGTACTTCTCTTGCAGCTGTACCAATTGCAGAATTAATTGGAACTTGGTAATAATTCATATTTAAACCATTTGAATGGAAGCTAACCTAATAACTCGGCAACCTTTTAATATAAACACTAGACTGTCTGCACACTTTGTGCTCTTGCAGTTTGCTGTACAGCACTGCAGCATCTGAAGTGCAAACAGAAGATTCTACATCCATATATTAGTTGCCAATTTATTTAACTATGTTTTCTATCAATACTTTTTAAAACATTTTTATGGCTCTGTGATTACTCCTGAATCTAATTGTAAATCAGCCTCAAACAGAACAATGCATTTCTCCTTATGATACACACTTGGCATTTGTGTAACCTGATCTTTCACACCAATATTAATGACAAATATGCAGTAGAACTCTGCTGTTTACTTTGTAGAAATGAGAATCTGGCATCAACAACAGGACCATCCAGAGAGGGCACTGTTGCCTCATTAGCTCCATAGCCAATGCACAACATAAATTCATTATGATAAAAAAAAAGTTTTTTTTAAAAAATGTTGTGGTTCAATTATCCCATTGATTCTGTTCAACAATTAGAAATATTACCAGGGGAATAAGTCATCATAGCAGAGTTCTGTGGATCTGTGGTTTTCCAACATTCCCTAGTATATACAAACATGATTACAGCAGCCCCTACTGGCACAATGTTAACAAATTATATACAGGGAACACAGGGATTATTAACCAAGAGATCCCAGGTCCTTCTAGTTTGTCTTTTTATAGTAATGTATTTGCATGGTACAGTGGCTATGGAAATGTTCCCGAACCATTAATCTCTAATGATTAATCTTCAACAGACCTACACAAGGTCTTGTTGTAACACCACTGGTACACAACAAGTCTGAATGTAGGATATTTCTCCTTGGTGCAGATAAACTAACGGAATGTGTTGAGAGTCTGTATGTAGCAAATGCCAACGAGTTAAAAAAAACACACCTGCTATTAACAACAACAATCCAAAATTACAATAACTTTTAAATAATTGAAGAATAATAGTTAAATATTCAATGTAGTGCTAATTAGGATCATTGAAAAATCCACCAGTTTTCCTTCAAATCTTGAACTCAATGACTGAGAAAATGGGTCATCCCAAAGTTTTTTTTAAAAGATTACATAATATATTCAAAAGCTGATTTCAATTAGTTTATATATTCCATCTGCACTTTTAAGCTTTTTTGTGATGTTACAATCATCTGGTATGATAATCACTTTTTCGTAAAGGCTAAAGAGCAATGAAATTGCTCAACACTTCAATTCACATTTATGTTACTGTTTTCTAATCAGCTAAAATGCTCATTAACTAGTTAACTTTTGGCAAACATACCTTCTCTCTCCATTTGTCACGTAGGAGCTCCGAAAGAAGCCAAGTAATTCATCTGCTATTTTGGCACTGTATTTTATTGTCGCAGTGTAGTGTTTCTGTGCTTTCAGCTCCCTGGTCAACATAATCACTAAAACTTGATTCTGTGGATATAGGAAATATTTTCTAATCCCAAGGTGTTCAGAGGTATTTGCAACAGTGACCTCAACCCCTTCAACTGGCAGCTTGTCTGCATGCAGCACTATGTATTTCGTAGGGTTCACACAGTGCATCCAAATGCAGATTTCTCCAGCAAAAGTAAAGTTATCCATGAAAGCAGTTAAGTTCAGATCATAATGATAGGGTTTTATTGAAGTGGGCAGTCTCAGCTGTGCCCATGGCTTTTCAGCAATTTTACTAGGATTGGGATTGCTGAGGCTCTCTCGAGTCTGGTTGAACTTGGCCCCACTGTACACAGTGGCATTCCCTACCTTAGTGCTGCCATCATTAGAGCATTCTTCAAACTTGACACTCAGAAGCACGGCTATAATTGTGACTATGATGAGACCCAAGATGGAAATGGCAAAGCCCAGTACTAGCCTCCTATGCACTGTGATGTGTCTTTCAGTGGTCCTGGGTCGAACCATCACAGAGTCGGCCCACTGATCGGACAGCCCCCGTCCATTCCTCATGGAGTCTTCTTCAATTACCATCTGTGTGAAAGACATACTTTTGTCTCGTTTATCCTCCAATGCCATCACATTCACTGCTTCTAGTCTTTAAAAGGTGCAGATTACAAGAAGAAAAGGGAGCAAACAGTGCTTCCTTGGCTCACAGTCTTATTCAGTTGCACTGAAGGCAAGGAGATCTTTGCACTGACGAAGAGAAAAATCCAATCTTCTGTCAATGAAGGTTTTGTTTGATTGCAACTAATATTGGTCTGAAAATCAATAATGGAAAAGGGGTTTAAAGAAATGCTGTTTGTCAGACAACAGATTACATTCCACTTGTCTCCTGCAAGTCCATGTTTTCTGATATTTCCGTCTCAGTATTTCAAGTGGAAAGATCTGGCTGTTCTAGTGGATATAGGTGATGGATCTTGGCACTGGCAAATCACCATGTTGGGAGTGAATACTCAAAATGTCACAGTCCTGGACAAGCCTCGCAGAGAAGTGCAGACCACCAAAGCAACAACTTTCACGTCTCTGCCACCTGTTAGAGAAAGGAGATTCAATTAAGAGCACGAATGTGAAACACTGGCATAATCAAACAGAACGTGACTGTCATCTTGCTACAGGTTGGTACTAACCCTATTTGTTGGTCATGCCCATGTTTAATAGTAAATCACTTTAACTTCAATCAGCACTCCAATAGCCTTGACTCCTAAAACAAAACTGAAGAGAAATAATAAATAGTTGATGAATAGTCATGATCACAATTCTGTGAACACATCTGTAACGGATACGACTGTTGTACCTTATTAAAATGCACATCAAATCATTAAAATAAACCATAATAGCAATGAAATCATTGAAAACCTGGTTGCTAGTATTAAGCCCTGTGCACATTAACACACTGGTGAGAAAGATGGCCCTACCAAACAGCCAAGATGTAGCAAAGCAAACAAGAGATACCGTCCCAGGATTGTGTTCTTGGGATTCCAAAGTCTGCTCCCACTGTCTCTGAATTTCTCACTTGGTTTGCAAACACCAGAACACAGATTTATAAACAACCCTGAGGGCAAAAAAAAATCAAAATACATGGAAAATATACATTGTACATACTTTTAGAAAACTCTCAAACAAACCCGTTCACCGTTGCGGCGTGGAGACCTCCGCACAATTGGAAGAAAGCGAGTGTGTGTCAGGTTGTAAAGGGACTGGATGGAGCAGGCTGTACAGCCACAGCAAGTTTCCCGCTGGCTGCTGGCAGTGCCGGCTGCTTCGCTCAGTTTTCACTGGAGCTCGCTGCTGCCGCCTGCTGCCCGAACACTTGAGAGCGGACCAAGCCAGCAGCGTCACTGATCCGCCTCTCCCACCTTCAGCATCCAGGGCTCATTCTCCGCTTCCTCCCACACCCTCCACTAGCTCCATTTGTTACTGCAATTACAAACCTGCTGCGGCTTGTGTATCTTCAGAGAACTGCCACCTCCCAGCAATATCTGGAATTAAAGCCTCTCGAGAGAAAGACTTCAAAAGAAACTGCTAATACCACTCAATTTATATAGTTTGCAATTGGTCTCCATGTTGTAAAATATTTATCAAAACACATAGGGAGGATGGAACTGCAAAGTTACACCGGGTTTGTAAACTACCCCATTTATAGCTTTCCTCTGTTAATACATTGATAATACGAATATTTATGAATTTCCTTGTCTGCATCTTACATAGGGGTCAGTTTCACACAAGTGCTCAGAGATCTCCCTTCTATTCTGATATTTTTCCCAATCAATCTGTTCGGAGCTAGTACTACAGACCTCTACAGTAGGTGGGCCTTGAACCCCGGTCTCCTGGCCCAGAAGTTGGGACACTGCGGCTGCATCATTCGAGCCCTCATTCAGGGTCAATGACGCTTCAGTGACATTCCCGGTCGGTGCCAAGTGTCGCCAAACACAGTTTTAAAAGGGTGGGAAGTTTGGCCGAACAGGGAGGTGGAAATCAAAGTTGTTTAATAAAGGGGAAAAGAAGCAGAAAACTGTCTGTGAAATGTATAAAATCTTAAACTGTGTACAGGCCACTCATTCCACTTGGACTGCTTTTAGCAAAACATTCAATAACAAGTTAAGAAATACAGCATATTCCACTCCTGCCCATTGAAGTTTGGAAGTTATAGAAGAGAAACATTTTCCATTACATTATCTTCATGTTTTTGTAAAAAGACATCATTGTGAGCAGCACTGCTGTCCAACTTTAATTATCCTTGAGAAGATTCTACTGTACTACAAGACAGTGAAAAATAACACGAATGATTCAGAATCAAAAAAGAAATCCAAAATATTAAATATTTATCATTATGCTGGCTTCCAATGTGGGACTATTGTTACGTGGGATTGTCTTGTTTAATCTTGTTGCAGCAAGGTTTTGCAATGCCACATAAGGCATATGATGCAGAGTGGGATTTGTCTTCCAAAATTTACTCTTAGATTTGTCCAAACTTTTTACAGATCTTGTCCCTTCACCTACGTTTGCCAATAGAGAAATGATCAAAGGGTCCATATCATGACATTAGCTGCAAGCATGAAACTCTTGTCAAAACTTGTAATCAATATGGCTCACAGACTTTAGACTTGCATTTTACAAATAATTAGCTCTGAGCTCTGAAAATGTTCATAGGTATTTGCTTTGTCTACTTTGTAACGGAAGTATTAGTCTGGTTAAAATGGAAGAATCTATTAACTTGTTAATCTGTTGCCACTAGATTTTTTAAAAATAACATTTTAGTACATTAATGTCATAGTAGGCAAGTACCATGAAAAGGACAAATTATGGATGGTACAATTTTTATCTTGAAACCAGTTTAAAAATCACACAATATCAAGTTATAGTTCAACAGGTTTATTTGGAAGGACACGCTTTCAGAGCATTGCTCCTTCATCAGGTAGATAGTGGGGCAGGATCATAGGACACAGAATTTACAATAAATACAGTAAATCATAGTAAATATAGATTCTGTAAACAATGGAAGTTGAACATGTAATGTTAGGGAAAGTAGGCCAGATATATTAAACTAATTTACCGTTCTGACGTAGAATCACTCTGGGCTTGAAATGTTAATTCTGTTTCTTTCTCTACAGATGCTGCCAAACCTGCTGAGTTTCTCCAGCAATCTTTGTGTTTGTTTCAGATTTCCAGCATCCACAGTACTTTGCTCTTATTTAAATTAGCTGCTAAAAATGTGTTGCTGGAAAAGCGCAGGTCAGGCAGGATCCAAGGAGCAAGAGAATCGACGTTTCGGGCATGACCCCTTCTTCAGGAAGGAGGTCTTCGATTCCGGAAGAAGGGCTTATGCCCGAAACGTCGATTCTCCTGTTCCTTGGATGCTGCCTGACCTGCTGCGCTTTTCCAGCAACACATTTTCAGCTCTGATCTCCAGCATCTGCAGTCCTCACTTTCTCCTCTTATTTAAATTAAACCACCCAAAAATAAGTCCACCCAAAATGCAAATTTAGTTAAAGGAGGAAGAAGGATTATTAAAATATGAAGTTTGCAGAAGAGTTAAATGGGCAAGCGTAAAGAACGTGTAATGTGTATATTCAATCTTATACAGCCAGGGGAGAGTGCTGATGCAGAGGAGGCTAAAGTTCTTATATATTTTTGTAGGTGCAGGTACACAAGATAACAGAAGTAAATTGAGATTAAATTAAAAGCAAAGATGAATGGACTAAAGAGCTTATATGCATGTCAGAAACTCCTTGAGACTTCCATAATAGATTCGTGCATTCCGTACATAAAGGAATTCCAGGTTCACCACATACAAAAGTATTTGGTGGACGGGACTGAATAAGTACGACAGTGGTTGATTACTAAATGAGCATTAGGAGGTAAGTTGGGGAGGTTGAACTGACACGACATATGGATAAATAAGTATCAGCACCAAACACATATGTAATGTATGACAGAATCCTGAAATGTGAGTTGGACTGATCTAATCCAGTCGATACACAAAAGGCCTCTCAGGTCATACAGCAACTGCGAATAAATGTCACTCACATCCATATTGCCCAAGTTGTGCTTTTGACTGGCCAATTTATTTTCAGAACCATAAAACCCTTGCCTTCTCTGCAGGACCTCACGAAGCAGCAGCACAACATTGCTTCATTTGTTCAGGTTTCGCTGCAATGATTCTGATTTAAAAATCACACAACACCAGGTTATAGTTCAACGGGTTTAATTGGAAGCACTAGCTTTCGGAGCGTCGCTTCTTCATCAGGATACAGAATGAAATACAGGGCGTCAGAAAACAACCACCAAACCATTTAAACAGATATTGAGTTAGATGATCTAAAGTTTAGTTAAAGAAATAGTTTTTAACTAATGTCTTAAAGGAGGAATACAAGGTAAAGAGGCAGAGAAGGAATTTCAGAGCTTGGGGACACAGGCTACTTAAGGTATGGCCACCAATGATGCACATTTAAAACTGGAAGTGCAAAAAAGCCATCAATTAGAGGATTATGTGCAATATCGAGGCTGCAAACAGACTGGCTTAATGTCAGATTACTGCCAGGGAAATTGAGCATCATTTTAAGAGTTCAGGAAGGATAGTGCACTCTGCATAGTTCCTGTACTATGTACCAGGAGACAAGTTAAATTACACACTTGATCTGAAGCTTAATGTACTGCAAGTTCACGCAATGATCAAAGAGAACCATCCAACCAACATAGTGCCAGGACTAAATTATCAACCCTTAGAAATAATGAAAGGTAGCAGCTGATGCAGTGTTAGAATTTTTGAAAAATATATATATATTGTGGACAGGCATCCATTTAACAAAAGAATCAATGCAAAGAAATCGATTGAAGATAAAAGGTCTGAAACAGGACAATATATGGGTACTTCCAATGTGATTTAAATAACACACAAGGATTTGGCCTGAAAAGCAGATAGCAGAGTAGTTTTTTTATTCATTACTGGGATGTAAGCATCGCTGAAAAGGTCCATGTTTACCACACATGTTCTCAACAAGGTCAGGCTCAGTAGGTCAGGCAGCATCCGAAAAGCAGGAAAGTCGACGTTTCGGGCAAAAGTCCTTCATCAGGAATAGAGCCTCTATTCCTGCTGAAGGGCTTTTGCCCAAAACGTCAATTTTCCTGCTCCTCGGATGCTGCCTGACCTGCTGTGCTTTTCCAGCAACACTCTGCTCTAAACTCTGGTTTCCAGCATCTGCACTCCTCACTTTTGCCAAGGTCGGGTCCAGTGACTATACAATGCATCCACCATGCTATTAAGAGAGTTTGTGGAGTTTCACCCAGCAACAATGAAGGAATGGCAAAATAATTGCAAGTCAAGATGTCATGCGACCTGGAATGGAACTTGCGAGCAGTAATGTTCCCGTTTATCTGCTCTCTTTTTTCTTCCAGATGGCACAGTTTGCAGGTTTGGAGAGGCTAAGGGGCAACTTTTTCACACGGAGGAATGGTGCCTATATGGAATGAGCTGCCAGAGGAAATGATGGAGGCTGATGCAATTGCAGCATTTAAAAAGCACCTGAATGGATATATGAATCAGAAGGGTTTTGGAGGGATGTGGGCCAAGTGCTGGCAAATGGGACTACATTAGGTTAGGATATCTGGTTGGCATGGACAAGTTGGACCGAAGGGTCTGTTTTTGTGCTGTACGTCTCCATGACTCTTTGATGAGATTTGAAACTATATTTCCAGATCATTAGCTTAAAGTCCTGGAAATCAAATCCGGTGACATGACTATTATGCCACCACCTCTCTTCCTTTCAAGCTCATCATGAGTTCATAACCTTTGACTCTGTTTTTTTCAGATGATAGCTGTTGATGATCATCCTTTTCGCAATTACACTTCCTTTATTATGCCTTTTTCTTATCTCTTCGTAAAGATTGTATCTTTTTTATTTTTCTGTCTTATTAATCATGTGGACTGAAATATGAAAAGGACTGCTTTTAAAAACTGAGGATCGTGAAATTATTGCTACACTTTTTAAAAGTGCACTACCTGACACTCTTTGCAAAATTTGTTTATGCTCCTGCACTGTAATGGTCTATGTTCCTGTTAATATACCGAAGACTTTGATCAGATCACCTCATAACCATCTAAATCTTCTGCACTGTTCATGACCTTTCAAGTATCTAAGCACCTCAACACCAAGTCTCTTTGGACAGCCACTGTATTTAACTTCATACAATCAAGAACATACCCTGATCTATCTGCCTGATGATACTTTAAGACTTGGTACACCATCAGTTACATTTGACCCTGCACCTCATATCCACCTAGCTCAACCCCTCCCCATTCCCGTACAACTGCTTCTGCCCTAAGACGTTCATTGCTATGTTGGTCAGGGGCAAGCAAGCTGGTTCTGGGGTGAGAATTGGCATAATCTGATTACTGCTAATAAGCAAATGAATCCAGCAGACCAATGTGCACTGGGCCTGGCACCAGCATCTTTCGACTCTCTCAACTTCTCTCTCAAGTTTTGACTTTGGACATCCTGCTACGAAGAAATCTTGTTGGCAACTGTGTTTTGTCAAAGACAATGGGAAGTTATTTATTTCTCATTCCATTCCAAAAAGAATAGCTTTCTTGGAGCCAAGATTAGAGTAATGCTGGAAAAGCACAGCAGGTCAGGCAGCATTCCGAGGAGCAGGAAAATTGACGTTTTGGGCAAAAGCCCTTCAAGATTCTTGAAGAAGGGTTTTTGCCTGAAACGTCAATTTTCCTGCTCCTCAGATACTGCCTGACCTGCTGTGCTTTTCCAGCACTATTCTAAACTTGACTCTAATCTCCAGCATTTGCAGTACTCACTTTCACCTAGCTCTCATGCAGCCAACACACTGTCTAATTCTCCTACAGAATTACAAACAATGCTTACAGAATAATTTGTAACAGAAAAGCAAAATGTCCTATAGCATTTGCCATGTATGTTAGGTATGCAAGATATGAATAAACTGTTGAAAGCCATCATTTTGCTCAGAATAGAGTTCTTCTTGTATGTACCTTGAGTTCTAATATTGAACAATACTGCTGTAAGTGTCTCAGATCAAATCAAATGAAACAATAGCATTGAGAACAATGACAGTTTCTGTTGTTTGTATTATGAAGCATATCATCATTGAGAAGTCATCTCAAGATTAACGTAAAGACCATGACCATTATTGTTTCTCAATAAAGCATCCTCATGATGTATTAATGACCCGTCACTAAGGATTGTCATTTGCAACAAAAAAAAGGAATTGACTGCACTCACAAGTAGGTTGGATAATGTTATCCTATTTTTTTTAATTTTTTTTTCTGAACAGCGGTTATAATTCTGATGTTTACACATTGAGAAACAGCTGGTTTTTTTTAATTGGCAAAGGACAAAGGAACAATCTGTCAGTGGTGTGATTACTTGAGCTCCTGTCACAATTAAGCAGTTTAAAGCAGACAGTGTTCAGAATGAAAGTTGCTGAAACACAGATAAGTGACCAATGAGGAGACACATCATGGCTGTGACCAGAAAAAAGCATATGGAATAGAGAACCCATGTCATTACAATTCTGCACTTTTGAATCAATCATATGTTTTGTACATTTTGAGGCCAGGTCTTATGAGATCCTTTTGGTTTTGTAGTGTAGGGCTCATTATTTATGACCCATGGATTCGTGCTGTTGTTTTAAGATTGGTCAGATTTTGTTGGATAGCTGTTTTGAAATGCTCAGTGATATCAACAGCTGAGGTTCAATTCCCACACCATCAGAGGTCATCTCAAAAGGTCCAGTCTTTTCAATCCCACCCCTCACCTGACGTTAGGCAACCGTCAGGTTAAACTTACTACCATTGTCTCTCTTTCTTTGATGAGAAAACAGCCCTCAGGCCCTATGGAACTGTGATGACTACGAATTGATCAGCCAATGATGAAGAAGGCTCGGTTCAATTGCTTCCTATTGTTTGATAAGTCAATTGCATCATAGCTCATGTTGCACTAAATATCTGTTCTGTGGGCTTGATTTTGAATGTTCATTCTCAACCATCATTCAGATTTGGTTGCCTCTTTGAACCAATGTTTGGAGTAATGTAAACTAACCAGATAGGACAAGGGGAAATTAGTTATCACAGGAAAATATCAAAGTGCAAAAGAAAAACAATGTGGATCCTAGAAATCCAAAATAAACCAAAAAGTACTGGAAATACACAGCATCTGTGGTTAGAAAAGTAGAAAGGTCATTCCTGAAACATTAACTGCTTCTCTCTCTCTCTCCAAATGGTGCTAAATCAACTGAGTGTTTCCAGCATTTTCCATTTCTGATTTCCTTTGTACATCAAAATTATTGCCATCATGTAGGAAAGTTTCACATTAGTGACATTAGGAAATACACTTCTAGAGTGCCACATTCAATCTGTGTATGTACTGAGGAGCAGTTAAGACATAATTTGGGGTGACATGGTGGCTCAATGTTTAGTACTGCTGCCTCACAGTGTCAGGGATCCAGACTTGGTTCCAGCCCATGTAGAGTTTGCACATTCTCCCCATGTCTGCGTGGGTTTCCTCCAGGTGCTCTGGTTTCTTCCCGCAGCCCAACGATGTGCAGGTTAGGTGGGTTGGTCATGCTAAATTGCCTGTTGTGGCCAGGGATGTGTAGGCAGAGTTACAGGGATAAAGTTGGATGCTGTTTGGAAAGTCAGCGTGGACTCGATGGACTGAACAGCCTGCTTCCACAGTGTGTGGATTCAATGAAATAGGACAATGTTTATTTGAAAATAATTCATATTTAAGAAATAGCAACAACCTAAGAAAGATTTGATCATAAACTCACCCTACGGTGTGTTCTTTTACAATTGTATGAGTTCAATTACCAGAATAAGTTCAGAGAGGGACATCCTTTATATCACAGTGATTTAAAAACAAATACAAAGTCTACTTATCTCACAAGTTTGAGATCATCAGTTATTCCTGACATCATTCTAAAATTACCATTGGTCAGTTGTTAATTCTGCTAGTTTTCAAAGAGAAATCATTAGGTCAATGGATTTGTAACTTTCCCTTTCAAATGAAATCAGGTCCAACTTGAGACAGCCATTGATATTGAAGTTATTCTAGGAACAGTGATATTTGTCTCTTATTTTGTGCATTTCACTGTCAAGTTCATGCAGAATTGCCTGGGTTTTCCACCATATTCTTTGTGTCTTAAGGCTGTGGAGCACACCCAAGAGCAGCATAAGCTTTACTGAAACATCCAAGTAAGTTACTAATTAGAGAGCAGATTACACCATAGTGCCATTAGTGTCATTTCTCCAAGCAGCTTGTACATCAATATCAGCATTAGATCTATGTGCAAATAATCAAATTCCTGACTGTTTGCCCATTTTGGATAAAGCATCACACACTGTGCCAAGTTTATTCTGGACGTCTTGAACAACTTTTTCAATGCTTTTGATATCCTTGAGGATTTCAACGCTTTGGGTGTAAGGGTTGTAGAGTATAGAGTACGGGCGTTTGACTGATTTGGAAAATTCCCTGGAAGAATAAACAAAAAATGTATAGTTTGTAATAAAGCAGAGTTAGAATTGCATCCAAAATGATTTCACAAAGAATATCAGGTAGCAGGAATACAGGAAAATAGGAAGCATAGAATGAGAAAATGTAACTGGTCCCATAAAGCTCAGTTCTTTCACAGACCATCCACAGTTTTCTCTGTGGACTCTTTCTCACCTGCTTAAATCTCCTAAAAAAAAGTCCCTCAATTCGTAAAGGTAATTTGGCAAAAATCTAATACTGATTTGTATGAAATATATTTATTCACAGGCTGTGGCAGTCACAAGAAAGCCCAGCATTTATTACCAATCCCTAGTTTCCCATTAGAAGGAGAAAGTAAGTGAGCTTCCTCCTTGAACTGCTGTACTCTGTGAAATAGGCAAGGTAGTCTTGCCATTCAAGGAGGTGATGTTCTTGAACAACTTTGCAGATTTGAATTGCAAGCCTATTATACAATGGGAGTCAATTGGATGGGTTCAAACCATCATAAGATTTGATACATATAAGTTAAAATACAAATTAAAACAATGTAAAATACAAATTTTAAAAATGTCCTGATGGAAAAATTTTAAAATATGCATATAAAATTTGTCATATAAAATTACCAATGAAATGATAATAACAATGAATGCTCACATGCAAATACTTCAGCACAGACAATGCACATTCACTGTGCACATTCTAGTCCAGGTTTTACAGCATAGCACATCATGAATATCAATCAGATACTTGATTTAGGCATTTTTCATTTGTCTGATACTTTCTCAGTTCTTTTTCTTCTAAAAACTGCAAATAAGTGAACCTTGAACCCTCGATGGACAAAATGCTGTATAAAATGTTTTGAGAATTCACAGCTGAGTTTCACTCTCCACATACAATGCTGTTTGGAAGGGGCTTTCCAGGATTTTTACTCAGCAAAAGGTGAACATTCAATTGCTCTCCAATTCAGGCAGCTACCCTTCAAGGATACCAGATCCTTCGCCACAGTTGAGAACAATTCTGTCCTACAAACGATTAGCAGCTACACCCTCTCACTGCTAAACATGAAATTATCTCCCCAAGGACCCTATCTTTCCGATTGATCAATAACTATGCACAAACAAAAAAATTAAGGAGAGATGTGGCAGAGTCACTAGACTAGTAATCTAGAACCCCAGACTAACAATTTAGGAACATGGGTTTGAATGCCACCACAGTAGAATTTGAATTCAAGGTAAAACCTGGAATATAAAGCTCTCTGGATGGTGACCATGTAAACATTGTTGATTGCTGTAAAAAAAAATCTGATCCACTTAATGCCTTTTAAAAGGACATGAAACTGTCATCTATACCCGTTATCTCTCCAGATTCATAGGAATGTAATTGACACTTAAGTGTCCTCTGGGCAATTGAGGGGCAATAAATACTGACTTAGCCAATCACACCTTAATATCATGAGTAAATAAAAAAAAGGCTACTAGAGTTCAAAAGCCAATTGAAAGCCTCTCCCCTCCCCCAAAAAAACCATACTTTGACCATAGATTTTCTTTGATAGAGAGACTTTCTGCACTAGCAACATTTTGCTAGCTGAAGATCACTGCTGTTTGTCTTATGTCTGTACATATAAAGGGATGAGAGAGAAAACATGTAAAGATTAGATTAGATTACTTAGTGTGGAAACAGGCCCTTCGGCCCAACAAGTCCACACCGACCCTCCGAAGAGCAACCCATCCAGACACATTCCCCTACATTTACCCCTTCACCTAACACTACCGACAATTTAGCATGGCCAATTCACCTAACCTGCACATTTTTGGAATGATCATTTCCTGCATTTGTCAAACACAGAAATTTGATGAACAGACTGATGGTCAACAAGAAGATAGATTACAAACACATTCAAACACACAGTAATGTTTAACTTTAGTTATGAGAGATAAATTTCAATTAAGAATGAATTGGATTTCACTCCAACTGATTCATCAGATCTGTAACCACACCACCTGGTGGATTAAAAGGAGAGTAGTGCATCAGTATCCATGAGAATAATTACACAGCAGACCAGACCTTTCTCACTGTAAAAATACAGAGATTAGGAATAACTTCTGCTGGAGGAAGGAGAAAAATATAAAGAAGTAGCAACTCTCAAAATCAATTTAACTTTAATGATTTAATGAACAATTCCACAAAAACAACAGGTTACACCTTTTCTTTAGCTGAGAAGTAATTTTCTTAAGTCGCTGAGTTGATCGGGCTGGTAGTTTTGCTGAATAGCTGATAATAAATTAGTGTAATCTGTGACAAACAACACAGAAACAGCTCCTCAAAACTATTCAATTAGATCATGCCTGATCTAGCTTCAAAGACCTATCTTTGCCCTACATCTCTTAATGACTTTAGATAATAAAATTCTCATTTTTTGGATTAGTGGTGCTGGAAGAGCACAGCAGTTCAGGCAGCATCCGAGGAGCAGTAATAAAATTCTCAGTCACTTTTAAAATTAATATGACTTCAATTGCTATTTGTAGAAGAGAATTATAAACTTGGTTTGAGACTTCCGAACCGGCTTTCTCCCTGTTCTGTTTATTTCCATTAGTATCTTGAAAATTTGCCCCTTGACTTTTTAAATTCTGGAGAACATAAGCCTAATAAATATGTAATTCTCCTTATAGTTAACCCCTGAAGCAGAGGTATCATTGTCATTAATCACTGCTGTATTCTCTTCAAAGGCCAGTATAGATTTTCTAATGGTAGGTACTCAGAACTGGTCTCCTATTCGGGGTGGGGTATATAAAGCAACCTGCATCCCCTTATTCTGTGGTTCTCTAGATATAAAGGACAGCAATCCATTCGCCTTTAGAATCTTGTTTTAGTACTATGCACCTCAACTCCCAAGTGTCTTTGCACTTCCACTATTTCTAGTTTCGGCCCTTTGAGGGTGTACCATTCTACCCTTTAGGGCTAACTTATATTGGTTTACATTGAAATCCATTTCTTCCCAGTTTGTTCATTTACTTAAAAGTATCAGTAGCTATTTTGTAATTTTATGCTAAGACATGATTTTCTTAATTCTTGATCAAACACTGAATTTATGAGTCGGGAATTTTTTGTAATTCTATCTGCAGTGACACCTATCTTGACATTTTCAGTAAACTTGGACAGATGCCTTTTTTCTATCCCATCACAGCCATTAATAAATATGGTTGCTGTTTGAAGCTCCACACAGATTGACGAGAGCCACAATTAGTCAGATCTTGCTAATGAGTTTACAATCCCATCATACCTATTTATACATACTGTCTCCCCCTACTCAACCAACATCCTCATCAGGTCAACGATTTTCTATCAACTCCAGGGGCTTCAATTTTAACTTCCATTCTTTTGAAGAGCTAAATATTGGCTGGTAGCCCATGTAACTAAAATCCATTGGCATTCCCCTATTCTCTATTAAAGTCAACTTTTCAAAATATTCAATGAAGTATGTCTGGCATGAACTAGTCTTGAATTCGACCATTCATTGTCATGAAGCAATGGTACAGGGTAAAGAGAGGGGCAGAGTATAATTGTAATCATCATCATCAAAGTTGGGGAGTGCAGAAAATATTTCCAAGGATGTTGCCGTGGTTGGAGAATTTGAGATATAGAGCGAGGCTGGGATAATTTTCCCTCGAGCGTCAAAGGCTGAGAGGTGACCTTACAGAGGTTTATAAAATCATGAGGGGTATGAATAGAGTGAATAGCCAAAGTCTTTTACCTAGGGTAGGGGGGTCCAAAACTAGAGGGCATAGGTTTAAGGTGAGAGGTCCCTTTCTAAACATCTTTCCCCGAAGTGGCAACTTTTTTCATGCAGAGGGCGGTGCGTGTATGGAATGAGCTGCCAGAGGAAGCAGTGGAGGCTGGTACAATTACAACATTTAAAAGGCATCTGGAATGGTTTATGAATAGGATGGGTTGAGGGGGAAATGGGCCAAATATTGGCAAAAAGGATTACATTAATTTAGAATATCTGGTCGGCATGGACTAGTTGGACCAAAGTGTCTGTTTCCATGCTGTACAACTCTAGGACTCTATGAATAGTGGCTCATCATTGCTTAATAATTGAAAGAGAGCCCAGCAAATTCTCCAGTTACTACTGGGCAGAGATAGTGAAAACACTTGGTGCATTCATGACCACTTCCAAAGAATCAAGTTGTATAAATTCACAGTTTTTCATCAGAAAACTACAAATTAGACAGACTTTTACACCAGGCATACAGAATGCAAGTTCTGAAAATGCACATTGATAATTCTAGCCTCAAAGACAAAGCATTCTGTAAGACTTTCCACATATGAATAGTGTCCAAATTCCTGATGTGCACTCCCAACTTCCTAAACGATGTCAAGAACACATTACAAAGTGCATTTACTAATGTAAAAGAGGGAGAGATAGTACTCTAATTTCATAAGTAGTGGAGGAAAATCTCTTCAAGTTGCTTCATGTAACAAAGGAAACTGATTTCAATTCTCCTTATTCCTGTATACCATGATTAAACTGTTTCATAGGTTTTTGATTATTCTTTTAGAAGGAAAAAAAAGCAGTAAAACGTATGGATGACACATACAGCTCTCAATCATCTTGTATACTTCAAAATGGTATTCCAATATGACCAGTGTATTCATTTCCAAGTATTACTGGTTTTTCATCAGTCTTCCCCTGGGGATAGTGCTGAAAGTGCAAGACTGTGAAGCACATTTAGCAAGTAGCAAAACTCGCAATGTGTCAACATCCATTGATTCTCCAAACTGCATCATTAATCATCCATAGTAAATTCCCAATGCAGTCTGGAGCTGCTGAAGGTGCAAATTCATTGGAATATATAAAAGAGCTTGAATTTACAAATCTTATAGGCTGTTCCAACAAAAATGTGCAGGGATAAAATTCTGGCTAAACTTAAATCAGCACTTGAAAGCAACTCCAGGTCAGCTTTGTAGGTGCTGCTGGATGTAGGAAAACAATGGAGGGTTTCCCTCACCGTCCTCTGCCTAGACACATTACTACAACTGCTACACTCCTACTACACTTTATTGGTGGTTGTGGAAACTGTCAGATGAAACCAAGTCTTTCTTTCATTTTAGGCAAGTCGTGGTCACCAATGGGAGCTGACCTGACCTCCCCACTCCACCATCTTGACGCAAGAGTGACAACTGCAGTCCTTCAGTGGGTTGGTACCTGTGTAGGATGGTGAGAGACTACATCAGCTAGAATGAACTCAATCAAAAAACATAACCATACATGGGCTCTTCACCCAATAAACCCTTAAAATACAGAATTGTGTACACTTGAGAGAGTGTACTGAATGGGTGCAAGGTGAGGCAGCCAATAGCAAAGAGAGGGTTGGTATAGGCAAAGTTGCTCAGCCTGAGCGTGACCCCCACATTCTCATACACCCACCATCACCAGCCCACACAGAATACACCGAGCCAGTGTTTAGATATGGTGTACTCTTCTCCCTCTCAGGCACTGGTTGGAACCACATTAATCCCAGCAGGTGGAAAGCAATGGATCACGCTCTGGACTGGTGCCTTATATATGGTGAACAAGACAGAGTTATACATTGCAGAATTCCCAGCTCTTGCAGTCAATGTTTATATGGCTTGTCTAATTAACTTTCTGATCAACTGCATTTCTGTAGTATGAATATTACTTTCCATTTATCAGTCCAAGCCCAAATGTTGCTCAGATCTTGTTAAATGTAGTGAGTATCTGGGGAGTGCAAATGGTATTGAACACTGCAATAATCAGCAAGCGTACCTCACTTCTGACTTTATGCTAAAGGCAGTGTTATTAATGAAGCATCTGATAATATTTGGACCTTGTATCCTACCCGAAAGGAATTCCTGCAGAAATGTTCCAAGACTGAGATTGACCTCCAACAATGTCAACCATTTAACTTTGTGCTGGGTATGACTCCAAGCAATGGAAGGTTCTCCCCAGATTCCAACTGACTGGAGGAATTTCATGGCTCTTTGATGTCACACTCTGTCAAATGCTGCCTTAGAGGAGGGCAACAGTCAGACTTTGTACTTACCTTTCAAAAGGCTCCTAAATTCAGACCATGATTCAGAACTTCTAAGGAGCCATGAATCATGAGTCAGGGAGAAGCTGGTCTGACCCTATAAATACTGGGGGAGTATAGGAAATGGCTAACTACACAATGGAGCGGACTAGCTCAGGAGTGTTACGTGAAGCCTTATCCCACAACAGTGATAATTGTTGGTGTCATAAATGGAGTGAGAATCAGAAAGTCTGAAATTGCTCACCATGTTTGGCTTTGGAGCTATCCTGACTCTATAAACCTGGCCACGAGTCTTTCACCAATGTTTTCATGTGAAATTTTCCAATCAATTCTGAAGATAAACTGAAATGTTTTGGAGGTCAGAATAAATAATTAAATGGTGCAATTTAAAGGGTAGCAAGTGAATAAAAAATGGGAGCAACCAAAACAACCTTTCCTTTTCTTATGCAATTTCACTCTTTGAAATGTGGGGAAAATAACAAACCATATTGTCTGTTCTTCACATAGGCCGACTTCCTTGCTGTCACCAGTATCTTAATTTCCAGACAATTTCTCACTGCAAAACAAAAAACTGGACTTCCTTAAATTTAACTTTGAGCTCTGGGTTCCTTATGTACACCTCAGTCTCTTGTTCAACACCTGACTGTCCATGTTTCACATTGTCCGTTCTCTACATCACCAGGAGGATAGTAATGGCAGCAACCTCTTCTCTGTGCAATTATTCACCAGTAGTTTTGTCAAACTAGCTAGTGCCCTTCCCTTTAGAAATAGTTTAAAAAGGACATGGCTCACTATTCTGCAAAAATATGGAACTATTCAGGTAAGGGGGCCTGAATGTGACAATAGTCATTCCTGTTTTTTTTAAAACAGACCATAGACTATAACAAACAGATTTCTCTAGCTTTATCTGCAAGACCAGTCTGAGCTTTTCTAACACTTGCTTGAACTCACTTTACTTTCAAGCATTGTACTTATAAGTATAGCTCTAATCCAAATCCTTCACAAAAAGTCAAAAATAATCAAAAAATATCTAAACATAAGCAAATTGGATATATAGACTGTGCTCCCCAGTCTTTCTATTAATCAGAAATAGAATTCTACAAATTAACTCTCACCCGAGACACTTGTATCTCTCCCAGTCATAATTCACAAAGTTGTTTACTATGCCCAAGCCACACAAAGTAATAACAGCAAATATTGATGTATTTCTTGTGTTTACTGTTTCTATTCTGAATTTCTAACATTTTTTCTTTTACATCATAATTGGCATCCTTGGAAGTGACCCATGGGTGTTGTCACAGTATCTCATTTTTGACAACATATACTCATAAGGGTCCAGTAGTTGTACCTAATTATGGTTTGCTTAGCATCAGTGCAAACAGTGTCTTCAGGAAAAGGAATAGAACTGTGATTTCACTCCTTTCACAGTAAATGTTTGGCATTCCTCAATGTCATTTTATTCACATTGGTGATCGTGCCAAGTAATTTTCAAGCCAAGTTTGCAATATTACGTAGGTAGGTAGGTAGGTAGAAAGGACGAAAGGAACGAAAGAATCGCAATTAGATTTAAGACAGCTGGTGCTCCCTGAAACTTATTGACAGACCTGCAGTACCAACCACTTATATCATGCATATTTATTGGGACCAGCCATCTAAATTATGCAACTAGCATTAACCATTTTCCAATACAGATTTCAATTCCAAAGTAACCAGATACTACATGAGAAATACTACAGATTTTTCAAGCAGTGGTGAACCATTGTGATATTGCAACTAGTGTATAAAATGTATCTCCTGACTAACTTAGTGTTCATCATTCCAATATATTCTTAGACTTCTGATGCAATTGCTTTCAGTCTGATCACTTTGTACCATCATTAGCAACCAAACCTTATGGTGGCTAAAGTGTGTTAACAGTAAGTTGCTAGCAGTGAGCACCAAGGTCTATGGTAACAATGTTCAATGGGTTCTATTGATATTACTGCTGTTATTGTTGTTAATCTAATGGATGCTAATGAGCTTATTTTACACCTCTATTAATACAACAAAGGAAAGACTATACAAATGCAGATGTTGAGCATTTGTCTATTCATGGTAAGTCAGTTGTAGACTTTAGAAGGGAAAAAAAAATGACTTGCCTCATTTTGTTTTTGGCCTCCTCAAAACTTTCTGACAAAAAATAAGCTTCCTGGAAGGTGGTGATGAGGCATTCCTGTGTGCAGGTTGTCTTTGGATCAAAGGGTTTCACAATTGCTTTGTCTGACAGTGCATGCTGTGACAGAGAGTTACAAGTAAAACCGAAGTCACTCAATTATCAGCTACAAGCATATCTCATTGGAAATTGAAGAAAACATTTAATAACAGTTCTTTGCCTTTAGTTCTCCGATCGAAGACAGAAGTCCCGCACCGTAAGCGCGCAGTTGTCCATCTTGCTTACAAAGCCCAAACTCCACTGTGAAGAAGTAGCACTGCAGAGCAACATGGGTAACACATCAATTAGACAGACTGCTGTGAATGCTTATAATTCCTGTTTAATTCAATAGTCCATCAACCATCTAATGAATACTACACTGGATGTTTTTCAATATACTGCATAACAAGAAAAGTAAATAGTTTCACCTGCAGGCTCTTGTGGCAATTTAAGCAACTGGACATTGTAAAGTACATCATCTATCCCACTGCTAGGTAACAGTAACTGTGGCAACGACATTCTCTCTATCACTAACCAGCTTAACTCTGAATCACCAGAACTAAAGCAGTTGATCACTAACCTGGATAATTACCAAGGTTCTTTTAAAATCAAATTTGCAAATGTAAAGTAGTCAGACCTAAATAATCCAGATCAGTTTGTTAATAGGCAATGATTATCAAGAAAATTATTTAAAAATTCTTTTATAAAGAGATTGTCATGTAAAACAATTTAGACAAGGCTTTTCAAAGTTATAATTCATTCTTCCTTATTGATCTTAAAAACAGCAGCATATAGCAATCTTACAAGTTGAATTCTTAATAATATGTCTTAGAATCACAGCACTGCACAGCATAGAAAGAACCATTTGGTCCATCAACTCGCACTGACTCTTTCCAAAAAAACAAACCGGTTAGTCTCCCATCTCTGCTTACTACTTGATTTACATATATTCGCAGGACGCAGACATCACTGACAGGGTCAACATTTATTGCCATTGAGATGGTAGTGGTAAGCTGACATCTTAGACCATTGTAGCTCATGTGACATAGGGCCACCTATGGTGCTGTTAAGAAGATATGTGAAGTAGACAGACCAGAACAGAAGGAACCCTTTATTTGAACCCAATATTCAACCATTCTTTGCAAACATCTGGATCAATTCATATTTAAATGATATTTTTTCCTAACATTTGTTTGTGATGACCGCTAAGACAGTGATTTGAGCTTTAAAAGATCTTTGCAACATACGAAATTTCAGCTGTCTCCAATAATAATTCACAATTTATAAATCACTACTGCAATGTACTAGTGGAAAGTTGAATTTGTACATCTTGCAAGTTTCCTGAGACATCCTCAGTGAAACGAGGTCAGAAGTATCAAGGCACTGTTAAAGAAGAATAAAAATTTTCAGATCATATTCTCAAAACTACCAATTTACTCCATTACAAGGTGAGTTAGAACCATCAGAACTGTTAGAATAGAATAGAATCCCTACAGTGTGGAAACAGGCCATTTCGCCGAACAAGTCCACACCAACCCACCGAAGAGTAACCCACCCAGGCCTATTCCCCTACCCTATTAATTTTACATTTAACCTGACTAAGTCACATAGTCTACACATCTCTAAACAAATGGGCAATTTCGTCTGGCCAATGTGGACAGCACGGTGGCACAGTGGGCGGCATGGTGGCACAGTGGTTAGCACTGCTGCCTCACAGCGCCAGAGACCCAGGTTCCACAAGTAGGCAGCCTGTCTCCCGGAACGTTTCAGAGAACACCTCTGCGACACCCGTACCAACCAACCCAACCGCCCCGTTGCAGAACACTTTAACTCCCCCTCCCACTCCGCCAAGGACATGCAGGTTCTTGGCCTCCTCCATCGCCAGACCATGGCAACACGACGCCTGGAGGAAGAGCGCCTCATCTTCCACCTAGGAACCCTCCAACCACAAGGGATGAATGCAGATTTCTCCAGCTTCCTCATTTCCTCCCCCCCCCCCCCCCCCCCCCCGCCCCCCACCTTATCTCAGTCCCAACCCTCGGACTCAGCACCTCCTTCTTGACCTGCAATCTTCTTCCCGACCTTTCCGCCCCCCCACTCCCTCTCCGGCCTATCACCCTCACCTTAACCCTCACCTTTGCTAGGACAAATGTTCAGCACAACATCGTGGGCCGAAGGGCCTGTTCTGCGCTGTATTGTTCTATGTTCACCTCCTTCCACCGATCGCATTCCCAACACCCATCCCCCAAGTCCCTCCTCCCTACCTTTTATCTTAGCCTGCTTGGCACACCTTCCTCATTCCTGAAGAAGGGCTTATGCCCAAAACATCGATTCTCCTGGTTCTTGGATGCTGCCTGACCTGCTGCACTTTTCCAGCAACACATGTTTCAACCCTAGAGCTATGAGGTACAGTGCTAACCATTGCCGTCCCATTGATTATTTGCATTGATTATCTAGGGCTGACGGCCTGAAATTGGAAGTATTGATGGGGGTAGATGAATATGGCTTCAATGAGTCCATTGGAGGAAACTTTTAGCTCATCCAAGTGCTGGTACTAGGATTTCAACAATTTGACAGCAATATTTGGGTTAATTTAACAGTGACAAGGTCGAACTTGGTGCTGCCAGCATACATGAAATAAAATAGATATAGTATACATAGTATCTAATGGCTTTCAAGCTAAGTTTAAAACTATTTTCGATTTGGTTTGATTGAAGCTTAACAAAATAATCATCTTTCTACCATTAAAGGCTGTGCTTTTCTTTTTTTCTAATCTTCCTTTTAACCCTCGGAGTTTTTTTGAGCTACCGCCACCTCCACTAATCACTCCCTGATATTCCTAATCAAGTAAAAGACCTTCGCCAATGAGTTACCGTGAGGTGACCTCCATTTAGTCAAGGCTGACTTTTCCCCATCCCCATGCCCAGTGAGAGTGGTGGCTCATATGAGAGGTTTATCTACTTTTTATCTCTTATAATTCTTGGAATGTGAGCATTGGTTACAAACATTTATTGCCTTGATCTAACTGCCTTTGTGAGATTAGTGGTGAGCAGCTTTCTTCAACCACTCCAGTCTATCTGGTGTATGTACTGCTGGGGAGGAAATTGAGGGTTTGACCCAGTGGCAATGAAGGGATGGACAATTATATTGTTGCAAGTCAGGAGGATTTGTTCCTATGTATCTGCTGCTTCTGTTCTTCACTGTGGTGGAGGTTGCAGGTTTGGAAGTGTTATGATCCCAGTTATGTTATTACCAGATAATCAAATCCCACACAGGACCATAGCTTGACGTATCATATTTTTTGTTTTGTTTTGGCTTAAAAAAGTGGTCTCTTGCTGAAATTTAAGCACACAATGCTGCAGAAATGTAGCTCCAGGGTCCCTGGTTCAATTCCAGCCTCGGTTGACTGTCTGTGTGGGGTTTGCACATTCTCCCTGTGCCTGCGTGGGTTTCCTCCGGGTGCTCCAGTTTCCTCCCACAATCCAAAGATATGCAGGTTAGGTGAATAGGCCATGCTTAAATTGTCAATTACGTGATTAGTCAGAGGGAAAAGGGGTTTGGGTGGGTTACTCTTTGGAGGGTTGGTGTGGACCTGTTGGGCCGAAGACCCTGTTTTCACACTGTACGGAATCTAATCTAAAAGATGTAATCTAAACCTGAGGCATTTTTGTTCATCTATCTTCCCTCATACTTCAGTTGCATGTAGCTCCATTGTTGACCTGGGTTCCAAATGAGTGAAATGAATTTGATCCCATATTCCAGAATAGTGGTGACCCTTCGTAGGGTCGCAATAATACAAGAGAGATGGCACTGGAATGGAAGCAGGACCACGATGCAAAACAGGAGAAATTCAAACCCACACAATTCAACACTGATAAATGAAAGCCATGCTACCTCAATGGATACAGCTGAACTGGTAATAAACCTTGGTCTTCAGAAATTGAGAATAATGGGCTGGGATGGTGTGGGCTCTACACCCTGGAATGTTTGGTGAACTACTCGATCATACCCATTCCAAATCAATAGGGAACTTACAGTGGCTAACTTGTGAACATCTTCATCTGTCGCAGCGAGAGAGACGAGACCAAGCTCCTGCGAAAACTCTGCAAAACTTGGTTCTGCCAGAAGAGGCACATGTCCAAGCAGCTCATGACATGTATCACTGAAAAATACATGTTGAAAAGAGGAATATTTTGAAAAGGTATATGGTAATGTGTAATAGCTAAATTTTTATATCTAGGCTTCACCAGGTACATGTAAACACAAATACATAAACATATCAAGAAAAAATTGCTCAATTACAGTTTTATAAATGTAACACCATTAATTTATGTTAGCTTTATTCCCTACACAATATTTTTAAGATGGAGACAGCTAGAAGGCACAGCAGCTTAAAATATTGCCCCTTTGGTTCTGAAAATTGTTTAGTGTTTTTCACATCTGCAAAGCATGTACTACCTAACAATATTGGATATACATATGAAGAAAATCTCATTTCAAAATTCAAATCAGACCCCTGAGCGAAGGTCAGGTGACCAACACGGTGGTACAATGGCATAATGCTAGCAATAAGGAAACTCATTCAAACATAGATAAACAAATCAGTGAAGTGAACAGCAAAAAAAAAACAAAGAAAGCAACTATTGGAAGATGACCAAGCATTTCATATTGCCAACTCACACATCACGTCAGTGCTATGAGACAAGGAGCTTTTTTGATCATCAATATTGTGTCCCCTCTGTGCAGTCTGAAACTATGCTAGCACCAACAAATTTGCTGCTACGCATTCTAAAAAACATTTGCTCCAACAAATGGCAGTCCATGATATAACCAACAAAAGACTATATCACACCATATAACACATCATCAATTCTGTGCAGTGGTACAATCACAATGCAAAGACAGTATGCAGGAAGCGAGCTGCGTACCATTAACAGACTGAAAGAGTTTATGCAGAAATCCTGAAATAGCACCTTTCTCAGACTGCACACTTGCACTTCAGAGAATACAGTCCCTGCAAATGCTGCTCAATGCATGGATCCACTTTCTACTATCTATAGATATTTTCTGCTCAACCTGTTCAGAGATTTTACGTTGAACATCTAGAGCAGGTGTGACTTGGTCAGTGGCCACCTCATCCAGAGGATTGGGCACCATCACTGCATCACAACAGCCCCTCAGTTTTACACTCTGTAAAACAGGTTAGATTATTAGATTCGGGTCCTCTGTAATCAAGAATGGCCGGGAGAGGCAGACTCCTTTGTATCTTTGGAGACCAATTGGTGTGTCTGTGCTCACAGGCAGAGGCATCCAACTAGGGCTTGCTGCTGAGGAATAAACCGAAGGAATAAACATAAATCTATCACTCCAGCTCACTCTTTAAAACCTCCCAGAGGCTTAGTTCGACAATGAATTCCTTAGAAATTGATAGAGATGTGAAGTGCACAGCAGCTGCTTACCCCCTTGATCAAGTGGGTCTTAATATTAAAAGAATCTAAAGTAGGGATAAAATTATCAAACAGACTATGTATTTATTTTATCATAAATATAGGATTATGTTGTTCTTTTACATTACACCAATGTGCATTTACATTACTATTGCAGTGCCTGGTATAACATGATCTCTGCTGCATCTATCAGTTATAAATCCAACCTCAGGACATAACCTAACTCCAGAGTGAAGAAAGCAGAGTGAAAATCTTTGAAGGAGGGATCTGTACTGCAAATCTCCCCATTGTGGGAAGTTAAAACACTTTTTTAATCCACCCTCCAATTGCAACCGATTATTTAATATTGGTCCATGATTCAGGAATGCAGCTGCAAATCAGATGATCTAGGTCTCTAAGGCAAGACAGATATTTCTGTGCCTCCAATGGGGAGTCGTTTCCTTCACGAATATAGTCTTTGAAGGCAATGTAATAAGCAGCAGAATCTGTTCAGCTCTCTACATAATGTGGAACAGCGACCTTAAAAAAATGCCACTTCAGCATATACAGGAACGGCCTCGGGACATTAGATAAGAACTCAAAGTTAAAGTTACAGACGAATGTGGGTTCTAAAATTCCATACGCATGTTAAATTAGAATCAGATTATCGAATACTTAATAGTTATAACATTAATGATGCATTGCAGTAACATTTATAGTCTAACACATACATTCACTGAAATATGATGGAAAAGTATTAATTCATAAAATAGCCACTAATTAAATCGCAAGCAAGTTTTAGAATGATCGAAGAAAAAGGCTCGAACCTGGCAAACAGAAACTTACGGTTCTGGTGTGTAAAAGGGATCCGAACTGTGACGCACATACTGAGTGCAATGGAAAACCCGAAAAGCCAAGCCAGCTAAAAAATCCCTTGGGGACAAATAACCAGCTACAGGTCGGACCACAAAGCCTGATCGTTCTGAAACATGAAGCAAACGCATTTCAACTCGAATTCACTCCATAAATAGAGAGGAGGGGAGGGGAAGGACAAATTTCAGAGTGCAATAGTCGTAATCTCAAATACCTTTCAAAAATACTGAGACGTCTTCCAGTTGGGGGATATTGTCCTCTCTGTAGCCACAGTGCTTTGTCAGAAGAGGAAAGTTTTTAAGATATTCTCGGCATGCGTGAGTTGGGTAAAGTTTTGTGAGCTCTCGGAACACCGTTCCCCAAGTCTTAATTTCTTCCTCTGTGTACTCCACTCTGGGAATGGGTTGGCCACTAGAGAGCAGCAGCAGGTCACGTTATTGAACAATGAGATTAATTGCTGCTGCAATCTTTCACCATCTGGTTATGGAGAATATTAAGTTTTTTTTTTAACACAGTCAACTGATTGTTAAATATTTTTGTGGTGACCCACATCTTAATTGGCTGGGAAGTCAGTTCTCTACAGGCTTAAATACTACAGGAATAAAGTCAGTCTTCAAAAAGGTTGCACCATCCTGAAACCATTAAACTAACTGATAAACTTCAATTCTTTCAAACAATAGGATACAGAAAACAAAACTGAAGTATGAAAATGATGGAAAATTCTGAAAAAAAAGCATAACAAATCTTATCTGAAAAAGAATGTGAACATTACAATTCTGTGGTATATAGTACTGGGATTTATGTACTGTTCACTTGGTTTAGAGAGAGATCTTGGACACAATACTAGACACCTGTATTTGATAACCTACTGTGCACAGATGTAACTAAAGGAGTGTCACTGGGTAAGCAGAGTTAGAGAACCTTACTTAATAAGAAGGAACAGATAGTGTCAGGGGACAGTGTATGTGCAGACACTCAGTCCAGAGAGACTCCAGATCAGTATCTCAATATATAGGTAGCAATATTGCCTTAAAGCACAAGATAATAGATACTGCAAAACTGCAAAGTTATTTTCAAATTCCCAGTGGTCATTGGTCAGACAGCTTTGCTGAGAAAGGTACAAGGTATCACCAAGTATGATCAGCAAATCTAAGACATGACTAAATAGGAGAATAGTTATTTTTTCCATAGAAGATCAAATGATACATGAGCCCCACATGGAAATGCTACACCTTATGCATATTTCCCAGCAGGATGCACATGACGTTTTATTATTTGGCAATTAAAATAGTACACATCCTATTTGGTTTACTGGCTGGCTTCTAAAGTGTATTGATTCTGCCACGTACAGCAATCATAGCCAATGACTAATGACTTTCAACTTACTAATAACAAAGAGAAGCAAGGAAAATCCAAGGATCTCATTGGGTAAAATGTAGGGTGTTGAAGCAACCCTTTGAGATCAGTCAACATGGCCTTCAAATCTGCCCAGATAGGATGCACAAAATTAAACTCTATGCTTCACAATGTTCTTATCATAGAGGCCACGTACTTGAATTCTATAGGGAGAAGTTGAAAATTGTGAAGAGATGGAGCAAGAACAGTAGGAGGAACAGTATACAGTACAACATTCTGGATGAGCCATTGGAGTCAGTGGGGACGTGTGTTGAGACCTCAACAGCCAAGACTTTCTCTATTGGATGTTTGTAATTTCAACAGGAGCTATTTATAAAGACAGAAATGTTGTTTGCATAACCCATAGTTCTTTGTATATTTATATATGATTTACTTTTGGACAACTAACTAAATGTGTTTAGACTTTAACATTGATGTAGTGTGGAAAATGGTTACGTTAGGAAATTAAAATGAATCCCATTTTTCAGGAGAGATCTGAGGAAGCATATCTACATACAACAGGTGGTAGAGGTTTGGAACTCTATTCAACATATGGCAATTGGTGCTCAAATCAATTGTGAATTTTAAATTGGAGATATATAATGTTTTGTTAAGCAAAGAGATCAAGGAATATCAGCCAAAGACAGCTATTTGGAGTCAGGCCATAAATCAGCCACAATATTATTGAAAGGTTGGACAGGCTCAAGGGACTGAATGGCCTACTCCTCTTGCTATGCTCCCTCCTGGTAGAATAAGGCAATCCATTTGCCTTTGGTGTTTTAGTTGTTATGTTCCTAGCAAAGATTTCCCTGCATACTTAGTGTTTTTGCACAGATCTTTCATTCTGATATATTCCATACTCTTCATTCCATATATATCCTGTGTTGTTGCATCAACAGCCTCCAAATTTTAGTGCTGTTCTCCCACATTCAAATGACTCTCCTATTTCTTAATTAAAGTGATTCATTATTAATTTGAGAAGTGTTAAAAGTCCATTGTCATGGATGCACAATGGCGGGAAATGTTTAATAGTCATTACAACATTTTTTACATTGAAAACTGCAAAATTCAAAAATTGCATGTTCTTGTCATTTTATCTGTTGAGCATTGATAATGATGGAAGTGACAATTTAGTGTGTTTGTTTTTAACAAAGAGAAAATACAAATGTAGAAATGTCACAACAGGAAGGTTCCAGGACTGGGTGACATGATCAGATTATTATAGCATATATAGTTATTTTTTTTAAATTAAATGTAGATTATTCACATCTTGTCACATAATTTGTAATGTTCTTCTTTACATGAGGAGTGCCGGATGGAGTTTAATTTCAATAAATATGAGGTGCTGTATTTTGGAAAGGCAAATCAATATATACACTTATACACTTAATGGCAAGGTCCTGGGGAGTGTTGCTGAACAGAGACCTTGGAGTGCAGCTTCATAGTTCCTTGAAAGTGGAATCGCAGGTAAATAGGATCTTGAAGAAGGCGTTTGGTATGCTTCCCTTTATTGGACAGTGCATTGAGTATAGGAGTTGGGAGAATATGTTGCAGCTGTACAGGACATTGGTTAGGCCACTTTTGGAAAACTATGTGCAGTTCTGTCCTCCCTGCTATAGGAATGATGTTGGTGAAACTTAAAAGGGTTCAGAAAGATTTACAAGGATGGTGCTAGGGTTGGAGGGTTTGAGCTATAGGGAGAGGCTGAATGGGCTGAGACTGTTTTCCCTAGAGCATCAGAAGCTGAGGGGTGACCTTATGATTTTATAAAATCATGGGAGCATGGATTAGGTGAATAGACAAGGTCTTTTCCCCAGGGTGGGGGAGTCCACAACTAAAGGGAACAGATTGAAGATGAGAGGGAAAAGATTTAAAAGGAACCTCAGGATTTAAAAGGTATCTGGTTAGGTATATAAATAGGAAGGGGTTAGAGGGATATGGGCCAAATGCTGGCAAATGGGATGAGATTTACCTAGGATATCTCTATGACTCTATGCATTGGGGAAATCAGGTTGGACTGTCTCTCCTCGCGGAGACAGGGTTTCTGAGTACTGGTGTTGGAATTGAAAGAGCTGCAAGGGCAGAATTATTTATTAATTTGTCATATCAAATCAGAGTTAAAATGCAGGAAATGGAGGGGTGTGCTAGCAGGCCTTGTGAACACAGATCATCCCTCTGTAATGTTCAAAATTCTTACACATTTCACGCAACAATAAAACACAAGGTAGGTAGCTTGAGATGGAAAGCAGAATTATGTACTTGGAATTTGAGAGTCAAATGACTTTCCTTTTTTCTTCTCCGCCCCAAATCTCTGCTTACCCATTTAATAATACCAAGCATACTGCCATCTCTGCTCAGTGTCTCTTATCAACTGCAGCATAACAACTAATGCTGGAATTTCCTGAGATCAGATTTATGGAGCTTTCCTTGTAAGAAACCCATTGATCGTAGACCAATAGGACAATGTTTTTGTAGTAGACCTATGATGGTACAGCTTGTACTACATAAAATGAACTTTGAGGCAGTAATGTCTACATAAATCTGTAGCTTATTGGAAACAAACCAAATCACAGAATGTTTATGGCAGAATCAATGAAATTCTCATTGTTACCTGGTACCACGTACATTTTGTAATTCATAGCAACATCCACAAAGTACTTTCTTCGACTTCTGTACACATCATCTTTAAAGCCCTGAGAACAGAGGGAGATTAAGGCTGCCAGGTAGCAAACCTGAACTGCTTTGCACTGACACTGCTATTAAAGTCTAAATGCAATCTAAGACAAAGGCACTTTAAAAGGTTGTTACGCAACATTGAATTGTTATCAGAACAG
Organism: Chiloscyllium plagiosum; assembly: GCF_037043375.1. NCBI lineage: Eukaryota > Metazoa > Chordata > Chondrichthyes > Orectolobiformes > Hemiscylliidae > Chiloscyllium > Chiloscyllium plagiosum. The sequence goes on along the minus strand of NW_028270157.1, from coordinate 22,710,018 downwards.
ACAGTATGCCCATGCTAAAGAAAACAAGGTGCAAACTTATAATACACATTGAAAACTGTGACAGCAGCACTTTTAATTGCACATGCATTAACTGCTTCATCGAGGAAGTCCAGATCACACAGAGTTCAGCAATGTAGAAACAGAAAACAGAAGTATTGCAGCTTTAAATTTTTAAGCTTCCCTTCCCTCTGCAACATGAGTGAGTCAGGGATTTTTTTTAACAACGAGTAATGTCATGGTCACTACTTTGGAGAGTAGCTTTATATTCAGATTTAATTATGTATTTAATTAATATCTATATTATAATCCATGTCCCAGAGCGTGGCCCCTGGATTATCTTTTCCAGTGATATTCTGACTATTTCAATGCCTCCCTTATATTAACTAGCAGGATTCACCTGGAAAGGGAGGCAAGGCCTCTGAATCTAAACATTTTCAGGGCAATTTGTCCTGGTCATAGCTAAAGAATTTTCTTTGTTGAAAAAGCTCACTTTTATATCTGAATGCAATTGGACCGAGACTGTCAAAGTCAGTATTTATTGTCCAACCCTAACTGGCCTTAACTAGTTTGTGGTGACAACTGAGAGATTTGTTAGGCCATCTGAGAGGGCAGTTAAGTATCTGCTACGTTGTCATAGGTCTGGAGTCACACTTAGACCCAGCTAGGACAGCAATTTCCTTCCCTAAAATACATCAGTTGGATTTGATTATTTCATGGGCGCCAATATGGTGTTGATTTTTGTGTTCCAAATTTATTTAATCGGTAAAATTTAAGTTCTTCATCTGACATGGCAGTATTTAATTTCACATTTGACCAGGTTACTAGTCTAGGTTTCCAGATTATTAGTCCATTACAAAATCGCAATGCAGCTCATTGGAGTCAAAGTGGGGTAATTTTTTTTTTAAACGAACTGGGCTGAGCTAACTACAACAGATTAACTAGACTCATCTTGTTCATCTTTACTATTTTGGACACAATTGCATTTAATTGCACAATAGAGAACTGCATTTTAATTAGTGTTTTCACGAATGTCAGCCTGAGACTAATGGCAACTCCATTCCCCATGTTGCTGTTTAAATGTGGACTCATTTTTGGTACTCACTGGGTGATCTGCATCAAGATCTGATCCATACATCAGGACTCTTTGGGAAGTTTTATCTAGTTCAGAAATCTTTCTTGGAAACCAAGGGATGTCATCCAATTCTATACATTAAAAAGAAGTACAAACACTGATAAGCCATCAGCACATTCTATATGCTACATAAATTAGAATGAACAGAGTAGTTTTCAAAAATGAGGGTTGTCCTGAAAATCCATGAACTAATAATTCCAAAGTAATGTTGAGGTCACAATTTTTCTACACTCCCTGGTTTGAGGTCACGGGAGGCTCTCCCTTGTGCATACTGGGCATCAGATGCATCTCAGATACACACTTGTACCAAATAAAGTCTGAAAACGTCTAGTGATTGTGAAATTTCTGGGTAGGTTGTTATCCCTCCCTGGGACTGTTCTTACAGTCGCCTTTGTAAAGAGGTTTCCTTTACAGAGGAACAATCAATCTTTTATAGCGCACAAATTTGTTAGCATGGAATGTTCTTTCACAATATTGATTATGGTATTGTCTTGACCATAGTTACAATGTAATGTTCATATGTATCTTACGCAGGACTTGCACACTATTAGAATTTGCATAATTGTTTTATTGCCCCTGAGAAGAGCTAATAAGTAACTAGTGACTGGACAGTTTCCTCTTTTTGGATGGGCTCATTATTACATTTAGTTTATGTGAGAATATGGAGGAATTTGTCATAATGGCCACTTTAAAGTTTTGGTGAGCTGTACAAAATAAGGAATGCCTTGCAAAATAGAGGAACTGTAATTTGAACCACAATAACAGTATCAACAAGTTGCAACTAAATGGCACAATCTTAAACTTTCATATATGATGGGAACTGGAATTTACACAACAGATAAAATTAATTCATTTAGAAATGAGTCAGCAATAACAATAAATAGTCACCACAGCTGATAAGTTACCCAAAAGGCCACTTGAGTCAATATTACTGAATGGTTACACCATTTATACATGACAAACTATTTGTCAAAAAGTGATGAACATATCAATGATGTTAGATTCTCTCTTGGTGATACTCATTACCTAGCATTTGTATGGCACTTACCACTTGTCTGCCCAAATGTGGAGACTGTCCAGGTGTTACTGCATTTGGACATAGACTGCTTCAGCATGTGAGGAGTCGTGAATGGGCTGGGCATTGTGAAAACAAAAATCAACAAACATCCCCACTTCTAACCTCCAATTTGAGGGAAAGTCATTGATGAAGTAGCTGAAGATGGTTGGGTCTAAACATTACCCTGAGGAACAACTGCAGTGATATTCTGGAACTGAAATGACTGACAGCAACAGCCCTAATCATCATCCTTATGTCAGGAATGACTCCAATCAGAGAGTTTTCCCCTTGATTGCCATTGACTGCAACTTTACTAGGGTTCCTTCTTGCCTCATTCAACTAATGTGCCCTTCATGTCAAGGGCTGTCACTCTCACCTCTCCTCTGGAATTCAGCTGTTTTGTCCTCGTTTGAACCAAGGCTGTAATGAGGTCAGGAACTGAGTGACCATGGAAGAACCCATCACTGAGGAAATTATTGCTGAGTCAGTGCTGCTTGATGATATCCCACTCTCATTCATGTCCACTTGATATTTCTGCACAATCATGTAACATGTTTTCCAGATGTTTTGGAGCAGAAAGATGCAATTTGAGGAAGATCTGTGAAGTGGCTTATGATCATGGTCCACTGTTACTTTGTGACTCCCAAACAGATGCAGATTAAAATGTGCACGAGCAAGGGCACCACAAAGTACTCTTTATATATCTGGGTCTACCATGTGCAAAACAAAACCCGTGGAATAAATGCAATAGGTAGTCCTTAATGCACAAGAACTGCTCCATGACTTGTTGCACTGTGAAGGTGACTTTTCCATTGACACTGTAATACAGCATTAGTAACTTGTCATTTCTTATTTGATTTGACTGAAGCCTATTCAGCAGTGCAATTGAATGGAGGTTCACACTGATGACAAATTAAACAAGAAGTTTGGTTAGCAGTTCGACAATCCAGCCAACTGCACTAAATTGATTCCCTCGAGGCTAGTACAATTACAACATTTAAAAGGCATCTGGATGGGATATGTATAGGAAAGGTTGAGGGATATGGGCCAAATGCTGGTAAACAGGGATTAGATTAGTTTAGACTATCTGGTCGGCAAGGACGAGTTGGATCAAACGGTCTGTTTCCATGCTATGCATCTCCATGACTCAAAGATAAGAAGAAAATCAACAAATCATTGCAATGGTTTCAAATGATTGCTTGCTGCAGCCCTCACCTTGTCAGGATCCAGGTAAAGTCCTTCCAGTGATAGACTTACATGCTTGACTTCAGGATTTTAAGTTGCGTTCTTGTTCAGCTGGTGAGCTCTCTCCAGCAGTCATACAAGGTTCTGATTGTGGTCTGTGATAGCCTCTTCCATAATGCCTCCACACCCAGTGACCAGGGCAATAGCTTTTGATTTGAGAAGATTGCTGATTATCTCATGCTTTCTGTATTGATACTCTTCTGGAACCGTGGAAATGTCAAACAGCATGTGCAACCAATTGTACCTCCCGAATGGTGTTCAGAACGTATTTAGAAAGCTACATTTCATCCAGCTTTACTGGTCAATAACCACCCTTATATCGTAAGAAAAGACATTGCTTTATCAAGTTGTAGTAATGCACTTCAATAATTAGCATGGGGTATTGTTACTTCTGCAAAACTTTATTGAGATCTTTACACACTCTCAGTTTCTCAATTATTTTCTGAGTTCTATTATGCTGCAATGTGTGTGGAAAATCGTGTCTCACTAACTTGATTGAGTTTTTTATAGAAGGAAGAAAGAGGATTGAAGCAGGCAGAGTGGTGGATGTGATCTATATGGACTTCAGCAAGGCATTTGAGGGGTTCCTCATGGTAGTCAGGTTAGCAAGGTTAGATCTCATGGAATACAGAGAGAACTAGCCATTTGGATACAGAACTGGTTCAAAGATAGAAGACAGAGAGTGGTCGTGGAGGATTACTCTTCAAACTGGAGGCCTGTGGCCAGTGGTATGCCACAAGGATCAATGCTGGGTCCACTGTTTTCATCATTTATATAAATGATTGAGTGAACGTATGAGATATGGTTAGTAACTTTGCAGATGACACCAAAATTGGAGGTGCAGTAGAAAAAGAAAAAGGTTTCCTCAGAGTACAACAGGATCTTGATCAGACAGGCCAATGGACTGAGGAGTGGGAGATGGAGTTTAATTTGAATAAATGTGGGTGCTGCATTTTGGAATGGCAAATCAGGGCAGGACTTACATACTTAATGGTAAGAACATGGAGAGTGTTGCTGAACAAAGAGAGTGCAGGATAATAGTTCCTTGAAAATTGAATCACAGGTAGACAGAATAGTGATGAAGCATTTTGTATGCTTGCCTTTATTGGTCAGTACACTGAGTATAGGAGTTGGAACGTCATGTTGCAGTACATTGGTTTGGCCACTTGTGGAATAATGTTTGCAATTCTGGTCTCCCTCCAATAAGAAGGATGTTGTGAAACTTGAAAGGGTTCAGAAAAGATTTATGAGGATGTTGCCAGGGTTGGAGGATTTGAGCTACAGGGAGAGGCTGAACAGGCTGGGGCTGTTTTCCCTAGAGCATCGGAGGCTGAGGGTTGACCTTATAGAGGTTTATAAAATCATGAGTGTCATAGATAGGGTGAATAGGCAACGTTTTTTTTTCCTGGGTGGGAGAGTCCAAAACTAGAAGGCATAGGTTTACGATGAGAAGGAAAAATTTAAAATGGGCCTAAGCGGAAACTTTTTCACACAGAAGGTGGTGCGTGTATGGAATGAACTTCCATAGGAAGTGGTGGATACTGATATAAATACAACATTTAAAAGGCATCTGGGTGGGTATATGAATAGAAAGGATTTAGAGGGATATGGGACAAATGCTGGCAAATGGGCCTAGATCTATCTCAGCTATCTGGTCAGCATGGACGAGTTGGACTGAAGGGTCTGTTTCCATGCTGTACAGCTCTATGACTCTATATGGGCCAGGAGCAGGACAAATGGAACTAATTTAGTTTGGGATTATGTTCAGCATGGATTGGTTGCACTGAAGGGTCTGTTTCCATGCTACTCTGACTCTATAACTGTTACAACACAGACAGACAGTGCAACCAAATCCGCCATTTAACCTCTATATTTGCAACACAGTAAAAATTAAAACCTGCAAAGACCCTCAAAGTTTTCCCCAATTGTTCCTAATTTTTCCTAATTGTTCCTAATTCCAATTTTTTGAATAACCAATCTTGGAGTTCACAATTAATAAATTATTGACACCTGATTGTAGTTTAGAAGACTTAGCAATTTCCTAACAATACCGTAACTTTGGCAAAATGAAATTAAATGGTTCACAATTCTTAGTTTATAGCTCCAACCAAAATTGATTTAAAAAATAATAAAATGAGGAGGTCTAACATAATCTGGACCGTCAGAGTTGTCATTTTCTTGACTGTTCCCTTATTTTCTATATATAGCACTTCCTCTTTCAGGCCAGAGAGCAGCTGGAACTCCTCTCCAAGAATTATTTTGAATTTTCCCTTTGAGGAACCCCAAGGACAGTGGATAAAATCCTCTTGTGTGAACCAGCCTGAGTTCAGGTGATGGCAGACAATGAAAGTCACAGTCAAAAGACTGCTTCTAGTCACAGTTGTGTTGCAAATAAAGACTTGCTCTCATTCTAAGTGGTAGACACCAGCTAGGTAGTAGTCAGACAAAAGGAAAATAGGACAACAAATGATCTTACTGTCATCCTGAATGCTGGAATTCAATCATGGTCCAAAGGAATCAGAATGACAGAAATTAATCTATCTCCAAAACTAAGGGGTACGAAACTGGCTTTCCAACTGCCAATGTTAATGTTCCTATCATCTGCATTGCACAAACAATTCAGCAATTGATCTGCATTTTTTTTTCAATTTTATCTTATTGAACTCTTATTGGACGAGTTGGACCAAAGGGTCTGTTTCCATGCTGTACATCTCTATGACTCTATGACTTTATACCGCACACAGATTATAAATAAGGTGTATGTTATATCACTAATTCTTCATGCATTTGGCAATGAATAAACTCACTCTTTGTAAACTCAAGAAAGCCTGACTTTCTTGGCTCTCTTTCAAGAGCAATTTGTTTTGGGAGAAAGGTATCCACAAGGGAAGAGATCATTTTAAAATTAATTTTTTATAACCAACGTAGGAGGGGATGAAGAAAGAAGGGCAGCCAGTTTATCTCTTTTCACCTTGGACCTTAACAGATTGAGGGATCCCAATTTGTGCTCTGATGTTGAACAAACATTGTTATTATATAACATTAATGTAGAGTTCAAAACAGATTTTGAAAGCTTTCAAAGGTTCTGCTGTCTGACATTTCTACTCCCCCTTTAGATCTAGGCTGCAATTTGGCTTGTAATACTATCTCCCCAGCACTTATGGCAGATTTACAACTTTTATACATGTTTTTGAAAAGTTAATTTTGCTATTGAGAATAGAAAAAAATCCAATTCTGTTTCACATCTTCTTTCATTTCCACAGCAGCATGGAGTGAAAATTGTGCAGCCATTCTTACTCATTGAATAGTGCAATATTGCAGACTGATGTTTGTTCATTTCTCTTTTTCAGTCATTGGCTGTTTTACAGCTCTGAAAATCTACACATGTTCACCTGGACCTTACTTGCTGTCTTTTCCATGGAATTTGGCTCCTTTGCAGCTCTGAAAAATCGAGATTCTATAAAGGCAGTAGGAGTATACTCAAGAGGGAAATCAGGAGGGCAAAATGGGGACATGAGATACCTTTGGCAAATATAGAGTTAAGGAGAATCCAAAGGGTTTTTACCAACGGACAAAAGAGAGAATAGATCAGCAAGGCGCCCTTTGTGTGAAGCCACAGGAGATGGGGAGATACTACACAAATATCTTGCATCAGTATTTACTGTGGAATAGGATATAAAAAATATAGAATGTAGGGAAATAGATGGTGACATCTTAAAAAATGTCCATATTACAGAGGACCAAGTGCTGGATGTATTGAAACTCATAAGAGTGGATAAATCACCAGCCACTGATCAGGTGTACCGCAGAACTCTGTGGAAACCTAGGGAAGTGATTGCTGGGCCCCTTGCTGAGATATTTGTGTCATTGATAGTCACAGGTGAGGTGCCGGAAGACTGGAGGTTGGTAAGAAAGGTGGTACGGAAAAGCCATTGAACTGTAGACCAGTGAGCCTGACGTTGGTGGTGGGCAAGTTGTTGGAGGGAATCCTGAGGGACAGGATATACATATATTTGGTAAGGTGAGGACAGATTAGGGATAGTCAACGTGGCTTTGTGCGTGGGAAATCATGTCTCACAAACTTGATTGAGTTTTTTGAGGAAGTAACAAAGAGGATTGATGAGGGCAGAACAGTAGACGTGATCCATATGGACTTCAGGAAGGCATTAGATCTCATGGAATACAGGGAGAAACTAGCCATTTGGTTAGAGAACTGGCTCAAAGGTGGAAGACAGAGGGTGGTGGTGGAGGGTTGTATTTCAGACTGGAGGCCTGTGGCCAGTGGTGTGCCACAAGGATTGGTGCTGGGTCCACTACTTTTCATCATTTATATAAATGATTTGGATGTGAGCATAACAGGTATAGTTAGTAATTTTGCAAATGGCATCAAAATTGGGGGTGTAGTGGACAGCAAAGAAGGCTACCTCAGATTACAACAGGATCTTGATCAGATGGGCCAATGGGCTGAGGAGTGGGAGATGGAGTTTAATTTAGATAAATGTCAGGTACTGCATTTTGAAATAGCGAATCAGGACAGGACTTATACACTTAATGGAGTGTTGCTGAACAAAGAGAGTGCAGGATCATAGCTCCTTGAAAACGGAATCATAGGTAGACAGGATAGTGAAACGTGAGGAGCTGCATTTTTGGAAAGCAAACCTTAGCAGGACTTATACACTTAATGGTAAGGTCCTAGGGAATGTTGCTGAGCAGAGACTTTGGAGTGCAGGTTTATAGCTCCTTGAAAGTAGAGTTGCAGGTAGATAGGATAGTGAGGAAGGCGTTTGGTATGCTTTCCTTTATTGGTCAGAGTATTGAGTATAGGAGTTGGGGGGGTCATGTTTTGGCTGTACATGACATTGGTTAGGCCACTTTTGGAATATTGCGTACAATTCTGATCTCCTTCCTACCAAAGGATATTGTGAAACTTGAAAGAGTTCAGAAAAGATTTACAAGGAAGTTGCCAGGGTTGGAGGATTTGAGCTATAGGCAGAGGTTGAATAGGCTGGGGCTGTTTTCCCTGGTGCGTTGGACACTGAGAGGTGACTTTATAGAGGTCTATAAAATCATGAGGGACATGGGTAGGTTAAATCAACAAAGTATTTTCCTTGGGGTAGGGGAGTCCAGAACTAGGGGGCATAGGGGAAAGATATAAAAGAGACCTAAGGGGCAACCTTCTCAAGCAGAGGGTGATACATGTATGGAATGAGCTGCCAGAGGAAGTGGTGAAGGCTAGTACAATTGCAACATTATATGAATAGGAAGGGTTTGGAGGAATATGGTACGGGTGCTGGCAAGTGGGACTAGATTAGGTTGGATTATCTGGTTGGCATGGATGAGTTGGACCGAATGGTCTGTTTCTGTGCTGTACATCTCTCTGACTCTATGATAGCATGTTCCAAGTAATGTGTGTTTAATAACTGTCACAGATTGCACACAAATTTACACATAGCAACAGCAGAGGTCGCAAGACTACAATAATCAAACCAGTAAAGGTACAATGGCATTTCTCCATACAACACCGACTATAACAAATTTTAAAATAAAGTACCTTTCTACTATATGAATTCCAACATGAAATTTTAGGTTGGGGAAATTCTGAAGAATAATTATTTTCCACCTATTTGTTCAATGAAAAGTGTAAATTATCCCAGAGCAATTTTACTCAGCGCCCTCAAATCCAATAGAAATGATTAATATGCAACAAATTCTCGTATCAATCTATACTTAAACACAGATGCTGAAGTTCTGAACTAAAACAGAAATGACTGGAGGAACACAGCTGCTCTGACAGCTTCTGTGGAGAGAAAAGAGAATTAATGTTTTGAGTCCAGTGACCATTCTTATGAGGTCCTGCCACCCCTGCTGAGTTTCTCCAGCAATTTCTGTTTCTCTTACTGACATATGTACCACAGCCACTGAATTGCTTTGGGTCCCAGAGGTTAAAAAGTAAAATTTACATGACCAGCCAGCTGGAATCACTCATTTTTACTAATGTGACCACTGCAGAACAAGGTGTGAATTGCAACTCATACCTTCTTCCTCTGTCCAGTTGTTGGCCAGTGGATTCAGAGAAATAACGTTTGTGTTGACTCTTAATAGCTGAATCAGTTCATTAAAATCTTCTTTCGTGCTGCTGCAGTCCACAAATATCTCAACCTCCGAAGCTCTCCTCTTTGATTTCCTGGACTCTATATGAACTAGGTTGATGTGTTTGTCCTGATAAAATAGAATTTAATTCAAAATTTGGAACATATACAGGGAGAGTCAAAATGAAGTGTTGGTTTGGCAAAAGTGGTGTTACAGTTGAGGCAAAATTATATTAGCTTCAATCGTAGTTCATGTTGTAATTTGAACACTGTCTTTATGTTGAACAAACACTATGATTTATGTTTATCAGAGTTAACTAGCAAATATCAGGAAATCTGGCATACAGAGACGGAGTGTACTCCGAACAAAGATCATTAGCCTGAAGCTTTAACTCTACAGATGCCACCAGACCTGTTGATTATTCCCAGAAATTTCTAATTTTATTTAAGATTTCCAGAAGTATTTTGCTTTCAAGTTTGGGTTTCTCAAAAGTGATCTACAAACATTCAATCCCTCCATCACCGGTGCTCAGTAGCAGCAGTGTGTACAATCTACAAGATGCACTGCAGAAATTCATCAAAGGGCCTGAGACAGCACCTTCCAAACCCACAACCACTTCCACCTAGAAGGACAAGGGCAGCAGGTACTTAGAAACACCACCACCTGCAAGTTCCCCTCCAAGCCACTCACCATCCTGACTTGGAAATATACCACCATTCCTTCACAGTCATTGGGTCAAAATCCTGGAATTCCCTCCCTACTGGCATTGTGGGTCAACCCACAGCAAATGGATTGAAGTGATTCAAGAAGGCAGCTCACCACCATCTTCTTCACGGCAAATAGGGCTGAGCTATCAATGACCAGCCAGCGATACCCAAGTCTCACAAGTGAATAATAAAAAAGGGAATGGAGCTAAAGTGCAAAGTTATAGCACTACATGCCCGCTACAGAGAGGATGGTGGAATTTTAGCATGACATTTTCACAAACAGTTTCCAACGTGGACATAGGAATTTGTTGTTATGAGAATGTTAATAAAAATGAGAAGAAATATGATTTTGTAGATCAGGAGTCCATGCAAACATTATATTATATTATAGGTAAATGCAATTAGTTTTCAGGAGGTAAACATGATATCTTCAGTTGTTTCTCTGTACATTATAAATCTTACCTGAAAGATTTGAAGGGCTTTCACAAGTCCACCAACTTCATTTTTCATGGCAAACAGAATTGTTGTCCTGGTACTCTCATTCTTGCCATTTCCTTTGCTAACTTTCTTCTCATCATGTTTATTGAACCACCCTTTATTTACCTGCAAGAAATGTTTCAAACAGTTTTCCTTTACAAAGTGGTTATCAAATCAGAAGAATGTGTTTAAGTAGTAATAATAACTGTGTATAACCGTGAAAATGAGAGGGCTGTACTGATGGTAATTTATTGAATCTGAAGGGGAGGCGGTCAGGCGCCCACATGCTGGAAATGGTCATTCCTTAGCACTTGTATCATGTGAATGATACTTTCCATTTATCAGGACAAGATTGGATGTTTTCCAAGTCTGGTTGATTGCAGTTTTGGACTGTCATTTTCAGAGAAATTGCAATGGAACTGAAGTCTGTGCATTCTTTCAGTCCCAGTTCTGATCTTACCTGATGCAAGGACAATTATTGATAAAGCATTTGCAGATCAATGGGCTAAGGACACTGTCCTGAAGACATCCTGCAATGATGTCTGGAGTTTGAAATGATTGACCTGCAACAATCACAACCATCTTCTTTAAAGCTGGATCTATCCCCAGCCACTGGAATGTCTCCCCCACCTCTGCCTTCCCGCGCCTTCCCGCTCCCCCCCACCCCCCCCCCAACACCCCGCCACCATGCAGATTCCTGTTGATTTATATTTTACGAACATTACTTGCTGCCATGCTCAGGGAAATCATGTATCTATCTATCAGTTCTTTGAAGAGCTAGCGTGTGGTGTGGATAGAAGGGAACCAGCAGATGACTATACATAGATTCCCAGAAGGCATTTAATAAGATGCCATATCAAACATTATTGTGGAAAATAAGAGCTCATCATGTAAGGAGTAACATGTCAGTATAGACCAAAGATAGCTCGCAAACATGAAACAGAACAGGTTTAAATGGATCCTTCTCAGAATTGGTAGGATGTCATGAATCATGTGCTGCAGATCAATGCTGGGTCTCGATTATTTACAATGTATATAAATAGCTTGGATAAAGGGACGGAAGATATGGTTTCTAAATTTGCTGATGCCATAAGGCTAGGTAGGAAAGAAAATTGTGAAGAGGAAACAAAGAATTACACAGAAATATATACATAGCTTAAATGAAGGGGCAAAGATCTGGCGAATGGAATAAAATAGGCGAAAATGTAAACTGTCCATTTTAGCACAAAAAGTTTAAAAAAAACCTATATTATCTAAATAATAAGAGTGCAGAGCTCTGAGATGCAGAGAGATCTGGGTATTCCAGTGCATGTATTTCAAAATGTTCACTCACCTAAGACAGATATTTCTATGACGCAAAAAGTAGTGGAAGCAGAGCCGTTGAATTGTTTTCAGGCAGAGATGAATGGATTCATGATAAGCAATGAGGTAAATGTTGAACTGAGGTTGGGTTGAAATATGGATCAGCCATGGTCTTAGAGAATAGCAGGGCATACTGAAGGGGCCAAATAGCCTATTTTTGCTCCTAACTTATGTTTGTATTCAGTCAAATGCTGTGTTGATCTCAAGGGCAGTTGCTCATATCTAATAGCTACAATTCAGCCCTAAGACATTTCTTGACTTTTAGTAGATTGAATTGGCTGAAGACTGACAAACTGATACGGGAACGCAAGGGAAACACAAATGATTAGGAAGGGTGTTGCATTCTAAAAATCTAAATTTGTAACTTTCTAAGTTTCTGATCATTTTTTAGTATTGCTCCTCCCACCCCCTATCTGGGATTTATTATGCGATGAGATAAGCCACATTGTTCCAGCAGCATATCAAAAACCAGAGGTGAAATTCTGGTCCTGAAACTATCTGTACTGGTATTACACGACATGTAATCATCGATTTGAATTATGCAACAAACCTTTGCATATTATAGATTTACTTTTCCTCCACTTTTACCTCCTTCAACAGGAAACCCCAGAGCTTGTCAGATACAATTATGTCCTGCGTGATATAGGAATTTACGTAATTTGTTTTCATCATGACAGGTCCTGAAATGAAATCATTAACTTTTTCAATTACGAACATTCCAAAGCATGCTCCGAAGTTCTCCTGTGTAGATCTGGAAATTAGTTTCATATTTCATAAGGGCCAGACTGAAAATCCTGGGCCTTAAACCTTCCTTTGTGTTTAACTGGGAATGTATTTTTTGCTCGCTACCTTGATAATCTGTCATAACAACCGTAAGTTTCTTTCCCACTGATGTGTAAAGCACTTTGTTTTTTCAACAAAGGGCATATCTCTAGGATTTGGGGCAAACATTCACAGTTCTAGTAATCTTTTACTTCAGTTCTTTCTGCCCTCCATAGAACATAGAACAGTACAGCCCGCAATGTTTTGCTGAACATGACGCTAAATTGAACTAATCTCTTCTGCCTGTCCTTGGTCCATATCCCTCCATTCCTTGCATATTCATGTGCATATCTAAAAACCCCTATTGTATTTGCCTTCACCATCACACCTGGCAGCAGTGTTTCAGACTCCTACCACTTTCTGTGTAAAAAAACCATCCCCTCACATCTCTTTTGAATTTTTCCCTTCTCGCTATAAATGCATTCCCCTGTTACTGCACATTTCAATTCTGGGAAAAAGATTCTGACCATCAACCCTATCTATGTACTTCATAATTTTATAGACTTCTGTCAAGTCCCTAATTGTGGCTTTGCTTTTGATTGGGGTATAACTGTAAGCTGTGTTTTACTGCATTTTACTCCATCTACATTTCCTTTCCCATCAGTTTAGTTTCAAACGACTTATTGCATTTTTAATGATTTCAATTTCTCCTGCTTTTGACTACCATCTCAATTGTAACGACAAGAATATACTGAAGCTTTGCTGACTGTCAAATCTGGTCAGAGATTGTTTTCTTCAAGCAAGCATTGTTCCTACAGTACTGTAGCAAATACTGTAAAACTGTATTCTTACCTTTTGCATTCTTTTGTAAAATTTCTCAAAAAATATTTTTACCATGTCACAAAATCACTTTCAAGTTTTTTTCCACCATCATTTCTTTATATCCCTTTGCAGTATCCAGTAATATATGCTTAAGGACACTTAGTAAAATAATATTTACCAACATAAAGAGTATTTATTTGGTAATTAATATTTTAGGAAGTCGCATATGTTTTATGGGGTCAGTTTGAATAACATGTGTGATGAAGTACAATTGCTTTGTTGATCAGACAAAAGCAATGTTTTTTTACTGATGGACCAAACGTCCCCATAAAACATGTAACACAATGACTTCCTAAAAGATTTACGTGAATGCACATTCTTCTTTTTAATTAAAATTACCATCACTGTAATTTACAATATAAAATGGCTGATCAATTCACCACTGACATCACAAAGTGTCATTTCCCAGACTCAGTTATTCTGCTAATTGAAAAGGCCAAACAAGAAAAATCATATGTATCTACCATCACTTCGGATTATTAAGTCATTTCCCAACCTGAGTTACACTGTGCAATACTTAATCGTTATTCCTTTAATTGACTTATTTCTCTAAATTGTGTGAGGCTTTTATTGCTAATAATTTTCCAGGATTAAAGACAGGATTCTTGGCAGTGTGGAGGAATCGAGGGATCTTCGGGTCCAAATTGTTAGATCCCTCAAAGTTGCCACCCAGGATGATAGGGTTGTTAAGAAGGCATATGGTGTGTTGGCTATCATTAGCAGGTGGATTGAGTTCAACAGCTGTGAGGTTATGCTGCACCTCTATAGAGCCCTGGTTAGACCACACTTAGAATATTGTGTTCAGGGGTTCTAGTTGCCTCATTATAGGAAAGATTTCAAAGCTTTAGAGAGGGTGAAAAGGACATTTACCTGGACTGGAGGGCATGACTTATAAAGAAAGGTTGAGGGAGCTTTCTCATTGGAGCGAAGAAGGATGAGAGGTGACTTGATAGAGGTGTGCAAGATGTTGAGACAATTAGATAGAGTGGATAGCCAAAGAGTTTTTCCCAAGGTGAACTGTCTATCACAAGGGGCAAAATTTTAAGGTAATTGGACAAAGGTTTAGAGGATATGTCAGAGGCAGGTTCTTTACACAGAGAGTGGTGGGTGCGTGGAATGCACTGCCAGCAGTGGCAGTAGAGTCAGATACATTAGGGACATTTAAGCGACTCTTGGATAGGCACACAGAAGTTAGTACAGTGAAGGATATGTAAGTTAGTCTGATCTTACAGTAGAATAAAAGGCTGGTACAACATCGAGGGCCAAAGGGTCTGTATTATGATGTGCTGTTCCATATTCTATGATTACTACATTATAGAAGTCTTCATGCCCTATATACTATAACAGCTTTCACTGAAAAATAAAGAGTTAACCAAATTGAATTTATCTTCATTGTATAAAATTATTAATTTGTGTTTAATTAAGGAATACTATATGACACTGTCGAGCAATTTTTAATCTCTTATGAAATAGCATAAAGAGTAATGCACAGCACATTTCTTACAATGCTGACAGTTGATTTTTTTCATGATGTTCATTGAATGTATTCCAGTTTACAGCAAACTCAGTATCCCAACAAAGATTGACATGTCTGCCTTCAGTTTTGATCAGAGTTATCCTGGCTTTGAGCTTTAGCTGCAATTATTTTATTTTGGACAGGGCATTCAGTGCAACAGGACAAGTCTTTTTTTTAGGAGTTTAGGAGTAGGAGTTGGTAATGCTGCTGCCACTGAGCTAAAAGACCCAAAGTACAACTCCCATTTCAGGACTTACTAGATTATAGAATCTCTATGTGAAAATAGGCCCTTCAGCCCAACCGACCCTCCGAAGACCAAAACCAACCCACCCAGACCCATTCCCCTACCCCATTATCCTATATTTACCACTGACCAGTGCACCTAACTTACACATCTCTGAACACTATGAGCAGTTTAGCATGACCAATTCGGCTAACCTGCACATCATTGGATTGTGGAAGGAAACCAGAGCACCGGAGGAAACCCATGCAGACATGGGGAGAATGTGCAAACTCCACACAGATAGTTGCCTGAGACTGGAATTGCACCCAGGCCCCTGGTGCTATGAGACAGCAGTGCTAACCACTGAGACACCGTGCCATCCAAAGAAAATTCCAGCAATTGGTACAAGAAAGCCAGTGTGCATCAGTATCAATCCCCAACCCAGAAACATGGGAAGAGTTAACAGTAGAATGGACACCTGGCTATAAAACTAAAGTACAAATGAAATACAGTACTTAATATTAAAGGATGATCAACTGGCATTGTGCTGGGAAAAGCAGAGGGACCTCAATAGGTGCCTTCAGTCAGTTTAGCTGTAGTAATTATGATATTATGCATATACAATGACCTAAGCACTGTACAGCAATTTTACTCATATACGGGAATGAGAAACTAAATTCATAGCCAGATAAATATAAACAGCTTGAGGCAAATTCAGCTTATGACTGGGCACTCCACCTGAAGTCAGTTGATTAATTTATATTGTGAAATCAATGTATGTTGCTTTATATCCATATCTAACATAATACTGGACTTACGTTGCAACATTTTCACAAGGTAAGTATAGAGAAAATATCAAGCAAAATTGTTACGAAAGACTGAAATAAGGAAGATACCGCTGACTAATGAAAATATTCTTAATTTTTAAAAAATGTTTAAAATAAAAGCAAATCTACAAATATTTTTGCCAAATTAGCGGAATAACAATTCTTGTAAAATATTTATAAACATGAATTTGAGGAAAGTGCATATTATTGGCTTCAAACTCCACTAGCAACTCAAATTTCAAAATACCAGTATTGTATGATTTTATTACCAGTATAGAGAGCAAATTAATTCTGGACTCGACAATGAGAATTGAAAGAATATTTGATTGAAGTCTACTGTAACTGGTGAACATTGTTTTTAATTAATTTTCTCTTGTATAGTTTACAAGTTTAACCCGCTACGTGATTTCACTGCAGTGACAAAAGCCATAACTGAGTCTTCAATTGGAATAACTATATAATCATAAAGTCAGAAGTCACACAGCACCAGGTTATCGTCCAACAAATGTATTCAAAATCAAAAGCTTTCAGAGTGCTGCTCCTTCATCAGGACTATAACCTGATGTTGTGTGACTTTTGGCTTTTGTCCATCCAATTCGAACACCAGCATCTCCGCATCATATATGATCACAAAGTATTGTCCATCTTTAAAATTCCTCAATATAAGCAAATATAATGTAGTTATCATCCATTCTGTCTGCAACTCAGAGATGTCAGAATAAAATTTAATATGAGGTGAACATTTTTACCTCCTACAGTCTGGTTAATTATTAATAATTTTACTCAATATTAGATAATTGTTTATAAAAACTTTTTTTAAAAAACAATCTTATATCAGTTCGTAAACTGCATAATACTTGAAAGACCTGCTGTACTGGAAAAGATTTGGTCAGTATTCCAGAGAGAATGTGTTGTGAATGTAATTTTTTTTTAAAAATTTGGATATCTAATGTTATCATCGGGTGAGCTGACTGTGAAGCTATCAAATTGAAATTAAAAACCCAGTTGATTCACTAATGTCCTTAGGGAAAGAAGGCTGCTTTCCTTACCCAGTCTGGTATACATGTGACTCCAGTCCCACATAAACATGGTTGACTCAACTGTTCTGCTAAGTAGCCTAGTAAGTTACTCAGGTGCCCAACAACCACCTTCTCAGGGAAACACATGCTGGCTTTGGAGGGATGCCAAATCTGAGGATAATAAAAAAAGGAAAGGAAATATCGGAAGTATATGAAACTTCACAATAAAAACATGTGGCCACTAATTCTTAAGATACATTTATTTATGGAATTCACAGGAAAGTCTTTTACTGTGTGGCAGACATAATGACTTCAACTTGATAAAGCTATTATTCAAACCCAAGAAACTCACAATCTTCAAATAGAGCATTAAACAGGTTTGGCTCAAGAATTTGGTATTTGAAACAATATAACAAAAGTAAATCTACAAAGTAAATATGTGTGCTTTATTTATTACCCAATACAACAGTTCTCAATGTGACAAAAAAAAGCTATGAAAATCGTATCAGCTGTAACATGTATAATGGAGCATTACTGACCCATGTGAAACTTGTGATTAGTTAAAAACTGCTGCTCTCCCTTCCTCACTATTATCTTCCATGGACTAATCTGACCTCCCTCAGCCTCAGCATCTCTTTTGTCAAACTATACCAGGGAATCTACCTTAAAGTGTTTGTTAATTTCAAGTAAGTATTCAATCCATATTAGAACTTGAGCTATCTATATTCACTTGAATATTACTCCTCAATTAGCTTCATTGCATCCCAAATTAAATCAACTTTCTTGAGTATACACTTTCCCCGTTGTTTATCTGAATTTCTCCATCAGCAAAAACACTTACAGACTGTATTCTAAATATGTATATCCTGGTACATAGAGTGGGTTGATTCACACAAATTCTGTGATCCAATGAAGCATTAGGAGCCAGAAAAGACTGAATATTTCTTAGTTCCAGCAAGTATACTACAAAACCCTAGATCTACCACGACTAGTTTAGCCAAGTGTAAATTGGGTGCCTTTTTTATGGAACTTCATACAAATATTATCAAGATATGTATAATAAATGCTAGAGATGCATGCATCTCTGGAACAATTAAAAAACCTGCTCTTTGACATTTATCTTGAAGTGGATTATTGAACTATAGCTGTTGGAAGAGTTTTTAAGGATTGTTAAGTAAGAAAAGGCTAAGAAACCAAAACCAACTAATAGCAACAATCTGCTCTAAATCAGGAGACTTACTGAACTCCTGTGTAAATATAATAACAGATAATCAGTTATGAAAAGTAGTTAAAATTAAATACCTGGTGTTCAACTCGTTATAAGAACCTTACAACATACAAATGGCCAAAGTGGCTCAACAAGTCCATGTTGCTGTTCACCCTCTGTCAGCAAATCAGACTGAGCAACTCTGTGCTCAA
Source organism: Chiloscyllium plagiosum (assembly GCF_037043375.1). NCBI lineage: Eukaryota > Metazoa > Chordata > Chondrichthyes > Orectolobiformes > Hemiscylliidae > Chiloscyllium > Chiloscyllium plagiosum. The sequence goes on along the minus strand of NW_028270157.1, from coordinate 22,691,300 downwards.
TTGCCTTCAAAACCCTTTCTCCCTCATCCATCCATCCATCCATCCCATTTCATGTTGATCACTGATATCATTTGTGCCTCAGTCACCAGTCCTGATTGTGGATTTCGCCTTGAAAGTCAAATCCATGTTAAATGGCCTCTCATGTCTTCTGTTCTAAGTTTTAAAAAAAACATCCTGCATCTATTCCTCCCACACCATCAATTCTCTCAAGACCAAAGCACACTGCAGCTGTGAACACACCTGGTCGCTTACACGTTGCTGCCTCGGCAAACCTGAGTCCAGCGACATTCCTCGTTTTGCCCGGTATTTATTTCCAATCATCATCATCATCTTGGCACGTTTTTAAGGGCAAGGTTTTGGAGGACTGGAAGGGTAGGAGAGTGTTCTTCACTGGGACGGCGAGTCAGCCTGGGTAATAGCCTGAGGCTGCTAAGGGATCTTTAAATACCCTGTCGAGCTGAAGGGCGGAGCATGCTAATTTACTAAACCGCACTCTTGGGCTCCTTCAGGCATGGGCTGTACTGTTTAATTCTGGATCAGTGGTGCTGGAAGAGCACAGCAGTTCAGGCAGCATCCAACGAGTAGCGAACTTCGGAAAAGTCCTCTCCACCTCACCAATGGCAATGAACTCCAGCTGTAAGATTACTAATTTACATTTCAGCCTCTGGTTTACATCGCAATGTTGAGAGCCAGGTGATAACAAAAGGGTTTTTTACACAACCGATTAGAGCAGGGTGCACTGAAATATCCGCGCGTTGATGCATCCGATCTGATATTATTTCATGAAATCGGATTAATGTTACAGTAAAAATGCATTTATCATTTTCTTTGTACAGAGAGCATTTAAACAGTTAAAATACTAAATCGCTCTTCTTATTGGTGGCCAAAGATTTCAATATAGAGGGGGGTTTCTGACCCTTAGCAAATAACGTTATATGTTTGTAATGTGCTCAACAGTTATCTCTCTCCGTTCCCTGGTTCTCCCCAGCTTTTAAGTGGCTTCCAAATCCCTGGTTTGATGATGAATCGCAGTTTGAATGTTTGAAAAAAAATACTTTCAATGCCACCAAAGTCAGTGAAATTTAAGATCTGTCAATTAAATGCACAAAACACTATCTCCTTGTGAGAGTCCTCAACAATAAGTGTATCAGGGAGAGGCCCCTGTTTTCTCTCCCTCTCATTCAATATGCACTTGTCTTAAATAAACTGGTTTATTGATTTCATTGCTCCCCTTCATACCAAGATTTCCCCAATACTTTTTCTCCATGCCCATTATCTTCTAGCTTCTGTGACAAAGATGGAATTCCCATCAGAGGATTGAACACAGAATATCAGACGGGGGGAAGTAATGAGCATATATCATCTGACGACTAATACTGAGAATATACAATACATTAATTAAAAATAAAATACTGCAAATGTTGGAGATCTGAAATAAAACCAGAAAGTGCTGAAGGAACTCAGCCGATCTGGCAACACTGGCCGAGAGAGAGAACCCTTTTGGAACCTCTATCCTCTTGGTATTTTGATTTTCTACTCTGTCATCCGCAAATTCAGAAACCATATATTCTGTCTCCTCGTTCAAATCGTTTTCATGAATTGTAAATTTGATCCCCCCACACATCACTCATTATATCTTGCCAACCGGAAAGATCAATGTATGCCTACAGTTTCCTGTCAGCTAGCCAATCTTCCGCCTAGACTAGTGTCACCTCCTATTCCATGAGTTTTTATTTTCTGCAATAATCTTCGATGTGACATCTTATCAAAAGCCGTCCAGTTCCCTTCAATGTATGCACTTACTTATCCAAAGAACTCTCATAATTAGTTAAACATAATCTCCCTTTCACAAAACTCTGCCTGGTTACCTTGACTTTTTCTAAGTACCCGCTATAACATCTTTAATAATAGTTTCTAAACATTATTTTCTATGACAGATTTTAAACTACTGGCCTGCCACTAATTGATTTCTGTTTGCTTTCTCTATTTTCAAAATTAACAGAATAGTCTCTAAATCTAGGAACAGTTGGAAAGTTAAACCTAATGCATCAGCTATCATACTAGCTACTTTTTAAAGCCTCTACCATAAAGTCCATCAGCACCCATTTGGCATAAGACTTTATTTGGCTCTTGCCCAATTAAGTTCACACATTGCTATTATGTCAGGGACAGGTAAATCCCACCCCTGGTATACCAGAGAATTCTAACTGGACAAATGAAATTGCATTGAATTGCACTTTCACAAAAAGTAGCACAGGATCACAGAAAGGTTTCAGTAAAGAAAGAGGTTATTCAGCCTATAATGTCTGTGCTCAACTCTTGAAGGAGAAATCTACCTCCTTCCACTCTCCTGCCTTTTCTCCAAATACTTGCAAGTTTTTATTCTTCAGATACTGATAAAATTCCTTTTTGAATGCTTCAGTTGATCCAGGTTCACCATACTCTCAGACAATGCATTCCCAATCCTAACCACTCACTATACAACAAGGCTCACCTTCACTTTTGCTAATCACCTTAAATCGCTGCCTTATGGTCTTGACCATTCTATCGATGGAAGCAGTTTCTCCTGATTTACTCTATCCAGACTCATCATGATTTCAAATAGTTCCAGCAAATAACTTCTCAACTTTCTCTTCCAAGAAAACATTCCAAACTCTCTAGTCATAGAGAAACAGACCCTTCGGTCCAACTCGTCCATGTTGACCAGATATCCCAACCTAATGTAGTCTCATTTGCCAGCACTTGGCCCATATCTCTCTCAACCCTTCCTATTCATATACCCATCCAGATGCCTTTTTAATGCTGTAATTCCACCAGTTCCTCTGGCAGCTCATTCCGTACATGCACCACGCTCTGTGTGAAAAAGTTGCCCCTTAGGTCCCTTTTATCTGATCTAGATCCCATTGTAATCTGAGGTAACCTTCTTCACTGTCCACTACAACACCAATTTTGGTGTCATCTGCAAACTTACTAACTATACCTGCTATGTTCACATCCAATCATTTATATAAATGATGAAAAGTAGTGGACCCAGCACCAATCCTTGTGGCATACCACTCGGCCTCCAGTCTGAAAAGCAACCCTTCACCACCATCCTCTGTCTTCTACCTTCGAGCCAGTTCTGTATTCAAATTGGTAGTTCTCCCTGTATTTCATGAGATCTTACTTTGCTAACTAGTCTGTCATGAGGAACCTTGTTGAACACCTTATTGAAGTCCATATAGATCATGTGTACTACTCTGCCCTCATCAATCCTCTTTGTTACTTCTTCAAAAACCTCAATTAAGTTTGTGAGACATGATTTCCCATGCACAAAGCCATGCTGACTATCCCTAATCAGTCCTTGCCTTTCCAAATACATGTAAATTCTGTCCCTCAGGATTCCCTCCAACAACTTGCCCACCACTGACATCAGGCTCACCGGTCTATAGTTCCCTGGTTTTTCCTTACCCTCATCCATGGAACCATTCTTAAGAATAATTTCTGTGCCGTTTTTAATATTTTCACATACTATATAAAATGTGATGACTAGAAATACTGCAAATGCTGCAGTTGAGATCAAATCAGTCTTTTGTATCAGGATAGCAAACTTCCTTGCTTTGTAGCCTATGTAGTTACTGATGAAGATCAGGTGCCATTTGCTTTGTTGACCACTCTGTCAAAGGGAATGAATCATTACATCATAGACAATCAGATCCTACCTCAAGACACCATCCCCTAGATAGCAGAAACATGATGCACAAAATGTCATTTCAACTCTCAAAATCTAACAATTATGATACCACAATTCTACTCAACAAAACAAAGTAAGAAAACTTAGGGTATCATCACTGTCCTAGGCTCCACATCTTCAGTTGTTTCATCAGTGGCATTTTCTACTTTAAAGCAATCCATTTGATGTGCAGCAAGACCTGGACAATATCCTGTGGTGGGCTAAGTTAAATAACATTCACACCATAAAAAGTTCCAGGCAATGACCAACAAGAGAGTCTCTAATCATCTCACCTTGTAATTAAATGGCATTACTAACACTGAATCTCCCATATCTTAGGGATTTCCCTTGATGAGAAATGGAACCGGATAGCCATTTAATAATGTAGCTGCAAGAGCAGGTCTGAATCTAGAAAGTCCATGGTAAATAACAGACCCCCTGACTTCCTATTTCCTGCCCACAATCTACAAGACAGGAGTGTGGTGGAATACTTTTCATTCGGTCGGATGAGTGCAGATCTAACAACAGCACAACAATTGAGAAGCTCAGCGCCATCCTGAGAGAGGCTACCCATTTGACACATCACTATCAGCTTAGAAAAATCACTGTCGCGAGTGTAGTGCTGGAAATGCACAGCAGGTCAGCCAGCATCCGAGGAGCAGGAGAATCGACGTTTCGGGCGTAAGCCCATCATCAGAAATCCTGATTCTTCTGCGCCTCGGATGCTGTCTGACCTCCTGTGCTTTTCTAGCAACACACTCTCCACTCTGATCTCCAGCATCTGCAGTCGTCACTTTTTCCCTTAGAAAAAATCACTTCTGTCTCTGACAGTACAGTGTACAATGGATTATAGTTTAGCGATGTAATGGTCCAAGCACATATTCCTCTCCCCAGATTAAAATGTTGGGGTGTGAGGCAACCAATCCAAGATCTTGACAGTTTCCCTGCAACAATTTGAAGCTGAGACTTTTGGTCTGCTTTCAGTAGGATATCTCATCTTGGACAACTCCTGGTCAATTGGATCAGTGGCAGTTGTGTTTTCCCTGTCGAATAATCAGGAGTGTCGATCATTACTGGAGCTGCAGACAGTTCCACTAAACCAAGAATGCAGACTGAAAAATGTGTTGCTGGAAAAGCGCAGCAGGTCAGGCAGCATCCAAGTAGCAGGAGAATCGGGATTTCTGATGATGGGCTTACGCCCGAAACATTGATTCTCCTGCTCCTTGGATGCTGCCTGACCTGCTGCATTTTTCCAGCAACACATTTTTCAGCTCTGATCTCCAGCATCTGCAGTCCTCACTTTCTCCAAGAATGCAGACTGTCCCAGTCAAAGTGGTGTTCTTCCTCACCCTCTCTCACTATTATCCTTACATACGGATGAGGAAGGACACCACTTTGACTGGTACAACACATCCATCCTAGGACAAGCCAAACAAAGACACGCACAAGAATTCCTACTGAAACGCTATCAACAAACACATCGAGTTAGACTCCATCTACCACCCCCTGAGAAAAGGAACAGGAAGTGACTTCACCACAGGAAATGACATCACTAACCCAAAGAAACCCAAACATATAAATAGAAAGCAAGAATTTTCAGCATTGCTTCGCCAGAGGCCCACTGAAGGTGTTACCTAGTAGAGTAACGAAACGTTTGGAAATGAACCTTCCAGCTCAGCGAGCAAACCTACAACCAAAACCTCAGCCTGAGCTACAAATCTTCTCAAAACTCACTAAAACCTAGAGCTCCCTTGATAACAGCAGTGTGTACTTAACCAGATGGAACACAGTTCAAGATGCTAACTCATCACCAAAAGCAATTAGAGATATGCAACAATGGCTAGCCTTGCCAAGGTTGCTTAAATCCTGCAGGTTAGCACTGCTGCCTCGTAGTGCCAGAGACCCGGGTTCAATTCCCGCCTCAGGCGACTCTCTGTGTGGAGTTTGCACATTCTCCCCGTTTCTGCATGGGTTTCCTCCGGGTGCTCCGGTTTTCTCCCACAATCCAAAAATGTGCAGGTTAGGTGAATTGGCCATGCTAAATTGCCCGTAGTGTTAGGTGAAGGGGTAAATGTAGGAGAATGGGTCTGGGTGGGTTACGCTTTGGCGGGTCGGTGTGGACTTGTTGGGCTGAAGGGCCTGTTTCCGCACTGTAAGTAATCTAATCTAATAACTCCAGGAACTTGGATTCAATTCCAGCCTCGGGCAACAGTCTGTGTGGAGTTTGCACATTCTCCCTGTGTCTATGTGGGTTTCCTCCTGATGTTACGATTTCCTCCCACAGTCCAAAGATGTGCAGGTTAGGTGAACTGGCCATGCTAAATTGCCCATAGTGTTCAGGGATGTGTAGGTTAGATGCATTAGTCAGGGGTAAATATGGGATAGGAGAATGGGTCTGAGCGGGTTGCTCTTCAGAGGGTCGCTATGGACTTGTTGGGCCAAAGGACCTTTTTCCACACTGCAGGGATTCTATGGTGGCATGAAAGAATGAAGAGGGAAAACATAGCATCATCAAGCAAATTTTCACAAGACAGATAACAAAATGATGTCCAAAACAGGTGAGAACCTCACCAAGGTATTAGTACTGGACTGCTTATGACTGGTCATGACTGGATCACATTCTAGGAAAGGGCTCCCATGACCATAGCAGTGACGAGCCTACCAGTTTCTGTGGTTGCCTCAATGTTGTTGGTGAGAGTGAGAGGCAGAATGTGCACAGCAAGAAAGAGAGTTATCTTTTTAGGCCAATGATCTTCGGCTGGAATTGGTGACTGAACTAGGTAGCTTGAGGTACATTGGGAGCACATTGAAAAGTAAGTGGCTATACAGCAGGGAAGTGGTGAATAATTATGTGGTTTGTAGCAACAAGAAGGGGTGTCTTGTAATTGAGGAGCATGTGATGTTCTGGGGCTTGGCAGATCTGAAGTTATAATCCCTTGAATTGACTCATTCTGATAAAAGACTGACTGACTTCTGGTCACCAATGCCAACTATATAGATTATTTTAGACCGTAGAATATTCACATGCAAACTCATATACTGGACACTTTATCAAGACTCATATTCCAATGTGGCAGATAAATATTTTTGTTAGACATATGAACGGATTTGATACCATGTAACAACTGATAACATTTTAATATAAGGGTTTATTTTAATACTTTGCAGAGGTAATTACAAGATGCAGATCATCAATATCAACCCCGTTGATTGTGCAATAAACGAGAAAGCATGACTCACTCCTGCAATACCTGAGACCAAAATACTGTCTGCCTTGTACAAGAAAAAAAGAATGAGTAAGTGCTGCAAAAATGAACAAAGAAAAATTATAACCTTCTCAATCCAATTCTGGATGAGCAAATGTTTAATTACATACTTTCCATACTAACCCCCTTATCAGAAGATATGTATCAAAGTGATAGCTGTATGTGATTCTGAATAAAATTAGATTACTAACTTCGAAAAAAGTTGCATTGAATACCTGGTACTTCTTTTGCAACACATGTGAAATGCAATAGCATATTAAAAAGACTGTTTTAGGGAGTGAACGATTAAGATTTTGAACATGTTGTCTGATATTGGGAGGGGACAGGCTGAATCGAGGCCCTCAAAAGATATTTGGATAATTATCTGAGGAGAAATAAGTTGCATGGCTGTGGAAAAAGGGCACAGGCTGAGTTGCGCTTATAGAGAACTGGCATGGACAAGATAAGCTGAATGATCTCCTTACATGCTGTAACTTCCTATGATTCTTCTCTGGCAATTTGACAGAAAGTAAAAGAAAAGTTCAACATCAAAACCATCATTTATCTTTGGAAGCACACTAGCTTTCGGAGTGTCGCTCCTTCATCAGGTGGTAGTGTCGCGACGCTCCGAAAGCTAGTGTGCTTCCAATTATACCTGTTGGACTATAACCTGGTGTTGTGAGATTTTTAACTTTGTACACCCCAGTCCAACATCGGCATCTCCAAATCATTTATCTTTACTTCAAGTGATTGTTTTGTTCATTATTTCTTTTTAATCATTCTTCATTCTCATCCAAGTTACTACCTCAGATTTTTCTATTTCAGATCAAAGAGAGGGTGGATAATAGTTTTACTGTACATGAAACATTTTGTTCTTTGCTACCAATTCCAAAGAAAACTTTGGAATAATGCAATGTCTTCAACAGGATCAAACACTGTGCCCTTCTAAATATGCCATGGGTGGCTTAGTGGCTCATGATTAGTATTGCTGCCTCAAGGTGCTAGGGACCCAGGTTCGATTCCAGGCCCAGGCAACTGTTTGCATGGAGTTTGCACATTTTCCCCAGGTCTGTGCAGGTTTCTTGTGGGTGCTCTAGTTTCCTACTACAGTGCAAAGATGCACAGGTTATGTGGACTAGCCATGCTAAATTGCCCAGAATGTAGAGGCTAGGTGGATTAGCCATGGTAAAGGCAAGATTATAAGGATAGTGTAAGGGAGTGGGTCTGGGTGGGATGCTCTTCAGAAGATTAGTGTGGATTTGATGGGCCAAATAGAAACCTTAGGGTTTCCAACATATATGTTTTCATAAAAGCTATGTCTGAGGCAATGCATATTTTTGGGCAGCCCTGGTATTAACATTGGCCCCATGGCAGCAGCAGCAGGGATCACCAACAAGGCAAATGAAACCAGCATCAGATCCAGTTTCACAAAATACAAGGTCTTGTAAGAGCTCTTGACTTTCTCTTGTAAATTTCCTTCAAAGCCAGCAACTTCTTTCAACGAAGGGCCTTTTTGCATGAAGCTTTTGGGTTTTAGCTTGGCAATTTTGCAGAAGTCTTGACTGAAGCTGAATGTGTATAACAGTTGCTCCTGATCACAACTGGGATCATAATAATTAGGAACTCTTGGCAGGAGTTCAAATCACTGGAATTAAAAGGGGTCCATGTCTTTCTATCTTTTTAAAACAACAGTTGTGTGGTGGTTCTGGACATAAAGCAGATGTGTTTTAGTGAATTTTATTGGAAGATGGCTTTGAATTTAACTTTTTTTTGGATGGTGCAAGTTATAATAGTGGATTATTTGAAATCTTTGACTAAAGCTAAACTGAGTGTTAGTGGCTTAATTGAACATTGAAGTAAAAGCATGAATTATAAGGATGTTATGCTTCAAGTGATTAACCATCATTTAGAATTGGAAGGAAGGAACCAGAAAATATGATATCACGAATGGAATTAGCTGGAATACAACTAGAAATGGAAAAACTGAACATAAAGTGAGATAAAAAGACTTGAACTGGAGACAGAAATACAGATTTAGAGTTAAAACAATTTAAAATGTAAAGGGAAGAAAAAGACAAATAAAGGAATTTGGAAATAAAACGTGAACACCAAAGAGAGAATATGAGTTGGCCAAAGGAAATAATACTTTGGAGGATACTTCTGATTTTAAAGTGGGATATAACTGTACTAAATCTACATTTAGTGCCTAAACTTACTGAAAATGGAATCATTTGGTATTTTACCTCATTTGAGAAGAAATCTGGACAAATAAAGAGGCCAATTATTACTTTAATGTTGAGAGCATTTTGACAAGTGCAGCTATGGCTGAGTACACTGTTTGGCTGAAGAATCATCTGCAGTGTGCAAAACTATCAGGCAATACTGAATGCTTAACAGCTTGTGCTTTAAGCTTAACAATTAATATTTAGGACTACAAGAAAGAAACCTCATCGGACATTTGTAGGATTTGCAAGGAAAAAGAAATGCTAGAGGATGAGTGGTTTAGACCACTAAAGCTAGAGGGAAAAAATTGAGAATATGAGGAAAAATTTGATCATGGAAGAATTCAAAAATAGCATTCCTGTAAATTTAAAACCTTACTTAAATGAGCATCAAGTATTAAGGATAAGAGAATCAGCAATCTGACAGATGACAATAATACATCACACATAATTACAATTGGGAGATCATCAAATGGAGTTGAAACCTGTTGCTCTTTGGTTAAGTCTGAGTTGTGATGCACGCTAAGCTTTCTGCCATGAATCCTCGTGCATTTTTTCACCTTATCTAACCAAATTCCCCCATGGATCACACCTTAAAATGTTGGTGTCCAATTTCCAACATGGACATTGTTTGGAGCAAGCAGAATTCAAGTACTCACACTGGCTTTTCTTGTTCAGTTTTTCCAAAGTCTAGCTTTTTTTCTCAAGTTTGGTAAGCTGGGAGACTAAATATTGATGAGGTGAGTTGCCAAACAAGAAACTTGCATGCCGCTCACAAAAATAAAGATAGGTACCGTGAATTGATCCCAATTTCAAGATGGGGCTTGCTGTATGTATGTCACCTGATTCCACTACACAGTACTTCATTGCTTTTGAAGAATCGAGAATGTGGTGCTGGAAAAGCACAGCAGGTCAGGCAGCATCAGAGGAGGAGAACAGACGTTTCAGGCAAGAGTCCTTCATATGGAATTCACCAGTTTCCTTATTTTCCCTCCCCCCACCTTAGATTAGATTCCATACAGTGTGGAAACAGGCCCTTCAGCCAACAAGTCTACACCGACCCTCCGAAGAGTAACCCACCCATTTTCCTCTGACTCATGCACCTAACACTATGGACAATTTAGCATGGCCAATTCACCTGACCTGCACATCTTTGGACTGTGGGAGGAAACCAGAGCACGCGAAGGATACCCACGCAGACACGGAGAGAATGTGCAAACTCCACACAGACAGTCGGCCAAGACTGGAATCGAACCTGGGTCCCTAGCGCTTGTGAGGCAGCAGTGCTAACCACTGAGCCACCGTCCCACCATCTTATCCCAGTTCCAACTTTCCAGCTCAGCACTGCCCTTATGATCTGTCCATCTTCCTTCCCACCTATCCGCTCCACCCTCCTCTCTCACCAGTACCCCCACCTCTATCTACCTATCACACTCTCAACTACTTTGCCCCCAGACCCTCCCCCTTCCATTTATCTCTCCACCCCTTCGGTTCACAAGCCTTGTTCCTGATAAAGGGCTCTTGCTCGAAACGCCAATTCTCATGCTCCTTGGATGCTGCCTGACTTGCTGTGCTTTTCCAGCACCACACTCTCGACTCTGATCTCCAGCATCTGCAGTCCTCACTTTCTCATACCCCTATAAGACTCTGCCCATGCAAATTCAAAAGTGCATTGAAGGAATACCAGATGGACATTATCAATACAAAGTCATACCCCATGGAATGAAAAAGGCATTGGCAACATTCTACAGACTAACCTACAAAGTCATTGAAGGACTATGTATCTGTTGTTTACATTAATTATTTTGTTTTTTAGACAAAACTGGATATATCTGTACCACTTGACTAAATTTTTTGATTGGTTACAAAAAACCAATTTGCTTATAAATTTGGCTGAGTGCATTTGGCAAGGCAAAGGTGATTTATTTCAACCACACTGAAATAAGGCCCAAGTATCGTCTTGCCTCATGTGTGTGGGGACCATTTCACTGCAACATGAATTGATGGGATTGTAAAGTCTGTCAATTATTTTCCAAAGAAACATATCAGCAATATTCAATCACTGAAAGTGAAACAGTTGTGTGTTGGTGCTACATCATGAACAACGTAGAAGGTATTGTCATTTATGCAGACCGCAATCTATTGATTTTCTTTGAAGAAGCTTGGTACAAAAACTTAAATATTTCATTGGAGCTTAATTCTTCAACCATGAGGGTGGCACGGTGGCTCAGTGGTTAGCACTGCTGCCTCACAGCACCAGGGTCCAAGGTTCAATTCCAGCCACGGGCGACTGTCTGTGTGGCATTTGCATGTTCTCCCTGTGTCTGCGTGGGGTTCCTCTGGGTGCTCCCGTTTCCTCCCAGGTGAATTGGCCATGCTAAATTACCCATAGTGCTAGGTGCATTAGTCAGAAGGAAATGGGTCTGGGTAGGTTACTCTTCAGAGGGTCGACGTGGACTGGTTGGGCTGTAGGGCCTGTTTCCGCACTGTAGGGAATCTAATCTAAATACAGTTGAAAATCATTCATCTACCTGGAAAAGAAAATGTTACAGCAGATGCTTTATCAAGAGCACGTATGAAGACACAATGTGGGACATTGGTGACGCCATTTTTAGAATACGGTGTTCAGTTCTGGTCTCCCTGCAATAGGAAGAACATTGTTAAACTCCAAGTGGTTCAGAAGAGATTTAGAAGGATGTTGTTAGGATTGGAAGGTTTGAGCTATAGTGAGAGACTGAATAAGCTGGGGCTTTTTTCACTGAAGCATTGGAGGCTGAGGGATGGCCTTTAAAGAGGTTTATAAAATCACAAATGGCATGTATAGGGTAAATAGCCATGGTCTTTTCCCCAGAAACAGGAGTCCAGAACTAGAGGGCATAGGTTTAAGGTGAGAGGGGCAAAATAATAAGAGGGACCTAAAAGGGCAACTTTTTCAGAGTGTAGTGCTTATATGGAACGAGCTGCCAAAGGTGGTGTGGTGGTGGCATATACAATTACCAAATTTAAAAGGCATCTGGATGGATACATGAATAGGAAGGGGTTAGAGAGATAAGGGCCAATTCAACTAGATTGGCTTATATCTCATTGGCATGGGTGAGCTAGACCAAATGGTCCGTTTCAATGTTGTACAATGCTATGACTTATGCAAAATATGGTAACTGTGTAACCAATTATTTAATTTCAATGTCATTCCTGTTAATGTGAACGTTGCAATAATGTTAAGATAATTTTAGATTTGTAATGAAAATGCTATTTAAAGATTCATTTTCATTCTTTCCAGGGAGTACATGCAACATAAGGCATGTGATTTATCTATATTTTAATATCACTTATTTGAGTGTTAATATTTGAGCTATTGCAATATGGTTTTGGCTTGTGTGTCTGAAGAGATTCAATGATTAACTTGCATGTATTTCTCTTGCCATTTTCATTTAAAACTGTCTGACAGAGATAATCTTTGGAGATTCTAGGTGTGAACGAAGTAAAAGTGCATCAGGATTTTAGTTTAGAAGGTCAAAGATTATGATTTTGTTTCTTTTAATTAGGGGAAACACTCATAGCTCAGGAATAAGCTTTTGGATTTCAGTTTGGCTGTTTTGCAGAAATCTGGGTTGAAGCTGAATTTGCAATTCAGTTGTTTCTGATTAATGGAGGTTTTAACTTCTTAATAAATATGTTACCTCAGTGTAAGCAGTTCCATTTGAAAGTTCCAGACCAGAAGTATTTCAATACAACCTGAAGGAATAATTTGAATCTGAGAAAATCTAAGCTCAGTTATATGAAGGCTCCAAGTAGAGGTTATTGGTTGTCAAGGTGAGGAGTTGAAGCCAGAGTTAAATTAAGCCCTGTGGTACAAAAGGGAAGAGGATTCTCTCTGCTGAGTCCTATAAAGGTACAATTTTGGGATCAAAATGTCTTATGATCAGTTTATAAACCTTTAAACACATATTATATGCAAATAGCTTGGTTTATTCTACTTTATTCTTAATTTTGTTGATGGAAATGTGTTGCTGGAAAAGCGCAGCAGGTCAGGCAGCATCTAGGGAACAGGAGAATCGACGTTTCGGGCATTAGCCCTGCCCGAAACGTCGATTCTCCTGTTCCCTAGATGCTGCCTGACCTGCTGCGCTTTTCCAGCAACACATTTCCATCTCTGATCTCCAGCATCTGCAGACCTCACTTTCTCCTCTTAATTTTGTTGGCCTAATAAACTTGTTTTATTGTTAAACCAAATCTGCAGCAAAGCATATTTGTAATGCAGCAAGAGACCACCTCATCAAAACCAAAGAAAACTGGTTCAAGCAAGGCAAATTTCAGTCTGGAATCTGACTTGAGAATTAGCATCAGTTGGAATCATAATATTTGCTACAATGAAAAAATAATTAGAGATGTTTTGAACTTTTTCCCCCTCACTTAACATTTGACAGTGGCAACATTCACAGTCAGCTTCCAGCATTAATAACCAAAATAAAATTAAGTGGTACAGGTATGTTGCCCAGAATTATCCATAATTGATAATGGATAATGGATGAGAATCTAAGGATGGAGTCAAGCTCAAACAGTTAAAGTGTCCTTATCCCACAAATTAATAGATGTACTCTCTTGAAGGCATCTATTTCTCTCCCTTACAAAAGAAAACACGGTACATACAAATATCAGCAAAGGTTTCCATTGTATGTAGTTTTTACTGTGTCATAAAATAAAGAAACACCTCCCAGGTGGGAGTTCCCATGTGTATTCATAAATCAAGAACTAAAACCAATCCACAAATACGGTATCTTCATTAGTTCCAAAGTAAAAGTTTCAGATTTCAACTGAACAGCATGAGGTTATTGTGAAACTCTGATGTTTTGTGCAATGGCAGATATATATGTAACTGGCATTTATTTTAGTCTACAATATTATCAATCCACGTTTACAATGTATGAAACAATAATGTGATGAGATAAATGTAATTTTATGCACATAACTAAAAAGACAGCATCCTGCAGAAACAAAATATTCCACGTCAAGATCTTATGGCACTTTTTTAATAAAACTAGTTTCCTTATAAATGGCAGAGAATGTATGTCATAGCTACTGAAACACTGCGCAATAAATCTTTTTAAACCAATAAGAAATTTGGAGAAAGCAAATATTGCCAACAGGACAACAAATGAGAGGCATAAACTGAATGAAAGATTAAGATGATCTGTGCTAATTTCCTGGACAACAGGAAATTAAAGCCTTAGTGGATGCTAGTATTCTTTTTGGACTCCCTATAATTGTGTAACCTAAATAAAAGTTTCTGGAAGTTTGTAAAGCTTTAGCTCAAGAAAAATTTTCATCACAAAAATAAACTTTAAACAATGTACCTATAAACAGAAATGGATCTAGTTTTCAATGTAATAACTTTGTTTATTGTAATTTTAAGAATAGTGTTGAGGAATCCATCTTGAAAACGTTTAGTTCACAAACTAACAATTTATAAATCAATAACGGACACTTATTTTTTCCATGTAGAAGGAAGCTATTTGGTCTTTAGTGCTTGTACCTCTGACAGTCATCCATTTAGTTCCTTTAACCTCTTCTATATCTACTTTATTTCTTTTTTAAAATATATATTTTGTTTCATATTTCCATGTCATTCCAATTAAATTCATATTAGTTAAGTGAGGCAGTACAAACTTTAGCCAGATTTAATATTTTAGCTAAAGAGAGAATTAACAGCATTTTATAACATTTGATCAAGCGAACAAATTATAGCAATTAGGTCATCACTCATCCCACAGAACATGCAATTTTCCATACAAGTACAGGGATAATATTGCTTAAAGGCTGGAAGGGGATAAGATATACTTTAAGGAACTATTGAGAAGTAACTGAAAATAATGTTTCCAGTATATACCAGGTAATGCCTACTGTATGGGTACTCCAATAGGCTGGCAGGCTGCGTCTTTCTGGCATAGTGGTCACCACGTGCTGGAGGGGTGGTCTCGGTTAGGCAGTCTTGGTTTGGCGGTCTTGTCCCAGCATGGAGGTCTTCTTCAGCAACAGCATATAGGATTCCAACATTCACCATTTTAATTGGTTTTCCCTGAACTGAAAGTGATCCGAGATGAACTCGGCCTTAATTTTTACTTTCTTCTTCTTATCTGTGACTTATGTCATTGATACAGACACCACATTATGGCAACTTATAAAACTTTTCACTATTTTTTGTAAAAAACACAGGGCAATAAATTGCTATTCTATTCTGTTCAACTCTATGTATGGCCTTCACCTGGAAAATATTATACTGTGTCTGATGACTTTGGATGATGTACAATACCTCGTCTCTCACAATACCAAGATATCCCTCTTCAGTGGAAGCAGTAGGCAATAAAAAAACACTAACACCTATGCTCCTCAAATGCAGGGAAAGATCGTAATTGATAAATACCCTAAGAAAAGGTGGTACAGGCTTCTCCAGCCTGCCTTCTTGAATTGTCCCATTCCATGGTAATTTACTTTATATGACTATACAAGGCATTTTGCACACTAAAAATATATATCATTGATGATATTCTAAGTAAAGGAAAGATTTTAAATACTTTAAACATTAAGTTTTTTTCATATGTAGACCTTAAATGGTTACCAATGCTTTAAGTTTAAATCAAAATAAGTAGAGCTATAAGAGCTGAAGCACAAAGTATTGTCTGATCAGTCAATGGCATTGTTATTGACTGTATGCTAAATCAGAGTTTTAGTTTTTGAGATATCATATTAACATCCTCCAGAAACTCAGTTCGAATTAAACTGAAAACTCAAGTTTTCTTTGCACTAAAGACATTAGCTAAAGCTCTTCAAGGATGTTTATTTCAATTTAAAAGTTTCTTTGTTACATTTATATTAATGGGTAGCATACAAACTTATGTAATTTTACACCTTTCTTCCATGTACTTGACTTTAATGCCTTTGTAAAGTAAAATGATCTTAAGTTTTCCATAATAAAAAGCAGTGCAAACAGGGATTTCCTTTTCAACAAAACATATTTGTACTAAAAATAGTCCCTTGTGAACACAGTACATATGTTAGAAAGGAGAGTTATATATTACATTTACTTTTGTACACAATCAGAATACAAAATTTCAGGCTTTATACAACTGTTAGAAATTGTTCCACTGTACATTTCTTATTATAGTAAAAATCAAAGTAAATCAAGTTATACATTTATTGAACATGCTTTAATTGTTAACCATACATTAGAGTATGGATTGGAAATGCAGTAGCTTAAAAATATGCTTTTCAACATATATTCTCAGTTGATTAGAAGATATATAAAATTTTGTTTTGCATTTTGATAAGGAATATTAGGCTAAGCATTCCATTAATTGCAATTTAAAATAACTTTCTTGGCAGTTCTGACAATCTCTAGCAGTGCTATACCTTACAGGATCCCTGAAGAGAACTCTCCTGCTATCAACTAACTTCAGGTCTTATAGTCTCAGATTTAATGTTACAATGTGGTGAATATTCTTTAATTAATACTGCATATTAATGTATCACAGCAGAGAAACTTGTAAGCAATGTCTTCCTCCACAGCACTGTAGAATACAGTATTAAGCTGAAGTCTCATTTGAATGTTCACAGGTTATTTTACAAATACTTGCAATCAATTTTGTTAGAGCTATCAGGATAGCTAATTCAAAATCTGTAGAGTAGCTCTAAAGTACTAGATTTATTTTAAGAACAAATATGTCCGGTGGAACTTTTTAACGACTTAACCAACAGCTGACCAAATCCTCCATCCACTATATTGGTTTTCCTAAATCTTCAACTCACACAAAACTTGATCAAGAATGAAATATCTCACCCAAGTGCTCATTTTAGACAGTCATTAAGCACCAATATGGATCAGACAAGCTAGTTATAAAGCTTATTTAAGAGCTACAAAAAAAAATTATGTCTTTGATTTCAGGAGGAATTTTTAAGAGAAAACCCTCTTTCAATTAAATCACAGGTACTAATTAGATAAGCATTCATGAATTAACAAAATAATTATTTTTTTCTTAATATGAAACAAAACCTCATTCCCATTCAACATTCATGTTTGACACGAGGAAGTCTGAAAAATCATTTCTATATGAAGGCCCTTATGGTTTTAAGTAATTAGAAAAATTAAATTTTCTTTGCATTCATTTTTTAAAAAACATTTGGAACTGCAACAGAGCACTTCTCATACCAATCCTGCACTTTCTTTCCTTAAACATATCTAAAACCACAGATCATTCCAAATACTGATATGTTATCTATGAAGACTTTTGCAAAAAAAAGTAAACAAATTGTGGCATCTCACTTGGCTAGGGTCACAAAATTTCAGATTTCAACTTCATTCTACAGTCGTTGCCTTGCGCCCATTCTGAGCAGTGCTTGTATGTTCAGCTAAGTTTTCATTTGTCTGTGTTAAGGAGGCCACTGCCGAAACAGAATGACTTGCCCTCCAGGAATTTTTGGTAACTCCTGACTCAGATGCATTGATTTCCAAATCAGGGGTTATAGTTGTGCTATCCTTTAGGCCGAGAATTTCACCAACAGCCTGTGGCAAATCCTAAACAATACACACAATAGTTTAAATTAAAAAAAAACACTTTAATTTCAAGTTTTTTCTTTTTTACTTAAAATGCACCATACTATTATAATTTTAAACTGTAACCTTGGCAACGACAAGATACAGGAAATTGAAATATGGTTGTCAAAGGTTGCCATTGAAAACCTTTTGTTACTTTGTAATTTCTCCATATTAACTGATAAGTCTATGCAACAGCAGAGATGATCAAGGGAGTTTTAAAGTGTGCATTCAGAACTGATTTGAGCATTTGAAAACGGAACAATAGGCATCTGTACATACAATTTCAAATAGACTGTGTAGACACAACATAACACTAATAATATTAAACAAACGTTTTTAAATAAGTTTTGTTTAAACAAGATGTACCACACAGTCTATAATCAAAGCTATTCATGTACATTTTCACTCGAATTAAACTGTATTGATAGCTTGAATCATTTATTACAAATATTACAGCTACTTTGAAATTAACAATCCTCATTGGACAAAATTGTGAACATGAATGAATAACTTAAGATTATAAAATTTATTTTAATATCTAATTACCTGCATTAACAGTATTGCTCTATGCAATAAAAGCATTTATATTTTAATTAATAGCTGGTATAAAATGCACTTGTGTGATCCAAAAGGCTTGTCACATTGTCATGCATAATTCATTACTGTGAGGTTAAATACTTCATGGCATATCACTCACCTTACATTTCATCATTTGACAGTAAATTGCCTCTGCTTTACAAAGTACTTCTTCTACATCCAATTTCAAAGAAAGTTCATTGATATGCTAAGAATACAAAAGTAACAAGTCCTCAATATGGATTTCAAGGAGGAAAAAAGCCAAATCCTGCATTATATAAAGTTTAAGGTAGATTAAGCCTGCTTGTGTGCGTAAAAGATGCAAGAGAATGACATTTCTTATCACTAGGTATGAAGAAAGAATTATGTTTTCCTTGAAGGAGGTTGGGAAGAGATCTGATAGAGATATTACAATCATTGAGTCTGGACATACTCGATAAGGAAAAACAAAATGTGACCATTGGTGGAAGGAATTAGAGCCTGGGTTTTCCATTGACCAGACATTCATTATTCCAGTGTGGATGGGAATTGCTTATGGAAACCCCGAGGAATCCCCATCATAGCAGATTCTAAATTAACTGCCTGGAAACTGTAGACTTCAGTGGCAAATTTCTCTACACTTAAAAATCTCCAAACGGCTCGGTTTAAATCCAATACTTCAGGGGGTTTTAATGAAATTAAATAAGTAGCCACTGCAGAAAAATTAGACTATTTAACTGGCCCCATAGTAACCTAAGACCCATCCCCAACTTCTCCTCTCCCACCCACTCCCCTGCACAAGCCAACACCCACCCTTCTTGACCTATTCTACACACAGTTTTACTTACCTGGTTTCCTTGCCAATTTGCTCCTACCCACTGAGCACCCTATCCCCTCCCACTTGGCAGCTAATTCTGCTGGGAGCCTACTTTCTGATCACCGTACCTTCCAAACAGCCTAAAATCACACTTACCCTACGAACGTAACTTTTGACAGCAGCTGTTAATGTGCTCTCTAAACCTTTAAATTTCAGTATACAGCAGCTGACTGCTGTGAAATAGGGGTACCGTTTGCCTTCTGCTAACCGGTCTACATTATTAAAGAATTGTCAGAATAGAAGTGAGACTGCACTTCTGGACAAGCCTTGATTAGAATCTCCATTCAAAACTGAGGAGCCCTCTTCTTTTGTAAAATGTGGAGCAATAATCAATGGAAGATTGCCACTTCCCAGAACATCTAGCCCCAGATGGCACAGATTTAAGGTAACTGGCAAAAGAAGCAACAACAACATCAGTAAGAATATTTTCAGTGACTGCATGGTTAGGAGCTGAAATGCAGAGCCTGATAGCTTTTATCAAGGCATTCAAGTGGAAATTCAATCATTACATGAAAATGAAGAAGGTGGAGTATGGGGTTAACACAGGAAATAGCAACAATGCGAATTGCTACTTTGGAGACCCAGCACTGACGTAATGGGCTGAATGGCCCCTCCTGTGCTGTAACTAACTGCTTGATTCTGATCTGAAATATTGGTAAAGCATGCAACTCTGCATCTGATCTTTTAATGTATAAATAATTAAGTACCTTTAGAATTTCATTAAAGCCATAATGGTTTTCCATTATCTTCTGTTTTTCAGAGTCTAGTATAGCACAGCATATCAACAGATGAAAATTCTGGCAAGGCAATCCAGTCCACATAACCTAGAAAACAAAGAGATTTTTTTTCCCCCAATGCTTGTCAAAATTTAATTTCCTCCATTCTTATGATTTGATTATTACTACTGTGATCCCTTCCAGAATCAGGAGGAAGATATGAACATTGTTGATAACAGTTCGGGTGTCAGCACTTTCAAAAAAATAATCTTCAAATATCTTCACAATTTAATTTTTTGTGGTCTGTTTCCCACCTGGTTGATGTAATAATTGTTCCATTTGTTTCTGTTAGCAGTATGTTCAGCTGAACATCTAGCTGAAGGCACATTTAAAAAAAAAATTCTCTCAATATTGTCAGGGAAACTAGAACTATATTCTCTCTAAATTACTCAGCTAAACAAAATCAAAAAATACTAAATGAGAGAGAACTAAATGATGCATACCTACACGAAAATTTCTACCCTTCCTTTTGGGATCTACAAATCAAGTTTAGATACCGGTATGTTCCCGAAGACTTTGTTGTGAGTACATTAATGCAACCATGCTTTTTCACCCCCAAATCCTCCACCCCCGCCCCCACCCCCACCCCAAACACACACACACACAATGGCAGACAAATATAACAAATATATATAGAACTAATTGATTATTCATTTTTTTGCTGGCATTTATAAGTTTGGATCTTGGAATGAGAAGTAAACTTTCAAAATTAACTGACAATACCAAACTTACAGGAGTGGCACACAAATTATTACAAACTGCCTGCACAGGACACCTGTACCCAAGTGGAATAGGCAGACATGTAGCAGAAGGCACTTAATGCAGATAGTGAAACGTGAGGCAATGCATTTTGTCACAAGGGATAGAGAGAGTCAGTTCAGACTGACAGCCCAATTCTAAAATGTGTGCAGGAACAGAGGGACCTGGGGACACATGCATATTAATCTTTAATGGTACCAGTGTATACGGAATGATTTGCAAATTGTGTGGGGTCTTGGACTGCATAAGTAGAGGTATTGAGTACAAAAGCAGGCGAGTTGCTCTGAACTTGTTTGGGGGGCTCTAGTTAGACCTCAACCTGAATACTGAGTCTACTGCAAATCACCACACTTGAGGAAAAATGTAAAGGTCTTTGAAAGGGTGCTGAAAATAATGGAAAGTGAAAATAATTCCAAGGAAAGGAGATGGAAGAGAAATTTGATAGAGGTATAAACAACGGTGACAGGCTTAGATAAGGTAGTCAAGGTACACAGACACAAGATTTTGGGCATGACATACAGGGGCAAGTGAAGAACACTTTTAGTCAGCCAATGTACCTTCCCCATGAAGATGGTGAATGCAGAAACAAAGAATAATTTTAAAGGAAATTTCTACTTTCCAAGTACTGTGATTAAGATTTAGATCTGATGGTATAGACAACCCTTCCATAGGAAAGTGGAATATTTGTTCCATATTGTTCTAATGGAAGAGACTTCTGCCCTTTTTTATAACAGGTTATGCATTCCACATTCCTTAATTACAGCTTCAGATTCAGTATTTTTATCCCTTGTTAATTAACATATTCTGCCAGTTGTTTGGAGAAGGCAGAGTACAAATCAAATTCAAAACGAAAATGCGAAACTAACAAAAAGTCCATGAGTAAATGTGATTCTGTAATTCAGCAGAACTTGCTGAACAGTCCTGAGTACACTAATGGCAATAATAACAGGAGAAAGTAAGGACTGCAGATGCTGGAGATCAGAGCTGAAAATGTGTTGCTGGAAAAGCGCAGCAGGTCAGGCAGCATCCAAGGAGCAGGAGAATCGACGTTTCAGGCATAAGCCCTTCTTCAGGAATGAGGAGAGTCACGAAACGTCGATTCTCCTGCTCCTTGGATACTGCCTGACCTGCTGCGCTTTTCCAGCAACACATTTTCAGCTGGCAATAATAACAACCAATTTAAGATAACCAGTTGAGCTCATAACATTTCATCACTGTAGCAATTGGAACCATGACCAGACAGATTCCAGCGAATGCTCCATAGAATCCCTCGTGTGGAAACAGGCCATTCGGCCCAACTAGTCCACACCAACCCTCTGCAGAGCACATCAACCAGCCCCAGCCCCATCCTCCTACCCTATCTCTGTAACCCTGCATTTCCCATGGCTAACACACTTAACTTACACATTCCTAAACACAATGGGTAATTTAGCATGGCCCAATCCATCTAACTTGCACATTGTTGAACTGTGGGAGGAAACCAGAGCACCCAGCAGAAATGGGGAAAACGTACAAACTCCACACTGGCAGTTGCCCGAGAATGAAATTGAATCCAGATCCCTGATGCTGTGAGGCAACAATGCTAACCACTGAGCTTTTGTGCTGCCCAGGCATTAAATATGTGATTCTTTATTTGGGTAGTTAAACTGGGCCAATCAAGGAGCCCTAGCTGACAGATATAAACAGGAGATTCAGAAGGCCTCCTCAGACTAGGACTAGCTTTGAACTAGGCAAAAGTGAGGACTGCAAATGCTGGAGATCAGAGTCTAGATTAGAGTGGTGCTGGAAAAGCACAGCCGGTCAGGCAGCATCCGAGGAGCAGGAAAATTGACGTTTCGGGCAAAAGCCCTTCATCGTGAGCTGGCTGGTCACAACCACAGTGAACATGTTTAAAAAAAAAAGGGTGACTTGGTGACAGGATACCAGCCTTTGTGCAGTTACATCAGACACTGCTCTGCAAACAAAAGTAACATGATCAAGGCTTGTGTCATTTTCAAATATCCCAGAAACATGGGGAACCTATGAACCTATGGGAATACCTTTGCGGTATTCTCCCTGGCATTCCCTCATAACAGTCAGCTTGCCAGTGAGTTAGCACCATTTTTCTTCTATAGGATAAATCGTTAATGGTTAAAATTTGGCATTCTTGCATCTGCCCTGATGAGGACAAGACGAAAAGTTTCAGCAACATGTCTTCCTATTCAGCAATATTTCGTTCCTTTATAAATAGAGTTATTGCAAAGTAATTCTGACATTTTTAAAGGTGAACTGAAAATCAAAATCACATTCATCTGTACAATATGCATGAAATGATTCTAACCTCCCAGAGTCTAAGAGTATCTTGAAAGTTGAACTCTCTTTTGAACCGTATTAGAAGCCACCTGAAGCAGAAGTAGAGATATCCAGATTCTTGAGATTCTAGGAAAACAACTTATCTTGTTAAAAATTCTCTTTTCCAGTTGAGCAGGGATATCTAAAGTGATCTGCAGCATAGTTATTTTGTTCATGTTTATATTCAATTATCAAAGCTTAGATTTCTGAACTGACTTGAAGGAAAAAAGTTGTTTTTACTTAACAGTAATAACATTCAGAGGTGATACAAGGCATTTTACAGTTTTTAAAGTACTTTAAAAATGTAGGCTGTATGGTTATGTAAAGAAATGTGAAGAAACAACTAACACTTGCCCAACACCACCTATCAACAGAAAAAGGTAAATGATTAGTTTGTTTGTTTTGGGTGGTTGAGTGACATTAATGAAGGAATTGGAAGAACTCCACTGCTCCTCTTTAAAACAGTGCTGTAGACCTTTTGCATTCACTTCAAGTAGTTGGGGCTTCAAATTAACATTGCTTTCACAGAGCAGATGTGAAAATAAAGCATACTGTGAACAATTAGAAACTGAACATCTTAAACTCATTTCTAAATGGGACTCAACCAGAATAATACCATACACGCTTCTTACAGCTATTGAAATTAATAACAAATAAAAATATTGGTCCATAAAATTTATTAATTGCAAAACCTGACTGAATATCTGTTTTAAGATTCTTCAATTACTACTTCTGTATTTTATTTAAATGTAGTTCTCTATTCAAAATGTTATTTTTATCCTGCAAAACAAAAAAAAATCAGCTCCTTAGAAGATTGCTGACTTCCCATTGCAATTGTCCTTTGCTGAACAGAATGGAGATAGTTGTGGAATTGGTGTTTAGCAGAATGGAAATACAACACCCAACTATGTGCATATTGGTTTATAGGAGTCTCAATGCTACTGCATTCAATCGGCAGGCAACAATTATTAATAGTGGCCATAATCATAAAAATGATCAACCGACAGGAAAATGAATATAGAGCAAAATCTAGCTTTTCGGATGGACACTTAAAAAAAATAAACTTACCAAGATAATTCCAGAACCCCAAGTCTAGCAATTTTAATAATGTACTCAGCTGGGATAATTCTGTTTTCATGCCTTGCATTTGCTCCTCAAAGTTGCAATGCTACAATAAAAATAAAGATATTAAACATAAATATTATATTAGAATTTTACAAACAGTAAAAATACTAATAATTTTGACACCTTTCATTTATGAAAAAAAGTTGCACCTAACTTGCAAACTAGCTAATCCATGTCAAAAATCCACCAACTAATATCATTGATCTATTTTCCTTTTCCTGATCAGCATTAGACAATTGAAGGTTCTGAATTCCCATATTCACTTCCAAACTCTTCTGAGTTGTGGGAGATAAATACAGCAAAATAAAAACATTAAAAGCAAGATGAGAAATAGACCAGGAAAGGGAAGGTAGAAGGAAATATACCAAAAAATGGCAACAGATGAAAAAAATAAATCAGGAAAGGAAGGTAGATATAGAAGAATTATGGCAAATAAAAAAATACAATGAATAAATAGGGAAAAATAAGATATCAGCTGCAAATAAGCCAAGGAAGGTACGTAGGCAAGTGGATGGATTTGAAAGATCAAAGTCCAAATTGAACTGCCTCATAAAAAGATAGTATTTCAAGCACTTGAAAAATATTTTTGGTTATATCAGGCATAAATTCACTTTTTTAATCTGACGTTAAATTTATACGTTCATGAAACATGCAACTAATGACCATTTTTAAAATTAGACATTTGATTATTCAACAGCATGCAGTTTTACCTGCAGTTACATGAAGAGAGTTACCATTAACACTTGAATGTGGCTAGACAACCCAAGTATTAAGACAGTGCTATCCATTGATAATCTCTCACCTGCTATAAATTATGAATAATGGCATGAGGACACATTTGTTTTCAAAGTTGGCTAGTTTACATTCCTAGCTTTATGATTAGTTGAAGAAAGAAAACAGTAACTTCTACATTACTGTTAACAATAAACCATCCTAAATTCAAATGACCTTTGAATTTTGGGTGCCCTCACACCAATAACTTGTCTTAGGGTTACAACTGTACTTAAAAAATGACCATTACATCACTTAAAATTATGAAACTACAAGATCATATTGGCAATAAGAGACAGCATCTGGCAATTAGATGGTATAAATGCAGTGTCTATTTAAATCTAAAAGGAACGTACCCATTCTAAGTAAGTGTGCTGTAGAGAAGCTCAGTTCCTTTGCCTTGTGATCTAAATTCTGAACTCAGTACTCTGTGGATGTGTAACTTTTTAAAAAGTTTGGGAGATCCATTTAAGGTGGTTGCAAAACTTAGAATTCAATTCTAGCTAATTTTAATTCTTACCATTTGTTCTATGAAAGCAACAAAGCACCAAAAGGCATCCACTTCATTTTCCATAACATACAATATGGGAGAAAGCAAATCACTCATTCCTTGAATGTACCCTAAAAATTAAACATTTTATAGTTAATCAGTAATAAAGCCACATATTTGGCAAGCAATTTCAATACATATTAAACTCAAATGAAATCAGTAACTTAATAGCAAATGTTTATTTGCATGCTGTCCCTATCTATATAGGCATACATTTGCAATGTTTTTATTAAAGCTTAAATTAATGCTACAAAAATACATTTGATAGAAAATATTGTCATAACTTATCAGTAAAGTTAAAGCTAGAGATTTACAAAATAATAAATGTTTGCATAAGTAAAACTGAACGTAGTTTTCACAGATCATAATACTTACCAAGATCAAAATCATACATGCAGTAGGTCATTAATATATCATGCAATAAAATCAATCCAGGATTTTCATGCCCTTCATAAAAAGGATTTGTTCTATCTGTTCTGTTGACGTCTTTCTCTAAAAGAAATATTTGTTTCCAAACAAATTAAAATATTCAAACAACTTTCTGAAATCAAAGCATTTGTTCTTTTCAAAGATGACATTTATGTATTTGAACTAAGTTTTAACCAGTATCTTCATGCATGGTTTTCTTTTACTGCTCTTGGTTTTTAATGGATTAATTCTTCCCCCTCCCAAGATGAAACACATTAATTCCACAATGAAATACCATGGCCTTTAAAGTATCAAGGCACTGCACCAAAAGCCCTTATCAGAATGAAGAATTTATATACTGACATTTCAGTGACGATCAAATAAA
The DNA here is from genome assembly GCF_037043375.1 of Chiloscyllium plagiosum. NCBI lineage: Eukaryota > Metazoa > Chordata > Chondrichthyes > Orectolobiformes > Hemiscylliidae > Chiloscyllium > Chiloscyllium plagiosum. Next base: position 22,664,994 of record NW_028270157.1, on the reverse strand, counting down.
ACAACATCAAAGAACATAAATAGTAAGCAAAACAATTTCAAAATATCTGCAGTTTAATAAATGATCAATTGTCTTAACAGTTAAAATACTGACTCATTTAAAGAAAGACTGATTTAAGAACACAAGAACAAAGAGTAGGAGTAGGTATTTCAGCCCTTTGAGACTTCTCTGGCATTCAATATGATCATAGCTGATCTCATCTCTGCTTCGATTCCACTTTCCTGCTCGCTCCTTACAATCCTTTAACTCATTACCAATTGAAAATCTGCATATCTCCTCCTTACATTTATTCAGTGTTCCACTGAACCCTGAAGTATTGAATTCTACAGATTCACGACACTTTGAGAGAAGTAGTTCCTCTTCAACTCCCTTTTAAGTCTGCCACCCCTTAGCCTAAAAACATGACATCTTGTTATAAATTGCCCGACAAGGTGAAACGTCCATTCTACACCAACTTTTTCAATCCCTTTTAGCATCTTGTATATCTCAGTTGGATCTCCTCACATCCTTCTAAGTTTTAGCAAGTATAGGCCTAAACTTCTGAATCACTCCTCATAAGAAAAAAAACCTTTCTTGGTTGGAATTAATCCAGAAAACCTTCTTTGAACTGCCTCCTATCTAATTACATCCTTCCTCAAGTGAGGGTACCAAAATTGTATACAGTACTCCAGATGAAATCTCACTATTACCTTGTAATTTGTGAGCAATTTAGCTGCTTGACACTGTAACTCAGGTATTAACATGAAAACTTTGAGGTGCACATGATGATAAAAGTAGCAGTGTAATTTGAGATTTAAGTTAATAGTCCAGCTTCTAAGTTTACCACAAGATTTGGGACAGCATATTTTCACTAATGAGGAGCATTACTTCCGCATATTGCAAAACTACATCTTATAAATTGCCAAGGTGTCCTAAGATTTAGAAATATTCCTTTGTGATTGTTTAATATTATGACAGAACAGCTATCCACTCTCTCAAGAAGTTAGATATGAATGTAAACATGGGCAACTAAGATTACATGAGAGCACTGTGGTCAGTGCAATGTTAGGTTGGTAATGTGACACAAGATGAACCTGTTGCATACATGTTATGGCTACTGGTGTGAGACAAGAACCCATTATAATTATTGCAGTCTTTGAAAAATCCATAATTTACATTTAAAAAGGAGTCAGCAGTTGCCATCAAAAGGTTAAAGCAAATTTAGCCTTTTCTGCTCTTCATGAAAAACCAAAATGGTTAAATGAAAATCTAGGACTACAAAATGAATAAGAACATGATTAATTCTGGACCTAACAGTTAACCGCTTTACTGCTTTCTACCACTAACCCATACCTTAAAACATGTCTCGCTCTGACAAACCAACAAATAATAGCTTGAAAGGCTTCACAAAAAAATGCCTTAAGTAGAAAAAATGTCAAGAATGGCTAAAAGCATAAAACAATTCTTTAAAAGTGAAATGTTTTCCAGCTGGTTACAATTACAATATTTTTCTGCATAATAATTTCTCCATGGGCAACTAAGAAAATAAGAATATGTCTCTTGAATTTAGTATTGCTGGGTGTAGCAGGATTTGGAAAAATTGCACAAAGAAAACAACAGCCAAGTCAAAGACATTATACAGCCTCGACCAAACAATAGTTCTCTGAATACCCTTAAATGTTTGAGCCCATGTAAATCATAAGCAAATTACCATGCCAAGAAGCTGAATGTTTACAACTGATTTTTTTTAACTAAAATTCGAAAGATGTAGTTAGATAGCACAATAATCACCGAACAAATTAAACACTTTAAGAATAAACAACCAGCAAAAAGAACGTTTTTGTGACGACGTTGACCGAGTATAGAATTCAGTGAGAAAACATGCATTCAATTCTTATGATAAAAGACTACAAGATCAATTCAACAATGATTAAAGATACAGTATGAAGGGAGCCAAATCTTTAGGTTTAGTAGACTCGATGTGATGTTTACAAGTCAGCTCAGAAAGAAGGGGTAAAGATTGGAGAGTGCTACACAATTGATATGCACAGATTCAATAAGGTAATGATAAATACTATAAATAAACAATGAGAGATTGGTAATGTCATACAAGCTTTACATAATTTGTTAATCAACTGGTAATGGCCTGGGTTAGAATCCAATCTCAGATGATGAGAAGGTTGAGAACCGATGAATATTTTCCCTCTTTCATGGTTGGCTAGTTCTGAACTGAAACAGTTTTGGACGTCTTAGTTCAGTCCCTTCTGGACAAAGTTGATCAGAACAAAACTACTCAGAGTTCCGCATCTAGATTTAACAATCTTACTCAGAGGCCAATTGGATGGCAGGAAACGAATATGTAGTGTCTTTGAGTGACAGAGACAGAATATCTTTCCAGGGCTGAGATGAAAATGTAGTGTTGGAGAAAAGCACAGAAGTGTTAATTTCTCATCTAGTTTAGTCTATGCGCTCCATGCATATTTTATACAGGCAAAGAGTACCAGAAGTAATTAAAAAATTCAATTATTCTTATTTTAGACAAAATGAAATTTTGTATTCACAAACCAAGTAGCATTTCAGTTTGAATATATGCTTTTACTTCCCTCAAAATTTAAGAAAGTTAAGCTTGTTTACCTATAAGACTCTTGTAATCTTTCAATCTTGTATTTCTTTTTTCTTGTTCTTCACTGACTGACTTCCACTGAAGCTTCATCCTGAAGTACTCATCTCTATACAAGTGAAATATGAGCAAAGTCTAAAACTAATTGATTACTGCCTTAGCTACTGCAACCAGATGTAGTGTTTATTTAACATCACAAAAATATAAATACTAAACTCATTAAGCTGGTAAATGCTTTATTAAAAAAGTAATTTTAAACATTGCATAAAATCAACTACAACAGGGATAACATACAAATTTTCACTAATTCCTACAGATATGCCAAACTCTGGGTATTAGGATTGAATTCATTTCCCTGCTCATCACATCAAAACAAAGAAGTGTACTGGATATAAACAGAAATTTTTTTGTACAGTTCTCGGAAGAGACCAGTAGAGGTCTAGAAAAGATACACTTAGCAACTGGTTTCTCAAATCTATGATATTTGTAGAACAAAAAGAACTCACGTTTTTCTTTTGATTAACAATCTTCTATCTTCTTTTGAACTATCCCACGGGAAGTAATTTAAAAGAAATTTCCAAGTCAATTTTCTTACTGCATGACAAAGACCCTGAGAAAGGAAAATATTCAATACTTGAATAAAATTCTGCAGTTGTAAAAAAAAATTAATCTTTGGGACAACCTAACTTTAGTATTCCTTTCTATTAGATTTGTAGTTCAGCACAAAATAATCAAGGCTAAATTTTACACATATACATACCCCTTTTCCTATTCACCATGTGTCTTTTAGGTTTCCTAAAACATTTTAAAACTGGTTTGCAGTGAAGATTTCTATTTAGAACCTTCCCCAAAAGTCAAACTCTTCACCATTTGATTATTTGTTTTCTAAACATGTACTTCTATGCATTAGCATCTGCTAGCATCCTTCCATTTACATGTGATAATAGACACACGGCAAATCCACTGGCAATTGACTAATTCTACCAGGTGCATTTTGCAATGGTTGCTGAAGTGACTAAACTGAGAGATACAGGTTCTATCACAAGTGCTGCACAAAAGGTTATAAGATGTCATTGAGAGACATGGTTGTTGGCACAGGAGCCTGCTGTCAGATTGTTATTGAAGTGAATTGCCATGGTGGCACACAATAGCCCATAGATAATGTTGCCTTTTCCTTCTGTTGTTGACTAATGTTTCCCATGTGTGGAAAATAATGTTTAGGGTTTTATTTCATAACTTCAAGAATTGTTACAGAGCTTTTTGCATCCTGTTGAGTTTTTAGTTCTGCCTTTCTCCCCATATCCTTAAGAATCCATCAATCTTCATCCTGTAAACATGCTCATGCCAGTGAAGTTGCCTCTGCTAAGGAGTGCTCGCATACTTGGAAGATTTGACTCTGACAGGACTGGTACATTTGTGATTTTCTTTTTCCTGGAAAAGCTGCAAATCACTGCAGACATGAATAACAATTGTCCCTTCCCTTCCTAAAAGCTGTGAGTTGTCCATGCTGAGCAAGCATACAAGGTGATAACAGCTGAAAATGTGTTGCTGGAAAAGCGCAGCAGGTCAGGCAGCATCCAGGGAACAGGAGAATCGACGTTTCGGGCATAAGCCCTTCTTCAGGAATTCCTGAAGAAGGGCTTATGCCCGAAACGTCGATTCTCTTGTTCCCTGGATGCTGCCTGACCTGCTGCGCTTTTCCAGCAACACATTTTCAGCTCTGATCTCCAGCATCTGCAGACCTCACTTTCTCCTACAAGGTGATAAGAACATGGGTCTCCATCAAGCAACCAGTGGGTCTCGAATCCTTTTGTTGTTTTGAGGCAGCCATATTTAGTAGCTGCTGTTTGTGTGTGAGTGCTCGAAGCCAAGAAACAGATTTTCTGCCACCATCGACCTAAGATGGTAGAAGTTGCTAACCCCTTCCAGTGGTGTGTTGTTCACGCAATAATAGTAGGCCATTCAGCTTGTTGAGCCTGCCCCACTATTCATACAATCATGGCTAATTAAACAATTCAATGTCTCTTACCCAAACTTTCCTCATAACCCTGTAAGCCACTCGCAGAAATCAATCTCCACTTTAAACATAACTAAAGACTGGATATTTCTCAGCTCTCAATGGTCCTCTCAGTAAGCAAATCTTTCATCTCAGACCAAAGAGACATCAGCCTTATTTTAAACTGTGCCTCCAGTTCCACACTCCACAACCAGAGAGTATCTTACCTGCATCTACCCTGTCTATCCCTTTAAGTATTCAGTAATTTTCAATGAGATCACCTCTCGTTCATCAAAACTCTAGAGAATACAAGCCCAGTTTGCCCAATCTCTTTTCACAGGAATGCCCTCCCAGGAATACATCTGGTGAATCTCTATTGCATCGTCTCTCTATGGAAATAATATTTATAATAATAAAACCTCAGATAAGGAGACCAAAATGGCATGTAGTACTCCAGGTGTGGTCAAACCAAGCTCCTATCTAATGAAGCAAGGCTCTCATACTCAAATCCACCTGCAATAAAGGCTAACATTCCATGGACCTTCCTGATTGCTTGCTACCCCACAGAATAACCTGCACTGACTTTCTGACAGGACACAGAGGTCTCTTTGTACATTTACAATTTTCCACCTCTTACCATCTAAAAAATACTCTGCTCATCTGTTTCTACCAAGGGGACACCCTCACACTTTTCCACATTATATTCCATCTCCCACATTCTTGCCCATGCATTTATCCAAATTCTTCTAAAGCCACTTAACATCTTCTTCACAACATACATTCCCACTTAGCTTTACATCATCCCAAAATTTAGATGGTAATTGATCCCCATCTCCAAATCGTTGATATATATGCGAATAGCTTGGCTCCAAATATTCAACAGTGCAATAGCCCATTAGTCACAGAGCCAACACAGGAATGACCCATTTATTCTTACTCTGTTTACTGGCAGTTAGCCATTCATCAATTATTGTCTGTCCTATCCATCATGTTTTAATTTTTCTGACCAGCGCCCTGTTGGGAACTTTATCAAAGGTCTTCTAAAAATTGAAGTATACTACACCCAACCACTTTCCATTATCAATTTTGCTAGTAATATCTTCAATGAAAAAAACTCCAATAAATTCATCAAGCACAATTTTCTATTTGCAAGTCTATGCTGACTATAATGAAAGCAAAGTACGACAGAAATAAAAACACAACGTGAAAACTATTTTAAAAGAATGCATTTACCCCCCTGAATATCAATTTTTTCACATTTTCTGGGTCTAGGACTTTTCCTTCTGCATCCATGCATTGTGACCACCTCTCAATAGAAACTGGTTCTCCTCTTTGAATTTCAGGTCTTATGCCAAGATCAATCTGAAATAAATGAAATTAAAATGAATGATGCTAATTTAATTCCACTCCACACCACCTTTACAAACAAACAACAGAACTACTAAAATACACATTAAAAGCTGAAAATTCTTTAAGATATCCTTAACAAACACAAGTTTATGGCATTAAGATAACTCACTCGTGTAATAACTTCAAAACCTGGCTCCTCCTGATGATTAATTTCCAGGCCTGAAATAGATTCATTAAGATCCATTTCAGATGCAGGTCTTTGTTGGGATGTTACATCATAACCACGAAATGCATACATAAGGTAGTTTGTAACTTTTGAAAAACCTCCTAATGTTGTTGTATATGGATCCTTCTTGAATTTCTGTAAGAGAAACCCCAAGATAGTTAGATATACTATACTGCTATATAAACATTCCAGAAAAATGCATTGCTTACTATTCACAACAAGTCAAATCAATTTAATTTTCATTGTATCCTAGGCAATAGTTACAAAGTGATGCTGTACAAGGATACTCAAAAATTGGGATCAACTGCATAAAATAATTACCTTTGCAGAATATTAAATAAACAAATTTTGTGTATGCATGATGGTGGATTATCCAATCAGTGAATGTTCATTTTTGAACATACTTTAGAAAAGAGAATTAGAGGCATTTTAAAATTATGGAAATGTTTGATAGAGTAGATGCAGCGAAAAATTTTTAAATTGTGGGGTCCTCCTGTTAGGCTCAAAAATTCTCACTTGGTTATGTTCTAAAGTGTCATATCAAATATGTTTTTCAGTATTAGCTAAAGTAGTGATCTGATCAAGATATTGACTAACAGTGGCAACACTACAGCACAATTTGAAACAAAGAAAATTGAAGAACATTCATAAGTCCAAGAAAATAAATGTCATACTGAACTCAACATTGACTCAGTTTCTCTCTGCAAATATTACCAAAGCTGCTAGACTTCTCCAGCACTTTGTTTTTACTTTAGCTCTCCAAGATCCACAATTTTATGCTTTTATGTGATATCTAGATTTCTAATTCACACTCACCAAATAAGACAAACTGTTTTTAACCATAAGTCACAGTTACTTAGGTTACACAGAGGGGATTCTAACGATCATGTCTATGCTAGTTACAGTGACAACATATATTTGTATCATGTCTTTGAAAATATAAAGCATCTCAGAAGGATTATAAAACCAAAATATGATGTCAAGCCACATAAGAGGTTATTAGGTCAGATGACCGAAGGAAAAGTCAAACAAGTAGGTTTAAGCAGTGCCTGAAGTGAGCAAAGCCAGACAGAGAGGTGTAGGGAGGGAATTGCACAGTTTAGTGTTTAAAGACCAAAAGGCATAACTAACAATGGTAGAGCAGTTAAAATCAGGGATATTCACAGTCAGAATTAGATGACTGCTACTATCGTGGAAGGTTGGAGGGCTGCACAAGTTTACAAAGATGGAGAAAGAGAGAAGAGACCATGGAAAGATAAGAAAACAAAGATAAGAATTTTAAAATCAATATACTGCTTGCTATAGTGTACTTTGGGAGTCCTAGTGATATTTTGGATTAATTTGATAATCATAGACAAAGCACACATTACTATCCTGATCAATATTCAGAAATTATTTAAGTATGTATAGTTGCACATTGCTGATTAATCCATTATCTCATCTCTGATAATCAGCAAATGATTTCATTCATTGCATTCAGGTTATACTATTCAAATGGACAAAACATGGGTGTTCAGGAGTCAATGAGGTTTTTTTGATTTAGGACCAGAGTTGGAACTAAACTCCAGAATGTCAGCTTTTAGTGTTGGAGGTTGTTCAAGAAGTAATGCTTTCTTTCCTTAAAAATGGGGAAAGTGAAAATCAGTGAAGTAATAAAACTAGCTTTAACTGTTAGTCTGTACATTTGTATTTGCGTATACAAATCTAACAATTAGTTTGTGATATCATCTAAGTACTACTTAGACTGATTTTGTAAATATTGGACAGCTACACATCAAAGCACAAGACAGACATGATATCAATTCTGGTCAAACGTGATCGACCATCTCATGTCAAGAGTATTCTTTGGTCCAATTAAGTATTAGAAAAGATGAGCATACTCTTATGTCTCAGACACTCAAGACAAAAAAAAAGAGACTATTTTAAAATATACATCTTAAGCATATCATGCACTTACTTGCACTAAGCCAACTGCATTCTCTTCGAACAAGTTCTCAAAAGACTGAGAAAGTGCCTTACTGTTGTATGCAACATGGAGTACTCGGTCATCATGTGATGATCTATAGGAAAATACAAAAAAGGATGATCACATTTTTCTGAATTCTTTTTAAGCTTAGTTAGGATGTCAGTATTCATTTGGTTCAAAGACCCATGCTTCGAAATCAAGTGGGAAAAAAAAATCCTCTATCAATATTTATTGATAATTAGGTTTAACAGGAAGATTCCAAACTAATTTATGTCTTATTTGTGTTAACTATGCTAATCTACACACTGCTTCAATTTATTTGTTTTTGTTTTACTGAGTGTAGCTGAACAGTTATCAATTAGATTATCTCATCTCAGTTACACCTAATCCACACATTTATATTATTAAAATAGAGTGATAACAACTTTAATAACTGAAAACCGCTGGCTAACAAGATGTGCTAGCCTGAAAGGAAACATCTGACAAAGCATTTCACTTGTGAGAGCCAATCTACTGCTGTGCATATTATGAAGGGGTAGCAGTTCCAAACAAAAAACTAATTTCACAACAGACAGCTGGAGTCGAAGAACTGACCAGACAAGTTGGAAAAATGAATACACTTTGTTAAACATTAGCATTTAATTGCTGTGCTGCTATTGAGTAAAAGCTCATGATCTGTAAGCAAGCTTTAAAACGTCAGTAAATTTAGCAGTAAGCCTACTAAGCAGCTTTAATCATGCACTAAAAACTGAAGAATATTTATAAAATCAACACTACCAATGACGATTCAAGCTCAAATTGTGTTCACCCTCCATTAAAGTTGTGATTTTCAGGAAAAGAACCACAAGTGATTCATGAATTTCCATTGGAATCAATAGTAGAAATGGAGTTTGGTTCCTTAGGGCATTTTCTTGCTCAGAAAAACAATACCAAAAAAGAATGATGGCAGAGCAGTAGACATTGTTTATTTGGATTTTAGTGAAGCCTTTGACAAGGTTTCGCATGGTAGACTAATTAGTAAAGTTAGGTCACATGGATTCAAGGTGAGCTTGCCAATTGGATACATAATTGGCTTAACAGCAGGAGACAGAATAATGGTAGAGGGCTGCTTTTCAAACTGGAGGCCTGTGACCAGTGGTATTCCGTAGAGATTGGTTTTGGGTCCTTTTTTTGTTAGTCATTTATATAAATGATTTGAATGAGAAAATAGAAGACATGGTTAGTAAGTTTATGGAGGACACCAAAATTGACGGCATAGTAGACAGTGGAGATTTCCGAAGATTACAAAAGGATCTTGATCAAATAGGTTAATGGGCTAAGAAAATGGTAAATGGAGTTCAGTCTAGCTAAATACAAGGGATTTCATTTTGGTACAACAAACAAGGGTGGGGCTTATACAATTAATGGTAGGCTCTTAGACAGTGTTGTAGAACAGAGGGACCCAAGAGCGCAGGGACATTATTCTTTAAAGTTCACATCACAAAGAGACAGGATGGTCAAAAAGGCATTTGGCATATTTAACTTCATTTCTCATTTCTTTGAGTAAAGGAGTTGGGACATTATGTTGAGGTTGTACAGGACATTGGTGAGGCCTCATCTGGAATACTGTATCCAGTTCTGGTTGTCCAGTTATAGGAATGATATTATGAAGCTGGAGAAAGTTCAGAAGAGATTTACTAGAATGTTGCTGGGTATGGAAGGCTTGAGTTCTCAAAAACAGCTGGGACTATTTTTCAGTAGAGCACAGGAGGTTGAGAGGTGACTTGATAGAAATTTATAAAATGACAGGTATAGACAGGATTGATGGTAGTTGTCTTTTCCCTAAAATGGAGAATTTCAACACTGGGGGCACATTTTTAAGGTGGGAGGAGAAACATTTTTAAAAAAGATATGAGGTGGTTTTTTTTTTTACACCGAGGGTAGTTTGCATATGGAATGAATTTCCTGAGGAAGTGCTTGATGCAGGTACAATTACAACATCCAAAAGACATTTGGATGGACACGTGAATAGGAAACGTTTGGAGGGATACGGGCCAGAAGCAGGCAGGTGCAACTAGTTTAGATTGGGATTATGTTCAGTATGGACTGGTTGGACCAAAGGATCTGTTTCTGTGCTGTATGACTCTATGACAAGCTAAAACACATTCTCATTCTGTATTCTACTTGAAATAGTTTTCAAAATTAAGTATATCACTGAATATAACAGTAATACTATATCCAAATTTATTTGAAAAAATTATGCAAGAATTGTTTGATTTTGTCAACAATATCACCAATTCTTTTCAGTGTCTTAGAGGGTAATCCAAGCAGTCATTTGACAGTGTCAGAATACTTTAATACATCCAATTTCACTGCGAGGATGATAGTCTTCCTTGCCCTCTTTATAGCAGCAGGCTCATTAACATCACTTAATGAGTGTTTCTGACTGATTTTTAAAGTATTGTATGCTCTAAGTGGTAGAGACATCAATGGCCTCTGTCTCTCATCCACACAACATTGCTGAAACTCGGCCCTGTCTTTCTCTTTTTCCTTTCCTACAAGAAAATGCTTGTCTAAAGGTCTGGAGTTCCACAACGTGGTGCCAATGGGTCCTAATGTCAAAATGACTCTGATATGCAATGAAATGTAGCGCAGCAAAATTACATCAAACTGGAAATGCCAACCTAATTTGAAGAAACAAGATCTAAAAATAAAACATTTAAATACAATGGTATTAAACGAGACTTGTAAATGACTACCTGTAATCAGAAACTTAGGCCAGTTCTATAATCACAGGACATTAACATCTCTTCTCCTTCTTTCAAAAGGAGGTACACATAAACCTCCAGATACTTTGCTGGTTTTTTGGAGGGTGGGTGGGAGGGGTGAATGAAAAGCCATAAAGATGAATTAATCAATACTTTAAACAAAAGCACGGATCTTTTGTTTTAAGTAAAGAAATGGGTCAATCCCCTGGTCACATCAGAGTCTTGACTGGAGGATGAGCATGAGTTGGAGCAGAGCATCCATAACATTTCATTTCTCAATCTAAGGTCATATTTTTCAACTTTTCTTTGTATATGTTGATATATTATTTGCATGTGAACAATAATTATGCATTACTTGTAAAGTAGCAATTAAAGTAGGAGCTTCTATGCGTTATAAACTGAATTTGAGACAGAGAAACAGACACGACTGTGTCATCACGAATGGGAGGCTGTAAAACTGTGTGATAGTTTACATAGCCTGTTTCAATCATATATATGAACATATGAAAGCATGGAAAAACATGATAACAAAGAAATAATAAATCACAGTGAGATGTAAAATTTTTAATATATTACAATTAATACAGATTCAGATTATCTATACGAGCATGTCACAGTTGTGTATAACACTAGCCTCAGATAATTACAATATTCAAACAAAAGACTGCCAGACACAATGACACAAAGAGCCAAATATACAATTTCCTGCAAAGAAATTAATGAATTTTTTAAAATATTTATGCATGCATTTTAAGATCACCTTCAAGGGCAAATTGAGAAAATCTACTAAACTTGATTTATATTATAAATTTTACAAAAATTCATTTTGTTAAACTCAGTAATATATTTTTTTTAAAATCTCAATTTCTTTTGTTATTTATTTTACTTTTTATTCCTAGATCACTGGCATCAAAGCACTGCCACACGCTAAATTCCTCGGTCAGGCTCCTTTCTGCTCCCAACATCACTTAAAACATGAAGTACTTTACTCTTAATAGATTCTCTCTGACCTAGTGAACAAATCCAGCATGTTTCATTTCATTAACAAATTTTCTCCTCATCTTTAGAGATACTATAACATGAAATCAGGACCTATACAGCTTGTTAATTCCTGAACTATATCTGACTCAAAACTAAGAAATGAAACATAAGAAATGACTGTATGCAAACTAGCTGCAGATTGAAAGAAAATAAAGGACACAATATAAAAAATTTCAAACCATTAAAATCGTGCGACAAGAAAGATAAACTGTTTGACAGTTAGATACACAGATAGAGGAAATTACATAGAGATCAACAATGGTCAGACCATAAGCCTCTCAGAGTGGCAGTCAAAGAAAATACTGTACAAAGGAAAAGAAAGAGTTTAAAGTAGGAAAGCTTCACAGGGAGATCTGTAAATAAAAATAATCTCAATTACAGGAAGTGCAAGAAAGAACATAGCACAAGGGGTGAGCGAGGCGCAAGCAAAAATGACAAGGAGAACATATAAGACGCATAAATATTTTTAACCTTACTCTGAGAAATGGGGGATCATTTAGTATATTTGTAAGCTGAAGTTAATTATTACTGGCAAAGATTTTAACAGGACTCTGGATATTTTAACAAGTGATGGATCATTTAATGTAATTGCCACGTAAAATGGTCATCGACATTTTAAATTTTACCCAAAGTATCATCACTTCCCATCTTTTCAACATCAGTCACAAGAAAATTATCAACAACTGAAATGAAGCAGTTAACCGTGAATATTTTAGCATCAAGTCAGAAGGCAAAGAACTAATATTCTAAGCGAATGGATGGCTTCTGAACAATAATAATATACAATTTAAAATTATGTGAGGATAGTAATAAGCTTAAGATTTGTTTTAAAAATGGGCAAAAAACTTATGTATTATGTAGACGTACAATCACACAAAGGGGGGGGAATCAACAGTAAAAAGAAAGTGGACCTTCCGGCATACAAAGTAGAGAGAGCAAGAGCGAGACAGCGTACGAGAGAGAGAGACAGCGAGAGAGAGGTAGAGAGAGAGAGAGAGGGAGAGCGAGCAAATGAGCGAGAGGGAGAGACAGACATGACCCTCATCTCTCTTCCTGCCAACCATTGACATTATCAACAGCAAAACAAACATGTGCAATATCAATTTAAGCTGGAAGACGTCTCTCTGACAGATAGTTAGATTGCTGATCTCATTTTGTGATTACATTTTATGAAAAAGTGCTTTCAGAACAAAATGTATTAACTATTGCTGATGCTGGGGAGATAGACAATGAAATATATGCATAAGCACGTCTGGAAGCATTTATTAAAATTAGAACAATAAAAGAAAAGAAAATACTCCATATGAAATATTAGTAGCCACACATTTTGTCTTTTAATTGATGTTAAAGTGAATCATTCTTCTGGCACATGGGCGTGTCTTATTTCATTTGAATTAACATTTTGTTATTGAATTTTTTTAAAAATCCAATTTTAAATCCAGAAATCCAATTGCAATTATAAATTGTAGCCTAGGGACTTGTGAACATTTAAAAATTAACACCAGCAATCTCTCATTGGAGATACTCAAGGTAAATTTTCAAACCAATGGTTAGATTTAAAGTATCCAAGAAATATACTCTAGACTTGTTACAGTTATACTACAAAACCAGTTTTCAAGAGTGACGACAACACAATTATACTGTGCAGCCCCAGTTACAAACATGCATTCCCACCATGATGAAAATATCCAGAGTCCTGTTCAAATGACAGAAAATTATTTTCCACGTGGCAGGATCTGAACATAAACCAACTCCAGAACTATACTAGCACAAACATGGCAATATAACATTGGAGACACAACACAATTTGCTGTCAGAGGTCATTTGTGCTAAATTTAAGAAACGACCTGTTAGATCCTTCAGATTCTGTAATTACAATTTCTCTAACAATTTTAATTTCAACAGAACTCCAATTCTGAAGGGGGATAATACTGGACTTGAAATGTTAACTCTGCTTCACTTTCCAGAGATGCTGCCTGACTTGCTCAGTTTCTTCAGTGTTGTGCATGCTTGTTTTGGTCCTTTGATGCTATTTGGTTAAAAGTATTTTGACAGTCTCTAGTGAATAGTTCAGTGACTGACTACCATGATAACCAAACTGCAAAAATAAAACTTATGGTGTATCAAGCCAAGTCTCACTTTGGAATCTGACTTGACCATTATTACTATCAGCTGGGAGTGTAACAACTGAGACAAAAACTTCTCAGCAAACATTATGTGCAAACTTTACATTAGAGCATTTTAGAACAATGTAGTGAAGAGAAGTATCTAACCATATTCAATGATGTTTCTGGCTTTCCAAAATGAAGATCTTCAGTACAAACCAACATCAGTCCAGATAACTGAAATAACTCCCTCTCGAACCTGGAGATCTTCCAGGGGCCACAGATTACAGTGTGCAGCAAAATAAGAAAAGTTCCTAAAATGTAAGCAGGCTTAAAAGAATCACAGGACTGAATTGTGCAATGCATTGGATTTCCTAACCATCCCCTCCTGCTCATCAGCTAAATGGAGAATGAGAAAGCAATTTGTTAGCTATTTTACAAATGTTTTTAGTTTGCGCAATTGGTCTGAAGTAAATAATGAGCCGTGATTTCTCATATGAAAATGGCAAACATTTAATAAAAATAGAGACAGAGATGCTATTTGGCCTATCTAAAAAATACTTCAATGGAAAATGTAATTTCTCAGCCATCTCCTTAACATACAATTGTTTGATTGTTGATTTCCTTACACATTGCAATGGTTTGTCCTGCATCAGTTTCATAGGATATATTTGTCACTCACTAATGGCAGCCACAATGCAATTTAACAAAATGACAATTACTATCAGTCTTACAGTTTAATCCATCCTCCAATTCTCCAACAACAGATGATGCTTCCTCACAAACCAGATCAGGGATCAGTCATGTTCAAATTGAAAGGTGGAGTATACTCGATGATATAAAGAGCCCACACTTGTGCTTATCTCCTGTTTTTAAATACCCTACAATTGTGCAGGAAATAATACAACAGCACAGTCATAATATTTAAATAATTAATATGTGTACATATATGGGATTCTATTTATTTGAATCTGTTGTTGCAGATCATTCCATCCTGCTTCAATAATTTATCAAAAGAAATTTATTAGCTTTCCTGCCTAAACAAATAATCTGAAGAGTCCAACGTATTTTTACAATTCATTTATGATTTTAATGTAATCTACAATATAACATACCGACCTTTATAATTAACAATCATTTTTAAATTTGCCTTGATCATTATTGTATATTCAATTTATGATATTAACAGTAAGTTAGAAAGAGTCTGACATGAGAGTGAGGTACACACAGTTCATTAAATCATATCAACATTTTGTGATACACTGAGGCATTTCATAAAGAAAACCTGAATAATGAACAAACAACTTGGAAATGTGAAAGATAAAAAAGGGACCAAGTTGTGCATCAAACAAAGACTAGTCATTTGATTTGTTTTGATTTATTATTGTCACATGTATCGAGGTACAGTGAAAAGTTTTGTTTTACGTGCAGTACATGCAGATAATAATACAAAGATGCACAGTGATTGAATTGAGTGAGGAATACCAAGTTACAGCTGCAAAGGTGCATAAAAAGCAAGCTCAACATGAGATTTGAAATTTAACAGGCCCATTCAGAAGTCTGAAAACAGCTGGCCTTGAACCTGTTAGTTTGTGTTTAAATTTTTGTATCTTCTGCCTGACGGATGAGATTGTTTCAGATCAAAACCAGGATGGGAGGGGTCTTTGATGACGTTGGCTGCTTTTCCAAAGCAGCGAGAAGTGTAGATAGAATCAACAGATGGAATGCTGGCTTACATGATGGACTTGGATGTGTTCACAACTTTCTGTAGTTTCTTATGGTCCTGGGCAGAGCAGTTGCCACACCAAGCAGTGATGCATCCAGATAGAATGCTTTCTATGGTACCTCTATAAAAATGGATAACAGTCCTTATAGACATAATGAATTTCCTTATCCTCCTGAGGAAGAGGAGGCACAGTTGTGCCTTCTTGACTGTCACGTCAACGTGAGTGGTCCAGAGCAGATTGCTGGTATCAGCATTCCTAGGAACTTACACTCTCTATCATCTCCATCTCAGCTCCATTGATGTAGATAGGAGCTTGCCTTCCTCCTTGTTTCCTGAAGTAGACGATCAGCTCTTTAGTTTTGCTGATGTTGAGGAAGGGATTGTTATCTTTACATCATGCCACCAAGCTCTTTCTTGTATTCTGTCTCATCACTGTTTGATATCCGGCCTATAACAATGGTATTGGTAGCCTTTTAAAACAACATATTATACTGCAACATGTTCTTAGCTTTGTGCTCATTACTGGAGAAAGACGATGACTGAGCTTCCAACCTAAATTGATGTATTAAACATCCAGTGAGGTTTTGGTTAGCTATCAGAGATTAAATTATAAGCAAATGCCATCTAGTGGCAGTACATGCACAACTACCAGTTAACTGCTGTTCCAGTATTTCCTAATTTGCTTGAAGTCTAGAATTTTAAGTTTGTTTTTATTTGTATTGGCTTTATTATAAATACTTTAAAAATCAATTACAATGATCTCCTGGAAAGACTGTATTGGAACTAATAACAGCTTTACTGTACAAACTAAGAATTCTCAAACCTCTTTTGGTCATGATAAGTTTGATATAGGAACATTAACAAAAGATCCTTCTGCAGAAATGCAGAATTGTTATGTATTGCCTAAAAACTATAAAATCACCAACTGTATAGACTGGGAGAAAAATCAAATTTGTTTTGTATATCAACCAAGTATTTCAATCTGAATTATGATTTGGAGATGCCGGTGTTGGACCGGGGTGTACAAAGCTAAAAATCACAACACCAGGTTATAGTACAACAGGTTTAATTGGAAGCACTAGCTTTCGGAGTGCCACTCCACCTGATGAAGCAGCACTCCGAAGTCTAGTGCTTCCAATTAAACCTGTTGGACTATAATCTGGTGTTGTGTGATTTTTAACAATGTGAGTTAAATCTTGATTTTATTTACATCTTCAAATGATCCCATCCTCAGGCAGCTGCCTATTCTAAGAGTGTCTTGGCACCGTCACCATGAATGGTCATTGTTGGGACTTGACCTGAAGTAAGAGAAAGCAATGTATGATTGTCACTCTCACAAAACAATACATCTGGTCTGTGGGCAAGGACTGGAATAGTGGGTGAGGACGGGGACGGAGAGCTTGCCATGGAAATGGCCAATGGCATTACGTGCACCTACAATTAGCATGATACAATTACAAAATTCCAAATGTTCTTTTGAAAAAGATACTATAAGTTATATTAGCAGGAAAGAATATGAAGTAATGTGAAACATGGGGAAAGAAATTAAAATTGTTCAGAAAGATGAATTTAAAGTGCTAACACAAAAGTTATAGCAATGAAACTGAATTTTATGCAAGTATTCTTCAATTACTCACTCACTAAGAAGAACATATCGCTTAAGGCACTGCAGTAGAATTGTGCTGCCTCCATGATGGAAATGAAGAGCTGGCAGAAAAGTATCATCCCAAAGACAAAACACCATGTATGACCAGCCCATGCCTTCTGAATTTTTTTTAATGGATTTCAGGTCAGTCAGACTGAAGGAAAATGCCCATTTACTTCTTTTATTCATATTATATGTTGAATCATCTAAAAATGTAAAAATTAAATAGAAAAAAAATTTAGTTCTCAACAAAACAATCATCCAAGCATCACAAGGTGATGTTAAACCTGGAAAAAAATGTCATTACTGCTTGAAAACAATTACAGAAAGATCAATGCAACAGTCAACTAATTATTTCTAGCTATTTTGTTCACAGTTCAGTTAGCATGATATGTTTGTTTTGTTATTGATCATGGGACGTTAGTATTCTGGTTAGGTCAGCATTAATTGCTCACCCTAATTGCCTAGAAGGCAGTTGAGTTAATCATATTGCTGTGGGTCTGGAGTCATGTTTTGCAGACCAGTCAAGGATGCGAGATTTGCTCCCTAAACGACATTAGTGAACTAGTTAGGCTATTCTCACAAATGACAATGGCTACATGGCTGTTACTAGGCTAGCTAGCTTTTTATTCCAGATTTTATACTGACTTAAACTTTCACCATCTATCTGAATCCATGTCATAAAGTCACAGAAATGCAGCACAGAAACAGATCCTTCAGTCCAATTCGTCCATGCCAACCAGGCATCCTAAATTAGTCTAGTCCCATTTGCCAGCACTCAGCCCATTTCCCTCTAAACCCCTCCTATTCATATACCCATCCAGATGCCTTTTAAATGCTGTAATTGTATCAGCCTCCACCACTTCCTCTGACAGCTCATTCCATAGATGCAGAATACACTGTCAAAAAGTTGCCCCTTAAGTTCCTTTTAAGTCTTTCCCTGCTCACCCTAAATCTATGCCCTCTAATTCTGGAGTCATGAGGCTGAGAGGTGACCTTTATAGAGGTTTATAAAAACATTAGGGGCAAGGATAGGGTAAATAGACAAGGTATTTCCCCTGGGGTGGTGGAGTCCAGAATTAGAGGGCATAGGTTAAGTGGGGAAAGATTTAAACGGGACCTAAGGGGCAACTTTTTCATAGAGTGTTGTGTGTGTAGGAAGGGGGAGTTGAAGTGGTACTCTGCCAAGGACATGCAAGTCCCGTGCCATCTCCACTGCCAAATTCAAGCCACCCGAAGACTGGAAGAGGAGTGCCTCATCTTCTGCCCTGGATCCCTTCAACCACACATCATCAACATCGACTTCACCAGTTTCCTCATCTCCCCTCTCTCCACTTCATCCCAGATCCAAACCTCCAACTTGGCACCGCCCTCTTGAACTGTCCTACCTGTCCATCTTCCTTCCCAGCTATCTGATCCACCCTCCCCTCCGACCTTTCACTATCACCTCCCACCTGCATCGACCTATCACCTTCCTACCCACACCCTCCTATTTATCTCTCAGCCCCATTTCATTTTACTTTGTGTTCTGAGAACTCTTTAATGTGATCTGCTTGATGACATTACTAGTGCTGGAGACCAAAGATCCCTATCATTAGTGCCAGAATCAAATTAATATTCGTGAAGGTGAAATCCATGTCACAGAGATTGCAGATCTTTAAGCAGTTTTTGTCCTGATTAGCAATTACCATCAAAACTTTGTTGTTGGCTCAAACACAGGTCATACACTACGAAATAGAGACGGAGTACCTTCTTGCTTTTAACAATTAGATAAAAAAAATTCTGGGACTTGGAGCACTTACTTAGCGAAGTTGCATGGTAACAGGCAACACACTTCATAACTGGCTTCAAAAGAAAATCTAACCCAAGTATTGCTGACACAGAGAAACTAACTTTCTGTTATATTACAATCTTATTGCAGGGCTTCAAATACCCAAGCAGACACTTAAGTTCCCTTCCTATTCATTCCAATATTTCTAAACATCCTATTTGAAGTTTTATCTTTACCAAATGTATTTCCATTGCTCACCGCTATACAAGGTTTAAATGCCTTATAATACATTACTGAGACAAATTATGATTGGATCCATTAAAGGCCAGTGACGCTACAGAACAAATGTCAAATAATTTTAAAAATCTCTTAAAGCCAATATTTTTAAGGTGTCATTACCTACCATCAAACACCTACTTTTTCTCTTCATGCCTTACAGATTTGAAAGACAAATCTCTCTTACAAGTACCATTCCCTAGTTTCTTTCCACATATCCACCAAATTCACTATTGAACTTAGTGCCAAATTAGAAAGAGTAGTTTTGTCTTCACTATTGTAAAACTGCTTGGATTCCATTCCACACTAAAAGCAAAGCTCACACCTTATTGTCTAAAGAATATGCGGAAAGAAATCTTAAATATTTATGACACACAAATACTAAAATGCTATATTACCAGAATGCGACTTTATATTTCATTTTAGGGTGATTAATGATCTAATTATAATATTTGGTTCTTGTAGTGCTTCATGATATATGAAGAATATTCAATTTAAAAAGTGTGAAAAATATTAATCAAGTACTACCAGCCATGCCTTAAGTTTAAGGAGTAATTTTGTAAATTCCAATCCAGATATTGCAATTCAAATTACACTTGGTGCTTTAAATGCGTAAAATAATTTATTAGTTTTAAAGCATGTGCTCTTTAATGTAATGACTACATTGTAAACAATCCATTTAGTGTATTTTACATACCATCACCATTTATAAAGGATTTCTTTTTGAAAGTAACGGTATTAACCATGTCCCATTCAGCTTCACAGCTGATTTGTTGCATTGTACTCCTAGAAGATCTTTCTTTCGGACATTGATTCCATTCGACAACTGAACTAGAATCCTAAGACAAAAGTTTTCAATAAAAAGCATATTAATTTGAAATTCACTTGTAGCATTAAACAACAGGAAACTAGCACCCGATAAATTCATGAGACAGACGCCAGTCAAACAATATTTCAAAACATTGTAAGTAATATTTATTGGATATTCAATGTGAAAAACTATACAGTGAAATAATGTGAATTGTATGATACATTTTCTCGATTATTCAAACACATACATTACTATTTAAGCTATATTTTCAAAGTGCATATTTATTTTGTTCTCATTCAAGCTAACATTGGAAATTGTGTTATCTCCTCAGGTACCCTCCCCCCAATCACCCTCCCTCTAAATATGCATTCTCAACCACTCTAAACTTGCAAATTAAACTCCACCTTGAATTTCCTCTCCAAATGCCTTCAATAGGCTGTTGACCACCACACCCACAACCAATATTCCTACATCTAAATCTCTACAAACACGTTCCTACACTTCACATAGTATTGAAATAGTTGTAATCTTCTGTGGCTGCTGTCTGAGCACAAACTGCATATTCTTGCCACTGTGATTGATAATTCATTCAGCTCTCGATATTTTTTAAATCTATTCAGCCATGTTAACACATACCTCTATAGTTGGTGAGACTTGAACTTGGATCTTCTGATCCAGAGGCAGAGACATTACCAATATGCCACAAGAGCTTATTTTGCAGATTTACTCTAGCAAATGCTTGCCACTTACACTACAGTAAAGCAACACAATTCATTCAGAGGTGAGAGATGAATGAACCCCCAAAATGGTTAAAAATCACACAACACCAGGTTATAGTCCAACAGGTTTAATTGGAAGCACACTAGCTTTCGGAGCGTCGCTCCTTCATCAGGTGGTAGCCACCACCACCTCCGTCAGTTCATTCCATACATGCACCACCCTCGATATGAAAATCTTGCCCCTTAGATCCCTTTTAAATCCTTCGTCACGCACCTTTAACCTATTTCCTTTAGTTTTGAACTCCCATACCCAGGGGAAAGACCTTGACTACTCAATCTATCCATGACCCTCATTATTTTATTAGGTTCTACCACCTGATGAAGGAGTGACGCTCCGAAAGCTAGTGTGCTTCCAATTAAACCTGTTGGTTTGTTTTAAAATTGCTTACCTGTAGCGGGCAGCGGTGTGTTTTTTTTTACTCTCTCTCCACAGAAAGAGCGGGAGCAGCAGAGGAAGTGACGGCAAGCAGAGGGGCAGCCGGGAAGGAAAAGTGAGTATATAAGTCAGGAAGGCGGCTAAACCCGAGATTCTACACCTGTAGTATCTCCCACCCACCCTCCTCCTCTAACCTTCTTACTACTCTGCTTTTTCTTTTAAGGTAAGGATTTTTATTTCTTTACCAGGGACTAGTTAAAAATTTACTTCGTTTTTTTTTGTGTGTGTATACATCAAGTCCTTATTTAGGGTAAAAAAAACTATAGCAGAGAGGTATCAGAAGGTATTCTAACTCATACTTGTACAAAGTAAGTAATTAACTAACTAAGCAGAGATGGCTGGGCAGGTGATGTGCTGTTGCTGTATGATGTGGGAGCTGGCTGATCCCATTGTGAACGGCAGTGACCACATCTGCAGCAAGTGTTGGTTGCTGGAAGAACTCCGGATCAGAGTTGATGATCTGGAATCTGAGCTTCAAACACTGCGGCACATCCGGGAGGGGGAGAGTTACCTGGATGCTTTGTTTCAGGAGGCAGTCACACCTGGGAGATTAAATAATTCACATTCAGCTAGTGATCAGGCACAAAAGAGTGTGACTGTAAGTGAGGCAGGTAGGGGGAACCGGAGTTCAGGAGTGGAGGAGCCTCAGCCCTTGGCCTTGTCCAACAGGTACGAGATTCTTGCTCCCTGTTCGGATGAGGAAAAGGGCTCTGGACAGGATGAGCCAACTGACCAAGGCACCATGGTGCAGAAGGCCATTCAAGAGGGGGGAGCTAATAGACAAGTAGTGGTTATAGGGGATTCTATAATTAGGGGGACAGATAGTATCCTTTGCAAGCCGGATCGGGAGTCTCGCATGGTGTGTTGCCTGCCCGGTGCCAGGGTGCGAGACATCTCCGACCGGCTTGAAAGGATATTGGAGCGGGAGGGGGAGGATCCAGTTGTTGTGGTCCACGTTGGTACCAACAACATAGGCAAGACTAGGGTGGAGGACCTGTTTGGGCGTTACGAAGCACTAGGCAGGAAATTGAAGCACAGGTCCTCAAGGGTCATAATCTCCGGATTACTGCCCGAGCCACGTGCCAATTGGCATAGGGACAAGAAAATTAGGCAAGTAAACACGTGGCTAAGGGATTGGTGTGGGAAAGAGGGATTCCACTTCATGGGGCATTGGCATCAGTTTTGGAACAGGGGGGATCTGTACCGTTGGGCCGGTCTCCACCTGAACCGATCAGGTACCAATGTTCTAGCGAAGAGGATAAATAGGGTGGTCAGTAGGACTTTAATCTTCTGAGTTGGGGGGAAGGGAAAGTGAAAGCGACAGGGAGTATGGAGGTAAATGGCAAGATAAGCAGCAGGATAGCATGTTTCCAGGTGGATTTAAAATTGAGGCAGACTGAGAATGCAGTAAAAAGCAAGGATAACTTAGGACATATGACTTCCAACATCTCTAATGATAAGGAAGTTAGCATTAAGGCACTTTACCTGAATGCTCGTAGCATTCATAACAAAGCCGATGAACTAATGGCACAGATAATAGTGAATGATTATGATGTAGTAGGCATCACAGAGACTTGGTTACAGGGGGGTCAGGACTGGCAGTTAAACCTCCATGGTTTTTCAACTTATCGAAAAGATAGAGAGGTGGGCAGTGGGGGTGGGGTTGCCTTGTTAGTTAAGAACAAAATTAAATCTATGATATTGAATGACATAGCGTCGGATGATGTGGAGTCTGTGTGGGTGGAATTGAGGAACCACAAAGGCAAAAAAAACATAATTGGAGTTGTGTATAGACCTCCTAACAGTGGTCAGGACCAGGGACGCAACATGTACCGGGAAATAGAGAAGGCATGTCAGAAAGGCAAGGTTACATTGATCATGGGAGACTTCAATATGCAGGTGGACTGGGTAAATAATGTTGCTAGTGGATCTAAAGAAAGGGAATTCATGGAATGCTTATAGGATGGCTTTTTGGAACAGCTTGTCATGGAGCCCACAAGAGAGCAGGCTATTCTGGACCTAGTGCTTTGCAATGAACCAGACTCTATAAAAGATCTTAAAGTAAGGGAACCCTTAGGAAGTAGTGACCATAATATGGTAGAGTTCAGTCTGGAGTTTGAAAGGGAGAAGGCAAAATCGGATGTAATGGTATTACAGTTGAATAAAGGTAATTATGAGGGCATGAGAGAGGAACTGACTAAAATAGACTGGAAGCAGAGGCTAACCGGGAAGACAGTAGAGCAAAAATGGCAAGAGTTTGTAGGTATAATTGAGGACACTGTATAGAGGTTCATTCCCAAGAAAAGAAAGATTAACCGGGGAGGGATTAGACAACCTTGGCTGACAAAGGAAGTCAGGAAATGTATTAAAGAAAAAGAGAGATCCTATAAAGTGGCTAAGAACAGTGGGAAATCAGAAGATTGGGAAGGATACAAAAGCAAACAGAGGATAACAAAGAGTGTAATAAGAAATGAGAGGATCAAATATGAAGGTAGGCTAGCCAGTAATATTAGAAATAATAGTAAAAGTTTCTTTCAGTACATAAGAAACAAACGACAGGCAAAAGTAGACATTGGGCCACTTCAAACTGATGCAGGAAGCCTAGTGATGGGAGATAAGGAAATAGCAGTTGAACTTAACAAGTACTTTGCGTCAGTTTTCACAGTGGAAGACATGAGTAATATCCCAAAAATTAAAGGGTGTCACGGGGCTGAGTTGAGTATGGTTGCCATTACGAAAGAGATAGTGCTACAAAAGTTAAAAAGTCTTAAAATTGATAAATCTCCTGGCCCCGATGGGACACACCCTAGAGTTCTGAGAGAGGTGGCTGAGGAAATAGCAGAGGCATTGGTTGAGATCTTTCAAGAGTCACTGGAGTCAGGAAAGGTCCCGGATGATTGGAAGATGGCTGTTGTAACCCCCTTGTTCAAGAAAGGATCAAGGCAAAAGATGGAAAATTATAGGCCAATCAGCTTAACCTCGGTTGTTGGTAAAATTCTAGAATCCATCATTAAGGATGAGGTTTCTAAATTCTTGGAAGAGCAGAGTCTGAGTAGAACAAGTCAACATGGATTTAGTAGGGGGAGGTCGTGCCTGACAAACCTGTTGGAATTTTTTGAGGAGGTAACAAGTAGGTTGGACCGGGGAAACCCAGTGGATGTGGTCTATCTAGACTTTCAAAAGGCCTTTGATAAGGTGCCACACGGGAGGCTGCTGAGCAAGGTGAGGGCCCATGGTGTTCGAGGTGAGCTGCTGGGATGGATTGAGGATTGGCTGTCTAACAGAAAGCAGAGAGTTGGGATAAAAAGTTCTTTTTCAGAATGGCAGCCGGTGACGAGCGGTGTCCCGCAAGGTTCGGTGCTGGGGCCACAGCTGTTCGCATTATATATTAATGATTTGGATGAGGGAACCGGGGGCATTCTAGCAAAGTTTGCCGATGATACGAAGTTAGGTGGACAGGCAGGTAGGACTGAGGAAGTGGGGAGGCTACAGAAGGATCTAGACAGGTTGGGAGAGTGGTCCAGGAAATGGCTGATGGAATTTAACGTGAGCAAGTGCGAGGGCTTGCACTTTGGCAAAAAGAATAAAAGCATAGACTACTTTCTAAATGGTGAGAAAATTAATAAAGCCAAAGCACAAAGGGATCTGGGAGTGCTAGTCGAGGATTCTCTAAAGGTAAACATGCAGGTTGAGTCCATGATTAAGAAAGCGAATGCAATGTTGTCTCTTATCTCAAGAGGGTTGGAATATAAAAGCAGAGATGTACTTCTAAGACTTTATAAAGCTCTGGTCTATAATTTTCCCATTTGGAGTACTGTGTCCAGTTTTGGTCCCCACACCTCAGGAAGGACATACTGGCACTGGAACGTGTCCAGCGGAGATTCACACGGATGATCCCTGGAATGACAGGTCTAACATATGAGGAACGGCTGAGGATTCTGGGATTGTATTCGTTGGAGTTTAGAAGATTAAGGGGAGACTTAATAGAGACGTACAAAATAATACATGGCTTGGAAAAGGTGGATGCTAGGAAATTGTTTCCGTTAGACGAGGAGACTAGGACCCGTGGACACAGCCTTAGAATTAGAGGGGGTCATTTCAGAACAGAAATGCGGAGACATTTCTTCAGCCAGAGAGTGGTGGGCCTGTGGAATTCATTGCCACGGAGTGCAGTGGAAGCCGGGACGCTAAATGTCTTCAAGGCCGAGATTGATAGATTCTTGTTGTCTCGAGGAATTAAGGGCTATGGAGAGAACGCTGGTAAGTGGAGCTGAAATGCGCATCAGCCATGATTGAATGGCGGAGTGGACTCGATGGGCCGAATGGCCTTACTTCCACTCCTATGTCTTATGGTCTTATAACCTGGTGTTGTGTGATTTTTAACTTTGTACACCTCAGTCCAACACCGGCATCTCCAAATCATGCCCAAAATGGTCCTCACCTAATTAAGCCAGTGTTTCTTTGAAGAATTAGAGCCATACAGACAGAGATATACATCATGGAAACAAACCCTTTAATCTAACTCATCCATGCTGACCAGATAGCTAAATTAATTAAGACCCATTTGCCAACATTTGGCCCATATCTCTCTAAACACTTCCTATTTGTGTACTCATGAAGATGCCTTTTAAATGTTGTAATTGTAACAGCCTCCACCACCACCTCCGGCAATTCATTCCATACATGCACCACCCTCTATGTGAAAATCTTGCCCCTTAGATCCCTTTCAAATCCTTCCTCTTGCACCTTTAACCTATGCCCTTTAATTTTAAACTCCCATACCCGGGAGAAAAGACCTTGACTACTCAACCTATCCATGATCCTCATCATTTTATTAGGTTCTATAAGGTACGTGGGCGGCACGGTGGCACAGTGGTTAGCACTGCTGCCTCACAGTGCCAGAGACCCGGGTTCAATTCCCGCCTCAGGAAACTGTCTGTGTGGAGTTTGCACATTCTCCCCGTGTCTGCGCGGGTTTCCTCCGGGTGCTCCGGTTTCCTCCCACAGTCCAAAAAATGTACAGGTTAGGTAAATTGGCCATGCTAAATTGCCCGTAGTGTTAGGTGATGGGGAATGGGTCTGAGTGAGTTGCTCTTCAGAGGGTCGGTGTGGACTTGTTGGGCCGAAGGGCCTGTTTCCACACTGTAAGTAATCTAATCTAATCTAATCTAAAAAAAACCCTCAGCCTCCGATGCTCCAGGGAATACAGCCCCAGCCCATTTAGTGGTTCCCTATAGCTCAAATCTTCCAACCCTGGCAACATCCTTGTAAATCTTTTCTGAATTATTTCAAGTTTAGCAACATCTCTCAGAATTGCTCACAGTATTCCAAAAGTGGCCTAACCACTGTCCTGTAAACTGCAACAAGACCTCCCAACTCCTACACTCAATGCACTAACAAATAAAGGCAAGCATACCTAATGCCCTCTTCACTATCTAAGGAACTATGAATCTGTATTCCAAGGTCTCTTTATTCGGCAACACTCCCCAGGACCTGACAACTGAGTGTATAAGTCCTGCCCTGATTTGCCTTACAAAATCACAGCACCTCATTTCTCTCAACTGAAGTCCATCTGTCACTCCTCGACACATTTGTTAATCTGATCAAGGTCCCATTGTACTGTGAGATAACTTTCTTCACTATTCACTACACCACCAATTTTGGTGTTATCTGCAACCTTACTAACCATATCTCCTATTCAAATCATTTAAATAAGTGACAAAAAGGAATGGATACAGTACCAATTCCTATGGCGCACCACTAGTCACAGATCTCCAGTCCAAAAAGCATCCCTCCACCACCACCTCTTGTTTATATTGTTTATATAAAACGTTTATATAAATCTCTCGACTAAAATAAATTTAAATGGAATACATTTGGTCGACTAGAAGATGAGCTCTAAGCATTTTGATTATACATTTAAGTTTAAATTCATTGCAATGAGATCCTTTGTTAAAACTAGAATTTTGGTATGCCAGGTTTTGACAAAACAAGATGTACTAGCAAACTATATCATGAAACACAAACATAGAAAGAACATATAATTAAGGTGCAAATCACTTTTTAAACCACTGCAAACTTCTGAAGGTGAATGGGTGAATGTTGGTTAGGCTCACTATCACATTGTACAAATGTACCCCACCTAACATGTCATTACACATAAAACAATAACACTGTATAGTTACACAGTTCCTGTCAATCTGCTCACATCACCAAAAATGTATTTAAATCTAATTATTCCATTTGATTATGTGATAAATTACCTTGCCTGCACAAAAAATGTTTGAAGAATCCAGAGAATCATCCACTGGTGACCAATCCACTACAGCCCCAGTACCCTGAAAGAAAAAGTACATAAAAGACTACAGCCACCATCAACTAATTAACCTGTATGAAAACTTCAACAACAAGTTTTAAATATGAATAAAGAAAAATGTAGAACATCCTTGCAAAAAGATATATGAACCCATTTATGGCAGAAATGATTATCAATTCATTTAGTAATTTATTACATTGCAGATTCGGTCTAATACAAAAAGTGTATTAGGAAAGCAGTTCTATCATGAAGGAATCATCTCAATTTAGACACTTATTAAATAAAGCCAGCAAATTAGTTCACAAAAGTTGCACAAGCAAGCCTGTATTGGTATTGTTCACAGGGAACCAGAGAGCACACTATTTTATAACAATATGTTTATATAGAAAACAACTTTAGTGACATGGATTTGCTGATGAATACATCAAGTACATTTTTGTTAAAGAGTAATGTGTTTTTAAAAATGTCAGCATTTTGGCAAATTACTTCCACAACACTCCATTATTGTGTAACAACAGAGTGGCATTTGACACATAAAATTATACCTTGTCAGTTTTGGAGGATAAAAAACAAGCTAATGTAATCAATATTATCTATTAGATGGTAGCTATCAGTACTGTGCAGGGGGAACAAGTTTAACTGTCTAGCAAATCAATCCACCCATCAGTCATGCTTGTTGACCTACATTTCGTGGGGTGGCACGGTAGCTCAGTGGTTAGCACTGCTGCCTCACAACACCAGGGACCCAGTTTTGTTTCCACCTTCAGACAAACGTGTGTGGAGTTTGCACATTTTCCCCGTGTCTGCGTGGGTTTCCTCCAGGTGCTCCAGTTTCCTCTGACAATCAAAAGATGTGCAGGTTAGGTGGTTTGGCCATGCTAAATTGCCCATAGCGATCAGGGATGTGTAGTTTAGGTGCAATAGTCAGGGGTAAATATAGGGATCTGGACGGGTTACTCTTCGGAGAGTCGGTATGGACTTATTGGGCCAAAGGGCCTATTTCCACACTATAGGATTCTATGATTTGCTCTAATCTAACAATGAATTGATTTCAAAATTCACATGCTGGTTTTCAAATCCCTCCAAGGCCTTAACCTTTCTCAACTCTGCAATATCTGCCAGCCCCACAACACTTTGAGATCTCTGCAGCCCTCCAAATCTTGGCATTTTTTCATCCTTTGGGTAAACATATCAAGCCCTAGATTGAGGACTTTCAAATTCAATTCTTAAAAAAGATCTTGCAAGGTGCAACAAATTAAATAGATACGTAGTTACTATGGTCAAGAAGGCACAACACCTCTCCTTCCTCAGGCGGCTCATGAAATTTGGCATGTCCATAAGGACACTCATCAACTTCTACAGATGCACAATTGAAAACATACTGTCTGAGTGCATAACAGCCTGTATGCAACTGCTCTGCCCAGGATCGTAGCAAACTACAGAGGGTGGTGTGCACAGTCTAGGCCATCATGGGAGCCAACCTTCTATCCATGGACTCAATTTGCATGGCTTGCTGCTGCAGAAAGGCTGCCAATATTATCAAAGACTCTTCACACCCCAGTAATGATTTCCTACAACTTCTTCCATCAGGCAGAAGACACAGAAGCCTGAGCACACGTACCAGTAGGTTTAGGGACAGCTTGTTCAGGCCGTTGTGAGACTACTGAATCAACTCTCTAGCCTCAAATAACGCTGACCTTGCTAATGTTGATCTCTCTTGTACAACCTGTGCAATGATACCTCTTTGCCTCTATCTAAATCTTTTGTTCTACACATTCTTGCTTACTATGATCCACCTGCACTGCTCTTAAACAAAGCTTTTCATTCAAATTGGTACAAGTGACAATAAATAAAATCAAACATATCTGTTTAAAAACTTAATTCCAATTCTGTGAAAATAGGCAGACAAAATACCTTGGCCAATTCAAAATCTTACAGGGTTTTCCATCATAAATGGCTTTATATAATTGCACTAATTAATATAATGACTACACAGGAAGTTTCCATGTTAAATATAAATTACAGGAAGTGAAGATGTGAAATGTTTGCAAATGGTTCCTCTTGTTTACCATTTAACTTCTGCAAGTTCTTACTGCATCTCAATTCTGTAACTGTTGAATTTACCCATGAATTTAATTTGCTTCCTGACTGAAATCTCTAAGGTAGATTAACTAACCTTAGAGATCAACCAGCTGGGTTTTCAAGATGCTGGTTGCTATTTTTCAAATATACTAAAAGAAAGCCACAGGGTTATTAACGCCTGCCCCTTCCCTATTGGTGCCACCTCATACTCATTGCAAATCTGAATTGAATTTACTTACAGTTCCCCCCCAGACATGACCTTTGAAAATTTATACCATATTTAAATATTAAGCTATATTATTAACTACACAGGTTTCCTAAAGTCTCACTTCAGGTTATCCTTGTACGAAATTTCCTAGTTACCTAATCTCTTTGGATACAGCTGTTGTATTCGAATAGACCACAGTCCCAAATTGATCCTACAGCTATCACCACCATCACGACATCCTCAAACTCAACTGCATCCTGTACATCCATGTCTTCAACATCACGGATGATCCAATGGTGAAGAAAATTCACCTGCTGACTTTCAGATTACCTCAAGCTATCTAGGTGTATAACCAATCCAAAAGATCACATACAACAGCAAAAGGATCTAAATATTTAGACGAGAAAACACTGACAGATTGTATTGAATTGGAGACAGTAGTAAAGATTAGCAATAAGTGCAGAGCATCTGTGAAGGCAGAAGTTGAGAAACAGGCTGGCAGATCTGAAATTTCAGTGTAATCACAAGGTGCAAGATAAAGCTTGTGCTAGGTTCTGGTTAGTCAAGCCATCAAGGATTTTGGACCAAAGGAAAGTACAGGGTTGGTCCATTGAGTAGCTATGATCCTACTCAATGGATGAATAATTCTATCTTCAGTCCCAGGATGTTATTTCCACAGCCAAATCCTTTGCCAGTTTTCTTGTCAGAATTTGGCAGAATTACTGCTACTACTTGACTAAAATGGTGGAAGGGAACAAACTAAGGTTGAAATCAGTATTTACTAAATACTGTCCTTGGATTGTTTGGAAACAGTCTTGAAGATGAATCAAACCTTGGGGTGCACAGGGCCTCACTTAGATTAAACATTTATATAGTTTCAAGTTCTCATTGTAATCTTTTAGAATAGACAAAATATGTTCAGATAAAAGCTCCACACTCTTCCAGAGAATGCAAACAACTGAATGTAATTTAACTCCAGGGCACGTTTCAAATGGACATGATCTTCTAACTAAAAACAGCATGTGACTTTTCCACAGCATGTCTATACCAAGATTGATTTGGTCAAGAATCATTTGTAGCTTGGGAGTGGCAATACATCTCAAATGGATGAACTCATGAGCAATCATTAATCGATGACTAACAAATCTGGACTGTCGAGAGTCATAACCACTTCCAAGGATATTGATGTTTAAGGAGATTAACAGTCAGTCAGTGACAGTCTAGGACTCGCAAGGTGGCAACAAAACATGCACTGGTGTAATGTCACATTACAAGGCTCAGATTTCAGCATTTTTCTTTTCCGAATGCAGGTTACTTGGTAAAAACAACAAACTCTGCAACTAAAAATTGCAAAAAGAGATGGAAAATTTTGGAATTATTACAACCAGCACCACTGGATTTGACATTGTGGAAAGAAACTAAATGTATTCATCATTTGCAAAGTTGCACAATCTCACCCAATTATTGTAATTGTCTTCTATTGTAAGGATATGCAGTAACCAAAAAACCAAATTCATTGGCTGAAATACCTTATCAATCAACCTCAGTATTCCTGGAAGTGTATCTTGTTCACCAATTCTTTCAGAGCATGCATGAATAAATACTCCATCTTGTTCATATACAACCTGAAATAACAAAGATGGAACAGAGTTTATTTTAAAGTTTGGATTTGGTTGAATGTATAGCATACAAATGAAAGGCTGTCCTTCAACTTTGCTGCTTTAAAAGCTCGTCCAGAATTAAGCCAAATGCTCAACAATTGTAAAACTGGGCTAAACCATTCTGCGTGGCTGCTGGCTTAACGATCGTTTTCTCAACCTGAGTTTGATGAGATCTTCAGCATCACTGGTGGGAAATTAAATTAATAAACTATCTGCCTGTCCAGAAAAATCATAAAAGATGACATAGCAATATTCAAAAAGGAAATCAAGAATTTTCCAACATTGTGGCCAAAGTGTATCCCTCAATCAAATCAGACAAAACAAATTAAATGATGATTGTTGTTCCTGGAACCTTGCTGGTTGCAAATTGTCTACTGAATTTGGCTACATAACAACAGCCACTACAATTTGTACTAACTTGCTTTGAAGTATTTTAGGACATCTAGAGGCATGTCAGAAATTACTTGCGTGTGCGCGCGCGCACACACACACACATTGTAAATGCTAATTTATTTGGTTCATGTGAAACTTATTTCATATGTTGGTACGTTGACATTACAAATTACAACCATATTATAAATCAATATATAATTTGACTAAGTACTATTATACAAACAGATTAAAATGGTTAAATACTAAAAGCAAATTACTAACGCTTTACAATACAGCACTCAAACTAATTTTCAAATAAGAAACATTGACTCCATATAAATTTGGCATACTAAGGAATTCACTTACAAATCACTAAATATACCAAACAATTCCAGAAGAAACTTAAAATATTATTTTGAATTACATTACACATCCGAAACTGACTTTAAAAAATGCAAATTCAGTTTTGTTTATTTCAATAGCTACATGTATAGAGATAGCTCTCCAGCATCTAAATGTTCGGTCCTTCTTTGCTTAAAATCAAGCAGAATACTAACTTTTCAAACAATTCAAAACTCAAAAAACAGGAACTCTTCGTCACATTTTGAACTATCTACAACAGAGATTTACAATTTCTACTATCAAAAGTCAGCAAAGGATACCTTCCTGCACTAAAATAACAAGAATAGTGCAATTTAACAATAACTTGTATTTGCATTACACTTTTAACATTGTAAAGTGTCCCACAGGGGCTCTAAAGCAAACTTTGACTAGCCACAAAGGAAATATTACTTTAGATGAGGATGAAAAGGTAGGCTTTATGGAATATATTGAGAGGTGGGGAAGCAAAGAGCTTTAGGAATGAAGTTCTCGAGCTTTCGCTCTTGGCAGCTGAAAAAATATTCAACAATAGTGAAGGTATTAAAATCAACTATGCTAAATGAGTCAGAAATAGAGAAGCACAGGTTTCTCAGAGTTTGGAGGCTAGGGAGATTCCAGAGATAGAAGGGATCAAGGCAATCTAGAGTTTTGAAAACATATATGAGAATTTTAAGATTTTAATATTCCTTAACAAGTACACAATGTCAGCCAACGAACACTGAGGTGACAAGTCATCAGAAATTGTATTAGTCAAGATATTGGTAACAGAGCTTTAGATAACTTTAACTTTATGAAGGGTACAATGGGAAAGACAAGCCTATGATTAGGTTAGTCAAGTATAGGGTAAGCAATGGGTTTCAGTAGCAGACGAGGGTAGGTGAGGCCGAAACTAGAAAGCATCAGCTTAAGGTAAAAGGAGACAGATTTAAAAAGAATCTAAGGGGTACCCTTTTCACACAAAGGGTGGTGCCCATATGGAATGTGCTGCCAGAGGAGGTGGAGGAGGCAGGTGCAATTACAACATTTAAAAGGGATCGGGAATGGGTATATGAATAGGAAGGGTTTAGAGGGAGACGCGCCAAATGGCACTAGATCAGATTAGACTATTATGTCAGTGCAGAGAGAACGCTCAAGTTGGCAGCACCAGCAAGGTAGGCAGTATTCGGGCTCCTGAGCCCATCGCTCCAGGCAGCTGCTTCCTCCTTTCTTTCCCTACTGTTTCTGTCTTCTTTCTCTTCATCTTGTTCCTGTTGCAGCAGCAGAGAGGGTGACATCATGGAGGGGAGAGGCCAGAGCAGAATTCTTGGCGAAGCAGCAGCCTGACCTGGCAGTGGAGTGAGGGACTCCTGGTTGTGGTGGGGCCAAAGTGAAGACTCCATGCATCGGTGAGACAGCAGAGGCAGCAGAGCCATGGATTCCTGGTTGCAGTAGGCCCATAGTGGAGCTGCTGGTTAGTGGCATGGCAGTGGCAGCAGCTCCTGGTTGTGGTAGGCCCAGAGTTGGCGAGACAGTGGTGACAGCTGAATGAGGGGCCTCTTCTGGTTACAGAGTGAATGTAGGTCCATCTTAGGGCCCAGAGTTGGCAGGGTGGGCCCAGCACTGAAGAGATGGTGCCTGAAGAGTGCTGACTCCATCGTTGGTAGGTGCAGCACAGATGCCATTGGTCAGCCGGCTCAGGACTCAGGACTCATGGTAGAGTTACTGCAGCAAACATGGACTTTCTTTCAGCTTTGTCTTTTTATTCTTGAAATATTCGAATGGTGCCAGATTGTGGCAATAGTTGAAGCTTTTCACAGTAATTTATCGTGTTGTTCGTTGTCGAGAACAAGTGACAATAAAGTATTATTCATTTGTTCAAAGGTTCTGTTTCCGACTGTATAACTCTAACTCTATGAGCTGAGGCAGTGTTGCGGTCACAATGGTATATTGGTTGAACTAAGCAATCTTAGTGATGGCATGCAAAGATGATTCATCTTAAGGTCAAATATGACAAATTTGAAAACAATAGTTGAGCCCAGAATGCTACCAGGAAGGATATAACATTGGTTCATTATTGGGAAAAGAGTTCCAAAGACTTGTGACACTCAGGAAAAAGAAATTGCCTCATCTCAATCTTAAATGGGTGACCCCTGATTTTTAGTGACCCCTAGTTCTAAATTTTTCATAGAACCCTTCATAGAATCCCTACAGTATGGATGCAGGCCATTCAGCACATCGAGTCCACAGTGACTCATCGAAGAGCATCCTACTCAGACTCACCAGCCTCCCTGAATTTCCCATAGCTAATCCACCTAGCCTGCACATTGCTAGACACTATGGGCAATTTAGCATTGCCAATCCACCTAACCTGCACATCTTTGGACAGTGGGAGAGAACCGGAACAACTGGAGGAAACCCATGCAGACAACGGGGGAATGTGCACACAGACCGCCACCCAAGGCTGGATTTGAATCCCGGTGCCTAGCGCTGTGAGGCAGCAGTGCTAACCACTGAGCCACTGTGCCACCCCTGCCACCATGTCCCATAAGTGGAAACACCTCTCCAAATCTACTGTCAAGATCCCACAGGACTGCACACATTTCAGTCATCACCTCTTACTCTTCCAAACTACAGCAAAGCCCAGCCTGACTAATGTTCCCTCTCAGGATAACCCACTCATTCCAGGTATCAATTTGGTAAACCTGATCTGAATTGCTTCCAACACATTTACATCCTTCCCAAAATAAGGAAATCAATACTGTGCACAGTACTCCAGATGTGGTCTCACCAATGCCTTTTACAACTTAAGCATAACCTCCAATTTTGTATCCAATTCCCCTTGCAATTTATGATAATATTCTATTAGAATGTTAAGTGATTATTTCCTAATCACTTGCTGTACCTGCCTACTCACCTTTTGTGATTGATACACTAGGACATCCAAATGTGTCCATACCTCAGAGCTCTGCAATCTCTCACCATTTAGACAATACACTTCTTTTTGTCAAATGGGCAATTTCACATTTTACCACGTTATATTCCATTTGCCAGATCTTTACCACTTACTTAACCTATCTATATCTTTTTGCAGCATCCTTATGGTCTCTTCATTATTTACTTTCCACCTATCTTTGCAGTATTAGCAAGACTTTGCAATCACACTTTCTGTCCCTTCATCCATTCTGTTTATATAAATTGCAAACAGTTAAGATCCTAGCACCAATCCCTGTGATACACCACTCATTACTTTTTGCCAACTCAAAAAGGCTCATTTATACCTACTCTCTGCTTCATGTTAGCCAGCAAATCTTCTATCCATGTCAATATGCTACTTCCTCTACCACGAGCATTTATTTTCCACAATAACCTTTGATGTGGCACTATCAAATGCTTTCTGCAAAGCCAAGGACAGTACAACCATCAGTTCCCCTTCCTTCACAGCTGTGGTACATCCTCCAAGAATTCCAACAGTTCAAATATGACTTAGCTTCACAAAAGCTGACTCTGCCTGAAGTTTATTCAAGTATCCTGCTATAACCTCTTTAATAATAGCTTTTAATATTTCCAAATCTCAAATGTTAACTCTCCCATTGTCTTCAACTTCTGACTTTTTTTTAAAAGTTACGTTCGCTAACTTCCAGTCTAGTGGTACTTTCCACAAAGCTAGGAGTTCCATAAAATTACATCCAATGTATCAGATATTGCACTTCTTTTAAGATCCTAATATAATTTCCATCAGGACCAGACACTTGTCAGCCCCCAGCTCCAGAGTTAGTGAAGAAGCAGTGTATTTGCGAACTGAAATGAAGATAATTCAGTCTTCCAGATACAGCATGTAGATGTGAAATGAGGAGGGAACAAAGGTGAGATCTTTGGAGAATACCAGAGGAATCAATGTGATAGCAAGTTATCTTCTGGCTACTCTTATAAATATATATATGAATGAGAGCAGGTAACTGCAGCTCCACACAACTGTATAGCAATGGAGAGATGTTGGAGAAGCAAGGTGTGGTCAACTGTGTCAAAGGCTGCCCACATGTTAAGATGGTTACAGGGGGATAATTCATCTTTGTCACAATTAATCGGGAAATATTTGTGACTTTGATAAGAGCCACTTGAGGGCTATGACAGGGTAAAATCCAACTGAAGTGATTCAAAGTACAGCGCTGGGAATGATAGACCAGGATTTTACATACATGTTGAAGGGTTTTGGAAAGAGAAAAAAGGTTGAGGATGAGATGGTAGCTTACAAGGACAAAGGTCAAGGGCCGGGTTTTGAGGAGAGGATTGAAAGGAGATTATTACCTGAAAACAGAGAACCGTTAATATTAACTAAGGTAGGAACCAGGATTCTGGTTAAGAAGTTAGCAGGAATATGATTCTGGCAACAGAAGATCAATCCTAAGCTACCCATTAGGCTGTGTGGGTGCTTGGCAACTCAGCAAGCTGTGATAAATAATATGGTGCATTGTTTTGCCAAAATTTTAAAGAAAACACACAATAAAAATCTGTGACCTAACAAAATTTAAAAGGAACACCAGTGTTTTGAGAAGGCATAAGGTCAGAAAGTAGAGAATGATACAAGTCCGGACTAGGGGACGTCCCAGTAGAGAAAGAGCACCTTAGGGGAGATCTAGTGAAACTGATTAGTGAAAGGGAGGAAAGTGGCACAGACAACAGAATTCAGGGGAGATCGAGTTTGTTGTAGTTTAGTTTGCATGGTGCATACCATCGACTGTATGGCAGCATGTATAAACTACCCGATAATATGCACATCTCTAAAGTTAACATATATTTCTGCTCTCTTTCAGAATTTGTCAATCAATTAGGCAACAGTCTAAAACCATACATGTCCACAAAGTATAAACAATACAAATTTGCTAACATGAAATATATGCAAAATTTTCCATCAATCCATCAGTTAAGTGAGCATGATAATCTAGCTTAGTAAATGAAAATTATTGTGATATTCATAGACCAGATTTCAGGGCTGCTTGCACGCAACAAATAACAGTTTGGATCTATGTAATGTAGATATCATTAAAAACAGTTTGATAGAATCATACCATAGCTGCATGACTACAGATCACTTCATAAAAAGCAACATTGCTTCCTGTTTCACATCTTTCAAGTCGCTCTCGTACTTATATACAGATCAACTCACTTCTCAAGTTTCTTCCAAACAATTTCCTGTAACTGTCATCCTATAGTAAAACAATTATAGCAATTCTGCTTTGCTGGTTACAGCTTTTATGAAAAGTTCTTACGAATTTTCAAAGCTGATTTTAAGAACTTGTCTTTCTGAGAAGCTTACCATTGGAATATCTTAGCTGAAAAATGTGTTGCTGGAAAAGCGCAGCAGGTCAGGAAGCATCAAAGGAGGAGAATTGACGTTTCGGGCATCAGCCCTTCCTGATTTTCCAGGAACACATTTTTCAGCTCTGATCTCCAGCATCTGCAGTCCTCACTTTCTCCCATCTGAATATCTTAGCCTTCCCATGGTTTCAACCCATTCACAGGACAGTGGGTTTTGTCTTTCCTTTGAGACTATGTAGTTCTGTGTCAATAATGCAAGCAAATCAGCATATAAATATTTTGGCCAAGTTTTAATCGATTTAATAACTTTCCACTCATTTTTTTAGTGCAGTGCTAACTTGCTAGCATCAGTCTATTTTATTGTCACAATATTTGCCTCATCCAATCTCAGAATTGCCTGTGTAAGAATTTTCACTTTGTACACTGTCTACCATTTATTATGTAATTTGTTTGCAGTAATAGTTATCAATTCATCTAAAGGTTACAAGACTTTCAGCCAAACTGCAATGTATGTCGTGATAAAACAAGGATTTATTTCAGCTCAAAGTTTGGAAACGAACCATCTCATGATCTTTAGATCCTCTCAACAGTCTTATATTTTTTAAAGTACATACACAATCAATACTTAAAATATTTTATAATAATGTACAGAAGCTGCTTGCTTTCATATCAAATCTCCTTTAAGGCTTCTGGTATTTTTATCTTTTCAACATGCAGAAAGTCACAAGAGGTTTCACTGAAGCATTAGGAAACAAACCACAAAACACAATGTTTGAACAGATAGTTAAAAGCTTAGTCAAAAATGGGAAATGTTAAGAAATTATATAAAGAAGGAAAAAGAGTTAAAGAGGCTCAGAGGGGTCAGGGATGGAATTTGAAAGTTGAGATGTAGGCACTGCCGCTTTTGGTGGTGTAATGATATTCTGATATGCAACAGATCAGAACTGGAAGAGCACAGAGGTCTCATAACGCTGGAGTAGGGTTGAGACCATGAAATATGGATTGACAATTTAAAATAGAGACCATTAACAATCTGAAACAAAAAAAGCTTGTTGTTAATTGCCTACTAATACATAATTGAATATGCAGATCTTCTTTAGTTAACACATTTTCCCCACAGTCATGTTTGAATATTAAATTTCAAAGCAATTGACAATAAAATATTAAATATACATTACAGCACACAATCTATTGAGCCAGGCAAGCTGCTGCCAATGTTTATGTTGCATTAAATTGTTCCCACCCTACTTGATCTTGCCCAATTAATTTGCACTTTGTTAACATACTAATATGAAGACTGAATCCTCATTTTGTTTTACTACAGATATCAATAAGATATTCTAGAAAGTGAATGATCACTGGCAAGGGAATTCATGATCACAGTTGTAAGTTCCTCATTCCACCATCACTCTGGCAAAGAGTTCCCAGTCTAGGTGCAGGAGAATCACTGAGGACGATGGTAATAAATGAGATG
This sequence comes from Chiloscyllium plagiosum, assembly GCF_037043375.1. Taxonomy (NCBI): domain Eukaryota; kingdom Metazoa; phylum Chordata; class Chondrichthyes; order Orectolobiformes; family Hemiscylliidae; genus Chiloscyllium; species Chiloscyllium plagiosum. The sequence continues at coordinate 22,625,731 of NW_028270157.1, read as the reverse complement.
ATTGCCAGCCAGCTTTAAGCTGGAGTCAGTGTCAGCAGCAGGTGCCGCACTCGTGGCATTTTCCCAAATTGACAAGTTGTCAACACAGCGCAACCTCCTGTCATCGTTAAAGTCCAAACGTTAATCTTTAAAAAAAACATAAACCTTCACAAACCAAAAACTGCGGAGATAATTTCCCCCACCCCAAAAATAAAGCCAGGCGAGCTGTCGGTTATAAAGCGGTTTAATCAAGTGGCCTCGGAACTACCTAGAAACCGGCGAAACATAAACACTCTACCTTTGCCGCCGCCATATTGCTGCCGCTGACGTCAGCACTGTCACGTGCCGTGGGACGGGAACAACGGTTGGGCTGCGCGCGCCTTCTACCAACAATCATCAACCAGGCAAGATGGCAGGTGCCGTGCTGCACATGGGTGAGCACCAAGACGCCCTCTATGTCGGCGATGACAGTACAGCACGTAGGAGTTCAGACCTTTAGAGGAAGAGTAGGTTATGATGCAGAGTTATAATGAAGCTCATTCCTGATGAAAGGCTCCGGCCCGAAACGCCGATTTTCCTGCTCCTCGGATGCTGCCTGATCTGCTGTGCTTAATTTCTGATCTTGTTATACAGCGTGGAAACAGACCCTATGGTCCATATCTCCAGCATCTGTTGTTCTTTGTTTTATTTTGATATTGCAAGAGAAGGGTCCTTACCAGCAGAGCATGAAGGCCATTCATCTTATCTGGTCCATGTGAGTAACTCGGAGAAAGTGAGGACTGCAGATGCTGGAGACCAGAGTTGAAAAGTGTGGTGCTGGAAAGGCGCAGCAGGCCAGGCAGCATCCGAGGAGCAGGAGAATCGATGTTTCAGGCATAAGCCCTTCTTCAGGAATGAGGGTGGTGTGCCAAGCAGGCTGAGATAAAAAGTGGGGGGAGGGGTGCTTGGAATACGATAGGTGAAAGGAGGTGACGGTGATAGGCCTGGGAGGGGGTGGGGGCAGAGAGGTCGGGAAGAAGATTGCAGGTCAAGAGGGTGGTGCTGAATCCGGGATTGGGAGGGGAAATGAGGAAGCTGGAGAAATGTACATTCATCCCGTGTGGTTGGAGGGTTCCTAGGCAGAAGATGAGGCCCCTTTTTTTACAGGGGCAGGGTGGGAGGAGGTGTAATCTAGGTAGCTGTGGGAGTCGGTCGGTTTGTAGTAAATGTCTGTGTTGAGTCGGTCGCCCGAAATAGAAATGGAGAGGTCTAGGAAGGGGAGGGAGGAGTCTGAGACGGTCCAGGTAAATTTGAGGTCCGGGTAGTAGGTGCTAGTAAAGTGGATGAACTGTTCAACCTCCTCGTGGGAGCACGAGGTAGCGCCAATACAATCATCGATGCCATCCCATATTCCCAATTCCTTCGCCTCCGCTGTATCTGGTCCCAGGAGGACCAATTCCACTACCGAACAGCCCAAATGGTCTTCTTCAAGGACCGCAATTTCCCCTCCGATGTGGTCGATGATGCTCTCCACCACATCTCCTCCACTTCCCGCACCTCTGCCCTTGAACCCCGCCCCTCCAATTGCCATCGGAACAGAATCCCACTGGTCCTCACCTTCCACCCCACCGGATACATCGTATCATCCTCCGTCACTTCCGCGACCTCCAAACAGACCCCATCACCAGGGATATATTTCCCTCCCCACCCCTATCAGCGTTCCGGAGAGACCACTCCCTCCACGACTCCCTTGTCAGGTCCACACCCCCCAACAAACCAACCTCAACTCCTGGCACCTTCCCCGGCAACCGCAAGAAGTGCAAAACTTGCGCCCACACCTCTCCCCTCACTTTCCTCCAAGGCCCCAATGGATCTTTCCATATCCGTCGCAAATTCACCTGCACCTCCTCACACATCATTTACTGTATCCGCTGCACCCGATGTGGTCTCCTCTACATTGGGGAGACAGGCCGCCTACTTGCAGAATGTTTCAGGGAACACCTCTGGAACACCTGCACCTACCAACCCAACCGCCCCGTGGCTGAACACTTTAACTTCACCCTCCCACTCCACCAAGGACATGCAGACCCTGGCCAGATGACGCCTGGAGGAAGAGCGCCTCATCTTCCGCCAAGGAACCCTCCAACCACACGGGATGAATGTAGATTTCTCCAGCTTCCTCATTTACCCTCCCCCCACCTTATCTCAGTCCCAACCCCCGGATTTAGCACCACTCCCTTGACCTGCAATCTTCTTCCCGACCTCTCCGGCCTATTACCCTCACCCTCCCTTCCACCTATTGTATTCCCAGCGCCCCTCCCCCAAATTCCCCCCCCCTACTTTTTATCTCAGCCCACTTGGCACACCAGCCTCATTCCTAAGAAGGGCTTATGCCCAAAACGTCGATTCTCCTGCTCCTCGGATGCTGCCTGGCCTGCTGTGCTTTTCCAGCACCACACTTTTCAACATGCAAGTAACTCGCCTGCTTTCTCCTCTCCATCCCTGAGGCACAAGTCAGAAGTGTGATGGAGTCTCCTCCCCACTTATCCAGACCAAGTGCAGCTCGAGAGGCTTGCCATCATCCAGGAAGAAGCAGCCCACTTGATTGGCACCATATCCACCACCTTCAGCTTATGGTTCTTTCACTGCCAAAGCACAATGGCAGTAGTGTGCACAATCAGTCTACTCTCAATCATCACTAAGGAGATGGAAGGTGTCATCAACAGTGCTATCAAGCAATAACCTGCTCACTGACACCCCGTTTGGGTTCCATCAGGACCATTCAGCTCCTGACCTTCTTGGTTCAAACATGAACAAAAGAGCTGAATTCTACAGGTGAGATGAGAGTGACAGCCTTTGACATCAACCTTGACCAAGTCTGGCATCAAGGAGCCCTAACAAAACTAGAATCAGTGGGTATCAGATGGTAAACTCTGATTGGAATAATGCTGGCACATAGGAAGATGGTTGTGGTTGTTGGAGGTCAGTCAAGTCAGCTGCAGGACATTTTTACACAATTTCCTCGGGATAGTGTCCTAGGCCCAATCATCTTCAGCCACTTCATCAATGACTTTCCCACCATCATGAGATCGGCACGTTAACCGATGTTTGCACAATGTTCACCACTATTTGTGACTTCTTAGATGCTGAAGCAATCCACATGTAAATGCAACAAGATCTGGATAATATCCAGGCTTGGGCTAACAAGTGGCAAGTAACATTCACATCACAGAAATACCAGACAATGACTATCTCAAATAAGAGACAATCTAATAACCACTCCCTTGACATTCAATGATGCTACCATCACTGAATTCCTGCACAATCAAAATCCTTGGGATTACCATGACCAAAAACTCAACTGGACTTGGCACATAAACACAGACTACAAGAATAGATGTTTAGGTTGAGGGAAGGGTTTTTGATCGTGGGGAATGCTATGTCTTGGTGTCTTCTTGAGATTCACTTCTGATTTGTACCTTGGAGGTGGTGGACAGGCAATGGGATGCAAGAGGTGCGTTACTCGTTGCAGAATTCCTAACCTCTGGCCTGCTGATGTAACCACAGTATTTGTATGGCTGTTCTAGTTTAGTTTTTGGTCAATATTGATCCCTAGGATGTTGATAGGAGGAGATACAAGGAGCAATAGTTAGATTTTCACTCGTTGGTGATGTAATTGCATGAACTTGTATAGCACAAATGTTAACTTTCCACTTTTAAGCCCAAGCAGGATGTTGTGTATGTCTTGCTGCACATGGACATGCACTGTTTTAATGACGAATTGCACGAGATATGATGAAATCAGTGAACATCCCACTTCTGATCTCATGATGGTGAAGTGTTGCTTCGATGTCAAGGGTGGTCCCTCTTACCTCATTTTGGAATTCAATTGCTTTGTCCACATGAATCAAAGCAGCAATGAGTTCTAGTGTTGAATGACTTTGGTAGGACGTAAACTGAGCATCAGTGAGTAAGCTGTTTGCAGTTTAAGTGGCAGTAGTGAACTAACAGTAGTAATGCTTATTAGATTATTTCAGTTGGTATAAGTAGAATACTTATTGAAATAAGAACATAAGCGCAAGCAAGCAGGATGAGAGGCATCAATTAAAATTTAATCAATAAAAATTTTTTTCTAATATAACGCTACAAGAGCAACTGGGTATGTGATGTGTGGTAGCTGCAGAATGTGAGTACTTATGGACACTTGTGTTCTCCAAAACACACCCGCAGTAAATTTCTGCGGTCAGAGGAGCATTCGCTCAGAGTCATTGAGGCTGAGTTGTAGACACTACCACACATCAGTGAGTGGGACAGTTATCGGACGGTTTGTTCCCTGATGTTAGCACACCTCCTAGGATAGGCTTGTCTGATTTGGTCCATGGTCAGCCACACAAAAGTGTGACTGGGAACAAGGCAGATAAGAGTATCAAGACGTTGGAAGTGGAACATTCTCATCTTTTTTCAAATATGCAATAGGTTCCAGGTTTTTGCAACCTGCATAGATGTAAGGAGGGACTGCAGGACAGACAAGCAAGCTGTTGTACAGGAAACCATTCAAACAGGACAAGTTAATAGGAATGTATTGGTAGTAGGGGGCTGAATAGTCAGTCAGATGGACACAGTTCCCTGTAGCTGAGAGCAATAGTCCCGATGGCTATGTTGCTTGTTGCTTGTCCAGTGCCAGGTTCAGGACTTCTGCTCTGAACCAGAAAGGAATTTGCAAAGGAAAAGGATCCAAATATTGTTATTAAAAGATGGTACCAAATGACATACGCAGGAATAAAACAAGATTCTGCTTAGAGAGTAGGAGGACTTGGAACTAAATTAAAAATCAGAACCTCAAAATCTTTAATCTCTGGATTAGTTCCTGATCCCTAAACAAATTGGCAAATGGTAAAGACTAGAGACTTAAATGTGTGGCTTAAAGAATGGTATGGGAGAAATGGGTTTTGAATCCTGGAACACTCGCACCAGCACTGGGATCAGTTGGCATAATCTTCATCTGAACTGTGCTAAGACTAGTGTTCTTGCAAGTCATGATAATTAGAGTGGAAGAGAGAGCTTTAAGCTAATAGTTGGCGGGGGGTGTGGGGAGGAGGAAGAGGAGGAGGAGGACTACCTCTTCCATAATAATAGTAATTGTTTCCAGGTCCGCACCTACCTTTGTCTCTTTGTCAATTACTGGCATAGTATTCGTGTCCGCCACTGTGAAGACCAATACAAAACACCTATTAATGCTTTGGTCATTTCATCATATCCCATAACTAAATACCCCTTCTCATTCTCTAAACAACCAACATTTACTTGAGCCACTCTTTTTTTTTGTTTTATATATTTATAGAAACTTTTGCTATCTGTCTTTATAGTCTGTGCTGGTTTTCTCTCATTGTCACAAAGCTGGTCCTTTTTCTAAAAGCTGCCATTTTTCTCAAGGATCGTGTGTCCTTGGTTTTGTTTTCAGAGGGGTCGTAAACCACTCAGGCTCTGTATAGACTGGTTTGGTAGAGAGATCAAAGGCCTTTTTGTTCATACATAAAGAGATAAGACTTTAGGCCAAAGCGTAAAATTTAGAAGTGACCTGTATAATGAAAGGGGAGTGGTCAGTCCTAGAAACTGGAGTCTTGGTTGAGTCAGTTCAGCAACCTGTAAGCCTTTGTTTCACTTTTTTGCTCTGTGTTTACGGCGTTTGTTTATTGGGACTGTTGTGTATATCAGGAACAGCATAATTAAGTCTAGTTTGGATAGACTGAGTTCTGCAGGTGTTCTTTATTCTATTCTTTGTGTTTCATTCCATAATGTTGTGAATAAAATTTTGTCTGTTTTAAAAACTGGTAGTTAACCTAGCTAGTTTACTGTGGGTAACTTTCACTGTACACTTACTGAAACAAATTGCAAAATTACAGTCTGGGCTGCTTGCTTAAGAATGTTTTGAGCGGTCTGGTTTAGTCCATAACAGATTGGGGGCTCTTTGTGGGATTTTAAACAGCAAATTGGTAGGTGCTAGTGTCTTTATTTTGGCTGTTGGTTTGGTTGGGTAGACAAAGTTTGGGATAGCAATGGCTGGAAGTGGACGCAGGAGTTTTCTGGAAATGGACGCAGGAAAAGTGAATAAGATCAAGATGTTGGAATTAGCAGACAAGCCGGGTATTGGTGCTGCTTCCTTCTCTGAGGAAAGGAGAGATGATTACTGCAGTAGCTCCGCATTTAAATTTGCTGGAAACACCATCAGAATCTATAGAGATGGCAAGAATTCAATTGCAAATGAAGCAGCCTGTGTTAGAGGCGAGAGATAAGGAAAGGGCAGTAGAACTGAAGCAGTTTGAATTATAATTAAAAGAAGAAGAAAGGCAAAAAGAGAGAGCAGCAGTTAAGGGAAGAAGGAGAGCAGCAGAAGAGAAAGAAAAAGAGATTGTTTGAACTTCAAATACTGACACTTAAGAAGGAAATCCTGCTTAAAAAGCTGAATATAAAGGCTGTAGGTAGGCTTAGTGAGGAAGAGAGTGAGGATGAGCAAGCCCCCTGGTAGTCAATGTTTAAGTTTGAAACTTTATTGCTGGAACAGCACAGCAGGTCAGGCAGCATCCAGGGAACAGGAGATTCGACGTTTCGGGCACAGGCCCTTCTTCAGGCCTGTGCCCGAAACGTCGAATCTCCTGTTCCCTGGATGCTGCCTGACCTGCTGTGCTGTTCCAGCAATAAAGTTTCAACTTTGATCTCCAGCATCTGCAGACCTCACTTTCTCCTCAATGTTTAAGTTTGATCAAGCATTGCCTAAATTTGATGCAAAGGATGTGGAAGCCTTTTTCATCTCATTTGAAAAAGTAGCTAAACAAATGCAGTTGCCAGTAACCATGTGGGCTTTGTTGATCCAAACAAAACTTGTAGGTAGCGCTAGTGAGATCTTTGCATCACTATCAGAGGAGCTATCTGGGGACGTTGAGGAGGTGTATATGCATAGACAATGTTTCAGGAATCTAAGGAGGGACCCTGATCAAACCTATATTGAGTTTGAAAGGATCAAGCAAAGTAATTTCGATAGATGGATAAGAGCTTTAAAGATAGAGCAAACCTACAATGCCCTTAGAAAAGTAATTATTTTGGAGGAATTCAAAAACTCACTGCCTGAAGCAATGCAAACTCATGTGGAAGAGCAGAGAGTTAAAATGGCAAGGTTAGTAGCTGAACTGACTGACGATTATGAGCTGGTTCATAAAACACGGTTTGGCTTCCGGAATCAATTTCAGTCCATGAGGGATAGAAAGGGAAAGGTAGATCTCGGTGAAGGTCATAAGGAGAACTTACCACAGGGCAAAAAAGAAACCCTTGAGGGGGACAACAAAGATAAAAAACTCTGGTGTTTTCATTGTAATGAAGTGGGCTACATGAAATCACAGTGTTGGTGGGCTAGGAGAAAGCCAAATGTAGGAAAACAGGACAAGCCTGGAAGTTTCATTCGCATGGTAATAGAAAGCCCAATGGAAGCTAGAAAGCTAAATCAGAGGTTGGGTAAGGAGGAAGTACCAGATCTGCTTAAAAAATATACTTGCAAGGGTAAAGTTTATTCACATGGGCTAGGAGTAGCAGGTAAAGAGGTTTCAATATTAAGGGGACACAGGATCCTCTCAGTCTGTGACGCTGAAGGATGAGAAGATACGCACTCCTGAAGGACTATTTCCAGAAAAGGTTCTGGTAACAGGAATACATGGTGAGACAAAAAGTGCTCAATTATGTAAAGTGAGGCTAGAGTGTCCAGAGAAGAGTGGAAAATTTGTGGTAGGAGTACTGGATAATCTCTCAGCTCCAGTAATGCAATTTCTCCTTGCAAATGACATAGCTGATTCACCGGTAGGCGTGCTGCCTACTCTAGGTGAAAAGCCAGTGGAGACACAGGCAACTGAAGCACTGCAGGAGTCTTATTTGGAAAGTTTCACAGATTGTGTCCTAACAAGGCTCATAGAGGCATAAGCTGAAGCAGGAGAGATAAAAGACACAGACAAAGAAGCTGAAATAGCTTTATCAGAGACTTTTTTTGATCAGATAAGTGGGACAGAACAGGAGCAAATAGGTAAACATGCAGGTATTTTTAGCTTGGCTCAGCTTATTGAGTTACAGCAGAATTTAAGGCAGTTATACCAAACGGCATATACCGAAGAGAGTGAATATATCCCTGTGTGTTATTAACTGAAAAATGATGTCTTAGTGAGGAAATGGAGACCATCACACTTTCAAGCTGACGAGAAATGGGCAGACGTTCATCAGATTGTTTTGCCAGTAAGGTATAGAAAGGAGCAGTTGCAAGTAGTGCATGAGCTACCACTTGGAGGTCATTTCGGGGTACGGAAAACACAGGCTTAAATCCAAAGACACTTTGACTGGCCTGGACTACACAAGGATGTAGTTGAAATTTGCCAGACATGTCATACATGTCAGTTAATTGGTAAACCACAGGCAGTAATAAACCTGCACCGTTAATACCTATTCCAGCACTTGAGGAACCTTTCAAAAGAGTCTGATTGATTGCATAGATCCCGTACCTCAAACAAAAAGTGGGAATAAATATTTATTAACAATAATGGATGTAACGACTAGATTTTCAGAGGCAATCCCATTATGCAATATCACAGCTAAAAGGGATGTAGAAGAATTAATCAAATTTTTTACTAGATACGGACTACCAATAGAGATCCAGTCAGATCAAGAATTAAACTTCACACCCAAGCTATTCAAGGAGCTTATAGATAACTTTAGAATAAAGCAATTTGCATCTACTGCGTACCATCTAGAATCACAGGGAGCACTAGAGAGATGGCATCAAGCACGAAAGACCATGTTGATGGCTTATAGTCAGGATTATCCAGTTGATTGGGATACGGGAGTTCAGTTTGTCCTTTTTGTGATCAGAGATGCACCAAATTAATCAACCACATTCAGTCCATTTGAATTACATTTTTGGGCATGAAGTAAGAGTACCATTAGAATTGATTAAGGAGAAATTAATAAGTCAGAATTCAGAGACCACACATTTCGAATATGTGTCAAATTTTAGAGAATGATTAAATAGAGCTGGAGAGGTGGCGAGACAGCATTTAAAAGTATTGCAGCATACAATGAAACAGGAAGCAGACAAGAAATCACAAATTTACAATTTTGCTATCGGTGTTAAGGTATTAGTGTTACTTCCAGTAATAGGTAAACCTTTAAAAGCAAGGTTTGGTGGACTTTCTCAAATCGAGAAGAAATTGAGGGAAGTGAACTACTTGATTAGGACACTAGATAGGAAGAAATCTCACAGCATCATGTGAGAATGCTGAAAAGGTATTTTGATAGGGAAGGACAGCTTAGATTACTTACAGTGTGGAAACAGGCCCTTCAGCCCAACAAGTCCACTCCGACCCGCCGAAGCGCAACCCACCCAGACCCATTCCCCGACATTTACCCCTTCATCTAACACTACGGGCAATTTAACTTGGCCAATTCACCTAACCTGCACATTTTTGGACTGTGGGAGGAAACCGGTGCACCCGGAGGAAACCCACACAGACACAGGGAGAACGTGCAAACTCCACACAGAGAGTCGCCTGAGGCGGGAATTGAACCCGGGTCTCTGGCGCTGTGAGGCAGCAGTGCTAACCACTGTGCCACCGTGCCGTCCACTAAGGTGTTAATGATTACAGCACAGAAGGAAGAACCAGGTTCAGAGGATTCTGAATTGGACATTCCTCAAATCAAATTGGACAACAAGGAAGTTGTCAAAAATTGGGATAAATTATTGAGTTACCTTCCACAAAAAAATCAAAATGACCTGAAAGAGTTACTACTATCACATGGGGAGATATGCAGAAATAGATTGGGAAGTACTAACCTAATTGTGCATGATGTAGATATAGGAGCTGCTGTTCTGATTAATAGACAATAGGTGCAGGAGTAGGCCATTCTGCCCTTCGAGCCTGCACCACCATTCATTTTGATCTAGGCTGATCATCCTTAATTAGTATCTTGTTCCTGCCTTATCTCCATAACCCTTGATTCCACAATCCTTGAGAGCTCTATCCAACTCTTTCTTAAATGAATCCAGAGACTGGGCCTCACTGCCCTCTGGGGCAGAGCATTCCACACAGCCACCACTCTCTGGGTGAAGAGGTTTCTCCTCATCTCTGTCCTAAATGGTTTACCCTGTATTTTTAAGCTGTGTCCTCTGGTTCGGCACTCACCCATCAGCGGAAACCTGTTTCCTGCCTCCAGTGTGTCCAATCCTTTAATAATTTTATATGTCTCAATCAGATCCCCTCTCAGTCTTCTAAACTCAAGGGTATACAAGCCCATTCGCTCCAGTCTTTCAGCATAAGGTAGTCCCACCATTCCAGGAATTAACTCGTGAACCTACGCTGCACTCCCTCAATAGCCAGAATGCCTTTCCTCAAATTTGGAGACCAGAACTGCACACAATTCTCCAGGTGTGGTCTCACCAGGGCCCTGTACAGCTGCAGAAGAACCTCTTTGCTTCTATACTCAATCCCTCTTGTTATGAAGGCCAGCAAGCTATTAGCCTTCTTCACTACCTGCTGTACCTGCATGCTTACCTTCATTGACTGGTGTACAAGAACACCCAGACCTCTTTGTACTGCCCCTTTACCTAACTTGACTCCATTTAGGTAGTAATCTGCCTTCCTGTTCTTGCCACCAAAGTGGATAACCATACATTTATCCACATTAAACTGCATCTGACCACTCACCTAACCTGTCCTGGTCACCCTGTAATCTCCTAACATCCTCCTCACATTTCATCCTGCCACCCAGCTTAGTATCATCAGCCAATTTGCTACTGTTATTACTAATACCATCTTCTATATCATTAATATATATTGTAAAAAGCTGCAGTGCCAGCACTGATCCCTGCGGTACCCCACTGGTCACTGCCTGCCATTCCAAAATGGAGCCGTTTATCACTACTCTTTGTGTTCTATCAGCCAACCAACTTTCAATCCAAGTTAGTACTTTGCCTCAATACCATGTGCCATAATTTTGCTCACTAACCTCCTATGTGGGACTTTATCAAAAGCTTTCTGAAAGTCCAGGTACACTACATCTACTGGATCTCCCTCGTCCATCTTCAGAGTTACATCCTCAAAGAATTCCAGAAGATTAGTCAAGCATGATTTCCCCTTCATGAATCCATGCTGACTCTGACCTATCCTGTTACTACTATCCAGATGTGTCATAATTTCATCCTTTATAATAGACTCCAGCATCTTTCCCACCACTGAGGTCAGACTAACTGGTCTATAATTTCCTGCTTTCTCTCTCTTACCTTTCTTAAAAAGTGGTACAACATTAGCCACCCTCCAATCCGCAGGAACTGATCCCGAATCTATCGAACTCTGGAAAATAATCACCAAAGCATCCACGATTTCTCGAGCCACCTCCTTCAGTACCCTGGGATGTAGACCATCAAACCTCGGGGACTTATCAACCTTCAGACCTAACAGTCTCTCCAACACCAATTCCTGGCAAATATAAATTCCCTTGAGTTCAGGTCCTTCAGCCACTGTTACCTCAGGGAGATTGCTTGTGTCTTCCCCAGTGAACACAGACCTGAAGTACCAATTCAATTCTTCTGCCATTTCTTTTTTCCCTGTAATATATTCCCCTGTTTCTGTCTTCAAGGGCCCAATTTTAGTCTTAACCATTTTTTTGTCTTTCACATACCTAAAAAAGCTTTTACTATCCTCCTTTATATTTTTACCTTCGTACCTCATTTTTTCTCTGCGTATTTCCTTCTTAGTAATCCTCTGTTGTTCTTTAAAAGCTTCCCAGTCCTCCATTTTCCCACTTACCTTTGCTATGTTATACTTTTTCTCTTTTAACTTTATATGTTTGTTAACTTCATTCATCAGCCATGGCCACCCATGACTCCTCCTAGGATCTTTCTTCCTTTTTGGAATGAACTGATCCTGCATCTTCTGCAATATACACAGAAATATCTGCGATTGTTCCTCCACTGTCATCCCTGCTAAGGTATTGCACCATTGAACTTTGGCCAGCTCCTCCCTCATAGCTCCATAGTTCCCTTTATTCAACAGAAATATTGTCACTTCCGATTGTACCCTCTCCCTGTCAAATTGCAGATTGAAGCTTATTGTATTATGGTCACTACTTCCCAATGGCTCCTTCACTTCAAGGTCCCTGATCAATTCTGGTTTGTTGCACAATACTAGATCCAGAATTGCCTTCTCCCTGGTAGGCTCCAGCACCAGCTGTTCTAAGAATCCATCCCGGAGGCACTCCACAAAGTCTCTTTCTTGAGGTCCAATACCATCCTGATTCTCCCAGTCTACCTGCATGTTGAAATCCCCCATAACAACTGTAGTAACATGTTTGCGACAAGCCAATTTCAGCTCCTGATTCAACTTACATCTGACATCCAGACTACTGTTTGAGGGCCTGTAGATAACTCCCAAGAGGGTCTTTTTACCCTTAGAATTTCTCAGCTCTATCCATACTGACTCTACATCCCCTGATTCTAGGTCCCCCCGTGCAAGGGACTGAATATCATCCCTTACCAACATGGCCACCCCACCCCCTCTGCCCATCAGTCTGTCCTTATGATAGCACGTGTAGCCTTGAATATTCATTTCCCAGGCCCTGTCCACTTGAAGCCACATCTCAGTTATCCCCGCAATATTGTATCTGCCAATTTCCAAAAGACCCTCAAGCTCGTCCATCTTATTTCTAATGCTTCTAACAACATCCTTATAGGTATAACCCTCTAAAGTTGATACAAGTTCAGAAGGAGATAGAGCGCATGCTCCAAGATGGCATAATCAAAGTGAGTTCGTGACTGGAGCTCACCCACATTCATGGTGCCAAAGGCAGATGGTACCCAAGGGCTATGATTAGATTAGATTACTTACAGTGTAGAAATAGGCCCTCCGGCCCAACAAGTCCACACCGATCCGCAACCCACCCAGACCCATTCCCCTACACCTAACACTTTGGGCAATTTAGCATGGCCAACTCAACTAACCTGCATATTTTTTGGATTGTGGGAGGAAACCGGAGCACCCGGAGGAAACCCACGCAGACACGGGAAGAATGTGCAAACTCCACATAGTTGCCTGAGGCGGGAATTGAACCCAGGTCTCTGGCGCTGTGCGGCAACAGTGCTAACCACTGTGCCACTGTGCCGCCACGTGTGGACTATCACAAAGTCAACGCCATTACAAGCAGTACTTTGGTTCCTGAGATTGAGTGGATTTTACCGAAAGTTTGTGGCGAATTTTAGCATTGTGACTGCTCCACTCACTGAATTGTTAAAAAAAGGGCAAGAAATTTAAGTGGATAGCAGACTTTCAAAAGGCATTTGACAGCCCAAAAACTGTGTTAACCACTGCCCCAATTTTAGCCACACCTGTGTGCATGAAGCCTTTCAAGGTGGCTATCAATGCCAGTGATGTGGGTGTCGATGCAGTGCTCCTACAGGAGGATGACGAGGGACTAGAAAGACCCATCGGGTATTTTTCCAGGAAATTGAATGTTCATCAACAGAAATATTCAACGGGAGAGAGAGACTTTGAACTTGGTGTTGGCATTACAACATTTCAGTGTTCATATTACCAGCAACACATCTGAGACAATTGTATCCACTGATCATAGCAATCTTAGCCACATTAGGAAGATTTAAACAATCCTTGGATAAACGCATGAATGATTATGGGGTAGTGTAGGGAGATGAGCTGAGAATAGTTCACAGGTCAGCGCAACATTGAGGGCTGAAGGGCCTATTCTGTGCTGTATTGTTCCATGTTCTATTTTCAATAACCCATTGACATTGTGGGGAAATTTAAGGACAAAAATGCCAGACTGTTTAGATGGAGCTTGTTGTTGCAGCCATTCAATTTGACAATTGTGCATGTGGCAGGTCGCAAAAACGTGAATGCTGATGTGTTGTCAAGACTCGAATGAGATACAGAGGTGTTCACCGGCAGGTGTGCCATGGCCTGAACTCAAATGTGGTTGTGCATGTTTGTATGTACATAGTTAGTGTAGTGTATAGGTGTGTTTTAGACTACTAACCAGTTTTTCTGAAGTGTTTTAAAAATGAAGCCATCTTTTGATATTATGGTTCATTTTTTTTAAGGGGCGGTGTCACAAAGCTGGTCTTTTTTTCTAAAAGCTGTTCCTTTTCTCAAGGATCCTGTGTCCTTGTTTTTTGTCAGAGGGGTCATAAACCACTCAGGCTCCGAATCGACTGGTTTGGTACAGAGATGAAAGGCCTTTTTGTTTATATGTAAACAGTTGAGACTTTAGGCCAAACTTACGATTTAGAAGTAACTTGTATAATGAAAGGGGAGTGGTCAGTCTAATAAACTGGAGTCTTGGTTGAGTCAGTTCAGCAGTAGGCTGTGTGGAAACAGGCTGCTAGACTCTCCTTCTGCTCTTCTAACTTCAAGCTGTAAGCCGTTGTTTCATTTTTTGTCCTGTGTTTAAGGGGTTTGTTTACTGGGACTGTTGTGTATATCAGGAACAGCATAATTAAGTCTAGTTCGGATAGACTGAGTTCTGTAGGTGTTCTTTGTGTTTCATTCCACAATGTTGTGAGTAAATTTTTGTCTGTTTTAAAACCTGTTAGTCAACCTAGCTAACTTACTCCAGGTAATTTTCATTGTATACTTACCAAAGCAAAGTTACGGTCTGGATTGCCTACTTAAGAATGTTTTGAGTGGTCTGGCCTAGTCCATAACACCATGTTCTATCTTACTTTTCTTTATAGTTCTTTTTATGGCTTTCTGTTGACCTTAAAGTTTTCCCAATCTTCTATATTCCCACTGATCTTGGCCTTCTCTTTCAATTTGATGGCCTCCCTTATTTCCTATACTGGGGCTTCAGTAAAGGATTCGTAGATGCTACTTTCTCTGAAATCTCTCTTATTGTTATTTCTTCCTGGATTGGAAAATAGCATATGAGAATCTGTGTCTGAATTTACCTTTATGCCAAGAGGTCTGTTTGTGGGATGTTTCTATATTAGAACAGTTAATTAGTCATCGGTACTGTATCTATTATTCAGTTAAGTTTTCCAATAATTAAATGATTTTAAATACCTCTTTCTTTCATTTGTATTTTAACTATTTGTATTTTAAAAGAAATTGTATTTTGCTTAACGTCAAGTAGCATCACATCTGGAAAATATAATTCACATCTACCTTTTAAAGTAAGAAAAAAGTTCGGCTCGAGGCTACTTTCTTAAAATATTTTGAGGAGGTCTGGCTTGGTCCATAAGAAATGACACAGTAGCCTTCATTATAAAAGGATTTGATAACTGCAGTGAAGGACTCTTGCTGAAATTGAATATAGCTTTTGTAAGACCACACATTAAGAATTACATGTAGGGTTGGTCTCTTTTCCCAAGGTCGGATGAGGATATTGAGCCTGTATTTTCAGGAGTTCAGAAGAATGAGGGGTGGTTGAATTATACAAAAGTCCTACAATGTTTGACAGGTTAAACACAGTAAAGAACTTGCCCCTGTCTGTGCTGTCTAGAACTAGAAAGGACAGTTTAGGAATAAGAGATAAGCCATTTATAATTGAGATGAGGAAAGATCTCTCAGGTGGTGCTTCTTTGTAACGCTGTATGCCAGAGGGCTTTGCAGGCTAAGTCATTGAGTATATTTAACATAGATATTGATTGTTTCCTAAAGTTAAATTATTAAGTAATATGCAGTAGTGCAGTAAAATGGCAATGAGATAGAAGGTCAATTGAAGGCTTAGTGGAATCCATAGGCTGACTGGCTTACTACTGTTTGTATTTCGTATATACCTACACAGGTGTCTTCATCCATTTTTACAATACATAGCTTCAAAAAATAATCAATGCAGTCGTAAAAGAAACTGGAAGATATAGGCTAACACTCATGCAAGAAAACTGTTGTCATGATAAAGAAAGAAGATAGAGATGGAAATGTGTTGCTGGAAAAGCGCAGCAGGTCAGGCAGAATCTAGGGAACAGGAGAATCGACGTTTCGGGCATTAGCCCTTCTTTTAAAGAAAGAAGATATTCCAGTAAGCAAATAGCACAGTAAAGAAGCAAGTTAGAACATGTCAGTCAATTTAACTGTCTGTGAAACACTAACCTCTGATATTAAACACAGCATTGAGGTACAAAAAAAAGGATTAGACAAGGCAAAAATGATTTTACTAAATTAAGCAATAGTCAAACAAATGTCAGCTTGAGTCTTGAAACATGAAAACATGTACAAAAATGTAATCCTTGATGATACAGTGAATAAGGGGGAACCAGCTCCCATTTTTCCAGTCTCCATAATGAGTCACAACAAAGGTTTAAGTTCTTCTTAGCATGAGCCACACCTCTCCTCAACAAAAAAATATGGTTGACTTTTACCACAGCAGTAAGGAGCCAATTGCAAGATTGCCTTAAGATAAAAATAAAAACAAGTTTAGTAGCTGCTAGTCCTAAAAATAATAATAAAAATGTGATACAGTCTTTGTGTAGTCACTTCAGCCTTCATCCACACACAGGTACGAAAGGATGGTGCCCACTACAAAGATAAAAGAATATATTGTTTAAAGTCCTTTGAGTGACCTCATAATGTATGGTTTTAACCTGAATTCACAATTGATTTGTTGGATTCTTGGACTGTCTCCAGAAGCAAATACTTGCAGCTATCTTTTAAGTCCTTGGCATTCTGATGGTCCTTTACAGTCAGTGCTGTAACAAATGTTTTTCTTCTCGAGAGTCAGAGAGAGAGAAAGGGAGAGCCATTTCCAGTTCTAAATCTCTCCTGTTTTGTAAAAGGAGCTCCTCAAAATATAATCTGTGTAATATTCTGTGCCTGGGGAAGTTATGTGCTTAGGCTTCATAATTGTATACAAGGTTCCATGTCCAACATGTGACATTTCTTACAGTGGCGGGATTAAAATAAGAAATTAAAGCCTTTTCATGCATTTCATGGGGCGGGTGGTGAGAGTAGACTGGTTTCATTGTCCTTTGGCAGAAACGTTAGTATCAGCTCAGACTGACTTGTTGATTTTGTGAAGGATTTTTTACAGAACTAAACAATATTGAAGAAAAAACATCAGCTTGAGTCTTGAATTGAGAATTTGTGTTCTAAAATGTTGTGCTTAGTGTTATGATCGGCTATGGTTACTCGAAGAATAACCAGTTTATGACCAACATTGGGGATGGAATCAAGTGATGGCAGTGGTTATTTAAGTAAATATTTTTGACTGCTTTTTAAAATCCACAATGTTTGGACAACAGCATTCAAAGATCTGTAGTCCCCATGTTTCATATCATTGTGTTACTTCCCTGATATGAGAAAATGGAATGTCGTCAATATTGTAATAAAGGGGTCAGAATGAAATAACTAGGAAGGCTGTAAAATAGTTACATAGTTTCTGGACTAATAATGCAGAACTCATTGCTCATGTTCTGAGGATACCGGGTTAAATCCTACCATGACAGATGGTGAACATAGAACAGGTCAGGACAGGCCCTTCAACCCACCATGTCTGTGCTGACCATGATGCCATTCTAAGTGAATCCCATGTGCCTGCATATAGTCTGTATCCCTCTATTCCCTGCCAGTTCATGTGTCTGTCTAAATGCCTCTTAAACACTGCTATCCTATCTGTTTCTATGACCTCTCCTAGCAGTGTGTTCCAGGATCTACTACTCTCCATGTAAAAATGTTGCCTTGCACATCTCCTTTAAACCCCCCCCCCCAACTTTAAACTTATGCCCCCTACTATCTGATATTTCCACCACAGGAAAAAGACTCTGGCTATCTGCCCTATCCATGCTTCTCATAAGGTTATACATTAGTTCACCACTCAGTCTTTGACAATCTAGCAAAAAAAATCCAAGTTTGTCCAACCTCTCCTTATAGCTACGACACTCTAGTCCAGGCAACTTCCTGGTAACAAAAACAGAAGTTGGTGGAAAAGCTCGGCAGGTCTGGCAGCATCTGTGGAGAGGAATCAGAATTAACATTTCAGGTTCAGTGACCCTTCAAGAATGGCAAATCTTTTCTGCACCTTCTCTAACGCCTCCACGTCTTTCCTATAGTGTGGCAATCAGAATTGCACACAATACTCCAAATATGGCCAAACTAAAATTCTTATACAATTGCAACATGACTGGCAAGCATACCTTATGCCTTTTTTACCACCTTATACACCGGTATGCCACTTTCAGGGAATTGTGGACTTGCACCCCAAGATACCTCTGTATATCAATGCTCCTAAGTGTCCTGCCATTTACTGTATATTTATTTTTTGCATTTGATCTCCCAAAGTGCATTACCTCACACTTGTCTGGAATAAACCCCATCTGCCATTTTTCCACCCAACTTTCCAACTGATCTATATCCTGTTGTATTTTTTCACAACATTCAACACTATCCACAACTCCAGACATCAGACCACCTACATTTTTATCTAAATAACTAATTTACATGACAAAGAACAGTCCCAGTACTGATCCTTGGGAAACATCACTGGTCGCAGTGGTTCTGGAGCAGCGGACGGCATGAGGAAATAGTCTCGGAGCAGCGGCTGACCCAGGGATGTAGTCTTGGAGCAGCAGCCCGCTCAGGGAAGTAGTACCAGTCCAGCGGCCGGCGCGGGAAAGTAGTTTCAGAGTAGCGTTCAGCACAGTTAAGTCGTTCTAGACAGCAGCCGGCGCAGGGAAATAGTCTCGAAGAAGCGGCCAGCGCGGGGAAGTAGTCTCGGAACAGTGGCCGGCGCAGGGAAGTAGTCTTGGAACAGTGGCTGGCGCGGGGAAGTAGTCTCGGAGCAGCGGCCGGCGCGGGGAAGTAGTCTAGGAACAGCGGCCGGCGCGGGGAAGTAGTCTCGGAGCAGTGAACGGTACGGGGTAGTAGTCTCGGAGCAATGACCGGTACGGGGAAGTAGTCTCGGAGCAGTGACCGGTACGGGGAAGTAGTCTCGGAGCAGTGACCGGTACGGGGAAGTAGTCTCGGAGCAGTGACCGGTACAGGGTAGTAGTTCCGGAGCAGTGACCGGTACGGGGAAGTAGTGTCAGAGCAGTGACCGGTACGGGGAAGTAGTTCCAGAGCAGTGACCGGTACGGGAAAGTAGTCTCGGAGCAGTGACCGGTACGGGGAAGTAGTTCCGGAGCAGTGACCGGTACGGGGAAGTAGTTCCGGAGCAGTGACCGGTACGGGGAAGTAGTGTCAGAGCAGTGACCGGTACGGGGAAGTAGTTCCGGAGCAGTGACCGGTACGGGGAAGTAGTGTCGGAGCAGTGACCGGTACGGGGAAGTAGTTCCGGAGCAGTGACCGGTACGGGGAAGTAGTGTCGGAGCAGTGACCGGTACGGGGTAGTAGTCTCGGAGCAGTGACCGGTACGGGGAAGTAGTGTCGGAGCAGTGACCGGTACGGGGAAGTAGTTCCGGAGCAGTGACCGGTACGGGGAAGTAGTTCCGGAGCAGTGACCGGTACGGGGAAGTAGTGTCAGAGCAGTGACCGGTACGGGGAAGTAGTTCCAGAGCAGTGACCGGTACGGGGAAGTAGTCTCGGAGCAGTGACCGGTACGGGGAAGTAGTTCCGGAGCAGTGACCGGTACGGGGAAGTAGTTCCGGAGCAGTGACCGGTACGGGGTAGTAGTCTCGCAGCAGTGACCGGTACGGGGAAGTAGTCTCGGAGCAGTGACCGGTACGGGGAAGTAGTTCCGGAGCAGTGACCGGTACGGGGTAGTAGTCTCGGAGCAGTGACCGGTACGGGGAAGTAGTTCCGGAGCAGTGACCGGTACGGGGAAGTAGTTCCGGAGCAGTGACCGGTACGGGGAAGTAGTTCCGGAGCAGTGACCGGTACGGGGAAGTAGTTCTGGAGCAGTGACCGGTACGGGGTAGTAGTCTCGGAGCAGTGACCGGTACGGGGAAGTAGTTCCGGGGCAGTGACCGGTACGGGGAAGTAGTTCCGGAGCAGTGACCGATACGGGGAAGTAGTCCTGGAGAAGTGACCGGTACGGGGAAGTAGTCTCGGAGCAGTGACCGGTACGGGGAAGTAGTCTCGGAGCAGTGACCGGTACAGGGTAGTAGTCTCGGAGCAGTGACCGGAATGGGGTAGTAGTCTCGGAGCAGTGCCCGGTACGGGGAAGTAGTCCTGGAGAAGTGACCGGTACGGGGAAGTAGTCTCGGAGCAGTGACCGGTACGGGGAAGTAGTTCTGGAGCAGTGACCGGTACGGGGAAGTAGTCTCGGAGCAGTGCCCGGTACGGGGAAGTAGTTCTGGAGCAGTGACCGGTACGGGGAAGTAGTCTCGGAGCAGTGATGGGTACGGGGAAGTAGTTCTGGAGCAGTGACCGGTACGGGGAAGTAGTCTCGGAGCAGTGACCGGTACGGGGAAGTAGTTCTGGAGCAGTGACCGGTACGGGGAAGTAGTCTCGGAGCAGTGACCGGTACGGGGAAGTAGACTCGGAGCTGTGACCGGTACGGGGAAGTAGTTCTGGAGCAGTGACCGGTACGGGGAAGTAGTTCTGGAGCAGTGACCGGTACGGGGAAGTAGTCTCGGAGCAGTGACCGGTACGGGGAAGTAGTTCTGAAGCAGTGACCGGTACGGGGAAGTAGTCTCGGAGCAGTGACCGGTACGGGGAAGTAGTCTCGGAGCAGTGACCGGTACGGGGAAGTAGTCTCGGAGCAGTGACCGGTACGGGGAAGTAGTCTCGGAGCAGTGACCGGTACAGGGAAGTAGCTCCGGGGCAGTGACCGGTACGGGGAAGTAGTTCCGGGGCAGTGACCGGTACGGGGAAGTAGTTCCGGGGCAGTGCCCAGTACGGGGAAGTAGTTCCGGAGCAGTGACCGGTACGGGGAAGTAGTCTCGGAGCAGTGACCGGTACGGGGAAGTAGTTCCGGAGCAGTGACCGGTACGGGGAAGTAGTCTCGGAGCAGTGACCGGTACAGGGAAGTAGTCTCGGAGCAGTGACCGGTACGGGGTAGTAGTCTCGGAGCAGTGACCGGTACGGGGAAGTAGCTCCGGGGCAGTGACCGGTACGGGGATGTAGTTCCGGGGCAGTGACCGGTACGGGGAAGTAGTTCCGGGGCAGTGCCCAGTACGGGGAAGTAGTTCCGGAGCAGTGACCGGTACGGGCAAGTAGTCCTGGAGAAGTGACCGGTACGGGGAAGTAGTCTCGGAGCAGTGACCGGTACAGGGAAGTAGTCTCGGAGCAGTGACCGGTACGGGGAAGTAGTTCTGGAGCAGTGACCGGTACGGGGTAGTAGTCTCGGAGCAGTGACCGGTACGGGGAAGTAGCTCCGGGGCAGTGACCGGTTCGGGGAAGTAGTTCCGGGGCAGTGACCGGTACGGGGAAGTAGTTCCGGAGCATTGACCGGTACGGGGAAGTAGTTCCGGAGCAGTGACCGGTACGGGGAAGTAGTCCTGGAGCAGTGACCTGTACGGGGAAGTAGTTCCGGAGCAGTGACCGGTACGGGGAAGTAGTCTCGGAGCAGTGACCGGTACGGGGAAGTAGTCTCGGAGCAGTGACCGGTACGGGGAAGTAGTTCCGGAGCAGTGACCGGTACGGGGTAGTAGTCTCGGAGCAGTGACCGGTACGGGGTAGTAGTCTCGGAGCAGTGACCGGTACGGGGAAGTAGTCTCGGAGCAGTGACCGGTACGGGGAAGTAGTCTCGGAGCAGTGACCGGTACGGGGTAGTAGTTCCGGAGCAGTGACCGGTACGGGGTAGTAGTCTCGGAGCAGTGACCGGTACGGGGAAGTAGTCTCGGAGCAGTGACCGGTACGGGGTAGTAGTTCTGGAGCAGTGACCGGTACGGAGAACTAGTCTAGGAGCAGTGACCGGTACGGGGTAGTAGTCTCGGAGCAGTGACCGGTACAGGGTAGTAGTTCTGGAGCAGTGACCGGTACGGGGAAGTAGTCTCGGAGCAGTGACCGGTACGGGGAAGTAGTTCTGGAGCAGTGACCGGTACGGGGAAGTAGTCTCGGAGCAGTGCCCGGTACGGGGAAGTAGTCTCGGAGCAGTGACCGGTACGGGGAAGTAGTCTCGGAGCAGTGACCGGTACGGGGAAGTAGTCTCGGAGCAGTGACCGGTACGGGGTAGTAGTCTCGGAGCAGTGACCGGTACGGGGAAGTAGTCTCGGAGCAGTGACCGGTACGAGGGAGTAGTTCCGGAGCAGTGACCGGTACGGGGACGTAGTCTCGGAGCAGTGACCGGTACGGGGAAGTAGTTCCGGAGCAGTGACCGGTACGGGGTAGTAGTGTCAGAGCAGTGACCGGTACGAGGGAGTAGTTCCGGAGCAGTGACCGGTACAGGGAAGTAGTGTCGGAGCAGTGACCGGTACGGGGAAGTAGTTCCGGAGCAGTGACCGGTACGGGGAAATAGTTCCGGAGCAGTGACCGGTACGGGGAAGTAGTCTCGGAGCAGTGACCGGTACGGGGAAGTAGTTCCGGAGCAGTGACCGGTACGGGGAAGTAGTTCCGGAGCAGTGACCGGTACGGGGAAGTAGTCTCGGAGCAGTGACCGGTACGGGGAAGTAGTGTCGGAGCAGTGACCGGTACGGGGAAGTAGTTCCGGAGCAGTGACCGGTACGGGGAAGTAGTTCCGGAGCAGTGACCGGTACGGGGAAGTAGTGTCGGATCAGTGACCGGTACGGGGAAGTAGTCTCGGAGCAGTTATCGGTACGGGATGTAGTCTCGGAGCAGTGACCGGTACGGGGTAGTAGTCTCGGAGCAGTGACCGGTACGGGGAAGTAGTTCCGGAGCAGTGACCGGTACGGGGAAGTAGTGTCAGAGCAGTGACCGGTACGGGGAAGTAGTTCCGGAGCAGTGACCGGTACGGGGAAGTAATCTCGGAGCAGTGACCGGTACGGGGAAGTAGTTCCGGAGCAGTGACCGGTACGGGGAACTAGTTCCGGAGCAGAGACTGGTACGAGGGAGTAGTTCCGGAGCAGTGACCGGTACGGGGTAGTAGTGTCGGTGCAGTGCCCAGTACGGGGAAGTAGTTCCGGAGCAGTGACCGGTACGGGGAAGTAGTGTCAGAGCAGTGACCGGTACGGGGAAGTAGTTTCGGAGCAGTGACCGGTACGGGGAAGTAGTCTCGGAGCAGTGACCGGTACGGGGAAGTAGTTCCGGAGCAGTGACCGGTACGGGGTAGTAGTCTCGGAGCAGTGACCGGTATGGGCAAGTAGTTCCGGAGCAGTGACCGGTACGTGGAAGTAGTTCCAGAGCAGTGACCGGTACGGGGAAGTAGTTCCAGAGCAGTGACCGGTACGGGGAACTAGTTCCGTATCAGTGACCGGTACGGGGAAGTAGTTCCGGAGCAGTGACCGGTACGGGGTAATAGTCTCGGAGCAGTGACCGGTACGGGGAAGTAGTCTCGGAGCAGTGACCGGTACGGGGAAGTAGTGTCGGAGCAGTGACTGGTACGGGGAAGTAGTTCCGGAGCAGTGACCGGTACGGGGAAGTAGTTCCGGAGCAGTGACCGGTACGGGGAAGTAGTGTCGGAGCAGTGACCGGTACGGGGAAGTAGTCTCGGAGCAGTGACCGGTACGGGGTAGTAGTCTCGAAGCAGTGACCGGTACGGGGAAGTAGTTCCAGAGCAGTGACCGGTACGGGGAAGTAGTGTCAGAGCAGTGACCGGTACGGGGAAGTAGTTCCGGAGCAGTGACCGGTACGGGGAACTAGTTCCGGAGCAGTGACCGGTACGAGGGAGTAGTTCCGGAGCAGTGACCGGTACGGGGAAGTAGTGTCAGAGCAGTGACCGGTACGGGGAAGTAGTTCCGGAGCAGTGACCGGTACGGGGAAGTAGTCTCGGAGCAGTGACCGGTACGGGGAAGTAGTTCCGGAGCAGTGACCGGTACGGGGTAGTAGTCTCGGAGCAGTGACCGGTATGGGCAAGTAGTTCCGGAGCAGTGACCGGTACGTGGAAGTAGTTCCAGAGCAGTGACCGGTACGGGGAAGTAGTTCCAGAGCAGTGACCGGTACGGGGAACTAGTTCCGTATCAGTGACCGGTACGGGGAAGTAGTTCCGGAGCAGTGACCGGTACGGGGAACTAGTTCCGTATCAGTGACCGGTACGGGGAAGTAGTTCCGGAGCAGTGACTGGTACGGGGTAATAGTCTCGGAGCAGTGACCGGTACGGGGAAGTAGTCTCGGAGCAGTGACCGGTACGGGGAAGTAGTCTCGGAGCAGTGACCAGTACGGGGAAGTAGTTCCGGAGCAGTGACCAGTACGGAGAAGTAGTCTTGGCACAGTGACCGGTACGGGGAAGTAGTTCTGGAGCAGTGACCGGTACAGGGAAGGAGTCTTGGAGCAGTGACCGTTACAGGGAAGTAGTTCCGGAGCAGTGACCGGTACGGGGAAGTCGTTCCGGAGCAGTGACCGGTACGGGGAAGTAGTCTCGGAGCAGTGACCGGTACGGGGAAGTAGTTCCGGAGCAGTGACCGGTACGGGGAACTAGTTCCGGAGCAGTGACCGGTACGGGGAAGTAGTTCCGGAGCAGTGACCGGTACGGGGAAGTAGTGTCGGAGCAGTGACCGGTACGGGGTAGTAGTTCCGGAGCAGTGACCGGTACGGGGAAGTAGTGTCGGAGCAGTGACCGGTACGGGGAAGTAGTGTCGGAGCAGTGACCGGTACGGGGAAGTAGTTCCGGAGCAGTGACCGGTACGGGGAAGTAGTGTCGGAGCAGTGACCGGTACGGGGAAGTAGTTCCGGAGCAGTGACCGGTACGGGGTAGTAGTGTCGGAGCAGTGACCGGTACGGGGAAGTAGTCTCGGAGCAGTGACCGGTACGGGGAAATAGTTCCGGAGCAGTGACCGGTACGGGGTAGTAGTTCCAGAGCAGTGACCGGTACGGGGAAGTAGTGTCAGAGCAGTGACCGGTACGGGGAAGTAGTTCCGGAGCAGTGACCGGTACGGGGAAGTAGTCTCGGAGCAGTGACCGGTACGGGGAAGTAGTTCCGGAGCAGTGACCGGTACGGGGAAGTAGTGTCAGAGCAGTGACCGGTACGGGGAAGTAGTTCCGGAGCAGTGACCGGTACGGGGAAGTAGTCTCGGAGCAGTGACCGGTACGGGGAAGTAGTTCCGGAGCAGTGACCGGTACGGGGTAGTAGTCTCGGAGCAGTGACCGGTATGGGCAAGTAGTTCCGGAGCAGTGACCGGTACGTGGAAGTAGTTCCAGAGCAGTGACCGGTACGGGGAAGTAGTTCCAGAGCAGTGACCGGTACGGGGAACTAGTTCCGTATCAGTGACCGGTACGGGGAAGTAGTTCCGGAGCAGTGACCGGTACGGGGTAATAGTCTCGGAGCAGTGACCGGTACGGGGAAGTAGTCTCGGAGCAGTGACCGGTACGGGGAAGTAGTCTTGGAGCAGTGACCAGTACGGGGAAGTAGTTCCGGAGCAGTGACCAGTACGGAGAAGTAGTCTTGGCACAGTGACCGGTACGGGGAAGTAGTTCTGGAGCAGTGACCGGTACAGGGAAGGAGTCTTGGAGCAGTGACCGTTACGGGGAAGTAGTTCAGGAGCAGCAGTGGCCGGCGCAGGGAATTAGTTCTGGACCTTTTTCCTGTCCAGGAGCAGCGGGAGATAGCAGCAGGTAGATAGGATAATGAAGAAGGCGTTTGGTATGCTTTCCTTTATTGGTCAGAGTATTGAGTACAGGAGTTGGGACGTCATGTTGCGGCTTTACAATGGTTAGGCCGCTGTTGGAATATTGCGTGCAATTCTGGTCTCCTTCCTATCGGAAAGATGTTTTGAAACTTGATAGGGTTCAGAAAAGATTTACAAGGATGTTGCCAGGATTGGAGGATTTGAGCTATAGGGAGATGCTGAACAGGCTGGGGCTGTTTTCCTGAAGTGTCGGAGGCAGAGGGGTGACCTTATAGAGGTTTACAAAATTATGAGGGCATGGACAAGGTAAAAAGGCAAAGTCTTTTCTCTGGGGTTGGGGAATCCAGAACTAGAGAGCATAGATTTAGGTTGAGGGGGGAAAGATATAAAAGAGACCTATGGGGCACCTTTTTCACACAGAAGGTAGTACATGTATGGAATGAGCTGTCCGAGGAAGTGGTGGAGGCTGGTACAATTGCAACATTTAAGAGGCATTTGGATGGGTATATGAATAGGAGGGTTTGGAGGGATATGGGCTGGGTGCTGGCAGGTGGGACTACATTGGGTTGGGATATCTGGTTGGCATGGACGGGTTGGACCGAAGGGTCTGTTTCCATGCTGTACATTTCTATGACTCTATGAGACAGAGTGGAGGTGATGTGCAGACCAGGAGGGTGCCGGGAGGGTAAGGAAACTGTTTAAACTCTCACCTTCAATGCCTGCAGCTTTTTTCCTGTCCGGGAGCAGTGGGAGAGAAAGCGGAGGTGACATGGAGACGAGAAGGTTGCCAGGAAAGTAAAGACTTAGTATATATTTGGGCAGCGGCTAATCCCGCGATACTACATGTGTATTTTCTCCCCGGCCCCGCCTTCTCTAACCAGAAGAAGAAGACTCTGTAATGGTAAGGTTCTTTATTTTTCTCTTTATTTTCTTTCATATATTTAAGTGCCTTGTTTGGTTTTAGTTAGTTGATATAAAGCTAAGGTTTACAATGGCATGGGACCTCAGACCCGTGGCATCTGCATCTTGTCTGATGTGGGAGCTCAGCCACGTTCCTGATTCTTACACTTGCAAGAAGTGTGTCCAGCTGCAGCTCTTGTTTGACCGCATGGAGCTCTGGAGCTGTGGATGGACACACTGTGGACATCTGCGATGATGAGGAGGTTGGGGGTAGCATGTTAAGTGAACTGGTCACACTGCAGTTTAGAATTGCTGAGAGAGACAGTGAATGGGTGACCAAAAGGCAGAAAAAGAGGAGGAAGCCAGTGCAGGTGTCCCCTGTGGTCATCTCCCTCCAAAACAGGTATACCATTTTGGATACTGTTGGGGGAGATGGCTCACTGGGGAGGACAGCAGTTGCCAAGATCATGGCAACGTGGTGGGCACTGCTGTTCAGAAGGGCGGGAAAAAGACTCTTAGGGCCATAATCATAGGGGATTCTATTGTAAGGGGAGTAGATTGGCGGTTCTATAGCCGAAAACGAGTCTCCTGGATGGTATGTTGCCTCACAGTTGCTCGGGTCATTGATGTCACCGATCAGCTGCAGAGTATTCTAAAAGGTGAAAAGCATATAGGCACCAACGATATAAGTAAAAAAATGAGATGAGGTCCTGAAAGCAGAATTCAGGGAGCTCGGAGAGAAGTTAAAAAGGAGGACCTCAAAGGTAGTGATTGGTTGAGTAGCAGAAAGCACAGGGGACTGTCAAAGAATACAGGAGAATATAGATAGACTGGAGAGTTGGGCGAAGAAGTGGCAGATGGAATTCAATCCAGGTAATTGAGAGGTGATGCATTTTGGGAAGTCTAATTCTGCAGCAAATTATACAGTAAGCGGAAGATCCTTGGGAAAGGTTGATGGGCAGAGAGATCTGGGCGTTCAGGTCCATT
Source organism: Chiloscyllium plagiosum (assembly GCF_037043375.1). NCBI lineage: Eukaryota > Metazoa > Chordata > Chondrichthyes > Orectolobiformes > Hemiscylliidae > Chiloscyllium > Chiloscyllium plagiosum. The sequence continues at coordinate 22,598,295 of NW_028270157.1, read as the reverse complement.
GTACCTTGAAGGTTGCTGTACAGGTGGATAGAGGGGTCAAGAAGGCATATGGTATGCTTGCCTTCATTGGACGGGGTATTGAGTGGAAGAGCTGGCAGGTCATGTTAAAATTGTACAAGACCTTGGTTCGGCCACATTTAGAATGCTGTATACAGTTTTGGTGGCCACATTACCAAAAGGATATGGATGCTTTGGAGAGAGTGCAGAGAAGGTTTACGAGGATGTTGCCTGGTATGGAAGGTGCTAGCTATGAAGAGGGGTTGAGTAGATTAGGTTTATTTTCATTAGAAAAAAGGAGATTGAGGGGCGACCTGATTGAGATCTACAAAATCATCAAGGATAAAGACAGGGGTAGATAGAGATAAGCTTTTTCCCAGGGTGAAGGATTCAATAACGAGAAGTTACAATTTCAAGGTGAGAGGTGAAGAGTTTAAAGGGGATACACATGGCAAGTACTTTACACAGAAGTTGGTAGGTGCCTGGAACGTGTTGCCAGCAGAGGTAGTAGAGGCAGGCACGGTAGATTCATTTAAGATGCGTTTGGACAGATGGATGAGTAGGTGGGGAGCAGAGGGATACAGATGCTTAGGAACTGGGCAACAGGTTTAGACAGTGGATTTGGATCAGCTCAGACATGGAGGGCCGAAGGGCCTGTTCTGGAGCTGTAAACTTTCTCTGTTCTTTAGCAACAGCAGCCGACACAGAGAAGTAGTCTCGGAGCAGTGGCCAGCCTGGGCAAGTAGTTCTGGAGTAGCAGCCAGCCCAGGGAAGTAGTCTTGGAGAAAACTTACCTTGGAGCAGCTAAGAGCCAGTGCGAAGCAGACTGGAGGCTTGGAGCTGAGTGGGGACAGTTGGACTGGACCTGGCATGGGTGGTCAGACCATGTGTGGTAACCCCAGTATGTAGCAACTGCAATTTAACGCTTATTTGAAATCTGTTTTGTCTGACTGTAGTCAAATCTTTAGCTGTGTCTTATTTCTAACTTATTCTTTAAATGCTGAAAACTACTTCTTGTTTTTTTTTCTCCTCTCTATCTAATACAGGGAAATAAAAGAGCAGAGTCCTTCACTCACACTGATCCAGCTCCCTCACAGCCAGCTCTCAGAGTGAACAGAACCTCTGACACTCCTGTTTTCTTTCCCCTTCCCCTGCCGAACTGCGGTAGTGCTTATATTTTTACTTCATGTTTTATATTCTATTCTATCTTCTATGACTGAGCCAATTTTGTATCCAACTTACCATCACCCCACTATACCATGTGATTTAATCTTTTGGACCTTCTGAAATGGTATGAGCATCCCTAATTGCCCTCAAAGAGATGTGGTGAGCCATCTTCTTTAACAACTGCATTCTGAGGGTATAGGGTCACCTACAGTGGTGTTAGGAAGGGAGCCCTAGGATTTCTACTCAGTGACAGTGAAAGAACAGTGATATATTTCAAAGTCAAGATTGTGTGTAGCTCGAGGAAAACTTGCAGGTGGTGGTATCCCACGCATCTGTTGACTTTGTCCTTCTAGATGGTAAGGACCCTTGGTGAAATTTTGCAGTGCATCTTGTAGGTGTACGTACTGCTCCTACGGTGTTTTGATGGTGGGTGAAGTTAATTGAATTGACCTGAACTTATTGTCACGTACCGAGGCATAGTGAAAAGCTTTGTCTTGCGAGACAGATCACATTGTTAAGTAGCATAGATAGTAGTAAATAATAGATAAACAGCGGCAAAAAACACAGGTACAAGCGAACGTTAAGAGTTTGTGAGTCCATTCAGTATTCTTACAACAGTAGGGCAGGGACTGTTGTGAAACCAGCTGGTACATGTGTTCAGGCTTCTGTACCTTCTCCCCGATGGTAGAAGTTGTAGAAAAACATTACCAGGGTGGGATGGATCTTTAAGAATGCTGGCGGCCTTTCCGTGACATCAGGCCTGGTAGATGGATTCTATAGATGGGAGGTTGGCCTTTGTGATTGCCCGGGCCAAGTTCACCACACTCTGTAACCGTCTCCGATCTTGAATGGTACAGTTGCCATACCAGGTAGTGATACATCGAGACAGAATGCTCTTGATGGCGCACGTATAAAAGTTGACAAGAGTGCTGAAGGTTGTGGATGCAATGCCAATCAAATGGGCTGAATGGTGTCAAACTTCTTGAGTTTTTTAGATCCTGAACTCAAACTACCAGTTGGAGAGTATTGTGCAAACAAAAGATGAGTTATTTGTGTCCAAATTACTAGCCTCTGACCTGCTCTCGTAGTTTTTTGTTCACTTTGGAAATGGATGTCCCTGGCTGATCTGGCTTGCCTAGTTGCCCTTGAGATGATGGTGAATATTTATATAACTTATTATTTATATAGCTTGTCCAGTTCAGTTTCTCATTAATGATAACTGCCAGTATATTTATAATGAGAAATTTAGCAATGGCAATGCCATTGAATGTCAAGGACCTGTGGTTGGATTCTCTCTTGTTGGAATTTGTCATTATCTGGGACGTGTGTCACAAACATTATTTGCCAGTTATCAGCCCAAGCCTGGTACTGTCCAGGTCTAATTGCACATAGTACAGACTGATTCAGTATTGGAGTTGTCACAAATGGTGCTGGATATTGTGTAGTCATTAATAAGTGAATTTCTAACTTATGATGGACAGAAAATCATTGATGAAAATGGTTGGATGTAGGACAAGCCTCAATTACAATCACATTCCATTATGGTGGGTTTGATAATGACCAGTGGAGAGTACTCCCCGAATCCCATCGACTCCAGTTTTATTCTCATTTCTTGATGTCATACTTAGTCAAATGTTGCCTTGGGCAGTCACTCACATCATGTCTGTTGATCATTTCTTTTGTACATATTTGGACTGAGGCTGTAATGAGGTCAGAAGCCACATGGCTTTGGTGGAACCAAAATGGTCATTGCCCTAAAAGGAGTGTGGTGAGGTCATTGAGCACGTAATTACTTCACGAGTTGCACTTGATGATCCTTTCCATCACTTTGTTGATGATTGAGTAGATTGATTCAGGTGTTAATCAGCTTTGTGAGATTTGTCTGACCTTTTGTGTACTGGACGTACTGGACATACAATTTTCCACATTGATAGATGTACTGGAACAGCTTGGCTAAGGGTGTGGCTTGTTATGGAGCTCCAGTCTTCAGTATAAGGAATGGTGTATTATTGCTAGAGTATTATCCGAGATCATAGCCTTTTAAATATCTACCACCTTGAACATTTCTTGCTAAACAAAATATTTCTTGCTATCACATGGAGTGAATTGAGTTGGTTAAAGACTGGGTGGGAACTTTAGGAGGAAGTTGAGGTAGATCATCCACTCAGCATGTGTAGCTAAAGATTGATGCAAATCCTTCAGCCTTGTCATTTGCACTGATGTTCTGGGCTTCCCTATTGTTGGATTGAGGATGTGAATATAAATATGTCTACAATGAAGTCCTCAACATTGACTCCGCATCTCATGAACTGAGGTCATGAAGAGGCAGTGGCCTTGGTGTTATCACTGGACTGTTAACCCAGAGGCACGTGTATTGTTCTGGGGACCCAAGTTTGAATCCCACAATGGCAATTGGGGGAATTTAAATTCAATAAAAATGACAACAATGAAATTGTGGTTGGAATAAGAATATAGGTGTCCTTTTTGGAAGGAAATTGCCACCCTTATCTAGTCTGGACTACAAGTGACTCCAGGCCAACAGCAATATGGTAGATTCTTAACTGCTGTTTGGGATGGGCAATAAATGTTAGCCTAAACACCCTTATCCCATGAATTAAGTTTTTAAAAAGTCGTGGGCAAGGAAACATCTTACTAGTCTAACTACTAAAAATTCCACCCCTTCCCCACAGCTGGTGAATCAACATTCCTCCATGCTGAACATCACTTTAGAGTACTAAGAGCACCAAATGTACTTTGATTGGGGACTTCAATAGGTATCAGTGAGAGAGGCTTACTCCACTACTGACTGAGCTTGACAAATCTTAACAACTCTTAAGCAGTCTGACAGACTTGATCTTAGGCAGGTGATGAAGGAACGAAGAAGGAAAGAAACTTGGAAAGAAATAAGAGTCTTTACAGGAAATAGGGTGCGAGAATGTATCGTCCAGGTAAATATGGGAGTCGGTGTGTTTATAGTGGATATTAGTGCCCAGAAAATGAAACAGAGATGTCAAGGAAGGGAAGGGAAGAGTCAGAGATGGACCAGATGAAAGCAAGGATGGGATGGAAATCAACGTACCTTTCCAATTCGAGACTCTATTCCATTCTCCAATTTCCTCCATCTCCATCGCATGTGTTCAGATGATGCCAACTTTGACAAGGGATCCTCCAAAATGCCTACCTTCTTCCTCAACTGAGGATTACCCAGCACAGTTGTTGGCAGGGCCCTCAACCGGATTTTAACCATCTCCTGCGCCAACCCTCACCAACTCTCTTCCCTCCCGCAACAACGATAGAGTTTCCCTGATCTACTATCGCACTAGCATCCACATCCAGAAATTCATTAGTCATCATTTCTGCCATCTCCAGTGAGATTTCGCTGGCCAACTACCAGCCACATATTCCCCTTCCCTTCTTTGTCCGCCTTCTGCAGTGACTGTTCCCTCTAGGCCACCTTAGTCCACTCTTCCTTCACTCCCAACATCCCCCCACATCCCCATGGTACCTTCCCCTTCAATTGCCGAATGTGTAACACTTGCCCATTTACATCCTCCCCCCTCAGTATTCAAAGGCACAAACACACCTTCCAGGTGAAGCAGCACTTTACCTGCACTTCACACAATCTAATCTATTGCATTTGCTGTCACAATGTGGTCTCCTCTACATTGGGGAAACAAAATATAGACTGGGTGACCGCTTCACAGAACACCTATGTTACACTTGTAAAAATGACCCTGAACTTCCAGCTACGTGTTACCTCAACACACCACCCTGTTCCCTGACCAGGCTTGCTGCAGTGCTCTAGCAAAGCTCAGCGTAAGCTTGGGGCCCTGAAGTTTCTAGATCTAATATACAGTTCTTTAACTTTAGAGCTTGAACTCTCCTATGTCCTTGACCCCGCCCCACAGGCCTTGTGATCTCACAGTCTGCTATTACACACTACTCATTGTTAGCCTCTAACACAGTCAATAGATATGGAGCTGGAAAAGCACAGGAGGTCAGACAGCATCTGTTAAGCAGGAAAGTGAACATTTCGGGCCAAAATCCTTTGTCAGGACACTTCATTAGCCATGAACAGTCTCCATTAACAGCTATTCATCCTCCTAACCAGATCATTATTCATTCCTTTGTCCAATTGTTTTTCTCTCTCTTGGGCTCTATCCCCACTTATGGTTTACTCCTTACCCCCTCCGCCCACATTATGTTCTGCATTAAAAAAAACATTTTCCTAGCTACCATCAGTTCTGAGGAAGGGTCACTGGACCTGAAACATTAACTCTGATTTCTCTTCACAGATGCTGAAAGACCTGCTGATCTTTTTCAGCAACTTCTGTTTTGATTTTGGACTTACGACATTCATAATTATTTCTGTTTCTTCTCTCAATCATGTTGTTTGGCAGTATCACCTTGCCAGATGGGATAGACGTTAACAGATCTAATACCATGCATCCGTAAGGCACCGTAAACCATCAGTAGCAGCAGAATTATATTCAATCACAATCTACAACCTCGTGATCCAGCATATCCCCATAAACATTAACTCAATCCATAACTCTAACCCATCAAGCCATATCAATAAAAAGTGCAGAAAGGCAAGCCAGAAGTCGCAACACTCATAGCTAAAACTGAGGTTTCAACCTCATGATGCTACATCACCAACTTTGTTGGCAGATATAGGACTAGTAGGGAAACTAATATTTGAAACTAACATTTTAGGATTGATTTAGTTCAGTTATAATCACAATTAATATATTTGATTAATCTGATATTACAGTGTGCTTAAATATAGCCAATATAGATTGACATTCTAGCATCATGTGACTTTATTTAGGTTTATTTGACAGAGAAATACAGCATGGGATTGTGCACAAGTGATGAGCATAACCTAAATGTTTTAGACTTACAGTTGTAAGGTCGACGAGCATCATTGTTGTTTAAGATCCAGATTTTGAAGGTTGAATAAGAGAGAGATATAGCAGACCCAAGCTTGATAGCCCTTATCATGGCCCAGCCAAGTCCTTGTACTAGTATTTTAAAAGATATAGCAATTAACTAAATGTAACCTTTGTATTCATTAGCTATATAACAAAGCAAGTTTGTAATTGAATAATCCTAGATTTAACTCATTTTGTAAAAAGTAGTATACTCTATAAACTTCCATATTAAAACAATATAAGTAGCATAAACTGTTTCCGAGCATTAAACTAAGTAGAACTAAACCAAGGAAAAACAAACTGGTAGTGATAAGTATATGAGGTAATGGGAATTTCATCACTTAAGTGAGGATTGAGACAGAAGTTCAAGATATGAATCATTGAGTCCAAATTACACATGCCTTCCTTTTCCTTTGAACAAAGAATATTTATCTTAGTAAAGTCACAATAACAAACTTAATGAAGTCTAAATTGGACTTAAGTGGCTCCCGTACTGGAGCTGCCATCAACATACTAAGATTTCCCCTCCTAGCTTGAGCTGTTTCAATTTAAGCTTCCTTCCTCTTTCCTGGAATTTTTGTTTGATGACCTAGTTCTAACTCTGCTGCTCCAATTTTAATTTTTCTCAGAACCTTCACCTTACAATTTAAGATGGTTTTACACTCATTTTATTATTTGTTTTCCTGACTATTCAGTGCAACTGAACCCTAAGTGCCTTGAAACATCTAAATCTTCCAAGGTCAGTACCAGTAATTGTTGGTCAGCTACGTTATTCGGTTCTGTGAATGTGGACATCTTAGCAATATAGTTTTACAGATCCAAAAAAGGTTTTTTACAGTGTGCTGTAACATGGCTTTTGAAGGAATTTTTTTTGCCACTCCAATTCTTTCATTTGCCTGCACATACAATCCTGAACAATAATCCCCCAATGTTGTAACAACCACGTGAGAGGGGGTGAACCAGTTTTTCCTCTTTCAAACCTTTATGGTCAGTCAAAACAAAGGTTTAAGTTCTTCCTAGTGTCAAGCTAAACTTTCTCCAATTAAAAACATCATTACCTAAATTTTACTAAAGCAATAAGGAGCCAATTACAAAGCTTTCTCAAGTTAAAAAAGAACAATTACCCACTAACCCGAACAGTAAGATAGCACCAAGCAACATCAGCATACACCTTTTGTACTGTCACTTCACCCAGAGATAAAGCAAGATAGTGTCAAGTGTCAAAGTACATTCATTTGAGTGTTTGTGTGATGCAAGGTTTTAACCCAAGATCACAATTTGGATTCTTGCAGCCATGAGCAGTTGCAAATATTGCAGTAATCTTTTAACTTTTGATTTCTTGTTGTACCCTTCCACTCAGTGCTGTAATCAGGCACATTTTGACTCAAGGCAGAGACAACACTTTTGCTATCCATTGATCAGTTCTGCAGCCCATAATCCATCTCTCCTGCCTTGCTGAATAAGCTCCTAGAAATATAAGAGAGCTGTATATTCTGTCCCCACAACAGTTATGAATTTAAGCTTAATTGTAGATGAGGTTTCATCTCCAACATACGAAGTTTCTAACAGTGGTGTAAAACAAAACTGGAGAGAAGGGCTTTTTCCGTACCTTTCATGGGGCTGATTCATCTAATTCTTTTAGGTAAAATGTCGATTGCAGCTCAGATTAATCTTTCACTAATCCAAATTGGATTCATGAACTTGGCCATCTTGTGTGGCATTGTACTCTTTTGCTACCTTACCCCACCCTCCTCTCTGACCTATACCCTCCATCCCCACCCCCATTCACATTGTACTCTTTGCCACCTTCTCCCCAGCCACCCCACCAACCCCATTTATCTCTCCACCCTGGAGGAGGCTTCCTGCCTCTATTCCTGATGAAGGGCTTTTGCCTGAAACGTCGATTTGCCTGCTCCTCGGATGCTGCCTGACCTGCTGTGCTTTTCCAGCACCACTCTGATCTAAACTCTGGTTTCCAGCATCTGCAGTCCTCACTTTTGCCATCTTGTGTGGGTCAAGTGAAGCCCTCTGTCCATTTAATTGTTTCAGTCCATCAAAATCCCCAGTATTAAATAATTCACTGGAATTCAAAATTCAACAATTTGTGCTTTAGATCATCTTGACGTTAGTCAGTAATGAATTACAGATGTGGAGTTCAGCGATTGGGAAAAAGAAAATAAAATCGACAGTATAAAACGTTGGTGATTAAAAAGGAACCCAAGAGGGAATTGGGTTGAGTAAGTAATTAACATAGTATTAATTGAGACCAGAAGAACAAGAGGAAACATAAAAACCACAAGGAGACAAATGAAGTTCTATGGATCTTAAGCAGAAAAGTTGGAGTGCCTAATCACTACCAGTAGGATTGACAGAAGAACAGACAGCTGGCACCAAAGAAAGCAGCTGGACAACATTAGAGACTGTCTTAAACAGAATTCCAATAAGGTTAAACAGTTGTTGCTATGAAGACTATAGTCACTTCCATCACTTGGCATAGCACTTAAGGTAATAAAGTGTATTAAAGAATGTATTAAAATGGATCCATGATTTGATTAATTTAATCTCCTGATGAAATTTTTTGAATTAATATAACTAATTTCCAAATTTAGACTGGGAGTTAAGTGTAGTAGATAAACATTCACCAGGTGTCAAAGCAGTTTACTTGCAATAGGATAAACTTTATACAACTATGTACCTTTTATAATTTGAATTTGTGTGCCCTTCTACTACTCTTACTTTATTCCAGATTAAAGTTTCCTAAATCATTTACTATCTTATACAAGTCTAAGATCATCTCTCTGGGTTGAAAGGTCAGACTCAAACCCCTCAAACTAGAGACCAGCTTTCAATGTTTGAACGTCATCCTTGTTTTTTGGCATCCAAAACCACCACATTGCTTGAGTCACTGGCTGACCATAGCACACTAACAATCTCCTCTTGTAACATAATTCAACTGGACAAGTTCTTGTCTTCCCAAATTTGAATATCCGCAGAGAAATTTCTGTCCTGCCATAGTACCAAAATATTTCTCATTGAAATCACAAATGATTACTTATTTGACCATACAAAATAAACGGGAACATCTTGATTTGTCTACAGTTTTGTCCCTCCCTGTAAACCCCTCCAATCATTGGAGAAATCTGCACTTGTCCACTCTGGACCCTCAAGCCTTCCCAATTTAATAACTACCCTAAAATAAAACAAAAGTACTGAGGATGCTGTAAATCAGAAACAAAAATAGAAGTTGCCAGAAAAGCTCAGCAGGTCTGGTAGCAGATGTGAAGAGAAATTAAAGTTAACATTTTGGTCCAGTGACCCTTCCTCAGAAGGCCATCTCCCCTGTCTGGCTGAAATGTCTTACTTAACTTTATAGATTTCATGTGAAATACCTTGGAATAAAATATTATTATGTAATTTGCTCTCAAGGCAGAGGTAGATATTCTTGACAAACAAGGGAGTTCAAGGGAGTTAAAGGGGCGGCACAGTGGTTAGCACTGCTGCCTCACAGCACCAGGATCCCAGGTTCAATTACAGCTTAGGGTGACTGTCTGTCTGTGTGGAGTTTGCACATTCTCCACATGTCTGCGTGGGTTTCCTCCAGGTGTTCCAGTTTCCTCCCACAGCTCACTGATGTGCAGTTCAAGTGAACTGGCCATGCTAAATTGTCCATAGTGTTAGGTGTGTCAGTCAGAGGGAAATGGGTCTGGGTGGGTTACACTTCTGAGGGTCAGTGTGGACTGGTTGGGCCGAAGGGCCTGTTTCTACACTGTAGGGAATCTAATCCAATCTATTATTCGGAGATGCCGGTGTTGGACTGGTGTATCTCACTTTTTAGATTGGAATCAATCTAAACATCAGGTCATAGACAGAGAACACAGGGGGCTAACACCTTCAACATATTGTCTAGCTATCACCATTGTTAACAGATAACCCGAGAATGCAACTTTTAAAAAAAGGGTTTTGTGATTTACACATGAAAGAAGTGAAACTATCACAGTGTTCTAACAGATGAAAGGCTTAACAGACAATCAATTCTTCAATGTATAATTTCAGTTACATCACACTGCAAATGTTTGCTATAAATTCTGTGTTACCGATCGAGCCCTCCACAATCACCGATGAAGGAGCGTCGCTCCGAAAGCTAGTGTGCTTCCAATTAAACCTGTTGGACTATAACCTGGTGTTGTGTGATTTTTAATTTTGTAATCCAATCTAGGTTATCAGGGATAGGTAAGAATCAGATCAGTCTTGAATTTATTGAATGGCAAATTAGGGATTATAAGATTTACTCCATCCCAAATTTGCATATCATCTAAAGAAGCATTACTCTGTGCCCTTGGTTGTTATTGATGTGATAATGCTAAAGTTAAGTGCTGATAATCAATAGCATTGTTACAGAGATCTGAAGAGATGCTATAAATGGCCATGTTTATCACCCTTTTTGAAACAAATACTCTGCCATTTTGCAAAGCAGTAATAAGTACACTATTCATTGATTTTCCAATGATTGTTAGTCTCTTGAAATCTCTATCAAACTTCTAAAGTTTTTCCCATCTAATTCATCTCAAAGTCCAATATTTTGACTGGATACTTTTCAGCTGTTACATCATCGCTTGTATTTTTCTCTTGGGATGGTGCAATGAAATTTACTATTACATACCCATGAATTTCAAACCCAGTTAGCTTTTAAAGATCTAAGTACATTCCTGGCCACTGCTCTATTACATTGAAATGATATTTCATTGCTGTCATTTGTTGATGTAGATGTACATTTTTCAGTTTCCTTGGTTCCTCTAATCACCAATTAAATCTAGCGTTAGTATGATATTGTATTCGTTTCAGGGAACCTCTTTTCCTTGACAGAAACTGAAAGAACAGTGACTGCTGGAAATCAGAAACAAAAACAGAAACAGCAGCTGACCTGCTGAGCTGTTCCAGCAATTTCTGCTTTTGTCCCTTTTCCTTTATATGTAGATGTAGTTTTCCTTTCTTATTCCAACTATTTATTAAATTCCTTTCAAATTTTTTGACAATCATTCAAGATCAATTTTTTTCTTATCTGAAGCATTACTCTTTAAAGAATGCTCCATTTGTTTTCCATGAAAGCATTGGTAAGCCATCCCTCTGCAATGCAAGCACTTGAATATTTCCCTTCTCTCTTTTAATTTATAAATCATGATTTGAGTTTAAGAGAGTGTCAAGTTTTTTTCTTAAACTTGATCATTCTATGTTTGACTTGAAGCAATTAAAGATTTCACAGGTTCTAGACATATCTGTCTGAAAAAAATAATAAAAAAGGTTCACGATAGATTTAGTAGTAACATGCTCAACTTCACTATAATTGATTTTAGTACAGTTGATAAAGACCAACCTTATAGCCATTGTACTTACCATGTTAACATCCACTTGTTGAAAATGGGTTAAAATACATTACAGCTCCTTAACGAGATATTTATGCTAAAGGAGCCCAATCAAGGAAACGCCCAGCAGTGCTTTAACACAGATACCTCTTTAGTGCATTTATTACATTGATTTAGATTTACAGGTAAGAAATTTTGCATTGCACCTTTAAACCATAATCCAAAAAACATTACATTTCTTCTCACAGACACTGTGCACAAAAATTTAATAAACTATATTTTCCCTCAGACCTTTGTTGTCAATTTGCAAAACCTACTTCAGTTCCAAAGTATTGGTTGGGAAATGGGTCTTAGGGTAGTTTGGTTATCGCTCATTTCCACACTACTAAAGGTCAATTTCACCCCTTTATTTCAAATTTTGGTGAGATAAATATACTTTGACAGAAGCAATGGCCCAGATTTTACTGTCAAAGTAACAGACTAACTATTCTTCTCATTATTTACGCATATATGTCACATAGCAAATACAGTTGAGAAGCATATGCATAGTCAATGTCAATACCCTAAAACTGCTGTCCAAGATAATTTCATGAAAGTGTTTCACAATTGCAATGCAATCAATGTGCTTATTTGCACAGTAGATGCAAACTAAAACTGGTCATAAAGTTAATTCTTGTCATTACAAATGTAAATATCTCTTAAAGTATCTAATAACAGTCAAAAATTGCCATCCAAGATCCTCAGCGCCGATAATTAACAGTTAAGTGTGGAATTTTATTATTTTAGGCATTAATTGTTCAAGGTTTTAAAAATATAAAATTTCATTTAAAAAAAGCATTTTCGTTGGTCTCTCCTCTCTAAATCCAAGCTTTTTTGCTCCATGTTAGCTGACATTAAATTCATCCAGTAATTTACTCTTCCTTTGCCATTGTTCCTTTTTTCCTCAATCCTTCAGCCTCATTAATTAAGGAGACATAGTTGCTTGTCTTGTTAGCTTGAGCACCAGGTGCCATGTTTCCCTCATCTACAGAATCATCAACTATGAATTCCAGCTATTTGGCTTACAAAAAGGAAAACCTAAACATTGAAGAATAAATCTATCCAACAACTGGTGTCATTAGAAAATTTGTTACAGCAAAAGCTGGGCCATTGTTTAAATGCTTTCAACCCCCATTCACACTGGCTCTTGGAAAAACTAAAGTTTATAAGATATACACGCCTTGTAAAGTGGATAAAATATTTAATATGACATTTTTATGCATGTTTTCACCATGTTAAGAAATAGATGAATAAACTCATAATAGGGAGAGCCTTGTGCAAAACCCTGCTCAAACTAGAAAATAATTGACTGAATCTGCACATTTAGTAATGTTCAAAAATAGTCAAATGTGTACTATTCAACATGTACATAAGTTATTAAATAATAGAGATCTGATTTTAAAAGGACAATATAACTGGAGCTTCTACATGCTAAAATGTTTCATGCAAATTATACAGCTTCTCAATTAAAAAAAAAGTCAATTCTAAATAAGATTCATGACAAAAGCCATAGATCATTTCTGTTCAGACAAGTGTAAAAAAAAAAGGAAAAGCAAAACCTTCTGGTCACACATTTCATTTTGTTTAGCACTTTTAGTCCTTTAAGATGAGTTTTAAAACACAACATTCGGCTGATAAGAAATGTGATGTGATGCATGGCAGTCTCCACGTCAAAAACAAAGCTCAACAGTTTTGGTCAGTTAAGAACAGCAGCCTCCACTGCTCTGTTGTTGGGGTTCATCATCAACTATCTGTACACCTCTTCTTGTGTTTGCAGATTGGCCATTGCCATTACCTTTTGCCCTTTCTTCAGCTTGGGCTGTTTCTATCATTCCTGAAAATAGGTCAAAAACAAAACTTGGAGAAAGTGAGGACTGCAGATGCTGGAGATCAGAGTCAAACAATGTGGTGCTGGAAAAGCACAGCCGGTCAGGCAGCATCTAAGGAGAGGAACAGTCAACATTTCAATCATAAGCTCTTAATCAGGAATGAGGGAGTGGCCCAAGGGGGTTGAGAGATAATGGGGGGGGGGAAGGGAAGGTACTTGAGAATGTGATAGGTAAGTGAAGATAAGGTGAAGGTGATAGGTCAGAGAGGAGGGTGGAACAGATAGATGGGAAAAAAGATGGACAGGTTCAAGAAGGCAGTGCCGAATTGGAAGGTTAGATCTGGGATAAGGTGGGGAGAGAGGAAATGAGGAAACTGGTGAAATCCACATTGATCCCATGTAGTTGGAGGGTCCCAAGATGAAAGATGAGGCGTTCTTCCTCCAGGCATCAGTGTCTAGAGTTTGATGGTGGAGGCGGCCAAGGACATGCAAGGATACCTTGCCTCCCAGCCCACCCCCTCCCATTTATCTCTCAGCCCCCTTGGGCCACCCCTTCGTTCCCAATGAAGACCTTGTGCTCAAAATATTGACTTTCCTGCTCCTCGGATGCTGCCTGACCAGCTGTGCTTTTCCAGCACCACAACTCTTCAACAAAAGTAAAACTTGTTCAGTACAAAAAAAAGGAGATAACATTGAGTCTATATTTTAAAAAGAAGTTTAAATACAGTTTCCACACTTTTTGCACTTTGATTTAGAAGATCGTGAAAGCTATGAAGGTACAGAAGAGACTGAGTACTGTATTGCTATCAAAGCCTTATGTCTTGCATTCATCAGGTAAGAAACATAAAAATCTCAAATCTCAAAGGGAATGACAACTAACACTGCATGAGGGGAGGATGCAGATTAGTTGGTAATTGGCACCAGTTAGTAAAGACATTGCCATACAGAACGTACCAAGGAACAGTTAACTAACCGGCTTTTGTTTAAATTCAAACCAGGCACATCAACTGATTTGCCCAGGCATGAAGACAGGTTAGGAGAATGTATTTTTGTTTTACAAAGTAATGAGTTAGAATGCTTTATTAGAAATTGTTTGAAGTGAAATTCATATGAAAGGATACTGGATGTGAAGAAAATAAAGAGTAAGGGAACAGGACTAAATAGATTGAATTGTGAAATTAACAGACTGAAAACATTTACTGAAAACAAACTGTCAAAGTGGATAAGGGGATGTGTCAAAAATTTGTTGCCACATTTAAATCAGCCATTCAACATTTCTATATGTCTAATAATATGTGCTAAAAAAGTGAAATTAGGAAAATAACTTCAGTTACTCTTCTGTAACATCCAATTAAATTGAATATCTACCAAGAAGAACATTCTTTTTCCATTTTTCATCAGATGTTTGAATCACTGATGATACATGCGAAGAGTTCTTTATTATTTCTAACAATTAAATTGAATTTCAACATTTTTAACCAAACAGTTAACATCCAATATGTTATAATTAAGAGGCAAAATTTCACCTACTTTTACAAAGGTCAAGAAATAGTTCTTCAATTCCCTTGTTCAACTTAGCCGACGTATGGAAGTGTTTTGCTCCAACTGATTCAGCGTACCTGTACAAATATCAGTTAACATCCAAGTTTTAAATTAAGGCTGATTTTGCAATTCAATTAGTGCAATGAGCGAAAAATAGAATGTTTGTGCACTTACACCTCTGCTTCTTCAACTGATACATGACGATCCTTTTCAAGGTCTAATTTGTTACCTGATAAAAGAAGCACATAAACATTAGAATCACAGGTACTAGGCTTTCAAATTGGTTAGAATACACAAACAGCATTCTAATCTTTCTCATCAAGGCCAATGAGTTTTAAATCAGGATCAAATTCTATTTAATGCAAGATTCTGCAATTTCAACCATTCCATCAACTTTTTACTGAAAACCAAAAACTTTGCTCATTAAATCAAATATACATGAGTGTATTCTCTGAACATTTATTTCACTAAAATCCCATATTCTTACATATCTAAGTTCTGGAAATAATACAGTACATACAGAAGTTTTGGAATTTCAACAATCAAAATTTGTGAGAAGATTTGTAGCTCGGGTGCTCGTTGTTGTGGTTCTGTTCACCGAGCTGGGAATTTGTGTTACAGACGTTTCGTCCCCTGTCTAGGTGACATCCTCAGTGCTTGGGAGCCTCCTGTGAAGCGCTTCTGTGATGTTTCCTCCGGGTGCCGGGAGCCGCTTCACAGGAGGCTCCCAAGCACTGAGGATATCACCTAGACAGGGGACGAAACGTCTGCAACACAAATTCCCAGCTCGGCGAACAGAACCACAACATTTCAACAATCCTAAAGCAATCTGGTCATTTCCAACAATCTTGGTTTATGTTTAGACCAACTACATAGAAATTCAAAGATCTCTAAATCAACATCAAACTAATGCATTCTCTGATCAGAATCTAGTTTTTTTTCAGGAGTCTGGTCTTGTGCAACTTAGTTACTGCATTTCCTACAATAATAGCAGTGACTACAGTTCAAAAGTAATTTATTGATCTTAGGGTACCTGGGGACAGCTGGTGGTTGTGATAGGTGCTACCTAAATGTCTTTCACAGCATTCAATTGCGACATACACACTTCTTAAGGATCTTAGCAAGATGCTGAGAGACAGTATCGCTTGGTTTAGGTGTCTAAACCCAGGTGTCACAGTGTCAGAAAAAGAGCAGGGCCATTTAGTACTGAGATGAAGTGAAGCTTAAGTATTTAAAGAGTTGTGAATTTTTGGAATTCTCTATGCAGAGAGCTATGGATGCTCAGTCATGGAGTTTATTCAAGATAGAGATCATTAGATTTTTGGGTATTTAAAGGATTTGGGAATAATCCAATAGGAAGTTGAAGATCAGTCATGATCACTCTGAATGGTAGGGTAGGGTCAAAGGAGCCTTTACATGCTCTTGATTTAGATAACGTATGTTTACATTGGCCCAGCAAGTTTTGTGCCGGTTGTTTCCAGTGAAAACTAAGCCTGTTGCCTTTCTCGAATCCCCAGAGCCCACAATCATGTTCTATTTCAAATTTTCCCCCACTTTTTCCTTAAAAGATCTGTTAGTGCGGTGGTTTCTAGTTCAAACATTACCTTTAGCAAGGCACTTAGCATTCCAACAATCCTCTCTGTAAGATATTTCTGGTAACCTCTTACTGTTTTGCAACAATTTAAAAACATGTCACCTTGTCACCTCCCCTACCATAGGAAATATCATCCCATCAAAACAGTTAACTTGAAGATATAAATTTTCCTCCAAGCAATTTCCAATTAATATTTTTGATCTCACCAAGATGAAATACAACAAAGCAGCAATGTACACTTTCAGACCAGGACAATGTCCCTTACAGGCAAAACTTCAAACTTTGGGTTTGCACTAGTAGCATAACTGAATTTTAAATTGCATCTTACTCCTCAATAACACATCCAACAAGCTAAACCATTGACACTTTAAATCATAGATATGTGACATGTGTGACATCATATGTGACATCACTTGACCACTGAAGTTATTCTCTGGTATCATTTTCCAAATTAGATGTCCTGAATTATTTACTATTTGGACTTAGGTTTGGTGAATTCAACAAACAACATAACTGAAAATGACTGCAGTATATTTATAAGTATACAGATAATTACATTATTATATTTGATGTTTAAGACAATTATCTTAAATCACTCCATAAGACATTACAGTTTCAAACAACTTTTAGGTGAAGTACGAAACAAAACTCACTCAGGACATATTGTCAAATAGCTGATCACAATCTTGTGACTAAGATGAAGTTCATAAACTGAGTTTTTGTTTCTGGCCTTTTCAAAATATAAATCCCATGATCATTTTGGAATTCTAACACTTAGACATTAGTCTCATGCATTGATAAGATGGAACTCATGACAGTTATCACTGTTTTGTAAATTTAGTTTATAATAACTGTGACAAATTACTGGAAAAATAAGGCCAAAACTCTACGTATAGAGTCATAGAGTTGTACAGCATGGAAACAGACCCTTTTGGTCCAACTCTTCTGCACTGACCAGATATCCTAAGGTGATCTAGTCCCATTCACTAGCATTTGGCCCATATCCCTCTAAACCCTTTTTAAATGTTATCATTGTACTTGCCTCACCATTTCCTGTTGCAGCTCATTCCAAAAATGCACCAGCCTCTGCATGAAAACATTGTCCCTTTGGATCCTTTTAAATCTTTCCCCTCTCACTTTAAACCTATGCCCTCTAATTTTGGACTCCCCTCCCTTGGGGAAAAGGCCTTGTCTATTAATACTATTAATTCCCCTCATGGTTTTATAAGGCTCTACAAGATCACCTCTCAGCCTCTCCCAATAGTTCAAACCCTCCAATCCCTTGTACATCTTTTCTGAACCCTTTAAAATTTAACATCTTTCCTATAGCAGGGAGACCAGAATTGAACCTTGTATTCTAAAAGTGGCCTTACTGGTATCCTGTAAAGCTGCAATATCACACCTCATCAATCGAACGGTCACAGATGCATCTGTCCACAATAGTAGTGGTAGGAGTAAAAACTGCATAGTCCTTGCAAAGTTCTATCATCTCTGTTGAGGATATCCTCTGTTGTTCTGTGTGACATTATCAACCTGCTAAATGGGACAGTTTTTGAACACACCCACCAACTCAAAACTGGGCTACCATGAGGCACTGTTGGCGATCAGGCAGCAGTATTGTATTCAACAACAATTTAAAACCTCATAACTTGGCATATTCCCCATTCTACCACAACCAGCAAGCTAGAAAATAAGCCGAATACAAGAAGAGTGTGGGATAGCATGCAGGAGCAGCACCAGTCATGCTTTAAAAAAATCAGGTGTCAACCTGGTGAAACGCTAAATACCTGAGGTAACATACAGTAAAGAATGCTAAGTGATCCCACATATAATGGATCAGATCTAAGCTCTGCAGTCCTGTCACATTCAGTCACGAATGGTAATTAACTGGCAGGAGTTGGAGATTCCACAAATTGCTGTATCCCCAAGGATGGGGAACCAGCATGTCATTGCAAAAGACAGGTCTGAAGTATTTGCATGCATCTTTCACCAGAAGTGCTGAATGGGGGACCCATCTCAGCATCCTCCAACAATAGTGCTGCAGACTTGTGCTCCGGAACTAGCTGCGCTCCTGTCCAAGCTGTTCCAGAACAGTTATAGGCATCTATTTGGCAATGTGGAAAGTTGCCCAGGTATGTCCTGAGCACAAAAAGAGGGTCAACTATAACCTGGCCAATTACCACTCTATCAGTCTGCTCTTGAACAAAGTGATGGAAGGAGTTACTACAGTTCAATCAAGTGAACTTTCAAAGAGTCACCTGCTCAATGTTGATCAGTTTAGGTTGCACCAGGGCCACTTAGCTCTCAACCTTATTACAGGCCCAGTCCAAACACAGACAGAAGACCTGAATGCCAAAGGTGAAGTGAGAGTGACTACTATTGACATTAAGGTAGCATTAGACCAAGTATGTCTTCAAGGAACCCTAATAAAACTACAGACAATGTGAATCAGTAAGAAACTCTCCACTAAGTGGAGTCACATCCATTCTAAGGTCAGTAGTGGGGACATTTGCTGATGATTGCATGATGCTCAGCACTACTCACAACACCTGACTTGAATATTCTACATACATTTGCAGAAAGACCGAGACAACATTCAGTAGGCAAAAGTGAGGACTGCAGATGCTTGAAATCAGAGACTAGATTAGAGTGGTGCTGGAAAAGCACAGCAGGTCAGGCAGCATCCGAGAAGCAAGAAAATCGACATTTCGGGCAAAAGCCCTTCATTAGGGTTGATGAAGGGCTTTTGCCCGAAACGTTGACTTTTCCTGCTCCTAGGATGCTTCCTGACCTGCTGTGCTTTTCCAGCACCACTCTAATCTAGACAACATTCAGATCTAGGCTAATAGTGGCAAGCAACATTCATGTCACTTAAAAGGAGGGCATGACATCTACAGCAACAGAGAATGTAATCCCTTGACATCCAAAAGCATTACCGTCTCTGAATACCCCACGATCAACATCCTGGAAGATTATCATGGACCAGAAATTGAATTGGATCAACATTATAAATGCTGTGGCTACACAAACAAATCACAGGTTATAAACTGTCCCGCCAGTCCCTGTCCAAAATCTACATGGCAGAAGTTCGGAGTGAGAAAAAATACTCTCCATTTTCCTGGATTGGTGCAGCTCAAACAACACAAGAAGCTTGATACTAATCAGGACAAGGTAACCTGCTTGATTGGCACCATAACTGCCACCATCAACACTTGTTTCCTGCATCACTAATGCACAGTGGTAGTAAGGGAGCACACTGTTTACCAGATGAATTATAGTAATGCAACAAGGCTCCCTTTACAGCAATTTCCAAACCTGTGACCCCTACTACCTAGGAGGATAAATGCAGCAGATTCACAGACATGCCACAACTGCAAGTTTCCTTCTAAGCCACACACCACCGTAACTCGGAATGTGCTAGTAAAGTTAAGGCATTTGACAGAAGGGCGATATTTATTCTCCGTAGAACATTTAACAAAATCATAAATGAAACTGTAAAAATTATTTAAAATTTCACTCAAAATAGCACATGAGGGAAATCTTCAATACTGACTTTTAAAATACAGGATGTTTGTAAAAGTTTTGGGAAAAATATTTCGCTGACATAAAACGCAATCTTTTAATCATTTAACTTAAATGCTCCAGGATAATCTTATCCTCATATAATACTAAAACAAAACCATATATCTCAATGACCAGTTTTTGGCCAGGAGGTTCTATAGTCATATAAATTCGAAGTTAAGGTAATGAGATGTTTAATTTAATGGCATCTAGCATTCTTATCACTCCATATGATCAGTTTGCCAAAAATAAAATCAGGTTGATTTTAAAATAGTTTACTGAAGTCACATGCCTTCATTTTAACAGTGATTTTTAAATCATAGATAGTAATTGGGTTTTCCAGGCCTTGGAAAACTCAGTAGGTAAAAGAAAGCGAGAGGAACAGGATTCATGAAATAACTGCATTTACATTATAGCTTATGCGATAGGAAGATGAGGGCATCTTCCAAGTGCAATAAGTTACCAGATAAACCTCTACATTCCCAACCCACTCTCCTCCAACTTCATGATTCTTCAGCCCCACACCACCTTCTCTCCAATCACCATCAATTTCCGCCCCACGCCCCCCTCAGTTATATCTTCTACACCAGTGTCTTCACCCCTCCACCAATTAGACCTTTGAGAGCACATCAGCTGCAGTTTTGGAATGTAGTCTGTTTGTTGGAGAACATAGCAGGTTGGTTTTTGGTAGGAAACCTAGAAAGAAAGAAGTCAAGATTCAGGAAACCTATCAGGTTTCCTGATCTCCAAACATCACACTTACTCCTGACCCACCCAATGATAATGTAATATGCATCCAAGCTAAAATTCAAATCTTTATTTTAGAACAATATCAAATTCTGAAACATTATTCAACTCAAGATTATTATTTAAAAACAAAATCATTTACTAGCAGATGAGATGAACACTTACCTACAATGCATAAAGAAATATCATTTCCTAACATTTTCCGCAATTCTTTCACCCAATTTTTCACCTAAAAAAGCATTAGATTTTGTAAGTATTAGTGCATAGTTTCTTCATTCAAAATTTCACCATGCACATAAAAAAAACCTTTATCATCCAAGCGTCAGCTGTGGTAAATTTGAGGGTTAGGTCACACTCCAGAACTTTAACACAAAACTCCAGACTGCAGCTCAATGCAGCACTGAGGAAGTGCTACATTGTTAAAGCTGTCATCTTTTGGATTAGACTTTAAGCCAAGTCCTCACCTGCCCTCTTAGATGGGCATAAGAAATTCGTCTGTACTGTTTTGATGAACAGCAGGGGATTTATTTTAATGTCGTGGCCAATTGTTCACTCAATCAACACCTGCCCCCCTCCCCAACTCTGGTTATCATACTGCTGTTTGAGAATTGCCATGTGCAAATTGATTGTTCAATTTAATAATTTACAACAAATATGACACTTCAAAAAATAAAGCATTTAAGAACATCTGGAGGTTGTGAAGTTCTGAAGCTTTCTTCATGGAATATTTAATTTGTATGCCAAATGTTGCCCTATCATTTCTCTCACAAGTCTTCAACGATCAAAGGGAAGGGTTTAGGAAAGCTAAATTTTCAAGATACCTTTTAGAAAAATTCAATTAGCCAAATTGATTCCTGGATTTTTGTTCAATTTCAAGATGAAAACAATCATAGGAAAAGGGTATAAGAAAAATGCTTGTTCCAGACAAGAACAATTCACTGAATTGTGCAAGAAGAGCGTTATGTAGAGAGCATAGGCTTAAGGTGAAAAGGGGAAAAATTTAAAAGGGACCAGAGTAGCAGCTTATTCACACAGAGGGTGGTGCGTGTATGGAATGAACTACCAGAGGAAGTGGTGAAGGCAGGTACAATTACATCATTTGAAAGGAACCTGAATAGGTACATGAAGGGTTTAAGAGGGATATGGGCCAAATGCTGGCAAACGTGACTAAAACAGTTTACGCTATCTTGTCAGCATGGATGAGTTGGACCGAACAGTCTGTTTCTCTGCTCTATGGATCAAGTAATGAGAGATGACATAATTTTTTTTCCACTTGTTACTGCCCTGGCATGAACCAATTTATAACTTCAAACTAATAAAGACTACAAGATTTCACAAAACTTAAATCAAAGTACTATATCTTTCCATTTCTCCTCTGTAACATTCAACTTAGTATTAGCTATACTGTGTCATTATGGAAAACTGTAACTATGCAGTTTTAAGCTCAATTGCATCTTCATGCCTGAATTCTTTAAGAACTCACCTTCTGAAATGAGTCTTCATCTGTGATATCATACACTAATATGGCTCCATTAGAATCTCTGTAATATATCGGACCCAAAGCATGGAACCTTTCCTGACCTGCTGTATCCTGGTTTGGAACACAAAGGTTTGTTTTCATAATTACTTTTAATTCCACATTAGCAGAACATACAACGATTTCTATTGATATGGGACTAATAAAAAGTTCTAATTCTTCACAGATGGGCAAATAAAAATGCAAGGTGTCTCAAGAAGTCAAGAGACTAATTCTCTGCAATGGATTTGGAGGAGACTTAAAATAGAGAGAGATGTAGAAACAAAGTGTTGCCATGAAGAGCACTAAGATAACTGAGGGACTGACAGTTGCAAGGTAGTTAGAACTTGGAACATTTTGAGTGTGTGGAAACTAGTACAGGCCTTTCACAAAATACCAAGAAAAATACAGTCATCCTCCAAGCTATCTCCCATCAATTGAGATCAACTGCAAGGTCTGGGAAAATATGGATCATTTTCTATACATTTGGAGCCCTCCTCTTCATAAAGGCAGACATACATAATGAAGTTAATCATTGCCTCTAACATGTCAGCTCATCTATCCAGGATCTCAAACCCAAGACTAATGACATGGTTTACCAAGCAGTAATGACCCCCTCGTTCCTGATTGTAGGCAATGGACACTTTATTAACCTACAACAGGCATCTCAAAACATTACAGAAATATTACCAGTGCTGCATTCATAGAATCCTCTCATAGAATCCTCCAAATCCAGGGGCAGGAAATGGAATCCTCCAACAACAATACCCTTCGAAGCTAGCACAACCAGCATTGAGGCACTAATCATTCAAGAGCAACTCCACTTGGGAAGTCATCCTTATATCTGACTTCTGTTTCCTAAAGCAACTACTCAACTCTGAATTCGGTTGTGGCAGAAGACACTTAGGAAGACAGCGGAAAAACATTTTAGAGATGCCCTTATTTAAGATGTCCTTGTCTTGTAACCAACCAAAATGGACAGCATTTATTTGGGAAGGTGCTGACCACAGAAAGACTTTGACAAGAGCAGACAGATATCGAGACCTTGCATAAAGTACACAAACAGGAAAACACTCAACAGCCCAACCCTTCAAGCACTACCTGTCCCACATGTGGCAGTGCCTGAGGATCATTCATCAGCCACCTCAGAACTCACTGAACCACAGTAAGAGCAAGTTATCGTCAATCTCATAGGACTGCCCAGAAGAAGATAGGTCTGTATGAGAAAGGACAGAAACAGCAAACTTTTAGATGTGGCATTGACAGACAGTGGAGGATGGAAAGGTCAGCAAAGAAAACAAATAATTTTCAAGCCTGTAAATGGCAAAGTCATGAATAGTTTGAGCTGAGATAGAGGCCAGAAATACAATGTAAGTAAGCCATCTTCATGAATTTAGAAATTCGAAATCACACTGAGCATATCAAGATTTTAAACTGTTTCACTCAACTGACAGTGGTAAATGGTGTTTGTAGGGGTGGAGTATGTTGTGAAATTTAAAAGTGAATAGTTTTTGTGTTTGTGACATTGGCTAACCAGAAGAAGAAAATCATCAATGCTCGCTAGCACAGTGGAGGCCACAGAGGTCGAAAAGTACAGCTGGAAAGCATCTGCTAATGTTAATGCAGCTCTTGGGCTTACAGATAATGTTGCCAAGAAGCACCTCATGTATAAGAAAGAGGCCACATGCAGATCTTTAGGGGACAATGAAGATAAACTTCTGGAGAAACAGACAGAAGCAATTGCTGAAAACACACTGCTTATGGTGTTCCACTACAAGGGAATGGAACCATACAAGGACTTAATTCAATCAATATTTTGATTAGATTAGATTAGATTCCCTCTTCGGCCCAACCAGTACACACCAACCCTCCGAAGAGTAACTCACCCAGACCAAATTTAGCATGGCCAATTCACCTGACCTGCACATCTTTGGACTGTGGGAGGAAACTGGAGCACCCGGAAGAAACCCACGTAGACACAGGGAGAATGTGCAAACTTCACACAGACAGTCACCCGAGGCCTGAATCGAACCTTGGACCCTGTTCCTGTGAGACAGCAGTGCTAACCACTGAACCACCGTGCCGCCCATTTTGTGAATAATTATAAATGAAGTATGTTTCAAATAGTTTGTAAAATTGATAAAAATGAGGACGACTATCACAGCAAAAACAATTCATTAAATTTTCACTTTAAGAAAAATTCAGATAAAAGGAAAAGAAAACTAATTCATACATAATATTCAAAAATGCTTCAGCCCTTCAGCACTGAAGAAGGGGTCATGCCTGAAAAGTCAATTCTCCTGTTCCTTGGATGCTGCCTGACCTGCTGCACTTTTCCAGCAACACATTTTCAGCTCTGAAAGCTGAATATCACAATAACAAAACGGAACAAAAATATCATCTTCACTGGGATTGGTTCATGTTTTAACAACTATTTTACAATTAATGTGTTAGTGAAAAATAGGGCTTATACCACATAAACTCTAATGTCAATAAAAATTTTTCAATGTTGTGATCAAATTAATTTAACAAATTTGAATACTTACCCAAATTGCAATATTTACTCTTTTGCCTCCGATATTCAGTTTTTTGGTCAAGAATGATGCCTAAAAATGGACAAAGACAAGTTGTGGAACAGCAGATCTTTGGTGCAAAAGCTATTACACAAAGAATATTTAAAAAAGCAATAGAATAATATTTACTTTTTAAAAAGTGGAGTATATCTGATGTTTCAAATTTTGCATCTTTAACATCAACAATAAACAGTTACCTGAATTTACAGACAACAAAACAACTCAGCGAGTGAAAAAAAATCACGCACAGAAATAAAGCTGGCTTGGAGTAGACCCATTTGATGTGTCAGCAGCACTTTTCAATGACATGGAGTCATAGAGTCACAGAGATATACAGCATGGAAACTGACCCTTCGGTCCAACCCGCCCATGCCGACCAGATATCCCAACCCAATCTAGTCCCACCTACCAGCACCCGGCCCATATCCCTCCAAACCCCTCCTATTCATAAACAAGTTAGATTTCAATTATTTGGTCCACTATTTCCAACTACCTGCATTTGGTGCTCAAGTAGAGAATGGAGCAGTTGTCAAGTTCCAAAGATTAGCAACCACAGCTTGTGGAGAGTAGCATTCAATTTAACAAATTCTAATTTCAGCCAACAGGTATTGCAATCTTAATTCTGATGTGGAGGTGTCAGTGTTGATCTGAGGTGGACAAAGTTAAAAATCACACAACACCAGGTTATAGTCCAATAGGTTTATTTGGAAGTACAGTACTAGCTTTCAGAGCACTGCTCCTTCATCAGGTAATCAGTGGGGCAGGATCATAAGACACAGAATTTATAGCAAAAGATCACAGCTTCATGTAATTAAAACCATATATAAAACAACAATCCAAGCTTGTTTAATATATCATTTTAATTCCATGACACTGTGATCTTTTGCTATAAATTCTATCTTATGATCCTGCCCCACTGATGAAGGAGCAGTGCTCTGAAAGCTAGTACTTCTAAATAAACCTGTTGGACTATAACCTGGCAGTGTGCGATTTTTAATCTTAATTCTACCAATCTACTCCCTTTGTTCTGCTCTATGACCTACATAGAGTTATAGCGACGTAAAGCATGGAAATAGACCTCTTAGTCCAACTTGTCCATGCCTACCAGATATCCGAAATTAATCGAGTCCTATTTGCCAGCATTTGGCCCATCTTCCTCTAAACTCGTTCTATTCATACACCCATCCAGATGCCGTTTAAATGTTGTAATTGTACCAGCCTCCATCACTTCCTTTGGCAGTTCGTTCCATACATGCACCGCCCTCTGTGTGAAAAAATAGCCCCTTACCTCCTTTATAAATCTTTCCCCTCTCACCTTAAACCTATGCCCTCTAGTTTTGGGCTCCCTATCCTGGGGAAAAGACCTTATCCATGCCCCTCGTAATATGAGCAATGAAAAGATCAGTTATGTTATAAATTAGTGCTGATCTAGATTGGCTCCCAATTCAACAAAATCTCTATTTTAACATTTTCATTCTTATTTGAAATCCCTCCACAAGCTCTCACCCTTTCAACTTCTGCTAGCCTGTCAAGCTTCAGCGTTTTCCGCACTTCTCAAATTCCCACTTTTGCACATTCCCGATTTTCATTTCTTCAGTTGTCTTGGCTGTTAAGCTCTTGAAATTCTGTTCTATCTAATTCAATATTGTACAAATGATATTCTCCTTTCAGATGCTGTCCACAACTCCTTCAAATCTTCTTGACACCTCTCGCAAAAAAACCCATTAAGAATAAGTTGTAGGAGCAGAAGTAGTCCATGCAGGTCTGCTCACCATTTAATGAGATCATGTGACAGTCCTCAATTCCACAGTCCTGCCTATTCCCCACAACTGGTTCAAAGATCTGTTTATCTCAGCTTTAAATATACTTAGGAACCCAGACTCTGCAGTCCTTTGTGATAAAGGTTCCTAAAGATTCTACCACCCCACCCACCAATCCCACATTGAGAATCTACCCCCTGGTCTGAGACATTCCCACAAGGGGAAATAACTTCTCAACAACTGTTGTGTCAAACCACTAAAAATCTTGTTTCAATAAGGTCACAACTCATTCTTCCAAATTCTAACAAGTACATACCCAACCAACTCAACCATTTGTCATAAGAAAATTTCTCCATACCAAAGATTAACCACGTGAGTCTTCTCTGGACTGCCTCCACTGTGAGTATATTTTTCCTTAGTTAAGGAGACCAAAGCTATTCACAATATTTCAGGAGTGGTCTAAATAGCTCCTTTTATTCTTTTAGCAAGACATCTCTATTTTTATATTCGATCCTTGACCTTGGAAATTACTGTCCCACTGTCAACCTTCCCTTCATCTCAAAATGTCCTGAAGCATGTTGTCACTTTCCAAATCCAGGCTTACCTTTCCCTGAACTCCACATCTGAATCACATCAATCAGGTTTCCACGACTGTTACAGTATCAAAACTGCTTTTATCAACTTCACAAATGACAATTTGTGAAATTCCATCCTTGTCCTTCTCAATCTCTCTGCATCCTTGACATTTGAATACACTATCACTCTGCTGTCATCCAGCTGAGTACTGTCACTGCAAAACTCTTTTTTTTGTGTCTGTCTGTCTAATCAGTGCCAGAGAGTCACTAGCAATATCTTCTCTTCCAGATTCTATGTTATGTCTGATTTCTCCTAAGGATCTATGCTTGGCTCCATCCTGTTTCTCAACCATTTTCTGCTTCTTAGTGACATCATCCAAAGCCACACCATCAGTTTTCACACACGCAATGACAATATGCAGCTTTATCTTGGCACCACCACTCAACTTTCCACTGTTGCTAAATTATCAGGCTGTTTACCTGACATCCAATACTAGATGGCCACATATTTTCTCAAATGAATCTTGAGGAGACTAAAGCCATTGCTTTCTGCTCCCTGGCTATTGACTCCATTTCTTTCCATGTAAAAAATGGAACATTAAGCCAGCCTATTTGCAACCTTAGTGTTGTGTTTGATTCTAAGATGAGTTTCTGACTTAGAGTCATAGTCATAGAGATGTACAGCATGGAAACAGACCCTTCAGTCCAACCCGTCCATGCCAACCAGATATCCCAACCCAATCTAGTTCCACCTGCCAGCACCCGGCCCATATCCCTCCAAATCCTTCCTATTCATATACGCATCCAAATGCCTCTTAAATGTTGCAATTGTACCAGCCTCTACCACATCCTCTGGCAGCTCATTCCATACACGTACCACCCTTTACGTGAAAAAGTTGCCCCTTTTATATCTTTCCCCTCTCACCCTAAACCTCTGCCCTCTAGTTCTGGACTCCCCGACCCCAGGAAAAGACTTTGCCTATTTATCCTATCCATGCCCCTCATAATTTTGTAAACCTCTATAAGGTCACCCCTCAGCCTCCGACGCTCCAGGGAAAACAGCCCCAGCTTGTTCAGCCTCTCCCTGTAGCTCAGATCCTCCAACCCTGGCAACATCCTTGTAAATCTTTTCTGAATCCTTTCAAGTTTCACAACATCTTTCCGATAGGAAGGAGACCAGAATTGCACACAATATTACAACAGTGGCCTGACCAATGTCTTGTACAGACGCAACATGACCTCCCAACTCCTGTAACTCAATACTCTGACCAATAAAGGAAAGCATACCAAACGCCTTCTTCACTATCCTATCTACCTGCGACACCACTTTCAAGGAGCTATGAACCTGCACTCCAAGGTCCCTTTGTTCAGCAACACTCCCTCAGACCTTACCATCACGTGTATAAGCCCTGCTAAGATTTGCTTTCCCAAAATGCAGTACCTCGCATTTATCTGAACTAAACTCCATCTGCCACTTCTCAGCCCAATGGCCCATCTGGTCCAGATCCTGTTGTAATCTGAGGTAACCCTCTTCGCTGTCCACTACACCTTCAATTTTGGTGGCATCTGCAAACTTACTAACTGTACCTCTTATGCTCACATCCAAATCATTTATGTAATGACAAAAAGTAGAGGGCCCAGCACCGACCCTTGTGGCACTCCACTGGTCACAGGCCTCCAGTCTGATAAACAACCCTCCACCATCACCCTCTGTCTTCTACCTTTGAGCCAGTTCTGTATCCAAATGGCTAGTTCTCCCTGTATTCCATGAGGTCTAACCTTGCTAATCAGTCTCCCATGGGGAACCTTGTTGAACGCCTTACTGAAGAGCATAAAGGTCACATCTACTGCTCTGCCCTCATCAATCTTCTTTGTTACCTCATCAAAAAACTCAATCAAGTTTGTGAGACATGATTTCCCATGCACAAAGCCATGTTGACTATCCCGAATCAGTCCTTGCCTTTCCAAATACATGTACATCCTGTCCCTCAGGATTCCCTCCAACAACTTGCCCACCACCGAGGTCAGGCTCACTGGTCTATACTTCCCTGGCTTGTCCTTACCACCCTTCTTGAACAGTAGCACCACGATTGCCAACCTCCAGTCTTCCGGCACTTCACCTGTGACTATCGATGATACAAGTATCACAGCAAGAAGCCCAGCAATCACTTCTCTAGCTTCCCACAGAGTTCTCGGGTATACCTGATCAGGTCCTGGGGATTTCTCCACCTTTAACTGTTTCAAGACATCCAGCACTTCCTCCTCTGTAATCTGGACATTTTGCAAGTTGTCACTATCTATTTCCCTACAGTCTATACCTTCCATATCCTTTTCCACAGTAAATATATACTGATGCAAAATATTCATTTAGTATCTCCCCCATTTTCTACGGCTCCACACAAAGGCCGCCTTGCTGATCTTTGAGGGGCCCTATTCTCTCCCTAGTTTGTCCTTAATATATTTGTCCTTAATATATTTGTAAAAACCCTTTGGATTCTCCTTAATTCTATTTGCCAAACCTATCTCATGTCCCCGTTTTGCCCTCCTGATTTCCCTCTTAAGTATACTCCTACTTTCTTTATACTCTTCTAAGGATTCACTCGATCTATCCTGTCTGTACCTGACATATGTTTCCTTCTTTTTCTTAACCAAACCCTCAATTTCTTTAGTCATCCAGTATTCCCTATACCTACCAGCCTTCCCTTTCACCCTGACAGGAATATACTTTCTCTGGATTCTTGCTATCTCATTTCTGAAGGCTTCCCATTTTCCAGCCGTCCCTTTACCTGCGAACATCTGCCTCCAATTAGCTTTTGAAAGTTCTTGCCTAATACCGTCAAAATTGGCCTTTCTCCAATTTAGAACTTCAACTTTTAGATCTGGTCAATCCTTTTCCATCACTATTTTAAAACGAATAGAATAATGGTCGCTGGCCCCAAAGTGCTCCCTCACTGACACCTCAGTCACCTGCTCTGCCTTATTTCCCAAGAGTAGGTCAAGTTTTGCAACTTCTTTAGTAGGTACATCCACATACTGTATCAGAAAATTGTCTTGTACACACTTAAGAAATTCCTCGCCATCCAAACCTTTAAAACTATGGCAGTCCCAGTCGATGTTTGGAAAGTTGAAATCCCCTACCATAACCACCATATTATTCTTACAGATAGCTGAGATCTCCTTACAAGTTTGTTTCTCAATTTCCCACTGACTATTGGGGGGTCTATAATACAATCCCAATAAGGTGATCATCCCTTTCTTATTTCTCAGTTCCACCCAAATAACTTTCCTTGATGTATTTCCAGGAATATCCTACTTTAGCACAGCTGTAATTCTATCCCTTATCAAAAATGCGATTCCCCCTCCTCTTTTGCCTCCCTTTCTATCCTTCCTGTAGCATTTGTATCCTGGAACATTCAGCTGCCAGACATGCCCATCCCTGAGCCATGTTTCTGTAATTGCTATGATATCCCAGTCCCATGTTCCTCACCATGCCCTGAGTTCATCCAGATATTACTACCCTTGAGGACCTCCTTTTTAAATTTCTACCTAACTCTCTGTAATCTCCCTTCAGAGTCTCAACCTTTTCCCTTCCAATGTCGTTGGTTCCAATGTGGACAATGACCTCCTGCTACCCCCTCTCCCCCCTGAGAACATTCTGCACCCTCTCTGGGACATCCTTGTGATCACCAAAATCACCTATCCCAACCTCTGTAACAGCATGCAACTTTACCCACTTCATTTGCTGGTGGAAACTCCATTCATGTCTTCATTATCTGTAGACTCGACTATTCCAATTGTTTTCCTGGCAGATTTTCCAACTTCTACCCTAACTTGAAGTCATCCAAAATTGTGCTTCCTGTGTTTTAACTTGCTCAAAACCCCTGTTTCCCTATCACCTCTTAGCTCATTAACATACACTGGTCTCAGTCAAGCAATGTCTCAATTTGAAAATTCTCAGCCTTGTATCCAAATCCCTTCACTTCCTTATCCTTCCCTTTATTGGTAACCTGCTCCAGTTCCACAATTCTCCAAAATATCTATGCACTTCTAATTCTATCTCGCGTGCATCTCAATGTTAAACTCTGCATACTGGTAGTCATGTCTCCAATTGTTGGGTGCCAAGTCTAGAAAGCACTCTGCTTCTCTACTTTACTTTCCTCTTTTAAGACGCTCTTTAAAAACTTCTAACTAAGCTTTTGATTATCTCACTTAACATCTGCTTATGTAGCCTGATTTCATTTTTTTTAAATTTCAAAAATATACTTTATTCATAAAATACTTTAATGGTCTGTACAGTTGGACATGTCATATATATGTAAACATTCCATTTGTTTGCATATCGAAACAGAGTAATCATTCCTAGTTACAGGTCGGTACGATTACATTTTTAGCTGAGGTGTCAGCAGAGCCCAAATGACTGCGCGGACCCCCTGTTCTTCTTTAGGCAGGCAGATGTTACACGGTGGTCTTTCCCCACCGCGCCTTGGTGGCAGCTGCCCCAAGCTTCAGCGCTTCCCTCAACACGTAGTCCTGGACCTTGGAATGTGCCAGTCTGCAACACTCAGTCGGGGTCAACTCCTTCAGCTGGAAGATCAACAGGTTTCAGACCACCCAGAGAGCGTCCTTCACCGAGTTGATGATCCTCCAGGCACAGTTGATGTTCGTCTTGGTGTGCGTCCTGGGAACAGGCCGTAAAGCACGGAGTCCCACGTCACAGCACTACTCGGGACGAACCTCGACAAACACCACTGCATTCCTCTCCAGACTTCTTCTGCGTAGGCACATTCCAGAAGAAGGTGTGACAGTCTCGTCCCCCCCCGCAGCCGCTTCGAAGGCAGCGTGTGATGCGGCTGAGAGTCCGGGCATGCATAAAGGATCTCACAGGCAGAGCCCTTCTCACCACCAGCCAAGCCATGTCTTGGTGCTTGTTGGAAAGTTCTGGAGATGAGACATTCTGCCAAATGGCTTTGACAGTCTGCTCAGGGAACTGCTCGATAGCATCTGCCCTCTCCTTTTTCTGAAGGGTCTCAAGGACGCTACGTGCTGACCACTTCCTGATGTACTTGTGGTCAAAGGTGTTTTTCTTCATAAACTTCTCCACGAAGGACAGGTGATACGGAACGGTCCAACTACTCAGAGCCTTCCGCGGCAGCAAGGCCAGGCCCATCCTTCGCAACACCGGGGACAGGTAGAACCTCAGTACGTAGTGACACTTGGTGTTTGCGTACCGGGGATCCACGCACAGCTTGATGCAGCCACACACAAAAGTGGCCATCAGGGTGAGGGTGGCATTGGGTGTATTTTTTCCCCCATTGCCCAGATCTTTGTACAGCGATTCCCTTCGGACCCGGTCCATCTTTGACCTCCATATAAACTGGAAGATGGCCCGGGTGACTGCAGTGGCACTGATTTCATATTTTGTTTTATAATGCTTCTGTGAATTGTCACAGACATTTTATTACTTTAAGGGCACCATATGTGTCAATGCTGTTGCAAACGATGGTTTACTCCACTGCTCCAAGATACTTGCATCTTTGGTCGTCTGTTCTCATAGCTACTCATGTAGCTAAACATATGGTAAATGTTTCAGTGAAGTACCTTGGGATGCTTTACGATATAAAAGATATTATCCTGTGGGTCATGAAAAGTCAGTTACGAATATGCAAACTGGAGGCAGTTCAAACCTCTCAATTTCAGAGTATCGATGATATTCAAATTAACTATACTGTCAATGCATATTCAAATCTTATTTGCCTTTTTGTGAAAGCTTTGCAAAGACAAAGAAACTTGACCTCAATTCCTTTAAAACAAGAAAACAAAATGGCATTTATTTTGACTAGAAAGTAAAACAAAAAAAAAAAATCGGGAATCAATTATTCAACAGAATAAGATGAAAACATCATCTCAATTTGGAACAGAGCTGTTCATTCATTGTTGTTGGGTTAAATTCCTGGAACTCTCTTCAAAACAGCATTGTGGATGTACCTACACCCCAAGGACTTTGTGCGGCAACTCACTACCACCTTTGCTGGGACAAATACAGGAGCCAGTGACACCCACATCCCATGATTGAATAAAGAAAGCCAACAAGTCCAAGAACCTCTCTGTATGTGTATATCTTCTGCACACAATTATTAAAATACATCCATTTATGGGTTCTTAATCTTTAACTATATTACTGACAAAGGCTATGGCCAAAGTGGATCACTCGACAGAAAACAGGAAATTTTAACATCAAATTTGAATGAACGGAAAAGAGACAAGAACAGCTGTGTCTTCTAATAAATTATAGCAAGCTTAATAACACTAAAATCAAGCATCTAAAAAATGAATGTTACTTCTGGTAATATATTCAAATACCAGAGAGGCTACATAGAACATATAACATAGAAAAGTACAGCACAGAACAGGCCCTTTGGCCCACGATAGTTGTGCTGAGATTTAATCCTAACGTAAAATATAGTAACTTAACCTAAGCACCCCTCAACTCATTGTTATCCATGTGCATGTCCAGCAGTCACTTAAATGTCCCCAATGACTCTGCTTCCAACAGCACAGCTGGCAACGCATTCCATGCATACACAACTCTCTGCGTAAAGAACCTACCTCTGACGTCTCCTTTATACTTTCCTAATATCTTTGAGGCACCTATGTACTTGCACACCCAGATCCCTCTGTTCCTCCACACTACCAAGAAT
Source organism: Chiloscyllium plagiosum (assembly GCF_037043375.1). Lineage (NCBI taxonomy): Eukaryota > Metazoa > Chordata > Chondrichthyes > Orectolobiformes > Hemiscylliidae > Chiloscyllium > Chiloscyllium plagiosum. The sequence goes on along the minus strand of NW_028270157.1, from coordinate 22,564,404 downwards.
CCCATCTTTAATCCTATATTCAGCATTCGAGTGCGACCTTCCAAAATGCATCACTTTGCATTTATCCAGGTTGAATTCCATCTGCCATTTCTCAGCCCAGCTCTGCATCTTGTCTATGTCGTGCTGCAGCCTGCAGTAGCCCTCTATACTATCAATGACACCTCCAACCTTTGTGTCATCTGCAAATTTACTAACCCACCCCTCAACTTCCTTGTCGAAGTCATTTATAAAAACTACAAAGAGCAGAGGCCCAAGAACAGAGCCCTGCGGGACCCCACTCAACACTGACCTCTAGGCAGAATACTTCCCATCCACAACCACTCTCTGCCTTGTCAGTCAGCCAATTCTGAATCCAGATAGCCAAATCTCCCTGTATCCCATACTTCCTGACTTTATGAATGAGCCTGCCATGGGGAGGCCGATCAAATGCCTTGCTGAAGTCCATATACATCGCATCCACTGCTTGACATGTCGTCGACCTGTCTTGACATCTCCTCAAAGATCTGAATAAGATTTGTGAGGCATGACCTGCCCCTCACAAAGCTATGCTGACTGCCTTTAATCACACTATGCTTTGCCAAATAGTCATAAAGCCTATCCCTCAGAATTCTTTCCAAAACTTTGCTGACCACATATTTAAGACTGTTCTGTAATTGCCAGGGATTTCCCTATTACCCTTCTTGAAAACAAGAACAACATTCGCCTCCTTCCAATTCTCCGGTACAACTCTTGTGGACAGTGAGGAGACAAATATCCTTGCCAGCGGCTTAGCAATCTTCTTTATCGTTTCCCAGTGCAGCATAGGATAAATCTGGTCTGGCCCTGGAGACTTATCAATCTTCATGTTTTCCAAATATTTACCAAGTTTTTATAAATTGTCTTTCCAGTTGCATTGATTCTGAAACAACCAGTTGCAGAATTTTTTTTATTTTGATTAGTTAACAGATTTATTTAAAAGTGGTCAATAATCTTTCAAGAATTAGTATTCCAGAAATATAACTGTCAATGATACAGAGCATTATTTTGATTTTATTCCTCAACTAGGGCTCAAAGATCAAGTCATTTTCGATATTTTGTAGAACACAAGCAGTTAAAAGAAAAAAAAACTCAATGATTACAAAATCCCCTGACTAAACCCTACCGTCATGTGAAACATGCTTTATTTCACAACCAAAAACAATGCGACGAAATGCCACGAAACCAAATTCCATACTTTCGTTTCTGTGAAAAAAACGTCAAACTTTCAATTTGCCACTCCATTAAAAAAATTAGCTGCGGAAGTTCCGAATTCAATGGAATTGTATAAGCCTTTAAAAGATGGTCCTGCATGCAAGAAGTGAAAATGAAGCACAAACGCCAATAACATAAAATTTAGGAAGTGTTGCTGAAGATATTTCGGAAACGAAACTTGGCCAACCTGTGAATGAATCTGATACGCGTCCCACAAATTTTAATGGCAAAATATCATTTGTGAGCTTTGTTTGTTTTAAGAACTATCTGCCTTCTTAACAAATGAAGGGCGAAGCATTTCTCCTCCTTCCAGCTCCCCCAAAAGATTCACTGATCGCTGGCAAAACAACAAAAATAACACTGATGTGTGACTGTGGGTCACACAACTTACAGTCAGTTGGTTGGTATAAGCGTACAATAGGAAATGATTTTCACATTTCGGCAGCAGGGCCTCCTCGCTGCCAGGAGAACTGACCGCCTGCCCCACCAGAGTGAGGGGGACAATGATCCAAAACCCACGGGTGGCCGTGGGAAATGGAAACTGAAGTGAAAGAGGTATGAGGAATAGGAATGACGAACCTGGAGTGTAGTGATGTGCTTATCGTTGAATTTGTTCTCACAATATCTCAACACCAGAGACGTCTTTCCCACACATCCTTCCCCCAGCAGGACAACTTTAAACGAATAGGTTTTACCGCCTCCAGCGCCGGCACTCGCCATAATCAGCAGAGAAACGGAGCCCAACAAAAATTCGAGCACAATCGCATGAGACCGCGGCGAGCTAAGAGCTGTTGTAATTGGGAAGTCAGTTAGTCAGCCTGCCACAGTAAACAAGCCACTGCCCTCTTGTCTAATGGCGTCTCCTTCCTCCTGCGTCACCCCCTCCAGAGGACTAGGCTGATTGACAGCTATGGAAGGGAGCGGAGCAAAGGCGGAGCCAGGGCCTCGGTAGGTGGGGACAAGCTGAAGGCCGTGGCCATAGGAAAGGATGGACCTGTACCTTTTCTGCAACTTGGCAGGAAGATAGAACCCTCCGTCTTCTCCAAACCACCGCCCCCAACAAAATTACAATTGTGCAGGTTCAAAAACAGCATCTTCACCAGTTGAAAAGTGTGGCACTAGAAAAGCACAGCAAGTCGGGCTGCATACAAGAAGCACGTTTCAGGCATAAGCCCTTCCTCAGGGATCAGAGACTCGTGCATATGTGACCAGTTCAAGCAGGCCTTGAGAGCCAAGTTAAACCGAGGCAAGAGCAAGGCTGTGCTCTTCGGGAACTGGGCCGACCAACCCTCCATCCCATTCACCGTCAGGACCGACCACCTGAAGGTGCTGAGTATTTGGTTTGGAGGGGCTGGGGTGTGTGCCAAGTCTTGGGAGGAGCATATCAGGAAAGTGAGGCAGAAACTGGGCAGATAGAAGCTACGGTCACTCTCCATCATGGGTAAAAACCTGGCCATCAGGTGTTAAACAATGTCAGCGTTGTTATATGTGGCACAGGTCTGGCCTATTGCCAAAACCTGTGCTGTTGCTGTCACTCAGCTCAGCTTCCATTTTAATATGGAGATCAAAGATGGACCAGGTCCGAAGGGACGCTACGTATAAAGATCTGGGCAACAGGGGAAAAAACACACCCAATGCCAACCTCACCCTAATGGCCACCTGGGCGTGTGGATCCCCGGTATGCAAACACCAGGTGTCACTACGTACTGAGGTTCTACCCTGTCCCCGGTGTTGCGAAGGATGGGCCTGGCCTCGCTGCCGTGGAACCTCCAAGTAGTTGGACCATTCCATATCACCTATCCTTGTGGAGAAATTTATGAAGAAAAACACCTTTGACCACAAGTCCATCAGGAAGTGGTCAGCACGTAGTGTCCTTGAGACCCTACGGGAAAAGGAGGGTGGATCCAGTCGAGCTGTCCCCTTGGCAGACTGTCAAAGTCATTTGGCAGAATGCCTCATCACCAGAAATTTCCAACAAGCACCAAGACATGGCTTGGCTGGTGGTGAGAAGGGCTCTGCCTGTGAGATCCTTTATGCACACCCAGACTCTGCCACACCACACACTGCCCTCAAAAGAGGCTGTGGAGGAGACAAGACTGTCACACACCTCCTTCTCGAACGTGCCTACGCAAATGAAGTCTGGAAAAGAATGCAGTGGCGTTTGTCGAGGTTCATCCCGAGCAACTCCGTGCTGCGGGACTCCGTGCTCTATGGTCGGTTCCCCGGGACACAGACGAACATCAACTGTGCCTGGAGGATCATCAACTGGGTCAAAGACACACTCTGGTCTATCCGAAACTTGATCTTCCAGCTGAAGGAGCTGACCCTGACAGTGTTACGGACTGGCACATTCCAAGGTCCAGGACTAAGTGTTGAGGGTTGTGCTGAAGCTTGGGGCAGCTGCCACCAAGGCGCAGTGGGGAAAGACCGCAGTGTAAACGTCTGACTGTCAAAAGGAAAAATATGGGGCCTGCTCAGAAGTGCTGACACCTCAGCTAAGTATATGGATAGTTACAGACCTGTATATACAAATGATTAATTCTGATCTCTATGTAAAGAAATGGAAGGTGGACCTATGAATGGCACTATCAATTGTACAGATCAAAATATTTTATGAAGTATATTTTTGAAATTAAAAAAAATCATTGAAGGACTTAATGCTGGAAACATGGACTCTGCTTTTCCAAAACCACACTTTTCAATTCTGGATGAACTTCTCAAATTTCAGGTTCAAAAATACCTTTTGCCCTGCTGTTGTTAGACTTCTGAATGGATCCCTCAAATTTCAAATTGACTGTTGGTCTTGCGTTTTGTGCACTTTCTTTGCAGCCATAACTTTGTAAACACACTGTGCAACCACCCTATGATCTTTGTATGTTATAATCTCTTAAGTGCAGGGAAAGTTCTCTGCAGTAAAGTGCATGTGACAACAATAAACCAAAATCTAAATAAACAGTGATCAAGATTCTACAGCAACGCTAACATTTACCTAAAAAGTTATAAATGACATGCCAGTTATTTGCTAAAATCATGGTATCAGACTAAATTAATTCATCTTTTCATAACAGGGCACAAGATGTCATTTTGTATCCCTGCATTGCTTTGACCAAGAAAGCCAGGTAACATGACTGATACAGGTTAGAAAATAAGGTTTGGGTTAATTGGCCTATATTTTCCCTTGAATGGCCCTGCAATTGTGCATACTGCTACAAACATGCATCAGTGAAGGGTAGAACGGTGGTGGATTGGGTGCCAGTCAAGTTGTTTGATGTGTCTATATTCTTGGCCACTGTTGGAGTTGCACTAGCTAAACAGGTGTAGAAACAAGTTGCTTGCTGCAAAATTTCCTCAATTCTGACTTGATCTTTTAGCAAGATATGGCCCTGTCAAATTTCACATGATCCTGTTGGCTGATTACATTTTTCATGATCCCTTCAACTAAGGTGGCATGCAGTTTGAGCACATACTTCCATTAATTAGCAAAGCTGTTCTTACCAGTTTCTACAATAAACTACTTCAAGGGAACAGAAGAGCTGTATGTGTAGGGTAGGGAAGAGAGGGGACAACTGAAGAGAATCTGAACCAAGACTTGTTGACCTTGATATTGTATTTGGTACAGCAGTTGGTAACCAATATTCAGGATCACTCATTCTTGCCTCTCTTTTTTTTTAAAAAGTCGGTCACCTGCAGATGGAACAATTCCAATCCTCTGAGGAGCGCTTCCTACCTTCAAATTCAGTTCAAAACCCTTCAGGTCCTATCATCTAGAAATTGTAAAGAAATAAATGTTGATGCCTTACAAGCCATTGTGCTCAAACACCACAATTTAACTCCCATTTGTATGACCTTGTCTTTATCTACAACCCTGTAATCAATCCACTCCCAATTCAGGGTTTGAACCATCAGATTTTCATATTTCATCATTGAAAGGCACAGCTGTCACAAAGTACATGAAAAAGTGAGAATCAAACAAACAATGTGACATTCCAAAAACCTGAAAGTATTGATTTCCAGTACTATTGAATAACTATGGCTTTGGAGGTAATTTATTTATCTGAACAATGTATTGCAGTAGTGAAGGTTGACTGCAAAAGTACACTGAAAATAAGATTCTGGCTATTAAGCATAAAGGTTTATTATAACATTAGCATTTTGATTTGATAGTGTAAAACATCATACAATAAGTAAGAGCAGAGTGGAAAAATTGCAACTATCCCATTGAAATAGGATTTCACCTTTTGGTAAGCACCCATTGAAAAAGACAGTCCTGGTGATAGAAGATGCATTTAGGTATGCACAAAAATCCAAATATTAACTGGTATTTCTTCCAAAAGAAAGCCTTTGTTCCAGATCATTCTCTTTATTTCCAATGGAGAATTCATGAACTTGAGAAGTAATCTTGTTGCTTTGAAGCCTGAAGACATTTAAAAGCAGGTTACACATACACAAGCACTAACATTTGATATTTTATTTAGCATTAAAGTCTAGTTACTAAAGATGTTGTTCTTGTGACAGCACATTAGAGTTTTATCACTGAACATCAAACCATTACTTAAAAAGACTGATAGGATGCGGATGTCACTGGCTATGCCAGCATTTATTGCTGTGGAGGAAATTAATTACTTCAGCCACCATGTTGTCACAAGGAGTGAGCGCCAGTATTTTGATGGAGGTGCCACTGTTGGACTGGGATGGACAAAGTTAAAAGTCACAACACCACATTTAGACAGACCGGTTTAGTTGGAAGCTTACTTTTTGGAACACTGCTCCTTCAACAGGTAGTTGGAGTAAAGATCAAATTCTGTCTTATGATCGTATATTCCACAAACACCTGATGAAGCAGCACGCTGAAAGCTAGTGCTTCAAATAAACCTATTGGACTATAACCTGGGTGTTATGATTGAACTTTATTCAGGATTTTGATTCAGCAGTGAAGGAACAATAATAATTTAATGTCAGGATGGGGTGAGTCTTAGAGTGGAACTTGTTAGTATATTTTATGTTCTGCTGATCTTGTCCTACATGGCAGAGGCCTATGAGTTCAGAAGGTATTGTCTAACAAAATTAGAGTTTCTGCTGTTGACCTATTGACAATTCAGTGGTGTAAAAAATCCCACAGATAGTACCAAATAAGTCAATTCAATAAAACTGTAGATGAAGATTTGAAACAAGTCAGAGAAGCTCAGCTCAGAAAACAGTTATTTTTAGAGTCCAGTCTGTTGGGTCACTGACTTGTTGTCAACCCAATTGAGTTCAACATCCACACACAGACAACCTATTGCTTAAACTTAATACTATATCAGATCACATTTAGCTAATTTAAATTGTATTGTTCAAAAGTTAAAGGCCAAGGCAAATACAAAAAAAAGTCATAAAAAAGTAGTCCACTAGTCAATCTGTCTGCAGAAGTCAATCTTTCAGGGAAAAAAAAATGAAAGGCTGGCTTTAGAGTCTAGGCAATATCATTAAAGGGTCACTGCATGGTTTGAAGTATGAATAGCTGGTTTGCATTGAGAGACAAGCAAAAATTAAAGTGAGTTGGCTAATGCCAAGGCAGATTTAAAAATCAGCCTGTTGACAAACATGACAACACCTCTGGAGAAGGTGGGGCTTGAACCACGACCAGAAGGTCCTGAGGTGGTAGTGTACTACCACTGTACAATGCAACAGGCCTTCAACAATTCAATTTGTCTACTAACTAGTGAAGATTTAAAATGTCGGAAGGAACCCCAGTACATTTCCAGGTTGATGGAATAGGATTCATTAGGCAAACAACCTGTATCTGAAAAACCAAGGACATTAAATAAGTTGGACTGAAGTCTTGGCTAGAGACATTAGGATTTTCAAGTGAGTACACCTTATTTCGTGATTTCTTCCCCATTTGTGTAGATCAGATGAAGCATTAGTTATCTGAACAGGTAATTTACACAAATTTATGCTAATTGCTGGAACGGTATACAGCAATTGAATTCATCAAGACTTCTCAATTTAAAGTTTCCTCTTCTGTTGGAGGGGGAGCAAAGCACAGACAACTCATTGCAACTCCTCACAGGAAGAGTTGCATTGCTGGTCAGGGTTGATATCACGGCTGTGCGAAAGGAGGACACTATGGAGGGATTGAGCAGTGAAGCATTATGGGTAGAGCTGAGAAATAGGCATGCAGTTACATTGTTGGGGCTGTACTACAGGCCTCCCAACAATGAGGGTGAGGTAGAAGAACAAATAGGTAAACAGATTATGGAAAGATGTAGAGGCAACAGGGTGGTGGTGATGGGAGATTTTAATTTTCCCAACATTGACTGAGATACACTTAATGTCAGATCTGGATGGGGCAGAATTTGTAAGAAGTGTCCAGGAGAGTTTTCTAGAGCAGTATGTCAATAGTGTGACAAGGGAAGGAGCCATATTGGACCTGGTGTTGGGGAATGACCAGGCCAGGTGGCAGAAGTTAAAGTGGGGGGGGGGTTCTTTGGGAATATTGACCACAATTCTGTAACTTTTAGAATACAGATAGACAAAAGATGAGAGTGGCCCTCAGGGAAGGGTACTAAACTGGGCCAAGGCCTATTATATCAGAATTTGGCAGGAGCTGGGAAATGTGGATTGGACTCAGTTATTTGAAGAGAAGTCCATATTCAGTATGTGGGAGGCTTTCAAAGGAATGTTGAAGATAGTGTAGGATAGGTATGTCCCTTTGAAAACAAGGGATAGGAAAGGCAATATTAGTGAACTGTGGATGACAGGAGAAATCATGCGACAAGCCAAGAGGAAAAGGGAAGCAGACATAAGGTCCAGGCAGCTAAGAACAGAACAGGTCCTGGAAGAATATCGGAAGAGTAAGACCAATCTTCAACAAGAAATCAAGTGGGCTAAAAAGGGTCATGAAATTGTTTTAGTGAGCAGAATTAAGGAGAATCCCAAGACCTTTTATTCTTATCCAAGAAGAAAGCGGGTAACTAAAGGAAGGGTTGGTCCACTAAAGGATAAGGAAGGTTGAGTGTCAAACCTGAGAAAATGGGTGAGATTCTCTGATTACTTTGCATCAGTGTTCACTGAGGAGAGGGACATGATCAATGTTGAGATTAGAGATAGAAGTTTACTGTGGATCACGTTGACATGAGGGAGGATGTGTTGGGTAGACTAAAGGATATTAAGGTAGACAAAGCTCCAGGATTTGCTGAGAGGGGAGAGGGGAAATAGCTGGTGTCCTGACATATCTTTGTAGCAACACTAAACAGGTGAAGTGCCAGAGAACTGGAGGTTTGTAGGGATATTTCAGGTAACTACAGACTAGTGAGCCTGATGTCAGTGGTGGGGAAGTTGCTGGAGAAGGTACTGAGGGAAGAAATCTATTTATATTTGGAAGACAATGGGCTCATCAGTGATAGGCAACATGGTTGTGTGTGGGGGAAGATCGTGCCTTACCAATTTAATAGAGTTCTTTGAGGAAATGACCAGGTTGATAGATGAAGGAAGGGCTGTAGATGTCATATACATTGACTTTAGTAAGGTATTTGATATGGTTCCCCATGGTAAACTAATGGAGAAAGTGAAGTCGCATGATGTGCAGGGTGTTCTAGCTAGGTGGATAAAGAACTGGTTGAGCAACAGGGGACAGTAGTAGTTGAAGAGAGTTTGTCGAAATCGAGAAAGGTGAGCAGTGGTGTTTCCACAGGGATCAGTGCTGGAGCCACTTGTTTGTGATATACATGAATGATCTGGAAAAGGGCACTGTTGGTATGATCAGCAAGTTTGCAGATGACAAGATTGGTGGAGTAGCAGAAAGCATAGGGGACGGTCAAAGAATACAGGAGAATATAGATAGACTGGAGAGTTGGGCGGAGAAGTGGCAGATGGAATTCAATCTGGGCAAATGTGACATGATGCATTTTGTAAGGTCTAATTCTAGAGCAAGCTATACAGTAAACGGAAGAGCCTTGGGAAAAGTTGATGAGCAAAGAGATCTGGGAGTTGAGGTCCATTGTTCCCTGAACGTTGCTGCACAGGTGGATAGTGGTCAAGGAAGCATATGGTATGCTTACCTTCATCAGACAAGGTATGGAGTACAAGAGCTGGCAGGTCATATTAAAAATTGTACAAGACTTGGGTTTGGCCACATTTAGAATATAGTGTACAGTTGTTGTCACCACATTACTAAAAGAACATGGACGCTTTGGTGAACATGCAGAGAAGATTTGTTGCCTGGTTTGACAGGTGCTAACTATGAAGAGGTTGAGCAGGTTAGGATTGTTTTCATTAGAAAAAAGGAAATGGGAAGGGGTGGAGAACCTGATTGAGGTCTACAAATATCATGAAGGGAATAAACAGGGTGGATATAGATAAGCTTTTTCCCCAGGGTGAGGGATTCAATGAAAGGTCACGTGTTCAAGGAGAGAGGTGAAAAGGTTTGAGGATACATGTGAAAAGTACTTTACACAGAGGGTGTTAGGTGCTTGGAATGTATTGCATCACAGGCAGGCACAGTAGATTCATTTAAAGTGCATCTGGATAGATGCACGAGTAGGTGGGGAGCAGAAAGATAGATGCTTAGGAATTGGGTGATAGGTTTAGACAGTGGATTTGGATCGGCTCAAGTTTGGAGGGCTTAAAGGCTTGTTCCTGGGCTGTAAGTTTTTTGTTCATTATTCAGCACAGTCAACTGAATCCAACATTCAAATTTGAAGACAAAAAGGAGAACAACAAACTTGTAAAGTCATGCACCTAATCAGCAAAAGCAGCCTCATCTTTTGGCATGTACCTAGTCAAATTAGCTCTTCCAAGTTGCATATATGAACTTACCATAAAGATAACATGTTAAGTTACACAGTTGGACCAAATTACTACACTTGCTGGTTATACTGAAGAAGTTTTATAAAACCATTCTAAATGCAGGTAAGTTTAATTGTTGCATTCATCGTTCAGTCAAGATTCTTATTGAAATTAATAGTTATTGAAAACCCACCATGAGTCAAACAAGGGTTTCACTTACATTCTGTTAAACTTATTAGTTCTGGGTTTAAACTAGTTTGGCAAGGGGGTGGGTAGTTGTAGATGGGGCAATGACAGGATGTAGTGAATCTATCAGGAAGGTTTTTCCACATGATGAAACAAAGGGATCAGTTAAAGTGTGTTTGCTTTAATGCAAGGGATGTCAAAAGTAAGGGCAATGAACTTAGAGTATGGAGCAGTACTTGGAACTATGATGTTGAGGCCATAACAGACATGGGTTTCACAGGGGCAGGAATGGTTGCTAGATGTTCCAGGGTTTAGAACATTTAAAAACAGGGAGGGTGGAAGAAGAGGGGGTGCAACATTACTAATCAGAGTGCATCACAGCTACAGAAACAAAGGTTGTTGAGGAAGGTTTGTCTACTGAGACAGTATGGATGGAAGTTAGGAACAGCAAGGGAGCAGCCACCTCATTGGGTGTTTACTACAGCCCCCTAATAGCAGTAGGGAGATCGAAGAACTCATGCCGGTAGATTTTATAAAAATGCAGATGTAGCAGGGTTGTTATAGGCGATTTCAACTTTCCCCAATATCGACTGGCGCCTCCTAAGTGTAAATGGTTTGGATGGAGCAGTTTTTATCAGGTGTGTTCAGGAGGGTTTCCTTACTCTATGTAAACAGGCCGACAAGGGGAGAAGCAATTTTGGATTTGGTGCTCAGCAGTGAGCCAGGACTGGTGTCAGATCTCAGTGGGAGAACATTTTGGTGACAGTGACCACAACTGCCTCACGTTTACCATAGCCATGGATGGGGGAATTTGGCGGGGGGGGGGGGGGGGGGGGGGGGAAGGAGCAATTACCAGGGGACAATATTTAATTGGGGAAAAGGAAATTAGGACACTATCAGACAGGAGTTGGAAGTACAGATTGGGAGCAATTGTTCCATAGAAAAGGCACAACATAAATGTGCAGACTGTTTAAGGAGCAGTTGCAAGTAATGCACAAATTTGTTCCTGAGACAGGCAAGACAGGGTAAGATTAAGGAACCTTGGATGACGAGAACAGGGGAGCTTCTCGTCAAAAGGAAGGCAACAGCTTATGCAAGGTGGAGAAAGCAAGAATCTATCGCAGCTTTAGAAGATTACAGACTTACTAGAAAAGAGCTCAGAAATGGACTGAGGAGAGCCAGAAAGGGGGCACGAAAGAGGCCTGGCAGGAAGGATTGGGAAAAACAAAAGGCATTTTACTCAAGTGAGGAAAAAGAGAATGATCAGGGAGAAGGTAGGGCTGGTCAGGGATCATGTAGGCAACTTGCGTGTGGAGTCTGAGCAGATAAAGGAAGTCCCAAGTTTTTTGCTTCAGTTTTCACTAAGGAAAGGGACCTTGTTATAAATGAGAATTTTGAGCAGCAGGGAAACAGGCTTTACCAGATCAAGATTGAGGACGTTGATGTGCTGGAATATGCTGTCGTTGCTCCAGGAAGCCAGAAAGGAAGTTGCTAAAGTGCTGAAGATCTTTGCTTCCTCACTCTCCACAGGAGTCAGAATGCAGGATTGGAGGGATGTGAATGTTGTTCTGCTTTTCAAGAAGGGGAATAGGGAAATCCCTGGCAATTACAGACCAGCCAGTCTTACGTCTGTGGTCAGCAAGGTTTTGGAAATAATTCTGAGGGATCGGAGTTATGACTATTTGGAAAAGCATAGCATGATTAAAGGCAGTCAGCATGGCTTTCAGGGAGCAGTTCACAAATCTTGAGTTCTTTGAGGTGATTAGACAGGTTGACGAAGGTCAAACAGTGGATGTGGTGTTTATGGACTTCAGAAAAGCATTTGGTAAGGTTCCCCATGGTAGGCTCATTCATGATGAAGGGCTTTTGCCCGAAACGTCTATTTTGCTGCTCGTCGGATGCTGCCTGGATTGCTGTGCTCTTCCAGCACCACTGATCCAGAATCTGGTTTCCAGCATCTGCAGTCATTGTTTTTACCTCATTCATGATGTCAGGAAGTATGGGATACAGGGAGATTTGGCTACCTGGATTCAGAATTGGATTGCTGACAGAAGGCAGAGAATGGTTGTAGATGCAAAGTATTCTGCCTCAGGTCAGTGACAAGGAGTGCCTGCAGGGCTCTGTTTTTGGGCCTCTGCTCTTTGTAGTTTTTATAAATGACTTGGATGAAGGAGGTTGTGGGGTGGGTTATTATATTTACCGATGACACAAAGGTTAGAGGTGCCATTGATAGTATCGAGGGCTATTGCAGGATGCAACACGACAGACAGGATGCAGTGCTGGGTAGAGAAATGGCAGATGGAGTTCAATCTGGATAAATGCGAAGTGAAGAACTTCGGAAAGTTGAACTCAAATGCTGAATATAGGATTAAAGACAGGATTCTTAGCAGTGTGGAGGAACAGAGGGATCTTGGTGTTCAAACACATACATCCTTCAAAAGTTGCCACCCAAGTGGATAGGGTTGTTAAGAAAACATGGTGTTTAGGCTTTCATTAACAGGAGGACAGAGTTTAAGAGTCACAATGTTTTGCTGCAGCTCAAGACCTTGCTGAGACCACACTTGGAATATTGTGTCCAGTTCTGGTTGCCCTATTATAAAGATATGGAGGCTTTGGTGAGAGTGCAAAGAAGGCTTACTAAGATGTTGCCTGGACTGGAAGGCTTGTCTTACAAAGAGGTTGACTAAGCTCAGACTTGCTCTGGAGAGGAGGAAAACGACAGGTGACCCGACTGAGGAATACAAGTTAATGAGAAGCATGGATAGAATCAATAGCCAGAGACTTTTCCCCAGGGCAGGATTGATCGGCACAAGGGGTCATAGTTTTAAAATATTAGGAGAAAGGTATTGAGGGGATGTCAGGGGAAGGCTCTTAATGCAGAGTTGTGTTTGCATGGAATGCATTGCCAAGTGGTGGTGGAAGCAGATTCATTAGAGACATTTAAGCAACTGCTGGGCATTAACATGGACAGCAATGAATTGAGGGGAGCATAGTTTAGTTTTCTTTAATTTTAGGATAGGGATAATCCTCGGCACAAATAGGCCAAAAGGCCTGTTCTGTACTGTACTTTATGTTCTATGTTCCATGTTTAGTTGAGAACTAATAGGACATTAACACATTAAATTTCTAGTAACTAGTAATTAATGGGAACTTGGGCCCTGAAGGTAATGCAACAATTGAATTTGCTTACCTGAAGTTAATGTAAAGTCCAATTTGATTCTACAAAGCGTCATAACATTTGTTTTCTCCTTACATGCTGTTTTGATCACTTCAGTTTCTCTAGCACTTTACAGACCACCATCAAGACAGGGCTTTTATAACTTACTCTGTATGGTTCATGTGTTTTGTTTTCATCAATCTTTGAGAGCATGGAGAAAGCATGCTGTCAGTTGGACTCCGGAAGAATTTCCTAAACATGAAAAAAATGTAGTCAGTCATTGTCATAGAGTCAGATGTACAGCATGGAAACAAACACTTCGGTCCAACCTGTCCACACTGACCAGATATCCCAACCCAATCTAGTCCCACCTACCAGCACCCAGTCCATATCCCTCCAAACCCTTCCTATTCATATACCCATCCAAATGCCTCTTAAATGTTGCAACTGTACCAGCCTCCACTACATCTTCTGGCAGCTCATTCCATACACGTACCACCCTCTGCATGAAAAAGTTGCCAGAATACCCCTTGCCATTTGCAAATTTTCTAGTTAAAGCAGCTTACTTTTCCTGTGCCTGTTTTCTTTTTGTTAAACTTGGTGTTGGGGGTTGTTGGTTTGGGTCACTGTGCTTAGTCAAAGCTTTGTTTGAACTCATTTCAAAACCTAGTGGGGTAAGAAGAGAAATGTTAAGCTGATAACATTCAATATATGCAGCCAGTCAAATAAAACTAGCAAAAGATACAATGCCAAATTCCATTGTCATAGAAACAATAAGAATAGGAATAGTGTTGACAATACTGAGTGGCTTTGAGCCATTATTATGGGGTGAAAAAAATGTGACTATTTGAAATGATGCAAAGTCTTCACTTGAAACACCCCTAAATGAAAACTGCACCCAAAATGTTTTCTGGTGGACAGTGAACAACCCTTATCTCCTTCAACTTTGTCAGATTAGAATTTCCAGGCTTTCAAAGCCAAGCTGGCAAACAACTGGTTAGTACTCAGTTGTGGTAATGCAACTATTGGCCCTTCAGCTTGCTTCACTGAAGCAAAGAGGCTGACATGAGAGCAAATACCAAATTTGTCACCACAATAGTTTTGGTTTTAAAATTCAAACAGGTCATTTAAGGGATGAACATGTTCAAAAATTCAAATTTTGACAATTGTGTATTTGACATGGCGAATGCTGAAAGGTAACCATCTTACAGATTAGCACTGTCATAGCAATTAAACCATTCAGCAGGATTAGTTAGTGATAAGCATGTTTAAGATTCAGCATTGTCAATTATATACCTCATTTAAAACATCAAGTGCAAATTATGAAGTTCATGGGAGAAGGAAGAATGAAGCTGCACTGATTATGCCAAGAATCAGAATCAGATATACAACATGGAAACCAATCCTTCAGTCCAACTTGTCCATGTCAACCTGATATCCTAAGTTAATCTAGTCCTATTTGCCAGCACTTGGCCCAAGCCAGGTAAACCTTCCCATAGACAAAACCATCCAGATGTCTTCTAAATGTGGATGTAGGTCTGCTCACTGAGCTGAAACATTAGTTTCAGATGTTTCATCACCAGACAAGATAACAGTGAGCCTCAGGATGAAGTACTGGAGGTTCGGCCTGCTTTCTATTTGCGTTTAGGCTTCCTTGGGGTGGGGACTTCATTACTTGTTCTTTTTCTTAGGGGTTGTTAAATGGAATCCAAGTCAATGTTTGTTGATAGAGTTCCAGTTGGAATGCCATGCTTCTAGGAGTTCTCATGCATTTCTGTTTGGCTTGTCCTAGGATGGATGTGTTGTCCCAGTCAAAGCGGTGCCCTTCCTCATCTGCATGAAAAGATAACTAGAAAGTGGATTATGCAGTTGTGGCTAGTTGATGTTCATGTATGCCAGTGGCTAGTTTTCTGCCTTTTTGTCCAATGTAGTGTTTATTACAATTTTTGTAAGGTATTTTGTAAATGACATTAGTGTTGCTTGTTGTTCATTAGCTGCTGTTTTAGTGTTGATGAGCTACCATGATGCCAGAGGTCCGAGTAGTCTGACAGTCATTTCCAAGATATCTTTGATGTAGAAGTGGCTAAGGTTTCTGGATGTGTTGCCTGCTTGTTTGGGTTTGTTGCTGAGAAATCAATGGACTGTGTTCATCAACTGCAACAACATCCTAGGACAAGCCAAACAGACATCTGAGAATTCCTGAAGCACTGCATTCCAACCAGAACTCTATCAATAAACACATTGACTTGGATCCCAGTCGCCACCACCCTCAGGAAACCTAAACACAAATAGAAAGCAGGCCATACCACTAGGGCTTCATCTGTACGCTCACTGATGTTAGATTAGATTCCCTACAGTAAGGAAACAGGCACCGTCCCAGTGCGGACTTGTTGGGCCGAAGGGCCTATTTCCACACTGTACAAATCTAATCTAATTAGAAACCTTTCCCCTCACCCTAAAGCTATGCCCTCTAGTTCAAATATATGCAGCCATTGGTAAAAGACTGGTCTATTTACCCTATCCATGCCCATGATTTTATAAACCTCCATAAGATCATCTTAGCCTCTGAAGCTCCAGAGAAAAAAAAACAGCCCCAGCCTATTCAGCCTCCCTATTGCTCAAACCCTCAACTTACAGAAATAGAAGTATTACCTTCTATTTTTGGCAAGGGAGCCTCAGTTTGTGCATCTTTCGATTTGGCAATAATTTGACTTTAGATGCAAAAACTTTTGCAACGAAAGTGAATTAAAGCCTAACAGGAGTGAACAGCTGGAGAGAACAACTTAAAACATGCTGCAACCTGCAGAATTAAGGTTCTCAAATAAGTAGGAGATAAAGCTCTTGCTAAAATCTAATACTTGCAATTGCAAACTTGCCAAAATGATTCTTGCAAGGTGCCCATCTGTGTTGGATAAAAACACACATAGGTTTCAATTAAAATCTAAGTAGTCAAATTTAATTTCAACCAACTATCAAATGAATACAAAATAGCACATCCGTAATTCAGCTTTGATAATTTAAAAGTGTCAATTGTTTAAATTGCCTTTTCAGTAAAACACTGTTCAGTGCAGTGACAGAGCATTTCAGAGGCAGATCCTAAGTTGAGAACAGAAAAAAAAAAACTATCTTCACCTGAGGAAAAATCAGGTTGGATATTTGATCGTTTTCTTCCAATTTGTTCAGCAGGATCAGATCAGGCACGAGATCTACTTTAGAAAGCAGTGAAGACATACATTTGAAATATTCACTCCAAACCAGTAAAGAAATAACTTCCATTTAAAAAAAATTGCGCAGGGTAATCAATTTTCCCAAAAATTGTATATAGCAAGTGGAAAAATAAACATCAACATTAAAAAGGTGAAGCAAGCCCTGGACCAATTCCAAATGCAAAAGCAAACAGGCCACGTAGTATTAACTCATGTAATTTCTAGCCCTAATTGCTCATGATTCCTCAATTCAAACTACCCAGAATGTTTCAAATGATTTGTTATAAATCATTAAGTCCAGCAACATATTACAGTTAAAATGAAAGTTATTTATATTCTTAAATCCATGTTCTAGCCCTCACTACAGGAATGATACAAAAACACCAGACTGGTTAATTTGCTTTTATGACTGCAATTTGAACTAAGCATGAGGATGTCATACTTCAGTTGGAGTAATGGATTTTTTTCAAGACCAAAATCCAATCCTTTGGCTGGGGGGGGGGGGGGGGGGAGGAAGAGGAGGAGAGGGGAGGAGGAGAGGGGAAAGGAGTTCCACAAGATCAGAACATAAAGCATTAAACTTAAGAGTAGTTTAAGCAGAATAGCAACTCCATCTCTTCCAACCAAAGCAAATCAAGTACTAAGAACAGAAAAAGGCAGCATCTGTGGAGAGGGAAATGGAGTTAATGTTTACTCCGACGTGACTTCAGAAAAACAAAAAAGGTACAAAAACATTTGAGATGTTTGAGACATCAACCCATCTTGCTTCACATTATCCTGGTAGCACATCTTGTAGGACTGTCACATCCACTCATGTGGTGGACAAATTACTCACTGCAGGTGGGACCTCAGGATATCCCCATCCTCAATGAAGGAACAGCCCAGTGCAAAAGATAGGCTTAAGCTTTGTTTAAATCTTGAGCCAGAAGTGCAAGTGGATGATCATCTCTGCCTCAATTGTCCCCAACATCACATGCCACACCAGCCAATTCAATTCATTCTGAATGAGTTGTTTGAAGGTACTACAAAGGCAATGGGCCCTGAAAGTTCCACCAATACCAGTGATTTTGCTCCCGAATTTGCCATAATTCAATTGCTGTTCCAGTGAAGTTACAACACTGGCAAAGCAACAACATTGGAGTACACCTGCAGACAAAGCAGGTCAAATCTAACTCAGTCAAATAAGATTCTAGACCAATTCCTTATCAGTAACTGATGATGACAATGCTATCAAGCTCAGCAATAACCTGATCAACAACTAATTAGGGTTCAGCCAGGGCCAGAGCTTCTGACCTCAAGCCTTGGATGAAACATGAACAAAAGTACAACTCCAGAGACAAGGTTAAGCAACATGGTCATACTCAACCTAGTGTGACAAAGAGTCCCAGCAAAACTGGAATCAAAGGGGCATGGATGATAAACTCTCCATTGGTTGGAGTCATATCTGCCACATGGGATGACAATTGCAGCAGCTGGAGGTCAGCCTAGTCTGCATTTAGTGTCCTTGACCTAACAATCCTTAGCTGCTTCAAATGACCTTACCTCCAACATGAGGTCTGAAATGGGGAAAACAAAATTGTTGATTATATAATGCTCAGCATCATTCATGACTCCTCAGATACTGAAACACTCCACAGACAAGTGTAACTAGACAATAACAGGTGGCAAGTAACATTGAAAATGCCAAGCAGTGACACAGTGTTAATCTCAAATAAGACAATCTGACCAAAGTCCCTTGTCGCAAGTCCCCACTGTCAACACCCTGAGGATTACCACAGACTAAAAACTCAACTAAAATCAGATATAAATATAGTGACTATAAAGGGCAGGTCAGAGACGAGTGACACGCAAGTAATTCGTCTTACTCTCCAAAACATGCTCTCCATCCACAAGGCACAATTCCCATTTGCCTGGATCAATGCAGCTCCAACACCAGCAACTTGACACCATTCAAGACAAGGCACCCAGCCGATTGGTACCAGATCCAAAAGATACACTCCCTCTGCCCTTGATGTAGAGTGGCAGCTGGTGTACATTACTGGCCATTCTGCTATAACATTTCATTAACACAAATTCACTAGCAATTGATGAATTGGGGCTACTGTTTTAAAAGTATGAACTTTAAAACATGCAATGGTTATAACAAGATTCCAGCCACATTAGTATAAATTGTGCTGCTATTACATAATCTTTTTATAACAGGATTGCAGGAGAACAGAGCTACCAAGTTAAAGCAGAACCAACTACCTAAAAGATGAAATGCAGACATTTGAAAGGTCCTTAGACAACACCTTCCAAATCCCCAACAACTTCCATCTAGAAAGACAAGCACAGCAGATACATGTGAACATCACCGACACATTCTGTTCTAAGGCACTCATCACCCTGACTTGGAAATACACCCGGGTCCCTCTGTCTGAGCCACTATCCGAGAATTCCTTCCTTAAGAGAAGCATGAGTCAACCAACAGCACTTTGAGTTCAGCAGTTCAATACAACAATTCACCACCACCTTCAAGGGTAACTAGGACTGGACAATAAATGCTGGTAAGTCAGTAACACCCTCATCCCATAAATAAAAGAAAACACGAGTGATAATGTCTCAACTTCTAGGCCAGAAAATCCAAGTACTATGGATGGATCCTAGACATGTCAGTTAACAATATCTACGCGAACAATTACAGATGTTAGTAATTGCAATGCAGAAAAAAAACATTGAACAAATCAACTTTGGCAAAGGACAAAATATGAACGATTAAATCAGAACGTTTTTGTCAGAAGTAATGGTGTACAGAAATTAAGCTTATTACTCCTCCTAAAATCAATACTTTCGCAGATCAAATTCCACTTTGCAGACCAAACGGGAAAGAGCTTCGGACGCTCGAAGTCGGAAAAAGAAAAGTTGCTAGAAAAGCTCGGCACTATTGTTTCCATTTATATTTGGATGCGTCCTGAACACTAGCTAAGAGTCCAGCAAAATAACAATCCAACGCCACCAATCATCAGCCTTTTTATAATCCCAACAACCTGCAATTAGGAAGAGATCGAAACAACCGAAAGTATCTCACCTTTCCGAAATTACCCTCTCTGTGTATACAAACCCACTCTCTTACTAACAATCACCACCGTTTACTATTAAGCGCGGCGCATATGGTCCCCTTTTATAACCGTCCATCCCACTCATCACGTGCTACGGGTTCCGCAGTTCCTCATTGGCCAGTTTCCCCGGGACCATTCAAATGATGACAAGGTTCTGAACGGTTGAAGTGGCGCGGGCGGTAGCCCTTCCCCTTGGGGCCAACCGTCAGCGTGGGGGAAGGGCGCGGCTCTGTGTTGTCATGGCGACCGATGCGCCATCCTCAGGCGGCGAGGCCAGTTGCTAATTTGTCATGATTCTACCTAGGTGGCTTAAAAACGAGTTGTTTTTGTCTCTATGCAAGTGCATGTACCCTTCGACAGGTTGCTTCTCACTTTTTAAAATTCCAATGGCAGTAGGCATGATCTACTCATTCTCTCAAATAGACAGTCCCTGCAACCCCAGGATCAACCGAGTGAACCATATCTGTCCTTAAATAAGGTCCCAAAGTTGTGACTGTATTCCAGCTGTGTTCTTACTAATGCAGTGTACAGCTTTAACAAGACTTCCTCACATTTTTTAAAAAATCAAAGAGCTGTGAATGCTGAAGATCTGAAAGGAAAACAGAAATTATTGGAGAAATTCAGCAGGTCTGGCAGCATCAGTGGAGAGAGAAACAAAATTAACTTTTCGGGACTGTCCAAATTACAGAGGAGGAAGTGCTGGATGTCTTGAAACACATAAAAGTGGATAAATCCCCAGGACCTGATCAGATGTAACCTAGAACTCTGTGAGAAGCTAGAGAAGTGTTTGCTGGGCCTCTCGCTGAGGTATTTGTGTCATCGATAGTCACAGGGGAGGTGTCAGAAGACTGGAGGTTGGCAAACATGGTGCCACTATTTAAGAAGGGTAGTAAGGACAAGCCAGGGAACTATCGACCAGTGAGCCTGACGTTGGTGGTGGGCAAGTTTTTGGAAGGAATCCTGAGGGACAGGATATACATGTATTTGGAAAGGCAAGGACTGATTAGGGATCGTCAACATGGTTTTGTGCGTGGGAAATCATGTCTCACAAACTTGATTGAGTTTTTTGAGGAAGTAACAAAGAGGATTGATGAGGGCAGAGCGGTAGATGTGATCTATATGGATTTCAGTAAGGTGTTCGACAAGGTTCCCCATAGGAGACTGATTAGCAAGGTTAGATCTCACGGAATACAGGGAGAACTAGCCATTTGGATACAGAACTGGCTCAAAGGTAGAAGACAGAGGGTGGTGGTGGAGGGTAGTTTTTCAGACTGGAGGCCTGTGACCAGTGGAGTGCCACAAGGATCAGTGCTGGGTCCTCTACGTTTTGTCATTTACATATATGATTTGGATGCGAGCACAAGAGGTACAGTTAGTAAGTTTGCAGATGACACCAAAATTGGAGGTGTAGTGGACAGCGAAGAGGGTTACCTCAGATTACAACAGGATCTGGACCAGATGGGCCAATGGGCTGAGAAGTGGCAGATGGAGTTTAATTCAGATAAATGCGAGGTGCTGCATTTTGGGAAAGCAAATCTTAGCAGGATTTATAAACTTAATGGTAAGGGAGTGTTGCTGAATGGTAATGGGAGTGTTGCTGAACAAAGAGACCTTGGAGTGCAGGTTCATAGCTCCTTGAAAGTGGAGTTGCAGGTAAATAGGATAGTGAAGAAGACGTTTGGTATGCTTTTCTTTATTGGTCAGAGTATTGAGTACAGGAGTTGGGAGGTCATGTTGCGGCTGTACAGGACATTGGTCAGGCCACTGTTGGAATATTGCGTGCAATTCTGGTCTCCTTCCTATCGGAAAGATGTTGTGAAACTTGAAAGGATTCAGAAAAGATTTACAAGGATGTTGCCAGGGTAGGAGGATCTGAACTATAGGGAGAGGCTGAATAGGCTAGGGCTATTATCCCTGGAGCATCGGAGGCTGAGGGGTGACCTTATAGAGGTTTACAAAATAATGAGGGGCATGGATAGGGTAAATAGGCAAAGTCTTTTCCCTGGGATTGGGGAGTCCAGAACTAGAGGGCATAGGTTTAGGGTGAGAGGGGAGAGATATAAAAGAGATCTGAGGGGCAACCTTTTCACCACAGAGAGTGGTATGTGCATTGAATGAGCTGCCAGCGGAAGTGGTGGAGACTAGTACAATTGCAACATTTAAGTGGCATTTGGATGGGTATATGAATAGGAAGGGTTTGGAGGAATATGGGCTCGGTGCTGGCAGGTGGCACTAGATTGGGTTGGGATATCTGGTTGGCATGGACGGGTTGGACTGAAGGGTCTGTTTCCATGCTGTACATCTCTATGACTGATAGTAGCTAAGCAAAAATGGGATTTATGCAAATGACAGACAGTGGATGGAAAGGAGTAACCAGATAGAGGCCAGAGAGAGAAGGAAAGTTAGGCAGATTAAAGGATAGTTAAGCCAGGGGAAGAGAAAAACTGATAATGAGGAACAAACCGTAACTGGTGAGTTGCCGCAGAGTTCAGTTCTTGGACTTCAACTATTTACAATCTGTATAAATCATCTGCAAGCAGGGACAGAGTGTAACAGGAAAGTTTGTGGATGATACTGAAATAGGTGGGAAAGCAGGCAGTGATTAGGAGAGAAAGGTTTCACAGATGGATATTGATAGGATACGAGAATGGGCCAGATTCCGGCAGATGGAGTTTAATTTGAATCAGTGCAATTTGGTCGGAAAAATAAAGGGGCAAAATATTATTCAAATGGGAAGCAGATTCAAAGTGCATCAATCCAGAGGGATCTGGATGTCTTTTGCACAAATCACAGAAAGTGGTTAAGCAGTTCCAGCATATTAATAAGAAAAGCAAATAAAATTCTGGCATTCATTGCAAAAGGACTGGATTACAAAAGTAAAAAAGGGTTGTTACAATTATATAAGGTTAAAAATCACACAACACCAGATTATCGTACGGTTACAGTTTATTCAGAAGAACTAGCTTTCACAGCGCTGTTCCTTTATCAGGTAGCTGCAAAACAGGATCATAAGACAGAATTTATAGCAAAAGTCTTTCATCTTTTAGAATGGATTGCAGGTTTCAGTTCATTAATATGTAAATCCCAGAACTTCTTTTAAGTCATATTCTCAAGATTAATAAAGGTTTTATTTTAAAAAGTTGACATCTCAGCTCAGACTATACACTAAAGGTGTGAGGATAGAGTCTATCTGTATCCCAATCTTGAGTCAGACTGGTTCTATTTCCAAAGTAGGAATTTATAAAATATTACATGGATTGGCTGCCTGCATTGACTACCTGCAGGTTCTCAACTAGAAGAAAGTGAGGACTGCAGATGCTGGAGATCAGAGGTTGTGCGCTTTTTGAGCAAAATATAAAGTAAAGTATCGACAAATATAATTCTGCAAATGCAGATTCATCCCATAGACTTATTGTGTGTGTACGTGCATGAGAACGAGTGTGAGTATGCATGAAAGAATGTGTGTTTGCATGTGTGCATGCCTGCTAGTGTCTGTGAGAGTGTGATGGAGTATGAGAGGGTGTGTGCATGGGTGTGAGTTTGGGGGGAGGGGGGCAGGTGTATGTGTGTGTGTATGACAGTGAGTGTGTGTATGAGAGAGGGTCTGCGTGAGTGTATGAGTATGTAAGCGTGTACTGTGGAAGCTACTACTCTAGCTTCCACAGTAAATATATCAAAACAGTCATCCCCTACGGACAAGCCTTACGTAGACACAGGATCTGTTCAGATGAGGAGGAATGCGATGGATCCTGAAGGTACTCAAGGCTGCCCTCATAAGAAGAGGGTACAATGCTCAACTCACAGATCGCCAGTTCCAGCGTGCTACAGCGAGAAACCATAATGACCTCCTCAAGAGACAGACACAGGATGCAACCATTAAGGTACTCTTCATTGTCCAATACTTCCCAGGAGTGGAGAAATATGCCATGCTCTTCTCAGATTGCAACACATTATAGATGAGAATGAGCACCTCACCAAGACCTTCCCTACGCCTCTACTTCTCGCTTTTAAACAACCACCAAACTTTAGACAAACCATTGTTTGCAGCAAACTGCCTAGTCTTCAGGCCAACATGGATCACAACACCATACAATTCTGTCATGGCAACCACTGCAAGACAGGTCACATTGTCGACATGGATTCTACCATTACAAGTGGGGGCACCACCCACCATGTACGCGGCAGGTACTCATGTGACTTGGCCAACGTTGTCCATCTCATACGCTGCAGGTAACAATGCCCTAAGGCATGGTAGATTGGTGAGACCAAGCTGACGCTATGACAACAGATGAATGGACACTGCACAACAATCGCCAGACAGGACTGTTGCTTGCCAGTTCGGGAACCCTTCAGCGGTCAGGCACATTTGGCCTCAGATCTTCAGATGACTATCCTCCAAGGCGGTCTTCGGGATATGCAACAACATAGAATGGCCGAGCGGAGGCTGACAGCCAAGTTTGGAACCCATGAGAATGGCCTCAACCGGGACCTTGTTCAAAGTTTGTGAGAAGATTTGTAGCTCGGGTGCTCGTTGTTGTGGTTCTGTTCGCCGAGCTGGGAATTTGTGTTGCAGATGTTTCGTCCCCTATCTAGGTGATATCCTCAGTGCTTGTGTTCATGTCACACTACAGGTGACCCCACTACTCTATACACTGTCTCATACACACACTCTCTTGCATACTCACACACTCATGCGGAACCCCTCTCATACACATCCTTCACACTCATACCCATGCACACGCCCTGATTAGATTACATTACATTACCTTACAGTGTGGAAACAGGCCCTTTGGCCCAACAAGTCCACACCGATCCGCCGAAGCGCAACCCACCCATACCCCTACATTTACCCCTTACCTAATACTATTTTAGCATGGCCAATTCACCTGACCTGCACATCTTTGGTCTGTGGGAGGAAACCGGAGCACCCGGAGGAAACCCACGCAGACACGGGGAGAACGTGCAAACTCCACACAGTCAGTCGCCTGAGGTGGGAATTGAGCCCGGGTCTCTGGCGCTGTGAGGCAGCAGTGCTAACCACTGTGCCACCGTGCCCTGTCACAGGATTATACTCCATCCACATTCACACACACATTTTACCAAGCATGCACACATGCAAACAACACTCTCGCATGCATACACACATATAAGTCTATGGGGTGAATTTGCATTTCCAGTCACAGAGATGTACAGAACGGAAACATACCCTTCGGTCCAACTCGTCCATGCCAACCAGATATCCCAACCTAATCTCGTCCCACTTGCCAGCATTCTATCAGGTCAACCCTCAGTCTCTGACACTCCAGGGAAAACAGCACCAGCCTATTCAACTTCTTCCTATAGCTCAAATCCTCCAATCCTAGCAACATCCTTGTAAATCTTTTCTGAACCCTTTCAAGTTTCACAACATCCTTCCAATAGGAAGGAGATCAGAATTGCATGCAATATTCCAAAAGTAGCCTTACCAAAGTCCTGTATGGCCGCAACATGACCTCCCAACTCCTGTACTCTGACCAATATCGGAAAGCATACCAAACGCCTTCTTTACTACCTATCTACCTGCGACTCTACTTTCAAGGAGCTATGAACCTGCACTCCAAGGTCATAGTGATTCCAATGATCCAAAAATGTGAATCCTTCTCCCATACACCAGCTCCTCAGCCAAGCATTCATTTGCTCTATCCTCCTATTCCTACCCTCATAACATCAGGAGTAATCCAGATATTACTACTCCCGAGGACCTCCTTTTTAAATTCTTGCCTAACTCTCGATATTCTCCCTTCAGAATCTCATCCTTTTCCCTTCCTATGTCATTGGTTCCAGTGTGTACAATGACCTCCTGCTGGTCCCTCCTTGAGAACATTCTGCACCCTCTCTGAGACATCCTTGATCCTGGCACAAGGGAGGCTACACACCATTCTTATTTTTTGCTGCTGGCCACAGAAACATCCGTTGGTGCCTTGGACTAGAAAGTCCCCTAACACAATCGATCTCTTGGAACCCAACATACCCCTCATTGCATTACAGCCAGTCTTGATACCAGAAACTTGGCGATTTGTGCTACATTCCCCTGAGAATCCATCACCCCCTACATTTTCCAAAACAGCATACTTGTTTGAAATGGGGATAGCCACAGAAGAATCCTGCACTACCTGCCTTCTTCTCTTACCTTTCCTGGAGTTAACCCATCTATGTGACTATATCTGTGACTTCTCTTCCTTCTTATAACTGCCATCCATCACACCCCCTTGCTCTTGTTAATTCCTCATTGCCTCTAACTGTCACTCCATCCGATTCATTTGATCTGATAGGATTTGCAACTAACGGCATTCATTGCAGATATAATCCTGAGTAACACGTAAACTCTCCCTAAACATCCACAACCGACAAGAAGAGCATATCACTGTAATCAGGACCATTTTTGCTTCTTCCAATCTACAGACCCAGAAAATAGCGCTGTCTTATTCCTCAACAAAACATTGCTCCAGGCTAACTTAATACTTATGGCTTACTTTTTTAAGTTTAATCAAGAGACATATCTTAATAAAACATATAATCAATAAAGAACCCACTCTACTGACTACTGTAGATTTACAGCAAGGCTATACTTAACACTATTCACTTATCTGTTTCTGGACTGTGACATCTCCCAAATAGGTTTATCCAAGACCAGTTGTGAATTTGCAGAATTATATTTTGCAGATACATTCTATTTTGCTCAAAAAGCACACAAGCTGCACGCAACCAATCCATGTAATCTTTTATGAATTCCTACTTTGGAAATAGAACCAGTTTGACTCAAGATTGGGATACAGACAGACTCTAACCTCACATCTTGATTGCATTGCTTCAGCTGAGATGTCACCTTTTTTTATAAAACCTTAAATAATCTCATGATTTAAAAGAAGTTCTGTGATTTACATATTAATGAAGTGAACGTGGAACCCATTCTAAAAGATGAAAGACTTAAAAGTAACCTAGGTTTGTTCAATATACCATTTCAGTTGCATGACACTGTGACCTTTTGCTATAAATTCTGTGTCTTATGATCCTGTTCCACAGTTACCTGATGAAGGAGCAGTGCTCAGAAAGCTAGTTCTTCTGAATAAACCTTGGATTATAGCCTGGTGTTGTGTTTTTTTAACTTTGTCCACACCAGCTCCTCCATATCACAGTTATATAAGGCATTGGTGAGACTAAAATTACACTATTGTGTCCAGTTTTGGTCTCCTTATTTGAAGAAGGATGTACAGTAGTGGCACTGGAGGCAGTTCAGACGAGGTTAACAAGATTGATTCCAGGGATGAAAGGGCTGTTGCACAAGGAGCAGTTGAATAGCCTGGACTTGTACTCGCTGAGGTTCAGAAGAATGAGTGGGGGAACTGTTTGAGGGATATAAAATGCTGAATAGGATTGATAAGGTGAACAAAAACCAAAAGAATTGCGGATACTGTAAATCTATAAGGTAGATGTTGAAGAGATTATCTCCTTTGCGGGACAGTCTGGAACAACAGTTGATCGATATAGAGTGAGAGAAGGTAGGTTCAAAACTGTGGAAGTCACTGTCTCGGAGTGCAATGAAGGTAGAATCAATCTACAGGTTCAAGAAAGAAATAGATGTTTCTGATGAAAAGCAGGATAAAGAGCAACAGAGATGGAAAAGGAAAGTGGAAGTGAGACCTGGATAAGATTAGCCATGATCATGTCAACTGGCTGACCAGGCTCAAAGGGCTGAATTGCCTACTCCTGCTTCTAATTCGTGTTTTGTTACGTATCCAAAATAGTCTGGCTGTGGTAAAAGCCACCCATGTCATGACAGAGCTTTATTCCTAGCTGGTATCAGTTCTGAAAAAGAGTAACTTGACCCAACATTAACTCTGCTTTCTCTCTACTGATGCTGCCAGACCTGCCGGGTTTCTACACCAATTTCTTCTTTTGTTCCTTATTTTCATATTCCATTCTCTTTTAATAAAAACCAACATTCCACTTGCCTCGTGTATTACCTGCTGAATTTACATGCTAACATCTTGTGATTTGTGTTAGGTGTCCCAGTAGTTCAGGCAGCATCTGAGGAGCAGGAAAATCAACGTTTTGGGCAAAAGCCCTTCATCAGGAATAGAGGCAGAGTGCCTGTAGGGTGGAGAGATAAATGAGAGGAGGGTGGGGTGGGGAGAATGTAGCATAGAGTACAATGGGTGAATGGGAGTGGGGATGAAGGTGATAGGTCAGAGAGGAGGGTGGAGTGGCAGGGCAGAGGAAATGACCTGGGAGTTGCAGTAGGAGAGGGACTCCCTGAGATTCTTGTAGATAGAGGAGGAAAACTTCTTCAAGGCAGGCATCCTTGCAAGAGGATTTGCAGTAGGGTTAAAATCAACTAGGTAAAAACAAGGACTGCAGATGCTGGAAACCAGATTCTAGATTAGAGTGGTGCTGGAAAAGCACAGCAGTTCAGGCAGCATCCGAGGACCTATCACCTCCATTCCCACCCCCATTCACCTATTGTACTCAATGCTACTTTGTCCCCACCCCCACCCCTCCCTCATTTATCTCTCCACCCTGCAGGCACTCTGCCTCTATTCCTGATGAAGGGCTTTTGCCCGAAACATCGATTTTCCTGCTCCTCGGATGCTGCCTGAACTGCTGTGCTTTTCCAGCATCACTCTAATCTAGAATCTGGTTTACAGCATCTGCAGTCCTTGTTTTTACCTAGTTGATTTTAACCCTACTGCGAATCCTCTTGCAAGGATGCCTGCCTTAAAGAAGTTTCCTCCTCTCTCTACACGAATCTCAGGGAGTCCCTCTCCCACTGCAACTCCCAGGTCATTTCCTCTGCCCTGCCACTCCACCTTCCTCTCTGACCTATCACCTTCATCCCCACCCTCATTCACCCGTTGTAATCTTTGCGACCTTCCCCCACCATCTTCCCTGACCTATCACCTCCATCCCGACCCCCATTCACCTATTGTACTCTATGCTACTTTCTCCCCACCCTGCTTTCATTTATTTCTCCACCCTGCAGGCACTCTGCCTTTATTCCTGATGAAGGGCTTTTGACCGAAACACCGATTTCCCTGCTCCTCGGATGCTGCCTGAACTGCTGTGCTTTTCCAGCACCACTCTAATCTAGAATCTGGTTTCCAGCATCTGCAGGTTTCTTTGTGCTCTAGTCTTTCTCACTTAAAATAATATCCAGCAATGCTATTCTTGCTAAAGTGCATAACTTCACATTTTTCCACATCATATTTGATTTGTCAAATGTTGTCTCTCACTTAGCCTTTCGATATCCATATGTAGATTCTTTGCACAACCCTCACCAGTTGCCTTTCACCCAATTTTGTGTAATCTGCAAACTTGACCAGAGTGCATTGACTTTTCTCATCTAAGCTATTAATACGTGTTGTAAATAATTGCTCATCCAGCATCGATCCCTGCGACACTCCACAAGTTGCAGGTTACACAGTCATCTGGATGTGGAGCCACTGATACCCTGTATAACCTCCCTGCTTTTTCATGCCAACATTCTACTTGCTTTCCGAATTACTTGCTGCACATGCATATTAATCTTTTACGATTCATGCACTTGGACACCCAAATCCTGCAGGATCTCAAAGCTCAGAAATCTCTCACAATTGCAATTATATCCTTTTTTATTTTTTCCTGCTAAACTGGGCAATTCATATTTTCATACATTAGTTTAATTTTCCAGATCTTTGCCCACACACCAAGCCTACTTTAGTTTATTGAGTCCTTCCAGCGTACTCTTCATAAATTACCTTCCTATCCACCTTTGCGTCATCAATAAATTTGATCCCTTCTTCCAAATCATTAAATGCATTTAAAGCATCGAGTCCCCACCACTGACCCCTGGCACCACAGTGTCCATTACATTTTGCCAACCAGAAAATGACCCATTTATGCCAATGCCCTCTTCCTGTCAAATCATGGGTAACAAGGAAAATTAAGAACAGTATTAAATCCAAGGAAGAGGTATAAAGATTGGCCAAAAAAAAAGCAGAGCTGAGAATTATGAGCAGTTTGGAAATCAGCAAAAGAGAATAAAGGGATTGTTTAAGAGGGAGAAAATAGAGGACGAGAGTAAGCTTGCAGGGAACATAAAACTTGATTGTATGAACTTCAATAGGTATGTGAAGAGTTAAAGATTAGTGAAGGCACATGGAGATGTTAGAATGGAGAACAAAGAGATGGCAGACCAATTAAATACATTAGTTTTGCCCTCACAAAGGGATTCACAAATAATGTCCCAAAAATGTTGAGGAGCCTGGAGTCTAGTAAGAGGGAGGAACTGTTGGAAATCGATATTAGCAGGGAAATTGTGTGCAGGAATTAGATGAGATTAAAGGCCAATAAGTCACCAGGGACCAAAAATCTACATTCCAGGGTACTTAAAATAGTGACCCTAGAAATAGTGAATGCATTAGTAGTCATCTTTCAAGACCCTATACACTCTGGAACAGCTCTTATGCATTAGAGGGTAGCTACTGTCACCACACTATTTAAAAAAAGGTAGAGAGAAAACACGAGGAATCATATGTTAGTTAACCTGACATTGGTAGTGGGGATAATCCAAAGTCCATTATAAAAGATTTAATAGCAGAACACTTGGAAAACAATGACAGGATCAGACAAAGTCAACATGGATTTACAAAAGGGAAATCATACTTGACAAATTTACTGGAATCTTTCAAGGATGTAGCGAGTAAATTTGATAAGGAGAAGCCAGTGGATGTGACTTACTTGGACTTTCAGAAGGCTTTCAATAAGGTTCAACTTAAGAGACTTCCATGTAAAACTAAAAGGCTTGAGACTGGGGGTAGTGTGCTGATATGGATAGAGAATTGGTTGTCAGACAAGAACCAAAGAGTGGAAAGAAGCAGGCATATTTGTCAGTTGCAGGCAGTGCCAAGTCAGGGACTATAGGGATCAGTGCTGGACCCATATATTTATAAAATATTCATGATTTCGAGGAAACTGAAAGTAAAATATCCAGGTTTGCAGATGACACAAAGCTGGGTGGCAGGATGAGCTGTGAAGAGGATGCAGGGATGCTTTAATGTGATTTGGACAAGTTGAGTGAGTGGATAAATGCTTGGCAGATGAGGTACAATATTGATAAACATTGGTAGCAAATATAGGAAGACAGATTATTATCCTAAAGGCAATAGATTGGGAAAGGGAGAGATGCAATGAGACCTGGATGTTTTTGTACATCAGTCATTGAAAGTAAGCAGGTGGTGAAGAAGGTAAATAGTATGTATCAAGAGGAATCAAATACAGGAGCAGGGATGTCTTGTGGCATTTGTATGAAGTTGAGAGTATGGCGCTGGAAAAGCACAGCAGCATCTGAGTAATAGGAGAATCAACGTTTTGGGCATAAGCCCTTCATCAGGAATCATGCTGAAGGGCTTATGCCCAAAATGTCGATTCTACTACTCCTCAGATGTTGTCTGGCCTGCTGTGCTTTTCCAGCACCACACTCTCGATTCTGATCTCCAGCATCTACAATCCTCACTTTCTCCTCCGCAATTGCATGGAGCTTTGTTGAGACCACACCTGGAGAATTGTGTGGAGTTTTTGTCTCGTTGTCTAAGGTAGGATGTCTAGCTGTGAAGGAAGTGCAACAAAGATTTAAACAGATGTTTTCCTGGGACAGCAGGACTAACATTTGAAGAGAGACTGAATCAATTAGGATTATATTCACTGAAGTTGAGAAGAATGAGGTATGATCTCATAGAAAATAATAACATTCAAATAGGATTCGAAAGGGTAAACACAGGAAGAATGTTTACAATGACTGGGGAGTCCAGAACCAGGGAGTCACAGTTTAAGGAGTAGGCCATATGACATATGCTATTTAGGACTGAAATGAGAAGAAATTTCTTCACCCATAGTGTTGAGCCTCTCAAATTCCCTACCACAAGAAGCAATTGAGGCCAAAACATTGAATATTTTCAAGAGGTTAAGTATAGTATATTTGGGACTTACAGGATCAAAGGAGAAATTGAGGACTGCAGATGCTGGAAAGTCAGAGTTGAAAAGTATGGTGCTGGAAAAAGTACAGGTCAGGCAGCATGCAAGGAGCAGGAGGTTTGATGTTTCGGGCAAAAGCCCTTCATCTTTGGGAGAAAGCAGGAACAAGGTACTGAATTGGATGATCAGCAATGATCATATTGAATGGCGATGCAAACTCAAAAGGCCAAATTGTGTACTCTGATCCCTATGTTCCATATTTCTGTCCATGTCAATGTTATCCTCTACACCAAGAGATTTTATTTTCTGCAGTAATCTTGATGTGGCACTTCTGAAAATCTAAGTTCGGTATATTTTTAATAGTACACGTCACTTCTTCAAAGATTGCCAATAAATTGGTTAAACATGATTTCCCTTTCAAAAAGCCAAATTGTTTCTGCCTGATTAACTTGAACTTATCCAAGTGCCCTATCATGATGTCTTTAATAGCAGCTTCCAGTATTTTCCATATGACCAATCTTAAACTAAGTGACCTATAATTTACTGCTTTCTATCTCTGTCCTTTTTTGGAGAAAGGAGTTAATATTAGCTATTTTCCAACCAAATGGAACCTTCCCCAAATCCAGTAAACTTTGACAAATTAAAACCAGTGAAATTTAACCAGTAAAACTATCTAATATCTCACTGGCCATTTCTTTTAAGAGCCTAGGATGCAAATCATCTGGATCGGAGTTCTGAAGAAGAGTCACATCGGACTTGAAACGTTAATTTTGTTTCTTTTTCCAGACACATTTTTAGACTACTGTGATTCCCCCAAAATTTTCTGATATCGTATCGAGACATTGGAGATTGATGGGTAACCTTGTAGAAGTTTATAAAATCATGAGGTGCCAGGTAGGTTGCATAGCCAAGGTCTTTTTCCTTGGGTGGGGAAGTCCAAAATTAGAGGATACAATTTTAATAGGGAATAGAACAGAGTAGAATAGAATTTTGTTGTCATGTGTACTTTTACATGAAAAATATAGTGGAATGTTTTATAGGTCACTTCAAATGGAGCCTACATCAATACAGAAGTCATATAACATAAAAAGAAAAGTGTAAAATTAAGACAAAGTTCATCACAGTTGCATTAACTGTTGCTGGGTTTGGGGAAAGCCAATTAAAGAATGGTTGAATACTCAGCCAGGACGAGACAGCCATTCTGGGATTAGAGCGCCATTCTGGGGCAAGACTGCCACGCCACCCACTGGAATACTGGGCTGGAACCCTCTGCCAAAAAAGACCGCCATGTTGGGCCAAGACTGTCACTCCTGGATGAGACCATCTGCCAGACTGCTGGAATACCTGGAAGCTGAAGACAAAGATCTCCACACTGACACAAGTGGGCAGCACTGTGGCATAGTGGGCGGCACGGTGGCATGGTGGGCAGCACGGTGGCATAGTGGTTAGCACTGCTGCCTCACAGCATCACAGACCCGGGTTCATTTCCCGCCTCAGGCGACTGACTGTGTGGAGTTTGCACGTCTCCCTGTGTCTGCATGGGTTTCCTCCGGGTGCTCCGGTTTCCTCCCACAGTCCAAAGATGTGCAGGTCAGGTGAATTGGCCATGCGAAATTGCCCATAGTGTTAGGTAAGGAATAAATGTAGGGGTATGGGTGGGTTGCGCTTCAGCGGGTCGGTGTGAATTTGTTGGGCCGAAGGGCCTGTTTCCACACTGTAAGGTAATCTAAAAAAAATCTAATCTAATCTAATCCATGCCAGGACAAGACCACCATGCCTGGACAAGACCGCCACACCAGGAGACTGTCACTGTGTGACAAGAGCACCACTTGTCCTTCAGGAGTCCAGGCCTAGCCATGGCCGGGGAGTCTTGGCCTAGACTGACAGTCTGGGTGGGGGATTCAGCCTGGGACCTGCTCCTCACTCACTGAGAGAACCCGGGCTGAGTGGAGCCATGTCGTGCTCATCCTGGTGTTGCTGCTGCTGCCGCCGGAGGACTCCTCCTTCAGCTGCCACTCTCCAGACAAGCAAAGAAAATAATGCAAAAAGAAAGAGAAAAGAAAAAGAGTTAAAGAATAAAGAAAAAAAGAAGATAAAGAAAGCCAGGATCATATAAGCCCAGGTTCAGCCCACCTACTCCACCACCAACTTGGAAGAAAAAGGTCTAAAGTGAGAGGGGAAAAATTTTAAAAGGACGTGAGGGGTAACATTTTCACACAGAGGGTGGTGCATGTATGGAACAAGCTGCAAAAGAAAGTGGGGAAAGCTGGTACAATGACAAAATTTAAAAGGTGTCTGGATAGGTAAATGAATAGGAAGAGTTTAGGCGGATATGAGCCAACTGCTGGCAATCGAGACTAGGTCAGACTGAGATGTTTGGTTGGTATGGATGAGTTGGACCGACTGGGTATATTTCCATGCTGTCTGACTTCACCACTCTAACTGGTCAACCCACAGTTTCAACAGTTTGCTAACTTTTCCCTCCCTCATGATTTTCTTGACTTCCTCCTTCCCTTCCATTTCCTGAGTGTCAATTATTTCCAACATGTTAGTTGTATCCTTCAGAATGAAGACCGACACACAATAACAATTCACTACATTCTGTTTTTTTTACCCTCTGCTTAACAACTTCCTGCAGCATGATGCTTTCGCTAGTCTGTTTAATCACTTACGTTCATCTGCACAAGCTGAGCACTCCTCAGACCTATTTGACCATGACAATGTCTGATGCACCTCCATTACTGTCTGCTGACTCATGATCATATCCACCTGTATCTCATGCTGATTAAAACAGAAATTCCTGCTTTGAGAAGTGTGACTGTATTTCAGAATAAGATTTCCAGATATTTCTCCCCTTCCCTTATGTTGTATAATGTCTGCAATTTCACTTGTAAATCAATAGTCCTGATTCAGAATTCCTCTAGATGCTTGCAATTTCTGAAAACATGTTGGTCCTTGATGCCTTGGCATCTAAAACCTGCTACAGTCCACAGTTACATCATAGTATCTGTTCTGCCATTGTTGCTTATGTTTCTTTAGTTAATTTACTTTAATTACTTTGTGCATTAATTTAGAATAATTCCTACATATAAAGAATCTACTGTGCACCTTAATTGCTCAAAAACTACAACTAAAATTATGGTTTTCTTAATAACACAGCTATGTATTTCAGGTATTTATTTTAATATCTTACTTTTTTTATTTATATTGTTTCATGTTTTATTTATTTTGTTTTAACTCTGGTGTCCAAAGCTAGTAATTAACACTACCTCTCACACGAAGCACGTGCCAGGCAATCAAATGACTGGTTTTCTAGCACTACCCAAAACATCTGGCACCACCACACTCTACTCCCAAATTGAAAGTGAAACTGCCACCACTGCTTTCTCTTTCTTTGGAATACCCAGCAGGTCTGACAGCATCTGTGGACAGAAAAGCAGAATTCGCATTTTTGGATCAAATCTGACACTTAGGCATTGAAGGAAGTTTGATGGTTAAATGTAATTGAAATGTGGGGATTGAGGGAAAAAGAAGAATAAAAGAGAAGAACCGGGATAAGGTGGAGGGCATATGAGATTAAATGACAAAATGTCACAGAACAAAAAGCCAAATAGCATAAGGAATTTTGTCAGAAAGAAAGAAAGCTTTGGTCCAGAGTAAAGCATTTATATTCACGCTTTCTGACACTTTTGTCTTTTTACTATAACCTTTATCCGTCCCTTTGCTTTTTGTTCCAGGGCAACTTTATCATATCATCTTTCTTGGAATTGTTCATTATTTGTCTTTCAGATGAGTATCCGACTCTCAGGTAAATGTAAGTGATTCTTGAACATTGTTTTGAAGAAACATGGTATCCTGGCTAATATTTATCACTTAATCAACACCACATATTTGTTTGTGGGAATTTGCTGGTTCCAAATTAGCTACCAAATTTCTTGCACCCCCAACAGTGACTTAACTTCAAAAGTAGTTCAAAAACTCTAAAGTGCTTTGGAACATTCAGCAATCATGAATGATACTATATAAATGCAAGCCTTTTCTTTCTCGATCATGCAATTACCTTGTTAAATACTCCACATGATTATTATATGCTAAATTTATTACTTGTCAAAAATATTCAAAATTACTTAGGTTTGCCCTAGATAAAATAATTTCCTAAATAAAAACCAAAAGAACTGAGGATGGTAGAAATCAGAAACAGAAATTGCTGGAAAATACTCAGCAGGTCTGGTAGCATTTATGAAGAGAAATCAGGGTTAATGTTTCAGGTCTGGTGGTTGAGGAAGGGTCATTGGACCAGAAATGTTGACTCTGATTTCTCTCCACAGATGCTGCCAGACTTGCTGAGCTTTTTCAGCATTCCTTATTTTTGTTTAAAATAATTTTCTGTTCCTATTTCTTATGGTCTATAGATTGGGACATTAGCTCTTTGTTTAGGGGGAGGGAGCAGCGTCACATAAAGGCAAAATGTTCAACTCAAAACCCATCTGTTTACACAGAGTTAAAGTTGGACTTAAATCTATTGATGAGGAAGTCTGAATATAGTGAAAACGTGAAGATACTGTCAAATTTACAGAGCTGGGGAAATGGTTTGCTGAGTAGCAGGTGTGGAGAGATTCCAGGTTCACACTGGTTCAAGTGGTGAAGATTAGTCCGCGGGGACTGAAGATCAGATTTATGAGGTGGGCAGGGTAATGGATCCTGGGGAGACAGATAGGAGTTTAAAGTCATTTGGAGAAACTAATCCAAAAATATTTAAAATTGGAGTATAACATCTGACAGCAGAGTTACTTAAACTGCCACAGTTATGAACAAGCTTTTCCAGTTTGAGAAGCATTTTTTCTTTTTTGAATTTTCTTTGTCCAATTAACAACTACACTGCTGAGTTCATTCTATCAAGTAAATTGTATTCAATCTGTTAATTTTGATAGGCTGTAACTACACTCATTATCCTAACTAGATTCGTAACAATTTAAGTCAAATTAGTTTCAATATCTGACTTGTAAATCCATAAACAATAGAAACTTGTGATGAAATTAAATAAAGAGAATCAAATTCCATCTGTACTTGTACATATCATCAATCTAACTGGACAGTTTGGGGAGTATGAGTTTAGAAGCTAACAAGATTAGATGAATTTTAAAACAGTATAGGGCCCCTTATCTAAGGAAGGTGTGCTGGCATTGGAGGTAATCCAGATAAGGTTCCTTGGTTAGAGGAACTATTTTGAGGAGAGGTTGAGTAGTTTTGGCCTATACTCACTGGAATTTATTGTTCTGCCCAAAACATTGATTCTCCTGCTGCTCGGATACTGCCTGACCTGCTGTGCTTTTCTAGCACCGTATTCTCGTCTCTGATCTCCAGTCCTCACTGGAATTTAGAAGAATGAGAGGCGACTTTATTGAAACATACAAGATTCTTTGGGGATTTGATAGGGTAGATACAGAAAAGTCATTCCCAGTTGTCAGAGAGTCTAGACCAGAAGGCATAATCTCAGAATGAGGGGTTGCCCGTTTAAGGGAGAAATGAGGAAAAATATCTTCTCTCGGAGGGTAGTAAATCTGTGGAATTCTTTACCACAGAAAGCTGTAGAAGCTGGAGCATTAAGTATATTCGGATTGAGATAGCCAAATTTTTAATCAGTAAGAGAATGAGGCGCAGCAGTGGCTCTGTGGTTAGCACTACTGCCTGACAGCGCCAGGGATCCGGGTTCAATTCTCCACCTTGGGTGACTGTGTGTGGAGTTTGCACATTCTCCCTGTGTCTGTTTCCTCCCACAATCCAAAGATGTGCAGTTTAGATGAATTAGCCATGCTAAGTTGCCCATCGTCACGGGTAATTATAGGGGAGGGGAATGGGTCTGGGTGGGTTACTCTTCGGAGGGTCGGTGTGGGCTTGTTGGGCCGAAAGGCCTGTTTCCATACTGTAGGTAATCTAATCTAATCTAATGAAGGGTTATGGGGAGAAAGAAAGAAAGTGAAGTTGAAGACTGTCAGATCAGCCATGATCTCATTGAACGGCAGAGCAGACTCAATGAGTTGAATGGCCTATTTCTATTCATATGTATTATTGTTCAAAAAATGATAGAAAATAACCTTGAGAGACCAAGTAGTGCTGGAAAAGTATTGACCTGCTGGTTTGGTTGTTTTCAACTTCTTTCATGTTCTAGGATTTCCACATTCTGGGAAGTGCACAGATCTAGTCTCCTCTCAAAAAGATGGAAAAAATATAATGATGAATTGCCATTTCATCAGCCTACTCTCCGTTAACAGCAGAGTGATGGCATTTTTTTTCCAGTGCTCTTTTGTGGTATTTAACCATCAGTGACATGCTTACCCACATTCAATCTTGATTATTTGGCATTACCATTCCTTTTGCCTTTTGGTTGCGCCAGACACTTTCACAATATTGGTTCAAAAATGGTTAAAACAGCTGATTTCCAGAGATGACTTGAAAACAATTACCAGACATTTACTTGACATTAAGGCTGGATTTGACCAAGTATGGAATCAGTAAGGCCAAGTAAAGTCAGGGGAAACTCTCCACAGCCTGGCATCATGCCTAGCTCAAAGACAGATGGTTGTGGTTATTGCAGGACAATCACGGAGGATTTCCAGGTCCAACCATATTCAGATGCTTCATCAATGACCTCCCTCTATAATATGATCAGAAGCTTGTTGATGATTTCAATATTCAGTTCTATTAAGAATTCAGATAATAAAACATTCCACAGAGCAAGTCTTGCACAATATTCAGTCTTGTGCTTATGTGTCAAGTAATATATGAATGAATGAATGATTTTGTTGTCAAGGGTATTTTACAGTGAGAAAACACTAACAAGAAAGAATTTAATCATATTTCCTTAATACTGAATGGTATTAACATAATTAAATACTCCACTATTAACATTCTGGGGGGGTTACTTCTGATCATGAGCAGAGGAGGACAAACCACATGTAGAAGGTAGTCAGTGAATAGATATTCTGTGGTGAGGAACCCACTTCCCCTAAAAGGCTATTTTCTTTACATATTACCAAGTCAGAACATAGAACTTAGGAGCAGGAGTAGGTCATTTAAGCCTGTTCTGTCATTCAATAAAATCATTGTTGGTAGTGGTCTCAATTTCTTGGTGTATGCTGCCTTATTATCCTCTATTCCCTGGTCTATCAAAAATCAGCCTTCATAAAATGTAATTGTTATGAAGGTGTAGAGGTGTACTGTACCTTTAAGAGGGAGAGGAAGCTCGCAAGGACTGACTGAAAGTCCAGAGTGTCCTGAACAAGGTAAAAATGTAACACTTGATCAAAACAAATACCTGGAGTTGTGTTGCCATGGAACAAAAACAAATTTAAATTCGGCCAGTTTAAAATATGCCCCAGATATCAAAATCCAATCAAATTTGAATTTCACTGTTTGGGAGGACGTCAAACCAATGAAATGATCCAATGTTTTGGGGTATAAAATTGGACATGTTGAACAGTTAGGGTGAGAACAGCAACAAATGCAAACAAACAGACCGCGAGCTGAATAGTTCTCTGAAAGGTACCTATCTATGAAAAATTTGTGCAGAACTCCAAAGTCGACCTCGAGGAATCTACAGAGAACATTTGACATCTGAAGACTGTACCGATGTTTGAAATTGATTTTGCCATAAATTTAAGAGGGAATTTAACGGATCAGTATTGTAGAGTGGGAGGTAAAAGATAGGTTTAAGAGAAAGGTGACCAAAGCAATTCAGTAGAATATGGTGCTTTGTAGGAAAAAGAATTGTAAAAATGAAATATTTCTATAAATGAGATTCTTAAAGCAGAAAAAGAGACATCCAACACTATATAAACATTTAAGAAAATATGAACATTTAAGAATAAAAGTGAAGCAGAAATGGCTTATAGAAGCTCAACTGGGACTCCAGGTTTTATAAGTGGAATGTTGAATATAAAAAACATGAGATAAATCTTGTAATTATGAAAGAAATTTACAAGGTCACAATTGTTGTGTACAGTTTTCAGTATACAACTGTTGGGAATATGCTTGATTTGTAGAAATGATTTACCTGGAGGCTCAGTGTCAGCTCAGTATCGTTGGAAGACCTCTGTTCCGGACATTTATCTTTGCAATGCTGGACAGTTTATTTGTCTATTTTCTAAGATCTTGTAACTAAAGAAGCTGTACCTCGGTAACTTGTACCTAAGATAGCGCTTAGCAACAAAAAAGTGTCAACTCTTCAGTGTACTCATTGAGTAACAATAAAGCTAATTCTATTCTATTTTCAACTGGATAAATGCTAAAGTTACTGAAGGAAACTTGAAAACTGACATGAAATATTGGAACTTTTCTCACTGAAGCAGAAAATTGCATGGGGATCTAATAGAAGATGTAAAATTTACGACAGCTATTGAAAAGGCAAAAGTGAGGACTGCAGATGCTGGAGATTAGAGTCAAAAATGTGGTGCTGGAAAAGCACTCCAGGTCAGGCAGGAGCAGGAAAATTGACATTTTGGGCATAAGCCCTTTATCAGCTATTGAAAAGGTAAGAGTGCAACAGTATTTCAAATGGTTGGTGACTTAGTACCAGGGAGACAAGTTCTAAGATTCAACACTAGAAAAATTAAGGTAACTTTTCTGAGGTTGCTATTTAGGCACATTTTGAAACATAAATAGGAACTGGATGAATGGCTGAAAAGCAACAAAAAAAAAGCAAGTTGAGTAAATAATAGGAAATAGTTCCAGCAGAAAAGCAAACAAACAGTCATTGATGTAATGAGCTCAATGGTCTCTGCCTGTGCTATAATATTTATGATACTGTAATATCAATTATGAATGGAATGCAACTGAAATGTAACATGTATATACACTAGTTTTATTAATTGATTACATAAAACATTTGTTTAATTTCAGATAATTCAAACTATTCTGAAGGTGTACTTTACACAAAATATTGTCACATTTCTTAAAAAAGGAACTTTTTTTACAAAATAATTACGCATACAAGGGAAAAAAAATCTGCCATATTAACATGAGGGAAAAGATGGAATAAATGCTTTAAAAACAATATAAACACTTTACTGGATTTTGTGTAACAATGCCATGCAAAATTAGTTCGATTCTGAATGTGACCGTAATGTGATAAACTGTGGATAAAATATTTGTCCATGTGACAGAAAATAGAACACTTCATTCACACAATAGACTTCACAGCAATGTTCCTCAGAACTATTCAATATATTCAACTATTCCTCAGAACTATTCAATGGATAAAAGACAAATTATCTAAAAACCTTTCTAATTTATGTATTGCTTACCCAGTTCTCCACATAAACCTTACTGCATTTGCCTTTTAAGTGACCAGATTGCAACTTGATGTTCCAGTTCAGAGTTTAAAGCACATAATCTGGCAGTGCAGCAATATATCTTGCAGGTAGGTTAATACATTTAGATTCTGGTCAATCTTCCAGGTGGCCATAAAAGATCAGATGAAAACAATTTTCAGTAGACTCACTAGGTTGGTACTAGCTATGGAGAGACTGTCTTGTAAGGGAACACTGAGTGGATTGGGTCCATATTCTTTGGAATTTAGAAGAACAAGAGGTGATCTTATTGAAAAATGTAAGATTCTTAAATGACTTGACAAGGTAAATGCAGAAAGATTGTTTTCCCACATGGGAAACCTAGAACCAGAGGGCATTGTCTCAGAAAAAAACAGATTGCACGTTTAAGTTAGAGATTAGGAGGAATTTCTTTTCTGAGGGTAACAAATCTGTGGAATTCTTTACTATAAAGGGCTATCGAGGCTGAGTTGTAAGTATATTCAAAG
Organism: Chiloscyllium plagiosum; assembly: GCF_037043375.1. Lineage (NCBI taxonomy): Eukaryota > Metazoa > Chordata > Chondrichthyes > Orectolobiformes > Hemiscylliidae > Chiloscyllium > Chiloscyllium plagiosum. Next base: position 22,522,956 of record NW_028270157.1, on the reverse strand, counting down.
TTGAGTTGGATGGATTTAATGAGAAAGGGAATGGGATAAAGGCAGGAAAGTGGAGCCATCAGATTGGCCATCATCTCATTGATTGGCAAAGCAAACCCAATAGAGAACTTATAAGAAAAACAGGATGTTCTCACATGTCTTAACTAATATTTCATCGTCAACCAACACCAAAGGTGTAGTGGTTTTGTGGTAGTGTTTTATATTTCTCCTATTTCTGGGTCAGAGGTCCAGCTTCGATAGGGAGGCGCTGGCCTGATGGTCATATCACTAGATTATTAATTCAGAGACCCAGGCAATGATGAGGACTTGTGCTCAAATAGTGGAATTTAATTTCAATTTTTTAAAAAATCTGGAATTAAAGAGTCTAATGATTACCATGAAAGCATTATTGATTATTGGGGGAAAAAAAGTCTTCCTTAGTAATGTCCTTTAGGGAAGAAAACTACTGTCCTTATCTGGTTTGGCCTACATTTGGCTCCAGACTCAGAGCAACGTGCTTGACTCTTAACTGCCCTCCAAGAATTAGAGATGGTCAACAAATGCTGGTCCAGCCAGCAGTGCCCACATTCTTTGAAAGCATAATTTTAAAATGCCCCACCTGCCACAGAGATATGTCATGACACATCCAAATAGGTAAATGTTAAAAAAAGTAATTCAGGCAATGAGGTCATGAAGACACAAAAGATACTATATGTTATTTCTCAACATATTATCATAGCACACTTAAAAGTAATCTACAACTATATTCAAATATCTGACTGTATAAAAGTTTGACTTTTAATTAATTATAGTTAATATGAATGTACAAACTGCAGATAGTGAGTTAAATCAAGATTTATGAACTTTGGGCAACTCAATTCTACCTATGTTTACATTTCTTAGTTGCTAGTTTGCTTAAAGGTTTGGGGGTTTGAAAAGGATTGTTTTCAGCACAATCACCTCATTGTTAAATGTAACCAAAAACTAAACAACAAGATTTGCTGATATTAGCAACTTGTGATTTATTCAAATGAATGAAAATACAAATTTAAACTCTTAGTGTATTTGCTGAGGTTTTGACTGCTCAATGTAGGCTATGGTGAGTATGTTTGGATACTATACATTAAACATAACATAATCAGATATTTCAAAGTGTTTCTCTAAATTTTTGCCTAAATCAGTTTTATACTTAAAAAAAAATTAGCTATGTTAAATACTAATTGTATGATGCTTATGCAAATTTACTTCCAGGAGAAGAGGTCAACAGGGTTTCATAAATTACCACAAGTATTAAGAACATCTTTCCAAGAAGTTCAGAAGAACAAAGAAAAAGGAGCTTTCCAGAATGCTCTTTCAAAAATAATCTATTCCTTAATGTCTCTGCTGATTTCTTTTCCCCATTATAATTTACATTCACTAATTCTTTTCTATATATTGATAATAACTGATTTAAAAACTATGCTCATAGTTGTTTATGCTCATTCTGTTTCTTCAATTTATGAGGAGGGAGGGAGTGATGGAGTAAAAAAAACACGGATTAAAATGTTATTATACTTTGTTCTGCAATTCAAACTCTGAACCACGTGCAAATTAGTTAATTGCTGAATGGATAATAAGGTTTTTTCCTTAATGCATGGCTAAAAGTGTTGAATGGGAGGCAGATTTATCAATTCAGGGGCTCTGGCACTGGTGCCAAGAAATAGGAAGCTGTTCTTTCCAAACGGGCTCCAATTAAACTGCGATGAAACAAGTATCCATTATATTTTTAAAAATCAATTCACAGAAAATATGGATTTCTTTAAGAAATGAAAACTCAATACAAGTGATCAAACAGAAAAACTTAGAAATGGTATTTGATGAAACAGGAAGCTTTTGATGTTGTCAGGAGGAGAAATAACATTGAGAGAATTTTAGATTGTTATTTTCCTTTATTCTTTCATGTGATCACTGACAAGGCTAACATTTATTGTCTACCCTTAATTCATTTGAATAGAGAAATGTATTTGTCTATTTCCAAATCAATCATATTGCTGTGGTTGTTTGGAATCACATGTACACCTGCCAGATCAGGTAAGGATGGCAGATTTATTTCCCTAATGGGCATTAGTGAACCAGATGGGTTTTTTTATGACAATTGACAATAACTGCTGTGGTCACCATCACCAAGAGCAGCTCTTATTGCCACATTCATTAATGAAGTTTGAACTTCACCAACCACCATGTTGAAATTTAAATCTGTGTCCAGAGAGTAATAGAGGTTGGCACAGTGGGAATATCACTGGGCCTCTGGATTACTCATCCAGTGACACTACCACAATGTCACTGTCTCTCCTAGAAATGAAAGATCACCAAGAAATTCGTAAAGACAAACTCGAACACAAGTAAACAAGCGAGAACAAAACTGATTTAAAAACCTTCTGTAGGTATGGAAAAACATAAAAATTAAATTCAGAAAACTAAAGTGAGAGACTGCCTCCTCAATTAAACAATCCTCAGAACTCCCCCCACTCTATGATGCCCCTGTGTTTTGGACTCCAGCTCAACAAATCTGAACAGAAGTTTCTCTTTATTGCAAATGCGTTTGTTAAAGATTCTGGTATAGCACAAAACCAGCAATTCAATCCAAGCCAATCTTGATGTATGTTTAATTACTCAAGATTTATGTATGACTTTAATTAATTAAACTAATTTTTCTTTGCTCAGTCCACTTATTGCTGGATTTGGTTTGTGTTATTGTAGATTAACTTAAGATTTACCTGTAAATTATCCCTTGGGGCTGAAACATCATTTTGCTTTTATTTCTCCTGTATCACTCTCAGTCTTAAAGCTATTCAGTAACTTCATTTCATTTTTAAGCTCTTGCTGGTCAGGATTCACAACTCTTCTGTCAAATACTGGATTCAAGAATTAGAAGGTAGAATTTCAAATTCTGAAATTTAGGCAGCAGTGTTTTGAGTAAAACCATGATAAGATTGAGAATCATCAGTAAGAATTTAACAAAAAACAAGTTTTCAAAAAGACATTGAATAAACTTTGATTTGAAATGTTGATTTACATCCAGAATCATAAGGAGGAAACCAACCAGTGATTTTGAAGAGTGAGCTTGGCTGATCAATAGTTTACTGCCAAAATCTGTTCATCAAAGTTATAAGTTGTTACATAATTTAAGTATGTTCTCTGATTTAGAGGCATTGCTGAAAAAAATGTTAATAAAAAGGAGCAACAACATCAATTGTAATAAAAAGACTATTCACTGAGATGTAACATATTGAGGGTAAGCTTTTTGATTGAAGACACCAAATAACATTTCCAAAGAAACAATAAATAAGTAAACAAAGTAAGCGTGTGAAGATACAGCTTATGCTTCCACAAAGTTGCAATATTGGAAGTATTTTTGTACATCTTCATTTTAATTCAGACTTCCGTTTGTTAGTGCAATACTCATATGCAATATTTTATGCTAGCAGATGATTAGAATCCTCCTTCACTATGTTTCTAAATTGCTAACTTCCTTGGCCAAAAAGGCCAAGTCATTCCCGGCAGCAGTAGAGCAATAAGGATCGCAGAAAAGAGATTTACTGCATTATTATCCAGAATAGGTTTTCCGGATATATGCCGTCCATTAGGAGTAATGTGATTGACAACCATCCCACTGTCTTCATCAAAACCTGCAAGGACATAAGAAATACAAATATTTGCTGGAGATAAGATTACAGTGCAATTATGTGCAAAGCAAACATTTCTGTCTTGTATAAAAACCAAAAGAACTTTAGATGCTGTAAATCAGAAACAAAATGAGAAGTTGCTCCTGGGAAAGCTCAACAGGTCTGGCAACATCTGTGAAGAGAAATCAGAGTTAATATTTCAGGTCCAGTGACCCTTCTTTAGAACCCATTAATTTTATTTTCTCTTCACAGGTACTGCCACACCTGCTAAACTTGTCCAGCGACTTCTGTTTTTATTGCTGTCCTGTACTCCAGTTTTGTATGATTTACTAATTTATAATGAACAGCAAATTATGCCCCTTGTAAAATGGCCTGTGAACTTGACAACCTGGCTTGAAAGCTTCCTTAATTTGCCAGCATAGTCAATGACACATAAGATGTAATAGAATTAATGCATTTATGCTTCACATTTGTATACAATTGCATGAATATGTTTGACATGCATTCATTTACATAATGGCTTATTTGCTAGGGAATATTGCAGCCAAGGAAAGGCTTTACCTCATTCAAGTAGTGCAGTACCATTACTTCGTCACTTCTACAATCTCTTTTAGTCAGTGTGGATGGGGACAAACATTTTCTTCCCCTTTACACTGCAATCAGCAAGTAGAATAAAAACAATCATTCATGTTTAAAAACTTAAAATACAAACCTGAATACTGCATTACGGCGCCTAAATAGGAATCCAAAATGGAGCCAAGGAAACCTGCTGCAGCACCATATATAACAATCGGCCACTGAGGTGGTGAAGTATTCAGGTCCTCCACAAACAGCAATTGAGTTAATAGATAGGCTAATCCAACAGCCATTCCACCAAGTAAACTCGATGCAAGGCCTACAAAGGTAACTCCTCCATTAGTACCTGAAAATAAAACTTGTTTTAGTCAGTTCAACTTTTGTTTTTTTTTAATTCTCTCATGAAATGTGGGCATTGTTACCCAGGAGAAAGTGGTGGTGAGCTGCCTTCTTCAACTGCAGCAATGTGCATGTTATAAGTAGACCCACAATGCCGTTAGCAAGGGAATTTCAGATTCATGGTTTGGTTGAAAATTATGAATTATTTTTCCTCTTTTCTTTGGGCTTTACTTTCACTTAGTATTAGCAGTTCTATTGGCTGCATCTAGCAGAAACCAAATAACGGCTCTAAAATATTTCATAAGAGGGCAAAGCCTCTGCTTTTGATCAGATTTTGATGCACTAGTGAAAGAATTTGGTACAATTTGTACAATGTTGGCAAATTCAATAAAGTTGGTAATGATAAATTTTTCAACTTTTATAAATAAAGATTTTTCTCGTCAAATGAATGTTGTAGGATATCAATATGGGTTAGCTACTGACTGGCATCTTTTAGAAAACAAAATGAATTCTTACCAATGGGAACCTTTTCCCACGTGGTGATCAGTCTTGGATGCGTTTTGCTGGCAACGCTTCCTATCTCTGATGCCCAGGTGTCACCTGAACTACAAGCCAGCGCTCCCAGGAGAGACAGACACATCCAAGAGGCAGTGTACTGCTTTGAAAAATCAATTGCAATTTCTCCCGGCCCAGTTTCAATCATATAAAGTAAGGCAATCTCTGTAGGAACACCTCCATTACAAAATACCTGTATCCAGTTCCTCTGGCCACCTGTGAAAAGAATTGATATAAACACTCAGAATAGAATAGATGAAAATATGGTTAAATAAATAGGTGAAAACATTCAAAATAATTACAAACATGCAACTTCATGATTTTCCTCTAGAAATATTATTCAGATCTATGTGTGATCAAAATAATAATGAGATTTAATATTCTGTGATTGGTTTCACTTGGCAGATTTAGGCTGCTGTAGATATAGTTATGATACACTCTGAATTTTTTCTCTTCAAAAGATAGAATGAGGACTTTCATGAAGACTTTTTATGATGAAGTGTGAGCTTTCTTTGCTGTTCGTTCATCTTTTTGGGGGAACAAGTGAAGGGTAGGCCAGCAAAGTTAGTATTCACATTGAGCCGAATGGTGCTGATCATTAAATGGCAAGAACAGAATTTAAATGAAAAAAAAGTTTAATCAAGCAAGAACTGAAACAGGTCTTTTCCCTTGGAGTCTTCCAGGTTAAAGTCATAGGCAATATTATAATTCTGATCAGCAAACCACAAATAGCAAGTTTAATTTCACATGCCAGGTGAGAAACCAAAACTATCAAATTGACCATACCTCAATGCATTTTATTTACCACTGAAGATTGTTTTTGGCTACTGCTGCCACATCTGGCTCTTCAGTCAACGTTTAACTCTGCTACGCATCCTGTTAACTGCATTTCCAGACCAGAATCCATGTCAATTGCTATGGCAAGCCATGTGCTACTGTCCATTGACAATCCACTGTTGTCCTGCTATTCAAATTCTATCAATACTTATAAGAGTAATGTGAGATTGGAAGTCATATCAGTCAGTGTTAATCCATCTCTACTATCCAATTAATCACTTTGAAATTGGCAAACCCAGTGGCATGGAAAACAACTGATCTGTATTACTCTTGTTTACTTTCATCTCTTCCCAATGTTTGTCTACCATCAACAAGGCATCAGTCAGGAGTGTGATGGAATACCCTCCATCTACTTGGTTGGTGCAGCTTTAACAACACTAGAAAAACTCAACTTTATCCAGGGCTCAATTGGTGCTTCATCCACCACCTTTAATATTTGCTCCCCTTAACTAACACTGTGGCATAAGCATGCACAAATGCAAGGTGCACTGCAACAAATCATCAAATCTCCAGACCGCACTTTCTAAATCTGCAACCTCTACCACTTGAAAGGACAAAGGCAGTTGTACCTACAGCACATGGACTGCAGTATTTAAGGTGTTCTTCAGGGCAACTGGAAATGGGCAACAAATACTGGCATTTCCAGTGATACCTAATTCCATGACAAAAAAAGGATCTCTTCTTTTGCTTTCTTTTCCTACCAAGAGACAGATGTCAAGCTAAGGAGTTGCTAGAAATGAAAATTGGCATAGAAATTGGAAAGAAACAGCAACTTATTTACGCATTCCTCTAAATTTAAGCAACAAAGCAAATATCTTTGCATAGACTAATGAAAATCAATTATGTATGTGATTTAACAAGATGTAGATTCTGAATGCAAATTAAATGTGTTCGGTCCTACTATTGAGATGTGTTTACGTAATCACTACTGATTCCTACCAATTAGAAACAGCTCACAATACCTTTTGATCCACTGTTTTAAAAACACATTAAAATCACCAGTTCTGAGTTTTCTGAACATGATTAGAGGCTTACTCATCTTCTAACAAGAGTTATTCACAAGCATTATCCTGGGACTCAACTCTTCTGCATCTTTACTGAAAATTATTTAAAAAATATAAAATCTAAATTGAAAACTTATTTCAGAGAACACAAGGATAAATGCAGAACCTACAGACTAGCCAGTTCAATCTCAGCGATGAGAAAGCATTTAGAAATGATCATTCAGAACAAAATTAACAGTAATGTAGACTAGTATGCATTAATTTTTTAAAAAAGTGATTGTGTTTATGAATTGAATAGCTTTTTGATGACCTAACAGAGATTCAAGATGATATTATATCTTGTACACAAACTTTCAAAATACGTTTCATATTAGGGTTGCAAGCACCTGGAATAAAAGGTACAATGGTAGCATAGAGGTGAATTTAACTGAGTGACAGGAAATAAAGTAGTGCTGACCAGAAAACTGAAAGAACTGTGAATGCTATAAATCAGAAACAAAATCTTAAACAGAAATGGCTGGAAAAGCTCAGCAGGTCTGGCAGCATATGTGGAGAGAAATCAGAGTTAACGATTCGGGTCCAGTGACCCTTTTTCAGAACACGTCTAGTGCTAAACAGAGTCTTCTCTTCCCCCGAGAGGAAGGTATATATTGGGGCCTAAGGATTAGCTTTTATTGATATAAATATTACATATGTTCTTTTTGAAGATTAGACTCTCTACAGTGTGGAAACAGGCAATTCAGTCATGACCTAGACTCAGGTGTTTTTAAAAATTTACAGACAACACAAAACTTAGAAATATTGTGACCTGCGAGAAGGATAGAGGGACCACCAGACCAAAATAAATAGGAACAGGAAAAGGCGATCCTGCCCCTCGAGCCATCTCTAACATTACTCATCAAGAATCTGTCTTAGCCTTAAATATACACACGAACTCTGCCCTCAGAGCACCCTGATGCAAGGAATATCAAAGATACTTAACCCTCTGAGAAGAAATTCCTCCTCATCTCAGTTTTAAAGTGGTGCCCCTAATTCTGAGATTATGCTGTCCGGTCTTAGACTTTCCCATGACAGAAAATATCCTATCAGCACTTACCCTGTCAATCCCCTTAACAATCGTATATGTCTTCATGATATCACCTCTCATTTTCCTAAATTCCAGTGAATAGAATCCCAAGCTGTACAATCTTCACCCATAAGACAATCCCTCTATACCAGGAATCATCCTGGTGAACCTTCTCTGAATTGCATCCAATAAAATAATATTTTTTTCTGAAATAAGGGGATGAAAAGTGCTCACAGTATTGTTGATGTGGTCTTACCAGCACCTTGTACAGTCACAGTAAAACTTCATTGCTCTTATACTCCAACCCCATTGATATAAGGGCCAACATTCCATTAGCCTTCCCGATTACCTGCTGCACCTATACTCTAGCTTTCTGTGTTTTTCTGTTCAATTACCCCCAAGCCCCTTTGTGAGGGAGCTTTCTGCAGTTTTTCTCTGTTTAAATAACACTGTTCTTTTTGGAAGGGAGAACAACTTCACATTTTCCTAAATTTTGCCAACTTTTTGTCCAGTTACTTAAACTCAGTAATAAGACTTCAAAACATTCTTCTAGGGTACAAAGCTAAAAGAGGGTGCAGGAATAGAGAAACCTTCGGTGTATGTGCATAAATAGATGAAAGCAGTGAAGCTATGTGAGAAATTGTTAAAAGGTCATACAGCATCCCAGGCTTCTTAAATCAAGCCATGCAGTCCAAAAACAAGCAAGATGGGTGAACTGTTATAAAACACAAGTTCTAACTTGACTAAAGAACTGGGTTCAATCTCAGCATAGTACCTCAGAAAAATCTGAAGGTACTAGACAGGCTGCTGGAAAGATTTATGACAATGGATCCAGAGATGAGGGAATTTAAAATACAAGGGTAAATTGAATAATCTAGGCATTTTTTTAATGAAAAGAAAGAGGAGGGCAGATTTAGTGTCAATATCCAAAACTTTGAGGGGTGCAAACTGAGTAAATAGACAGGAAGTGTCCTCAATGGCAGAAGTACAAGAAGCTAAGGACACTGATTTAAGGTGATTCGTAAAACAACATGAGAAAAAATGTTCTACAAAATAAATGATTAGAATCTGGAATGCACTTCTTTGATTGGAACACTTAATCAGAGATTCCAAAAAGACAGCTAAACATGTGAAGAGAACACCTCTGGGACACCCGCACCAACCAACCCAACTGCCCTGTGGCTGAACACTTTAACTCCCCCTCCCACTCCGCCAAGGACATGCAGGTCCTTTCCGTCCTCCATCGCCAGACCATGGCAACACGATGCCTGGAGGAAGAGCGCCTCATCTTCTGCCTAGGAACCCTCCAACCACAAGGGATGAATGCAGATTTCTCCAGGTTCCTCATTTCCCCTCCCCCTCGCCACCTTATCTCAGTCCCAACCCTCGGACTCAGCACCGCCTTCTTGACCTGCAATCTTCTTCCCGACCTCTCCGCCCCCACCCCCTCTCCGGCCTATCACCCTCACCTTAACCTCCTTTCACCTATCGCATTCCCAATGCCCCTCCCCCCAAGTCCCTCCTCCCTACCTTTTATCTTAGCCTGCTTGGCACACCCTCCTCATTCCTGAAGAAGGGCTTATGCCCGAAATGTTGATTCTCCTGCTCCTTGGATGCTGCCTGACCTGCTGCGCTTTTCCAGCAACACATTTTTCAGCTCGGATCTCCAGCATCTGCAGTCCTCATTTTCTCCAAGGGAAAATAATATGAAGGGTTACAGTGAAGTGTGGAGGAGAGGGAAATGCTATTGCGGAGACTGGACAAAGACAGAATAGCTACAAGATTGAAGGAGACCATTTTTTTGGCCTCTATGATTCTTTGCTTCTATCATTCTTTATGACTGAGAATAGCCTTGCAATTCCTTCATTTAGTTCAATACCTTGGATAAATCAGTAATAAAAATGGAATCAGTAAAATGTTGGGGAGCTGCAACAACATAACAGAACAGACCGATAGTGAGGGCCCTGATGGAGACAGCCTTAGCAAGGTGGAGTGATTTAGTGAAAGCTTTAGGGTGTGCGACCAGGTAAAATAGCTGAAGATCCACCAACTGGAGTTGAAGCAAAGGAGAGGAGGGATAGAAAGGAAAACAGATAAAAGTTTACCTATTTCACTTTTCTATGCTGTAGCTTTGTAAAATGAGAAAATAGCAGTACAAATTATAACGCAAGTAACAAATTTGTTAGTAAATATGCCAAAATGTTTAATCAATGTAAATATTTAAGTTGTAAATAAAATCATTGCAATATATACATTGTACTTTCAGATTTTCTACTTGTTTGATTTCTTGAGTAAACAGCAGAAATATTTTCTTTTAAGCACAAAGGACATGGATTGGTAAAATTACCTTCCTTATATTCTGCATCCAAACGTTTTTTTGCTTCTGCCTTCCATTTTGTGAGTTTCGATGAGCTAACAAAAAAAGTTAGCAATGCAGAGAAGAAACTGAGGTTGGCAATTGTAAGGATGAACCCAACAATCAAAGCTGGGGGAAAATAAAATTTAAGAATTTTCAAAAAGCCATACAAACAACACATTTTTCCCTCAAGAATTCTCCACTATGAATGGACATAACAGAGATTAGCATATCCAAAATTAAAGAGAAGCGTTACAGCTTTAACTAAAGCTGATAAATTTGAAAAATAAGAGCGTTGTTGGGTAATTGCTAAGAAGCTATAGTCCTGGAAACAGGAATCGCTTTCATGAAAAAATACAAGATTTCTTTCACCCAAATCAGACATAATTTACCATTGCAACATTTTAGACAGAATACAAGTCATCTGAGTTGTTTATGACAGTCCAATGTCTATTTTTCCATAATTGCTTCAGCGAGTTTATCCTTCTTATGTATCGTGAAGTTTGAGTTTATGAAAAAGATCAAGTCTAGCTACTCACAGACACACTTGCAATCAGCTGACATAGCTTGATGAACTGCTTCAGATTCACTCACTGGAACAAATATAGATGGAAATTCTGACAGAATTTGAGACGGTAATGATAAATGATTTCCATCAGTTGCTGAATTGGTAGGGCTTGCAAATTTAGAATTGAAAAAAATAGCAAGATGTTTTTTTCCTCTATATAGAAGTCTTAAAGGTTATTTTAAAAATATAGAATTGCTTGTCACAAGAGACTCTTGAAATTGACCAAAGCAATGTATATAATAGCATTCAACATTTGAAGACATTTCTGCACAATAGACCAAATGCTCTACAAAGGTGTCGCAGAATCCACTTTCTCAATTATGAACAAAATGTAGGTCATGTTTCAATACGATCATAGCTAATGGTTGTAAGAAAAAAAATGATGTTGAAATACAAAATAAATTTGCATTCATATTGTACCTTTCCCATATTCAGGATATCTGTATATGAAATATTATTACCCTTGTTTCTCTCCCCACAGATGCTGCTTGAGTTGTTAAGCTTCAACGTTTTGTATTTTCCATCAGATTCCGAGGAATTTCAATATTTTCATTTTAAACACCCCATTAAACATGTTTTCGTTATATTAAGAAAAAACTGCGGGTGCTGGAAATCAGAAACAAACTGAGAAATTGCTGGGAAAAACCCAGCGGCACCTATGGAAAGGAAGCAGAGTTAACTTCTCAGATCCAGTGACCTGTTCTGAAGAAGGGTCACTGGACCCAAAATGTTGACTCTGCTTTCTTTGCATCAGATACTGCCAGACCTGTTCAGTTTTCACAGCAATTTCTATTTTTGTTTATATGTTTTCATTATATAATGTTTTCACAAGATATTTAAAATTCCAACTTTAAAGGATTAAACCATGCTTCATCTTCATTACAATGTAATGTAAGATAGACTGTGGCGTTAAAATAAACTTATGAAAAATCCATCTGTTTTCGTTAAGACCATGTGCTGCATCCATTTCAAGAAATTAAGCATTCAATTTCGATTGCATTGCTTGCCTTCCCAGGCAATTTTATAGCATATTTGATCTTCAGCATACTGCAAGTCTTCAGACTTACAATATAACATTTAAGTACAAACTAAACTAATTTCCTCCAAGTGAAAATTGGGAAGATTGAAACCACTGTCTCAAGTTTCAGTTTACCAACTCCATTTTTGTCCCCGGCAACAGTCTGAAATTAAATCTATCATATTTAATGCAGATAAATTTCCAACCAACTATTCACACTATCTCCTTTGCATTGCCCATATTCACTCAACTGAACTCCACAACCCTATAAGAATCTTAGGAGGATTGATTGAGTCAATGCAAAGAGGTTGTTTCCCTTTATGGGAGAGCACAGGCCAAGAGGGCATCATGTTAGTGCAAGAGGCTGCCTCCTTCAGACATAGTGGAAGGATTTCTTATCTAAGATAGTCAATCTGTAGAATCTTTTTACCACAGATGGCTGCTGAGGTAGGGTTCTTAAGTATTTCAAGGCTGAGAAGGATTGATTTTTAATTAGTAAGGGAATCAAAGGTTTTGGAGAAAGTGGAGTTGATTATCAGGTCAATCATATTCTAACTGAATGGTGGAACAGACTGAATGAGCTAAATGGCCTACGGTCTTATGGTCAGTTTCAGTTCATCTCTTCGGAAATTCTTTCTCCTGCCTTTGTTAAATCTGGACTTGACAATTCCAACACAATCTTGACTGATCTCCCATATTAAAGGGTGACAATAACTAATTTTATTCTCGATAAACACGGTCATTCAAAATTTGGCTGCCTATGTCTTAACTTTCAAAAAAATTCCATTCACCTATCACTCCTGATGTACATTGGCTCCTCCTTAAGCAACATGATGATTTTGAAATTTTCGACTATGTTTCCAATCCTCTACACTGCCTTGCCCCATTCCATCTCCAATCAGCCACACAACCCTGAGGTACCTGCGCATCTAATTCTGTCCGCTTGAACATCTATGGTTTTAATTTTTCCAGCATAGATAAACATTTCTTCAGTCACATTGGAGTGGAATTTTTTGCCGATACCTTTCTGGCTCCCTACCTCCTTTAAAGAGGCTTTTAAAAACCTAATTCATCCACCAAGCCTTTGACAATCTGACCATGTTTGGGGTCATATTTTATAGTGATCCTGTGAATTGTCTTGGGAAGTTTTATTGCAAAGGAAGTAAGAAGGCCAAAAGGTGTAGAGAGGAAATTCTTGGCCAATGCTACTCATGGCATGCTTGTCAATATAAATACAAGATGTTGCTACTTCCTTGTAAATGTCTTCATTCAAATAGAAACTAAAAATTGTGAGAATGGCAAGGCAATGGAACAAGTACTGACGTGGAAATATGTTGAAGTTTCCTTAACAATGGAATACTGAGTTGAATGGTATTTTTTTGTTTGTTGGAATAGGGTCTGTGTTACTCTGGTGAACACCGAGGATGTCTCAGTTCTGGCTAGGAACCATATGTGTGAGATCTAATCCAGCGCAATCCTCTAAATTCAACCAGTCTACTTAATGTACATGGGTTAATATTATTCTATGTATTAGTAAACATCTACTGGCAATGTAACTGAAGTAGAAAAAGTAAAACATCAAAATTTTATACATTTGTTTAGTTTGACAATTTACCTCCAATAGCTCCACTGCGATCAAGACTTTGTTTCTTTAGTGCATGTGAAGCAATAACTAGTGGAACTAATACAGAAAACAGCCATCGCCAAGGTGACACGGGTCGTAGAGTACCTAAAGGAAAGATCAAGGCAACTGTAATAAAATACCAAAGGTCATGACATATTTTACTTCTTAGATACAAGGTCGACAATGATCAAGTCATGAATCAGAACTCTTTTCAATGATTTTACACAGGACACCAGCATCATCCTAGCAACATATGAAATTTCACAGGTATATCCTGTCAAGACAAAGAACAAATCCAAAACAGTCAATCAAGCAAGCTCCGGTCATTAGCAAAGTGAAGGAAGGATTGTCGACAGCATTAACAAATAGCATTTGTTTAGCAATAACCTGCTCACTGATACTCAGTTTAGGTTCACCAGGGCCACTCAGCTCGGAAACCCATTACAGCTTTGGTCCATGCATAAGCAAAAAAAGCTGAACTCCAGAGGTGAGCTAAGAGTGACTGCTCTTGTTGCCTTGATGATGACAACACTTGACAAGTACATCATCAAGATCCCCAAGCAAAACTGGAGTCAATTGGAATCGGGGAAACTTCTCCATTGTTTGGAGCCATATGTAACATTCAAGGAGATCTCTGCAGTACTGGGATGTCACTGCATGAGTTCCTTAGTATTATTTGCAACTCTTTAGGTACAATGCAGTCAGCACCTGTATGTGGTGAAATGTCTAGGCTTGGGTTGACAAGTGGCAACAAGTAGCATTCATATCACACTGATGTCAGACAATGTCTATCTCTAACAAAGGAGAATCTAATCACCTTTCCTAGGTGTTCAATAGCATGACCAGAGCTCAACTGCTACCATCAAAATCCTGGGAGTTACCACATAACTGAAAGCAAACAGGAGCAGCCATGTAAATAATGTGGCTGCACAAGTGAAGGTCAGAGGCTGTGAATTCTGCAGCAGGTAGTTCTCCGAACTCCTAAAAGGGTGTCCACCATCAACAATGTTCAAAATGTCAGGAGTGCTATGGAATACTCTCCACATGTTTGGTCAAATACAGCTCCACTTCACTCAAGATGTTGGACTCATTCAGAAGAAAGCAACCTGCTTGATTAGTATCAAGCCCACCAGCTTCAATGTTCATGCCCTCCACCACTGATGCTCAGTAGCAGCAGTGTGTAACACCGACCAGATGTGCTGCAGAGATTCAGCAAGGTACCTTAGACAGAACCTTCCAAAAGCAAATTCTGACTTTTAACACCTAGCAGGCGATTTTGAAAAATTCATTCCTGGGATGTGGGCATCACTGGCTGAGTCAGTACTTATTGCTAATCAATAGTTGACCTTAAGAAAGTGATTTGAGGTGCCTTCTTGAACTGGTAATCGGTAATCTCCAGAATGTCGCTAAATGTCAAGGGGCAATGGTTAGATTTTCTCTTCTTGGAGATTACTGCCTGGCACTTATAGACCCATACAGCAAGGAAACAGATCCTTCAATCCAACTTGTCTGTGCTGACCACATGCATACTGCAATCTGACCTAGTCTCATTTGCCAGCATTTAGTCCATATTCCTCTAAACCCTTCTGGTTCATTTACCCATCCAGATGCCTTTCAAATGTTGTCGTTGTACCCGCCTCCACCATTTCCTCTTGTAGCTCATTCCATACACACACAACCTTCTGCGTGAAAAAATTATCCTCTCAGGTCCTTGTTAAATCTTTCCTCTTTCATCTTGAACCTATGCCCTCTAGTTTTGGACTCACCCACCCTTGGAAAACTACCTTGGCTATTCACCCTACCCATGCCCCTCAATGTTATAGACCTCTCTAAGGTCACCTCTCAGGCTCCAATATTCCAGCCTATTAAGCCTCTCCCTATAGCTCAAATCCTCCAATCCCAGCAACATCTTTGTAATTCTTTTCTGCGACCTCAGGTTTATCAACGTCCTTCCTATAGGGGGGCAACATCAGTTTGTGCTCTTTGGTTTTGCCGATTTCATCTTGTTTATTTCTTTCTTTTTCCCTTCATGATGCATTCAGATAGCTGCCAAGCAAACAAACATCGAAGCCTCATCTGGACACAACCTTTCTTCCTGGACTATATCCATTACACCTCTTTTGCTTCTGCATCACAAAACATTTGGTGGTTAATCTCCTGTGGTCTCCTCTCTAATGTAGACATTGCATTTTATTTTTCCTGCCCCCTTCATCTTCCACTGGCTTAAAAACTCTTTCTATTCATTCACAACATATAGATGGCAAAGGCTTGACTGAATTTATTCCCCGTCCCTAACTGCCCCAGAGGAGTGGATAGTGAGCTTCCTTTTTGAAACACTGCAGACCACATGGAAGGAGCAGTGAGATAGTCCCAAGTCAAGATGGTGTGCTGCTGGTTGGGAAACGTGTAACTGGTCCCAGAGGACTGGAGAACTTTTAAATGTGGTTCCGATATTTAAGAAGGGTTATAGAGATAAGCCAGAGAGCTACAGACCACTGACTCTCATGTCATTGGTAGGGAAACTGCTGTGTGGTACAAATGTTACTTGCATCTCGTCAGCCCAAATGTGCTATACATGCTGAAATTGGGAAAGACTGCCCGAGGATCTGAGGAGTTGCAAGTGGTGATTATTGCACGAGTGAACATACCCTCTTTACAATGGAGGAAAGGGAAGATGCATGGGGCCATCCCTTCTGAACAAATACCAACCTGAATAGGATCGATATCACCATTCTTCAATTGTTGTTCGGTCAAAATCCTGGAATTCTCCCTATCCAACAGCACTAGTCGTACCTACCCCCATGTACTGCAGTGATTCAAGGCGGCAGCTCATCAATTTCTTAAGAGCTATTAGGGATGAGCCAAAAATGCTGGCCTAGCCAATGATATTCACATCCCATCAACAAATAAGATAAATTCAATTCACAGATAGTATTTATCACAACAGCATGACATCTTCTTTCAATCATTTTCTGAACCCATCATTGCCAGAAGTTCTCTTTCTCATTACCAATACTCCATTTTCAGTCCTGCATCAAAAAAATTATAATAGGTCATATGAGATATACATTAAGATTGAGAGTAGCAAGGACAGTGAGAGGTTGCTATGCTACATTCTGCTACTCAGGAATCACACAAAGTGAAGCATGAATGGACATTATGTACATTGTCAGGGGCAAAACTGTCATAGAACCCGAATCCCAGTGATGTTATGTAAAGCTAAAAGGAAAGCATTTATCTATGGAAGAAAGTTTGAGAATCAAAAAGTGAAGACAAAGAGAAAGATAAAGCAAAAAAACAAGACTTTTCTTAAAGAAACTTCTGGATTCAGGCACAGCCTATCAGCAGTGGGTTAAGATAGACTTATTCAACTTCCATCAAATAACATCTCAGCTAATTTTTGTTTTGCTCTTCAATTATTAAAAGTGTCAATAGCAGAATTCCTTCAGCAGGCAATGAAATTTGCAAATAAAAATGGAAACATCTAATTTATGGGCAAAATAGATTTAAATAATATTAACAAAATTAATGATTCATAATACACAGAATAAAGAAGAAATAACGTCTGATCAATTGATTTCTAGCTGTTTAAGATATCAAAGGATATGGACATAGCATTGGAAACTGGCATTGGGATAAAGGATTAGTGTGACTGAATTGAATAGTACACCAGATGAGGGGCCAAATAATCTACTGCTATTTCCTTTGACTAATAATAGTGTCTTGATATTTCATGTTTTAATTTGAAAACAGGAATGATAAGCTAGATTAATTATAACAATGTTTATTCCATATGTTTAATTATACAAATATTGCATTAGTTTTCAACTATTCAATAAAAGTATGTTTGTAATGTGGTCAGTTTAGTGTTTGAGTATTGATTACATATAAAAATAGTATTAGCTTAATCTGCAACTTTCTTACCCCACCCACCACCTCAAACAGTTCTGACCATTCCTATTATTTATAAAACGTGACCATGTACAAACGTGTTCACTCTATTTACATTTGAAGTTTAAAAGAATCAGGGTGCTGCCTACTGTCTTCTCCCATTCAATTTAACAGAGAGTGAAAATCTGACAAAATCTTATGCTTTTCTAAAGCTCAATAACACACTTCTTTAACAATGTAGTCAATCAATTTAGATTATTCTCGAAGGCTTTTTTTGTAACAATATACAGTACATAATTCGTCCAAATTACTGGTGGTGAAATGAAGGTGTATTTACAACAAAGTATTGCATTCCTGTGGAAGAGAGGTTCAAAAGTCAATGGTAGATCCTCAAATGCAGTGTAATCATGATTTTGAGAGTTTAAAACTTAACATTCATGAAGGCACTAGCTAACATACATTTTGGAAACCAAGAGTACCAGGTTGGAGACATGAATGTAAATAGGCTCTTTAATCTTTAAACACTTTAATAAGTGTTTCATCAACTACTTATCCTTCAGAATATTAAATACTGTAGTTTTTAACAATTAGATATTTAATATCAAACACACTGTATGCTTACTCCAAGTTACAAAAAGGATTTATGAGCTCCAAATACATATCAAAACAATGCACTTACCATAATAAGTACTGACAGTCATCGACACAATCCAAAATGATAAGGATATTGCCACTATCAAACTAAGGATAACAATATTTCCCATCATGTTTACAAATTCTTTGTACGATGACTGGTGACCAATGTTCCTAATGTTCACACCCGTACCTAAAGCCAGAGAAGGGGGGAAAAAAGAAAGAAAAGGTAATTTGCAATATCTCCACACAGCGGTGAGCATGAATAATCCAGACAAGGCAGAGTATCCGTCCCTAACCCTCTAGTGAATTGATGATTAATCTTTGCTTTCGAAGGAACGGGTACAGTTTGGTTCGGATCTTATTTACTAAAATCAGCGCTGCCTGAAACTCATACACTATATTCACAATACCTCTGCTGGTCGCAGTTTGGGGAAACATTATTACCATTTTCGTCCAAGGGATTTGCCTTTCACAGTTTGCAGACAAGCAGTGGCTGCTGTGGAAGATATATATAGGGAGACTCGGAGGAGACAGGTCCAGCCTCTTAACACAGACAGCTCAGCTCAAGTCAAGTCAGGTCACACCCCCTCCTAAAACCGGTCCCGACCCCACTCAACGTTGAACTTGGCTCCTGCCGCCCGCAAAATGACAGCACTTCCTGGAAGAGACAACCACTAACTTCCGCCTAGCAGTTTCTAACCAATCAGAAGGGTGTAATCGATTAGGGTCTCGGAGCGCCCCCCTCAGGCCTAACGATGCAATAAAAAAGCTGAACTGGCAAAAAATAAAAATCATTTACTGTAATAGAAAACACAGAGATTGCTGGGGAAATCCAACAGATCTAGCAGTAGGGTGAAACTGCGCTATCGTTTCGAGTCCAATGGACATCCTTCGCAGCTCTTCTTTCTGACCTTAGGATGTCCGCAGAGCACTTTGTGGTTCATTAAGTGTTTACTTCAACTGTAATTAATGTACTGAGAGTCTTGCGTTGGCAATGATAGCGAAATTGTCAGCTTAATTATTCCACCAAGACTGACTCTGTGACTCAAAGTCCGGGCAGACACAGAGGGGAAAAACTGTTTTAAAAAAGTAAAACTTGGAAATGAACGTACTGGTCGCACTGAGGTTCCATTTGACCTTTTTGAGTGGTTTTCTTTCACTTATCATCAACGATTCTCGTTTCACCAGAGGTCACGCATTTGAAACTCAAAGTTAACAATGTATTGTCAATAGCTTCCATTTCTATGTAAGTCTCGCTGTTGAAACCCTGAAAAATTAGGTGTTACTAAACATTTTAAAACCATACTTCAGAGTACCTGTTAAATATTCCCCCTCTCCTTGAAATTTTAATTTTATATTTAAGGAACATAACATTCCTCTAGAATGATAAAAATATCCACATTCTTAAGACTTTTTAAAAAAATATTTTTATTTTAGCTTACCTCAAAATGCAAATTATAATATTTTATTTCATGATCTGGACATTTCAAGACGAATGATATAAAACTACTTTTAATTTCTGTCTGAAAAATCTTCAACTGATTGGCTGTAAAACTCTGCATATTATTGGGACTTTGCTAAGATACCTGCTGGATTTTACACTAGATTGAATTATAGTTGACAATGGGAAGACTTGCATCACAGAGTTCACTTTGCAACCAATTTTGAGATTAATGGCAAACATTTTTTCTTCCCTGATGATTGCAAAATTCAGTAATATAAATATCACAACAGCTAACTGGAGAACAACAAGGTCAACAAACAACGTGATCAATAACCAGTCTGTTTTGAGACACTGTTTTCAGGATAAATGTTCACTTCAAGGGAAGTTTCAATGATTTGTGTGCCACAGAACCAAAACAGAAAACAAATGTGTGAATAATCTCTGAATTTTTGCTGCTTTTTTCTGAGCACCCAAGAGGAAGGAAATTGTATGTTTTATTTGAAAGAGGAATTGTTCAGATAAACAGTATTGCATTTTTCATAGTTCTAAAGTCCTTCACAGCAATTGAATCACTTTAGTCACTGAATATAAAACAATGGTGGCGGCCAATTTGTGCACATTAGATTACCTCAATAACGTAATTATCTCATCTGTTTCACGTGGTTTTTTTTGAAGAATTTCATGTTTTTTACATTCATGGGATGAGGTCATCGCAGGCAAGGCCAGCATTTATTACCCATCCCTAATTGCCCAGAGGGCAGTTAAGAGCCAACCACTTTGCTGTGGGTCTGGAGTCACACGTTGGCCAAAACAGATAAGGATGGCAGTTTCCTTCCCTAAAAGACATTCGTGTCCCAGATAGGTTTTTTCCAACAATTGACAATGGGTACATGGTCACCATTAGACTTTTAATTCCAGATATTTATTGAATTCAACTTCTACCATTTACTGTTGCGGGTATTGAACCAGGGTCCCCAAAACATTATCTCAGGCTCTGGATCAACAGTCCAGTTATAATAGCCTCCCTCCTTGTTCAGGATTCGAGACAAATTTTGGTTCTTCTCTAATTAGAACTATGATTAATTATTAATTTGGGTGTCAACCTTCATAATCTGATAGTGTCAGAATGACGTCAGAGACTTGAACACATAATCTAGCCTAACATTTCAATGAAGCACTGAGGGAGTGCTGTTTTAGTTGAAGAATCCATCTTTCAACTAAGATATCAAACCAAGGCTCTCTCTATTCTCTCTTGTTGGCACAAAATATCCCATGGCACTGTTCAAAGAAGAACATAGGAGATCTCTTGGCACAATATCAGTTGCTATCTCACAGCCAACATCAACTGAACATACTCATCAGATCAGGCAATGTCGGCAGAGAGAAGCTTGAGTTGATATTTCAGGTGATCTCGAGAGTTGGATTGCAGGGTGGGGGTGGGGTTTATGATAAGTTTCAGCAGGGTTGGGGGAGGTAGTTATTTGGTACAAACTGTTTGTGTTTCCTATCTGAATCTGACTATAATTTATGGATATGGCACATGGGCACATTAACATGGAAATTGTGAAGTTGTCACTCACTGCTCCACCACAGACTGCCCAACTCACCCCCCATTATTACCACCACAGCCAACAATCGTGGAAAGTAGTTGATATGGTGAGAACTTCCTTTTATCCACTCTCATTTCGCTGTTAGAAAGCCTATCAAAATTAGAGATTTCATGGCAGTATAATTAACAGCTATTATTAAATGACCAATTTGGGCCTGACAAAATATTTCATTATTTGTGGAACATTGCTAAATGTCTCCATTGTGATTAAATACTTGATATTTAAAACTATTTTTGAGTAATTATTTTTAAAATAATATTTCAATTTCTACTTTCACCTCATCTATATGTTTCATTTGCTTTCTACATAGAAGTTTGAAAGTGTTTTTTTTATATAAGTGATGAAAAACAGTGGACCCAGAACTGATCGTTGTGGCACACCACTGGACACAGGCCTCCAGTCTGAAAAGTAACCCTCCATCGTCACTGTCACTTCGAGATTGTTCTGTATCCAAATGGCTAGTTCTCCCTGTATTCCACGCGATCCAGCCTTGCTAACCAGTCTACCATAAGGAAGCTTGTCGAATGCCTTACTAAGGTCCATATAGATCAGGATGTTGCCATAGTTGTGGATATGCTCGCCAAACTGGGAGCCTCCTGTGAAGCGCTTTGTACTGTATCTTCTGGAATTTATTTAGTTCCGTTCCTGCTGCTTCCAGTTGCTGGTTCCGGTTATTTGCTGTAGTGGCAGTATTTTGGGTCCAGGTCTGCGTGTTTGTTGATAGTGTTTGTGCATGAGTGCCATACTTCTAGACATTCTCTGGCTGTCCTCTGTTTAGCTTCTCCTACGATCGTTGTGTTGTCTCAGTTGAATTTGTGGTCCTTGTCATCTGTGTGTATGGCTACTAGGGACAGCTGGCCGTGGCTAGGTAGTGTTCGTGTATGTGGATTTCTAGTTGTCTGCCTGTTTTTCCTATATCGTGTTTCATGCAGTCTTTACACGGAATCTTGTAAATTATGTTAATCTTGCTGATCATGAGTATAGGGTCTTTTGTCCTGTTGAATTGGCTGAGAGTGGCTGTCAGTTTATGCGCTGTCATGGATCCGAGTGGTTGGAGAAGTCTGGCTGTTAGTTCCGAGACTTTTTTATATCAGGTAGTGTGGCTACTGTGTTGGTTCATGGTATGTTCTTGTCGCATTATTTGTCTGCTAGCCATTTGCAGATGAAGTTGCAGGGATATCTGTTCTTGTCAAAGACTTGGTAGAGGTGTTCTTCTTCTTCTCTTCGCAAATTGGGAGTGCTGCAGTGTGCTGTCGCCCTTTTGAACAGGGTCCTGATGCAGCTTCTCTTGTGGATGTTCAGGTGGTTGTTCTTGTGGTTCAGGATCTGGTCCGTGTGTGTGGCTTTTCACCACTTCTGTGGTGCATTCACTCCAGAAGAAAATCACCTCTACAAAGTCTTTGCCGAGAATGGATATCCCCGCAAATTCATCTACAGATGCCTGGCAGACAATCAATGCAACAAGTATATGCCATGACCGAACACACTAGCCATACGATCTTATATAAAACAGTCTCAGAATGAACAGCCAGACTTCTCCAACCACTTGGATCCATGACAGCTCATAAACCAACAGCCACGCTCAGACAACAGCTTCACCAGAACAAAAGACCCTATACCCATCATGTGCAAGACTAAAGTAATTTACAAGATTCCATGCAAAGACTGCATGAAATGCTGTAAAGGACAAAAAGGCCAACAACGAGCAATCCACATCCACGAACATCAACTAGCGACCAAATGCCACAACCAGCTATCCCTAGTAGCCATTCACACTGATGGCAAGGATCACAAATTCAACTAGGACAACACAACGACCATCGGACAAGCCAAACAGGGGACAGCCAGAGAACTCATCCACAGACTCATCCACAACCACAGCACTCATCCATAGACTCCATCAACATTGACCTAGACCCAATATACCAGCCACTACAAAGAACTACCTGAACCAACAACCGGAAGCAGCAGGAACGGAACCAAATAAATTCCAGAAGACGCAGTAAAGCAGGGCTTCACGGGAGGCTCTAAAGCCCTGAATATGTCACCTAGACGGATGCAACATCGGCAAATCAACTTCTCAGTTCGGCGAACATACCCACAACCATGACAACTAGTACCCAAGCTACAAAGGCAAAAGTGAGGACTACAGATGCTGGAGATTAGACAGTGTGGTGCTGGAAATGCACAGCAGGTCAGACAGCATCTGAGAAGCAGGAGAATCGATGTTTCCGACTCAACACTGACATCTTCTACAAACCCACCGACTCCCACAGCAACCTGGACTATACTTCCTCCCATCTTGCCTCCTGTAAAAATGCTATCCCTTATTCCCAATTCTACCAACTCTGCCGCATCTGCTCCCAGGTGGACCAGTTCCACCACAGATCACACCAGATGGCATCCTTCTTTATGAACCACAACCTCCTCTCCCACGTGGTTGAGATGTCATCCAGTGCATCTCATCTACTTCCCGCACCTCGAACCCCACCTTTCCAACTGCAACAAGGTCGGAGCGCCCCTGGTCCTCACCTTCCACCCTACAAACCTCTGTATACATCACAGCATCCTCTGTACCTTCGCCACCTACAAACAGACCCCACCATCAGAGATATATTTCCCTCCTCACTCCCATCCGCTTTCCGTAAAGACCATTCCCTCCGCGACTCCCTTGTCAGGTCCACGCCCCCAACAACCTACCCTCCCCTCCTGGCACCTTCCCTGCCACCGCAGGAATTGCAAAACCTGCGCCCCCACCTTCCCCCTCACCTCCGTCCAAGGCCCCAAAGGAGCCTTCCACATCCATCAGAGTTTTACCTGCACTTACACACGTCATTTACTGTATCCATTGCTCCCGATGCAGTCTCCTCTGCATTAGGGAGACAGGACGCTTATTTGCAGAGTGCTTCAGAGAACATCTCTAGGGCATCCACACCAACTAACCCCATTGACCTGGGACCAAACACCAACTCCCCCCCCCCAATTCCCCAAGGACATACAGATCCTGGGCTTCCTCCATCGCCACTCCCTAACCACCCAACGCCTGGAGGAAGAACACCTCATCCTCTGCCTTGGGACCCTTCAAACCCATGGCATCAATGTGGATGTCACCAATTTTCTCATGTTCCCTCCCCCCACTTATCCCAGTTCCAACCTTCTAACTCAACACTGCCCTCATGACTGGTCCTACCTGTCCATCTTCCCTCCCACCTATCCTCTCCACCCTCCCACATATCACCATTACCCCGACCTCCTCTAAACTACGTTCCCCCAGCCCCACCCCCCTCCCATTTATCTCACCATCCCCTCAGCTCACATCCTCATTCCTAATGGAGGTTTTTTCCCAAAACGTCGATTTTCCTGCTCCTTGGATGCTGCCTGACCTGCTATGCTTTTCCAGCACTACACTCTCCACCCAAGCTACAAATCTTCACACAAATCTTGAAGATCAGGATGTTGCCAGGGTTGAAGGCTTGAGCTATAAGGAGAGCCCGAATAGGCTGGGATGTTTTACCTGGAGCTTTGAAGGCTGAGGGGGGACCTCATCGAAGTTTGTAAGGTCATGAATGGCATTGATAGAGTAAATAGACAAAGTCTTTTCCCTGGGGTTAGGAGTCCAAAACTAGAGGGCATAGGTTTAGGGTGAGAGGTGGAAGATTTAAAAAGGACCCAAGGGGCAACTTTTTCATGCAGAGGGTGTTGCGTGTATGGAATGAGCTATCAGAGGAAGTGATTTAGGTTGACACAGTTACAACACTTAAAAGACATCTGGAGGGGTATCTGAATAGGAAGGGTTTAGAGGGATATGGGCCAAGTGCTGGCAGAGGGTCCTAGCTTAATGTTGGGTATCTGGTCTGCATGGACAATTTGGACCGAAGGGTCTTTTTCCATGCTGTACATCTCTCTGACATTATGATTTGATTTTAGTGCTTTTCATTTCCTGTTTAGCTGTGTATGAGAAATCTTGTCTGGCTGCTTAGACTTCACAATGACACCAATGCAACTTTATGTTAGAAATAACCATTAAGAATCACTGCAATCCATTGCACTGGAGGTAGTAGATCTCGCCACAAAAATTGCTTGACCTCTCAGTGTGATTTTCCCCAGTGCGACTTTCCCTGGTGCCAACAACCCTGGGCCATTTATAATCTTTTATCTCATTGGATTTGTGGGACTTGGCTATGTACAAATTTCTATATCAGAATGGTGACTACATTTTAAATGTATTTTATCAACTGTGAGGCACTTTGCTTGTCATGCATGTCATGATGCAAAAATGCAAAATCTTTTGTTTGTTTTATCATGAGACCTAATGTACTCTCCATTCACTTGGACAACCCGTGTGGCCTATAACCTACCTCGATCTCTTCATTTCCAACTGGTGCCAAGACATTAGCTGCCTCAACCTCTACCCCCTCCCTGACTCCAACCTCTCACCCTCACAATGCGCAGCCCTCCACTCCAATCCCAACCTCACCGTCGAACCAGCAGATAAAGGGGGTGTAGTGGTAGTTTGGCGCACTGACCTCTACACTGCTGAAGCTAGACGCCAACTCAAAGACACATCCTTGACCATGCCTCCGTGACTACCTGGTCAGGTCTACGCCCCCCAACAACCCACTCTCCCCTCCTGCACCTTCCCCGCCCACTGCAGGAAATGCAAAACCTGCACCCACACCTCCCCCCTCACCTCCAACCAAGGCCCCAATGGAGACTTCCACATTCATCAAAGTTTCACTTGCACATCCACCAATGTCATTTATTGTATCTGTTGCTGTCTCCTTTACACTGGGGAGACTGGACGCCTTCTCGCAGAGCGCTTTAGAGAACATCTCCAGGACACCAGCACCAATCAACCCTACTGCCCCATGGCCCAACATTTCAACTTCCCCTCCCACTCTGCCGAGGACATGCAAATCCTGGGCCTCCTCCACCGCCACTCTCTCACTACCCGATGCCTGAAGAAGAATGCCTCATCTTCCACCTCAGAACACTTCAACCCCAGGCCATCAATGTGGACTTCACCAGTTTCCTTATTTCCCCTCACCCCACCTTACCCCAGCTCCAAACCTCCAGCTCAGCACTGTCCCCATGACCTGTCCTACCTGCCAATCTTCTTTCCCACCTATCTACTCCACCCTCCTCTCTGACCTATTACCTTCATCCCCATCCCCCTATTGTACTCTTGGTTACCTTCTCCCCACCTGCATCCCCCTCCCATTTATCTCTCCACCCCGGAGGCTCCCTGCCTTCATTCATGATGAAGGGCTTTTGCCCGAAACATCGATTTTCCTGCTCCTCGGATGCTGCCTGACGTGCTGTGCTTTTCCAGCACCACTCTAATCCAGACTCTGATCTCCAGCATCTGCAGTCCTCACTTATGCCTAATGCACTCTCTTGCCCACAAGATGGACTTCAATTTATCAGCTACGTGTTTAAAAAGATGATTAAAAGAGATTTGATTTTAATTAATGTGATAGTTCAGGTTACTTTTCAGATCAGAAGACAGAAATATTTTGGGATTAATGCACAATTAAGCCATGATCTGACTGAATTACAAAACAGACTTGAGTGACTAAATGGCCCACTTGTGCACCACATTCCAAATTTTAGCTGCATTTCTATGTCATATTGTGTGCTGTATTTTAGTAGCTGTAAATCATTACCATACTAAAGAAACCAGACTTAATTATAGCAGATGACAGACTTGCATATGTATAGTGAATTTTGATTCCCTGGCTGCATCACAGCCAATGAAACAACAGCCAATATCTGGACACAGGAAATATAACAACCAAAAACAGAAACTGCGAGCAGTAACAGTGGAAAGAAAACAGAGTTCACATTTCAAGTCCAGTGACCCTTTTTAAAATGTATCTTCCCAGTCAATTTTTTCTTTCCCATTGTCTAGTCCCTTCTCACATACATCTGCATTCGTTTGATGCTTTATGTCAGTTCGAAAAATTCATTTGCAGGTACCAGCTGCCTTTGCTTCACCATGCATGTGCAAAACCTCTATGCCTATCAATCATTGGGTTGGGCTTTGGGCTCTCTGCTTTTTTTTGGTAAGAAGGCCTGAACTACCTCTATGTTCGAAGCTCCTTGGATGCTGCCTGAACTGCTGTGCTCTTCCAGCA
Organism: Chiloscyllium plagiosum; assembly: GCF_037043375.1. NCBI lineage: Eukaryota > Metazoa > Chordata > Chondrichthyes > Orectolobiformes > Hemiscylliidae > Chiloscyllium > Chiloscyllium plagiosum. Next base: position 22,495,651 of record NW_028270157.1, on the reverse strand, counting down.
CCACTAATCCAGTACCTCTATGTTCCGCCTCGGGACCCTCCAACGCTGGCATCAAAATAGATTTCATCAGTTTCCTCATTTCCCCTCCTCACACCTTATCCCAGCTCCAACCTTCCAACTCAGCACCACCCTCATGACCTGTCCATCTTCCTTCCCACCTCTCTGCTCCATCCTCCCCTCCCACCTATCATCATTACCCCACCTCCATCTACCTATTGCACCCTCAGCTACCTTCCCCCCAGCCCTGCGCCACCCCACCCCCCCTCCCTCCCATTTATCTCACCACCCCCTCAGCTCACAGCCTCATCTGGCCAAGTTTGCCCTCACTTTGAATATCTTCTCCTTTGATTCCTCAATTTCTTCAGATCAGTGGCATAGCCATGGGTACCTGCATGAGCACAGGTTATGCTTGTCCCTTTGTGGAGTATGTGGAACATTTCTAATTCCAGTCCTACTCCAAGTTGCTCCCTAAAACTCCTTCTCCAGTACACTGTGGACATAATTGGTGCTTCCAATTTCCACACTGCTCTCACCTTCACTTTGCCCAACTGACTCCTCCGTTCCCATCGTCAATGTCTGTTTCCATTCTAATTGGTAGGCTAGCCACCAAAATCTATCACAAACCCACTGACTCCCTCAGTTACCTGGATTATACACCTTCACACAATACTTCCTATAAGGAATTCATTTCATTCTTACAAGGGGTCTCAGAAATGTCCATCTTTTTCCTCAATGGAGGATTCCCTGCAATCCTGTTTAACAGGCCCCTTAGTGGTGTCAAAACTATTTCCCACATTTTTTTCTTCACCCTTTTGCTTCCCTCCCACCTCAACAGGGTCCCCCATCCTCACTTTCCACCTCAGCAGCCTCGATATGCAAAGGATCATAAGCCACCATTTCCGCAACTTCCAGTGGGATACCAGTACGAGGTACATATTCCTCTCCTCTACCTTGTCTGTATTTTACAGGGACTGTTCACTCTGGGATAATCTGGCCCCTTCCTCCTCCACTTCCAACACCTCCCCATTGCAATCATAGGTGCAACACTTGCCCATTTACTTCCACCCTCTTAACTATCCAAAGCCCTAGACAAACCTTCCAGATTTACCTGCACTTCATTCAATCTATTCTCAATTATTTGCTGCTCACAATGCAGCCTCCTCTACATTGGAGGGATGAAACACAGACTGGGTGACAGTTCATGGAACATTTATGTTCCCTCTAAAAATGAATCTGGGTTTCCAGTTGCCTGCCACTTCCAAACATCCTTGTACAGTATTCCCACAGCAACTTTTCTGTCTCGGACTTGCTGCAATGCTCCAGTGAGGCTCAGCACTAGCTGGAGGTACAATATCTCATTTTCCACATTTTCCTTGGAGCCTTTGGGACTCAATATCGAGTTCATTAACGTTAAGGCCTGAACACCCCTTTCCCAGTGTTCCAAATACCATGTCCTAGCATAACAATGGTTTGCTTTCAACACAGTCAATTCATTTTCACTCACTCACTCACACTTCTCATTATCACCTATCCGCCTTTTCTCCTTCCCTGGCTTACTATCAACAATCCCTTTGTTTCTTTTTTTTTCCTCTCTTTGGGCTCAGTCTCTGCCTATCAACTCATTCATTCTCTTGCCCTACCATCCAGTCAGAAAGATACCATTTGTTTCCAGATGCTATGTCACTGGGCCCAAACCATTAACTCTCATTTCCCTCCACAGATGCTGCCAGGCCTGCTGAGTTTATCCCTTCTAATGGAGACCTGCTTTCTTCACAAAGATACTGCGGAGTTGCTCCAGCAAATTTCTGTTCTTGTTTCAGATCTCCAGCAATCGTAATTCCTTGTTGTATTTGAGTTAATCCGCAGTTCCTTGTTTTATACTAACAAAGCAACTAATTTGGTGACAGCAAGCTCCCCTGATAAATAAATGATGAGGGAACTGGAAGGAAGCCAAGTGCGAACCCTTCCCTCTTGTCCTCATCCACACAGGGGCCGCTCTCCGCATGCGCGGGGAGGGGCGGTTCCTCGCTGCTTCGCCCCACCCCCGCACAACCCTTGAGACGTCACATCCGTTTCCGGTGCCTGTGACGGAGTCTGCGACAGGAGCAGCCATGGAGCTGGATGGCGAGCGGCTGTCGCCCAAAGAGGAGGGCGAGCTGGAGGACGGCGAGATCGACGATGACAACGACGAAAATGTTTACCTGGAGTCGCGGCTCGTCTCGTCCTCCACTCCGAAGCCGAGGCCCAGCAACAGCGGGGGCTCGGGCCCCAAAAGCCACCGGCCGCTGGCCTCCGGGAACGGCCTCGTGTACCGGCTCAAGGAGCCGTACCGGGGCTTCCCCCAGCAGCCGCCGCCGCCCCCTCCTCCTCCTCCCCCGCCCGCGCTCCATGGCGACTCGTCCCGCTCCAACTTCTGGGAGAGGAGCCACGGCACCTTCGGCCGTTTCCGCTTTCGGGAGGGGTCGAACCGCGGCGGCTGGGGCAGGGGATTTCGGGGAGCTGGCCCTCGGGGGTTGAAGAGGGGGAGACTGGGACCCGGGCCCGCCTTTATCGGGAACAACAACATCCGCAGGGATTCTCCACCCCGGAAACGTATCCTTTTCCCGTCCCTCTGCCGCCCTAACCAGCGTTTGCTCAGTTCTACCGCTGACCCCACCAGGACCTGAGCCTGACTGACGAAGCACATTGAGAGAAGTTGAACCATTTAAGGAATAGACCCACCCTTACCTCCTCCATTTGAAGTGCGTTCCTTGACTGGCGTCAGCACCCAGTCGGAAGCGAATCTTTGGGGTTTTTTTCCTGACAAAATGAAAGAAAGCGATCGGATGCCGTGTGCTGTTTAACAATATTTCTTAGTCCTCGTGAGGTTTAGAGGGATACTTATCTCGAGGAAATGAATGGGGTTGAGAGTTTACATTGGGAGGGTTGCATTATCATATTCAGTGCAAGCTTTGTGTGTGGAAATTCAGACATCTTTACATTTGGCTGGGATGCTCAATGTAAACACCCCTGGTGCTCACCTTCCACCCTACCACGTCTCTGGTGCTCTTCTCCCACCCTACCAACCTTCGCAGAAACCAAATCATCCGCTGACATTTCCGCCACCTCCAAAAAGACCCCGTCACCAGGGATATATTTCCCTCCCCACCCCTTTTCCGCCTTCCGCAAAGACCGTTCCTTCCGTAACTACCTGGTCAGGTCCACGCCCCCCTACACCCCCCCCCCCCCCCCCCCCCCAATCCTGGCACTTTCCCCTGCCAACGCAGGAACTGTAAAAACTGCGCCACACCTCCTCCCTCACCTCTATCCAAGGCCCTAAAGGAGCCTTCCACATCCATCAGAGTTTTACTTGCATATCCACTAGTGTCATTTATTGTATCCGTTGCTCCCGATGCGGTCTCCTCTACATTGGGGAGACTGGGCGCCTCCTAGCAGAGCGCTTTAGGGAACATCTCCGGGACACCCGCACCAATCAACCACACCGCCCCGTGGCCCACATTTCAACTCCCCCTCCCACTCTGCCGAGGACATGGAGGTCCTAGGCCTCCTTCACCACTGCTCCCTCACCACCAGACGCCTGGAGGAAGAACGCCTCATCTTCCACCTCGGAACATTTCAACCCCAGGGCATCAATGTGGACTTCAACAGCTTCCTCATTTCCCCTTCCCCCACCTCACCCTAGTTCCAAACTTCCAGCTCAGCACTTGTCCGGACTTGTTCTACCTGCCTATCTCCTTTTGCACCTATCCACTCCACCCTCTCCTCCCTGACCTATCATCTTCATCCCCTCCCCCACTCACCCATTATACTCTATGCTACTTTCTCCCCACCCCCACCCTCCTCTAGCTTATCTCTCTACGCTTCAGGCTCTCTGCCTTTATTCCTGATGAAGGGCTTTTGCCCGAAACGTCGATTTCGCTGCTCTTTGGATGCTGCCAGAACTGCTGTGCTCTTCCAGCACCACTAATCCAGAATGCAATTTGTGGACAAGTTTTAGGTTGAAACCCTAAGTGGAGGTCATAAAGATTGCTTGGTTTGACTGGAGAGCTCTTTGGTTCAGTTGTGAAATAGCTATACTAATGTGTGTACAAATACTGTATGCAAGAAAAGTACACATTTTTTTCTAGCTAGCAGGTGTGATGTAACAATATTAGTTCATTCCACTGCAGGGTGATGCCTTTGCCTTCGTTACTTTGAAATGTAGGATTTTTTTTTCTTGGCTTTATTGAGACCTGTTTGGATAGGTTGACAAATGTCTAAGTAGAATTTTTGTGTGGCTATTTTAACACTTGTTTAAACTGCAATCAGGATTAATATCGCACTTAAAATTCTATTAGCTGAATATACCGTATGCTTGTTTGTGTAGTCTGTTAGTGACAGTTTGTGTTAATTTAATTTCTTGGAAAACTATTCTTTCCATCAAACTGTAATTCAAATAGTCTAGTCACAACTTTGTCTAAAATTTCCCTGAATTACATAGAATCGCTATAATTGTAGGGGTCACGGACTAGTGTAAAGCAAAGTTACCAAGGTCAGACTCTGAATGGGGTAACATATTTAACATCTGAAAAGCTATCAATTCAAATTGATTGCCCCATTTTTTTCAACTTTTTCTTGCAGTATCTACAGTGGTCACTATTTTGTAGTATCTCAAGGATAATAGAAATGTACTTTGCTGTATTATGCAGAACTTGCCACAAATTCTGGTTGAGACATTGAATGCTGAACCAACCAGCCCAATTTTGTAATGATTGAATGATGGTTGTCACATACAGTGATGTGTTGTTTTGTGTGATATGCATGTGGATCATACCATGCAAAGTGTCTCAGTAACAGAAGATAATTCAGAATAGTGTTACAGCCACAGAGAATGATCAGAATTAACATTTGAAATTTGTTCAAAAGTTCATGTATTCAAACCAATGGAAGAGAGTATTATGGTTTAAGTGGCAATGTTTACCCAAGTAACACTATTCAACAAATTAGTCATCATGTTAATTCTGAGCATGGAGATGTTGCTTAAACTGTTTTAGGGACAGTCTTGGTGAAACAGTGCCAGGTTTCTAAGAAGTTTGACAGAATACTGGCAGAAATCACTTGTCATAATTTCCAAGTAATTAAACAGATTCTTTGTGATATACTTTGTCTTGCTCATATGTTGAATAGCTGTGGAATAATATTAGCTTTTAAAAGATTTATGTTGTGATGCTGTTTGGCCGTGAGTTACTGCTTGCTTTGTAGGTGTGAATAGGTATCTTTGGAGGTTTTGTTCGTTCACTAAAATCTTGCAGTACTAGATTGTAAATAACTATGAACAGGATTTTCATGCTATTACAATACGTGATGTTTGACTGTAACTGGATGTTACTGTTTGGAAATGTATACACAAAGGGATCTCTGGGTGTCCTTATTCATCAATGAAATCAAACAGGTGGATGCAGCAAGCAAGTAGGAAGGAAAGTGACAGGTTGACTGTGATCATGTGATGGTTTGATTTCATAAGTAGGAATGTCTTACTGCAACAGGGACTTGGCGAGACTGCACTTAGAGTATTAAGCATAGTTTTGGCTTTTCTATGTAAGAAAGGATATACTAAGAATGCTGCACAGGTTCATTAGACTGATACTGTGTGTGGCAGAAGTGTTTGAGGGCAGATTGGTTGATTTGAGGACAGAGTGGCAGATGGAGTTTAATTTCGATAAATCCAAGCAGGGCGTATACACCTTAATGGTAAGGTCCTGGGGAGTGTTGCTGAACAAAGAGATCTTGGAGTGCAAGTTCATAGTTCCTTGCAAGTGTCACGGGAGAGAGGATAGTGAGGAAGTCATTTGCTATGCTGTCCATTATTGGAGTTGGGAGGTCACATTGTGGCTGTACTTTGGTTTGGCCACTTTTGGAATATTGCATGCAATTCTGGTCCCTCCTGGCGGAACGATGTTGTGAAACTTGAAAGGGTTCAGAAAGTATTTACCAGGATGTTGGGAGGGTTGGAAGATTTGAGTTATAGGGAGGGCTGTTTTCCCTGGAGTGTCGGAGGCAGAGGGGTGACATTATGTAGAGATTTATAAGGTCATGAGCATGGATAGACTAGTCTTTACCCTTGGAGTCCAGAGCTAGAGGGCATAGATTTAGAGTGATATAAATGGGACCTATGTGGCAACTTTGAGAGGGTGGTGCGTGAAGGGAATGAGCTGCCAGAGGAAGTGGTGGAAGGCTAGTACAATTACAGCATTCAAAAGGCATCTGGATGGGTATAGGAATAGGAAGTGTTTAGAGGCATATCGGCCAAATGGGACTAGATTAGGTTAGGATATCTGGTTGCCATAGGCGAGTGGACCAAAGGGTCTGTTTCCATGCTCTACATCTCTATGACTGGGCCTGTATTCACTAGAGTTCAGAAGATTGAGGTGGGATCTGATTGAAGCATAAATTCAAAAAGGCTCAACAAATTACATGGAAAGAATAATATTTTTTCTGCTTGGAATGTCTAGAACCCGAGGTCACAATCTCAGGATAACAGGCCATTTCCTGGGAATTAAGTGCCACAGAAAGTTATGGAGGTCAAGTAAGCGTATTCAATAATGCAATTTGATACACTTTTTGATGACTGGCGTCAGGAGATATGGAGAGAGGGAATATGATGTTGATTTAGAGGGTCCTCCAGGATCATATATGGATTTCAGTAAAGTATTTGATAAGGTTCCACACAGGCTATTGCACAAAATATGAAGACATGGGATTGAGGGTGATTTAGTGGTTTGGACCAGAAATTGGCTAGCTGAAGGAAGACAGAATGTGCTAGTTGATGGGAAATAGTCATCCTGGAGTTAATAGTGATATACTACAAGGATCTGTTTTGGGTCCACTGTTTGTCATTTTTATAAATGACCTGGATGAGAGCATAGAAGGATTGGTTAGTAAATTTGCGGATGATGCTAAGGTCAGTAGAGTTATGCATCATGACGAAGGATATTGTAAGTTATGGAGAGAAAGCTAAACAGCAGGGCTGAGAGGTGGCAAATGGAGTTTAATGTGGAAAAGTGTGAGGTGATTCACTTTGGAAGGAGTAACAGCAATGCAGAGTATTGGGCTAATGGTAAGATTCTTGGTAGTGTAGATGAGCAGAGAGATCTTGGTGTCCAGGTACAGAGATCTCTGAAAGTTGCCACCCAGTTTAATAAGGTTGTTAAGAAGGCATACGGTGTGTTAGCTTTTATTGGTAGAGGGATTGAGTTTCAGAACCATGAGATCATGCAGCTGTACAAATCTCTGGTGGGGCCACATTTGGAGAATTGCAAACTGTTCTAGTCGCTGCATTGTAGGAAGGATGTGGAAGCTTTGGAAAGGGTCCAGAGGATATTTACTATGATGTTGCCTGGTATGGCAAAGGTCCTCCGAGAAAAGGCTGAGGGACTTTAGGCTGTTTTCATTAGAGAGAAGTTTGAGAAGTGACTTAATTGTGACATATAAGATAATCAGAGGGTTAGATAGGCTGGAAAGTGAGAACTTTTGACTTCCGATGGCGATGGCTAGCACAAGGAAGCATCCCTTTAAATTGAGGGTTGATAGACATAGGTCAGATGTTGGAGGTAGCTTCTTTACTCGATGGGTAGGGACGTGGAATGGACTGCCTGCAACAGTAGTAGACTTGCCAACTTTAAGGGCATTTCAATGGTCATTGTGTAGGCATATGGACAACAAAGAAATAGTGTAGGTTATATGGGTTTCAGATTGGTTCCACCATCGAGGGCCGAAGGCTTGAACTGTGCTCTAATGTTGTGTTCGATATTGAATCGTGAAGCAGGCTCATAGGGCTGATTTCTGCCGTTACTTCTGATCTCTGTCATCTAGACCAAAAAACTCATTCAACTGGTCTCAAACAAGAAACGTATGCATATATTAGTTTCAGGGTGTTGCTATGTACGTAGGCTATATGTCCAAAGATTGGCACTTGCCTTCAGCTTCTTGGAAGAGAATGGGCACATCTGCCACTGACAGTGTCCCATGACCTTCCACTTAGGAAACACTCAGCACAATGTCCAATATTGGATGTAATTCTGTGATTGGGCAGCATTTGTTGAATATTTCAGTATACAAAGAAACATACTTAAAGCCAATTTAAGTTTCAGTTGGGCTTGGAGTACAGAGGAACCTCGATTATCCGAACAAACTGGTCGGGGAGTATTTCGTTCGGATAATCGGATGTTTGAATAACACAGTTCAGCCAAGCATCGGGACTGTTGCGATGTTGTCAGATAATCAGAAATTTGGATAATCGGTGTTCAGATAATTGTGGTTCCTCTGTACTCAGTTTGCTTTTGAGTATTTACAGCAGCGTAATTTGCTAAGTCTAATTTTCCTGTGCAGTATGTTAAAAGTATTAAAAACTGTTTTGAATAGTTTATGGCTATCTGCATTCTAAATTGGATGATATGGTTTCCCATTAAAACTTGTAGGCCCAAGGCTTTCAAACTCCAGTCTGATGACGTCTTTATCCCTGAAATAATCTCGAGTGTCTACGAGAAGGAAAAACGCAATCATGAAAAGAGAGCAATAACAAATGGGCAAGCTCTCCACTTGTTACAAAATCAAAATAATTTCAGTTCTCCAGAAGACATTGATGAATTCCACATCTGATGCTCCTGGAGAGGTCCCAATACTGCCTTTGCTGTGTTAGTTATCTAGGCTACCCAGCTTTCAGGCAGAGAGTATTTACTTTCAGCATGAGAGGAAGGTAGGTGGAAGCCAGCTACAGTTTGAAATTCAGGTGCATTTGCATTGTGGTGAATGTTAGACTACAATATCTGATCTTCTGAAGTTATTTCCAGCATTTTATTCACGAGAATCAAACAAAGACGTTAATATAATCACGGAAAAACTCAGTTTAAACTTTTAAGTGTCCATGCTATTGTACATTATAAATTTATTATTACACGATTGATTTAAATAACTGAGAAATTAGACTGAGTTTGTACTGGTGAGTAACATATTTAAGAATATTATATTCAAGTGACCTGCAAATTGGACAGAAAGAAACTCATGCTTCTGGGAATAAACATGAACCTGTTTAACATCCCTATAATGGTATTACTACTGTTGGTCCAGATTTTACGAGTAACTGCTTGCGTGAATGTGGCCTGTGAACAGGTGAAATGTGTTTGCTATTAACACGTAATCTTTATTCCTGTTGAAAGCCATTCATTCAACTTGCATTAGAATGTTAATAGAGTCAGACTTGTCCTTTATCTCTTGGTTTGTCTGGTATATCACATCATTGTCAATGTCAGGTAAATAGTTCTAAATTGTTCCTTAAATACTTGTTTAATAAATGGCATATTGAAATATCCTTTGCGCAGAGTACTTTTGTCTCAGTTATCAGACCCTCAGTGCCTCAGATATATGAAAATGATATCTTGCATAATTAAGAGATGCTTTGGGGTTTTTCCATATGCAATGACTGCGTGAACTGCTTTAGTGAGTTTGTGTGTACATATATTTTATTAATAAAAAATCTTTGAAATAAAATGGATATTGTAGAGCATTTAGATTGGAAGTCCATTTCATCCATGTGAGAAGGCTTTCAACTTATAAAAAACAGTTTGACATTCATTTAAGGAAAAAGAATTTCCTGTAATAATTATGAAGATGCAAGTGATGTTCTTTTCGGTTGGCTATGTATTTTAACTTGCACTACAGTGAGCATTAGCACCAGCTTATTCCCTTCAGTCTTTAGCATGAGCAGTGTAGTCTGAATGATTATTGTATAGTGCCTCAGCTTTTTTAATTGAGTTCCTTGATTATCCCTGTCTTCTGAATGACTGCAGATTCATTACTTACCTCAGTGAGGATTTACTATTGGAAGCTTCAACTTCTGATGTCCATTCCTCCTTTTCAGTTTATGAACGTTGCTCATAATATATTGTGGAAAATTTGACACTTTGATTTTGCACATCTGAAGTTGGAGTATTTAGTTATTATGTATTGAAAGTGTTAAGTTTCCTTGACACTTTTAACTCAGCAAAATTTTTTGGGCGGTTCCCTTCAAGAAGACCAGCTCAGTATTGCAGAAATGAAGATGACATGGATGAAACATTTGAAGATCTTCTTAGGAAATATAAAGAGATTCAGCTGGAACTGGAATGTCTTAATAGAGAAGAAAAAATGTCTCAAACTACCAAGGGAGAAAACTTGCTGGAAGAGGACGGTAGTATTGTGTCTGGGAATGTTAATGTTGAAACCAACAGTATTGAAAAGAACAATTTACAGCTATCCACTGAAAAACCTCAGGTGAAAGCTTTTCAGGCATTTGAACTAAAACCTCTAAGACAGAAGCTACGAGCACCAGCCCAGCTGGAACAAAGCGACCAACTAAACGACAGCCAAAAACCAGAACTATTGGAGCCTTCAACAAATAAACCAGGTATGTAGAATATGAATTGTGAAAATAATGGATATACAGGTACTACAATTTATTAACTTGGTTACATTTTCTTACAGAGTGTGAAAATAAAGATCCAGACCATTCTAGTTCAAATAGTAAAGGGGTTTTGACAGAATCTCCTCTCAAGGTAAATGTTTGGCATATTTGTGTTTTCTAAACAAAATGGATTCTTGTATTTGTACTGTCCAAGTTATAGTAGTTTGAAAGAATTTATGATTGTTGGGTACTTAATTTTGTAATATTTAACAGGACGAAATCAAAGCGGACGATGATGATGTCGAGGAGGAGAGGGAAGAGGAGGAAGAATTGTCAGAACTCCAGTTACGCCTTCTTGCATTGCAGTCTGCTAGTAAAAAATGGCAACAAAAGGAACAATGTGTAATGAAAGAGAGCAAAGAGAAGCTTACTAAGCCAAAGGTGTCTCAGCAGAAAGTCCGAAGTAGCCCTAAAACCCGTGTGCTGAAGAAGCCACTTAATACAGGTAACACCAGAGTTTGGTAAATTTTGGATTAACACAGGTTACTCTGTAATATTTCAGTCTGGAGGGGACAAAGGAATACAGGGAAAGTTTTCTGAAGTATATCAGTTAAGTCACATGTCCATGTGGGTAACATTAGAGGTAAATAGGGAGGAAGGAGTATCTAAGAAGTGGTATGTGCTGGGGCTGCGATTGTGTAGATAAGTGAAGCAAAAATAGATCCACTGAGAAAGAAATGCAAATTCTTTTGAAGATTATGAAATGGTTGATTATGTCAAAGTGAACAAAAATTCAAGGAGGTAACAAGGAAGGATTGAACATGGTGAAAGAAATTGTGACTGTGAAGCCTTGGTGGCAGGGAGAAGATTTGATTAAAGCAAATTAGAGGCAAAGATGTGGATTTGGTTGATGCTTTCTGGAGCTTTGGAGATGGGGAACCATTTTTAGGAGAGGAGAAGAGGAGGATGGATTTTTGAGAATGTGACTGATCGCAGTTTTGAAGTGGGCCGAGGGAACCAATTACAATGACCATGTGGGCACTAGGATGACAATTGGTGGTCTCTAGGAGGAGTAATGTAGGAGCAAAGATGAAATGAAGAGAGGGATAAAAGAAGCTTGAGAGTCCAGATTAGCATTGGGACAAGAATATTGGGCTCGGTAGATATTAAAAAAAAAACAGCAGAGATTGCTGAGTTTACATCTTAGAAAGTAACTTGCTTGTTGCTCATGAACCACTGCAACCTTGAACTATTGTAGTCACTATGGTATAGATACTCAAACGTGGTTGTTGGAAGTTCAAGGATGTAGGGAATATGGAAGAATGGGCAATATAGGCTTTGATTGTTCAAAAGAAATGATCATCCTGGTAAGCAAGTGTATTTTTTCATTTCATTAAAAATGGATGTCCTGTTCAAGGTCACAATTTATTGGCTATCCATAATCATCCTTAAAGGTGTGGTGAGCCACTGCAGTCATTGTGATACAGGTACAACAACATTGTTAAAAGTTATTGAATTTTAAGGTGGCAACAATTGAAGGTGATTGAAATCAAGATGGTGTCTGACCTGCAGGTGGTGGTGTTCCTATGAATCTGCTGCCCTTCCTGTTCTAGATTATAGAGTTCATAGATTTGGAATGTAGTGTTGGTGAAACCTTGATGAAATGCTCTATGGCATCTTGTCAATGGTGCACACTGCTGTCACATGTGCTGGTGATAGATGAATGTTTAGTCTGCAGGATGGTATGCCAATCAAGGGAGCTATGTTGCCCTAAATATTGACTACTTCAGTTTTGTTGGAACTGCAGTTAGTCAGCCATGTGGAGAATATTCAAACATGCTCTTGGTGCACCTTGTGGTTGTTGGAGAAGCTTTTGAAGATTATGAAATGGTGGATTTTTGAGAATGTGACTGATCGCAGTTTTGAAGTGGGCCGAGGGAACCAATTTGAAGGTGAGTTACTTGTTGCAGAATACCCAGCCTCTGACCAGCATTCTCTAACTTGCTTATTGACTGCACAGACCTCTGGAATTCAGTGCCATGATCAGCATGCCAGCATGCGAGATCAAAGTGGTTGTGCAGCTTAGAGTGAATGTTGCCTGTGACCCGTTCTTATAACGATAGATTTTGTGTGGCTGGTCTGTGGGGGTTTAGGTCATTAATCTTTGAATGTTAGTAATGCTGTCAAATGTCAAGAAAGTCAAGTGCTCCAATTTGTGATTGCCTGTACTTAAGTAACATTCATGCCATTTGCTAGTTAATTGCCCGATCTTAAATGTTTGTTTGCAGACCGTAAAACATCATTTGAAAGATTGCAAATAGAAGCGAATGGTGTGCAGTAATTTGGCAGGGGACAGTGAGGATCAATCGTGTTTGATATGGTTTGACCAGGTTGAGAGACCTTAGTAAACAACTTGGGTACCAGAATCAAGATCCTTTTGAAAGCAAGAAGACAAGACTTGTACCTGGAGAATGGACAGGAATAGTCAATTTTATTAAGACCATGGAAACAATGCTGATGGAGAGGGAATAGTTGATTGGCTTGACACCTTCACTACACTGTCTAGTCTAATAACGCAATTCAGATCTTTGGAAGTGCAGTTGTCAGTGACTTGGAATTTTATTTAGGGCAAAGTGTTGGTAGCAGAACTGGGATTTCAGTTTATGCTGGCAAGCAGCTCGAGGGAATTGGTAGAAGGCAGTGAAATCAAAGCAAGAGATGACTTGAATTGGGTAAACGGATGTTATTCATTCATCATTAAAAGCGGATGAATCTTTCGTGTATTTTCATTTAAACATGCATATAAGGAATTTACAAAATGGAGGCTGTATATAAACTCAATATTCTTAATGCTTTAACTATTTTGTTTAGCTGTTGCTACAAAGCAGGTTTTGCGAAGACAGAAAACGAGAGCATGGAAAAAATTACAGCAGCAAAAAGAACAAGAGAAGCAAAGAAAGGAAGAGGAAGAGAAGAAACAACTGGAAGAGGAAGAGCGAAAAAAGCGTGAGGAAGAAATCAGAAAAATACGTGATCTCTCCAATCAGGAGGAGCAATACAATCGTTTTATGAAACTTGTATGTGGGAAGAGAAGATCTAGTAGCAAGGTAAGACTTAATTGCTTTGTATTGTTATGCTAAGTAATGATTTAGGAAAATATTTCTTCTAATGCCAGGTTGCTGTTAATATGCTCAGTAGGTGTATTGTTTAGAATGCATATTGAGTTTTAAGCAGTTGAAGAAGAAACATTAGCCCCAGTCTTGAGTAAGCTCTCAGAACTGACTCACTTTCATTAGAATTTGATAAATGTAAATTGCACTTTATTTGGGAAGCTAAATTCAGCTTCTGATTATTTCTAGTGAAACTAGAAATATGTTAGTCTGTTGTGGTTCTGTTCGCCGAGCTGGGAATTTGTGTTGCAGACGTTTCGTCCCGTCTAGGTGACATCCTCTGCTTGGGAGCCTCCTGTGAAGCGCTTCTGTGATCTTTCCTATACCTTTGTGGTGAATTCTCTGTTCGGTGTTCTCTGTACCATCACGTCTAGGAATGGACCCGAACCATGGAACAGGCAGTCACCATAGGACAGAACAGGACCACACACTGCAAAAAAATGGCACTCAAAGAAAAAATGGCCAAACTAACACACAAAAAAAGAGGACACCACAACACACACCTGGGTTAGAAACCTCTCCCACAGACACGGAAAGAACAATACTGGCCAAGGGACTCAACGACAACCACAGTGACGCCAAGACAGCAGACATCCTAGTAGCACTAAAATGCACATTCAGGAACAATGGACTGACAGAAGAGACACAGCAAACAGTGAGACAAAGTATCGTACCTCTGATAACAAGGAAAAGACAAACACACAACCTCAACACCAAGGAGAGGGAAGCACTAAAATTACTAAGAAACGATAAGAACTTAATCATACTACCAGCAGACAAAGGCAGAATGACGGTCATCCTGGATAAAGCAGACAACATCCAAAAAGCGCAACAACTACTTGCAGATACCAACACCTACCAAAAGAGGGAGTTTGACCCCACCCCACAGCTCACCAATAGGATAAACAACACACTGAGGAACAAAAAAACCGACAGATAACCAGGTTTGACCTACAAAGAATGAAACCTGAAAGCAACAACACCCCCAGATTCTATGGACTACCTAAAGTGCACAAACCAGACATCCCACTCAGACCCATTGTATCACTACCAGGGACGACACCACACACACTGGCTAAAGAACTACAGCAGAAACTGAAACCCCTGATCAGCGGATCCAGACACTCTATACAATCAACACTAATTCTTGGACATCATCAGAAATATACACATAGACAAGGAAGAAACCATGGTCTCATTCGATGTAACAGCACTGTTCACCTCTATCGACAAAACCCTAGCCAGAGAAGCAATAGCCAACCTGCTGGATATACAGAACAGACAACAGGACGTTGAACCTATCAACAAAGACTGCATACTCAAACTACTGGACCTGTGCCTCACAACACACTTCACATTCAACAACCAAATATATGAACAAATCAACGGCACACCCATGGGCTCACCCATCTCTGGACTCATAGCAGAAGCAGTAATGCAAAGATTAGAACAAACAGTCTTACCGCAAATTCAACCCAAACTCTGGGTCAGATATGTGGATGACACCTTTGTAATCATTAAAAACACAAATAGAGAACACACACCGGATCATCAACGCCACTCACAGGAATCTGATCCTCTAGAAAGGAAGAAAAGGACAACCAACTCCCATTCCTCGACGTGATGGTACAGAGAACACCGAACGGAGAATTCACCACAAAGGTATACAGGAAAGCCACACACACAGACCAAGTCCTAAACTACAAAAGCAACCACCCAACACACACACAAGAAGTTGCATCAAGATACTATTCAAAAGAAACGCAACACACTGCAGTACGTCAGAACTGCAAAAAGAGGAAGAAGAACACCTATACAATGTATTGGCCAAAAACGGATACCCCCGCAATTTCATCAACAGATGCCTCAGGGAAAGACAATGGAACGAGGACATGCCGCAACCCAAAGGACTAGCCACACTACCATACATCAAGAGCATTTCCGAACTGACAGCCAGACTACTGCGACCACTAGGACTCATAATAGCACACAAACCAACAGCCACTCTCAGACAACAACTCACCGGGGCGAAGGACCCGATACTCAGCATGAGCAAAACCAATGTAGTGTACAAAATCCCATGCAAGGACTGTACAAAACACTACAGAGGACAAACAGGAAGACAGCAAACGATCCGCATCCATGAACACCTAGCCACAAAATGACACGACCAGCTATCCTTAGCCCCACATGCAGATGACAAGCAACATGAATTCGACTGGGACAACACTACTATTATAGGACAAGCCAAACAGAGAACAGCCAGGGAATTCCTAGAGGCATGGCATTCATCCACAGATTCAATCAATAAGCACATCGATCTACCCAATATACCGACCACTGCAGCGGACAGCTGGAACTGACAACCGGAAGCGGCAGATTCAAACCACTATAAATGCCGGAAGAAAGATCACAGAAGCGCTTCACAGGAGGCTCCCAAGCACTGAGGATGTCACCTAGACAGGGGGCGAAACGTCTGCAACACAAATTCACAGCTCGGTGAATAGAACCACAACAACAAGCACCCGAGCTACAAATCTTCTCTCAAACTTTGAATATGTTAGTCTTTATAACATTGAATTTAATGTAAAGTGTTTCATTCAAACTGAATGTTGAAACTTTTCAAACTAAGTGAGACCTAAATCCTTGTCCAATATTACAATGAGTATTGTAGTTTCTGTTCATGGTTGATTGTGAGTTTTTTTAATACACCTGCTCTGCATTCAGATTAGTGGAAAACTAAACAGTTTCTTGGAGTGTAAACCTACATTATTCCTAAAGTATGGCAAATTCAATGTATGAATGAGTTGAGGGTTTCTGTTAAGAATCTGATGTATTTCTGAATATAATGTTGAAAGTAGAAGTAGGCATACCTTGCCTACACCTAGTCTCTGAAATTTACAATCATTGCATTCTCTATCCAAAGTTCTGACTGTTTTGGGCGTGAACCAACTTTTTTGTTATAATTGTGTAGATATATGATTTGTGGTGTCGTATATAAACAAACTTGTGATGCAAAATACTGCAGGTACTGGAAATCTTCCTGGTGATCCCATCACCCTTGCATGCCGAACTGCATTTCTCTTTTCTCTATTATTTGAACATAACATTTGAATGTATGAGATATTTTCTTGACTCTTCAATGTTCACTCCATTGCTTTCCCCTCTGCCGTCCGAAATGTGCCACCTCCTGACATTCTTTCCTTTGACATTATTCCACACAACTCACAACTTGACCGTATCCAATTGTTGTCTTAGTTTCTGCACTGCATAAGGCAGCAAGTCTAATGTTGTAGATTCTTTCATTCAGTTTCAACAATGTTTTTCTTTGACATAGTACTCATTGTACTTGTTGTAGCTAGTCATACCGTAGATAATTTTTCATTTCCATAACCCCATTTCCCCCATACTGATCCCAGTGAGGTAGATCATACTGTATAAATTGGGTTTTTCTTTTGACCCAGAAATCATGTTGCATATTATACGGTGTACAAATATTGGTGCCATAGTAGACAGGTGAAGATTTTCTAAGATTGCAAAGGGATCTTGATCAAATATAACGGACTGAAATGCGAGGTGTTGTATTTTGGTACAACAAATAAGGGTAGAGTTTATATAATTTTAATGGTAGGGTCTTGGATAGTGTTGTTGAACAGAGGGACCAAGGAGTGCAAGTACATAACTGTTTTGAAGTTTGTATCCTATAGACAGGATGGTTAAAAAGGCATTTGACATTCCTTCATTGCTCAGTCCTTTAGATCAGGACATTGGTGAGGCCTTTTCTGGAATACTGTGTCCAGTTCTGGTCGCCCAGTTTTAGGAAGGATATTAAACTGGAGAGGGTTCAGAAGAGATTTACCAGGATGTTGCCAGGTATGGAAGGTTTGAGTTATAAAGTAAGGTTGAGCTTTTTTTCACTGGAGCAACTGAGGTTGAGATGTGACCTGAAAGAAGTTCATAAAATAGTGAGGTGTATCGGTTGACGTAATGGTAGTTGTCTTTTCCCTAGGAGGGGGGATTTCAAGACTAGGGGGCATGTTCATGTGTGGAATAGACATCCTGAGGAAGTGGTGGATGTGGGTATAATTACAATACTTAATAGATAGTTGGAAGGACACATGAATGGGAATGGTTTGTAGGGATATGGGCCAGGAGCAGGCAGATGGTTAGTTTAGTTCGGTTCGGTTCGGTTCGGCATGGACTGTTTGGAGCAAAGGGTCTAATCCTTGCTTTGACTCTGTTCAACCATCAGTCATTAGCCACAATTTTTCACCTGACAAATGAAAATTGGCCTGTATGCCAATAACCTGAAAATGTCTACTTTTCCTTAAGTCTTCTCCCATAATCTTTACATCTTCACTCTCATCCTCTTCTGTTGCTCAAAATCTATAAATTACATCTTATGGGCTGCTTGAGCTTATTATCTCTGCATTCTAGAGCTTTTGTCCAAATCCTTAATCATCTTCACCCCATACCCAATGTCACCTAGAAACGTCATTGACCCATGAAACGTCCCATTTCATTTCCTCACTTCGAAGATCAAGAAGAGGTTCAGTGCCATTCCTTGGTCTAATCCAGCTTTGGCTTTGGAACACTCACCCTTGCACGCTGCTGCTTGTACATGTTATGTTAGCTGGACACCTTTTTCAGGGACTCCCATGAATTCTAGTAAATTTTCAAGTTCCTCCTTGTGCTCCCTCTCAAAGTTTAAAAGTGTCCTAAAGAGGAAAATGAGGAATGTGAATCCCAAATCTTGGGGTCTAGGCAACTGTAGACATGGACAACAATGCTTAGACCAACTAAGATATTTGAGGCATACCAGAATACTTTAAAGGTTTGGGGTCAGAAGGCAATTTGTAGCAATTTGGTTCTAAAATTGGTAACGATGGGGAGGTAAAATGTGAAGCTTTCGCCCCACAGATGCTGCCAGAAATGAGTTTAGCCAGCAATATTTTCTTGTTGTAGTCTACACATTTTCCACAGGACAGTTAGCCAACTCAGTGCAGATTTGTTGAAGGGCTTTGTCCACAATAATTCTTCTCCATGTTTTAGTCAACAGATTTTGATATCAAAAAATCACAGGAGAGACCAATGGAAGAATCTGGAAGCATGTACCAGTATGATAATTATGAAGAGGTTGCTATGGAAACAGATAGTGAAACCAGTTCACCAGGTAAATATCATCAGTGCTCTGTAAATTGCATTTGAAATCAAAATGAATGTTCCACATCATTCACTTTCTCCTGTGAAATTAGTAGCTTAGACTTTGTATGGACGACGTGAAACTTAGATGCTCATTTCTTTGAAGTAAATTGCATCAACTACAATGCAGTTGAAGGTGGCAGTTCCAACAGTGGCAAATTGAAGCAATCCAACAAAAATAATGAAACACTTATCTGTAAAGGCCTCGTCTTATAGCTGGGCACACGACTAGATGTGGTAGCACAGTATGCAGTCAATATGAGAAAGATCTTAACATAGAATTTAATCAAATAAGAATCAAGGAGTAAGCCCTCCATTTCTTGGAGATGCCTAACAAAAGGGTTAATGTTTTGGTTGTTGCAGGCCAGCCATCTTAGCAAGGATATTTGTACCAGGTACCCTAAGGGTAGTGTCTTAGAAACAATGTGTTGCAGCAATGTAGATGTTTCTGCACGATTTGGAAGGTCAGAAGTGGGGAATGGTTGCGCATGATTATGACAGGCGTAATGCAACTTGCTGCCTTCAACGATTTCCGATGTGCCCACTGGAGGGTGACACTGATTTAGGTGCTGATAAAAGCAAATCTGTGTTCGGAGATCAGCAAAAGCTTTCCAGACCGATGTCAGTGATGGATGCTACTTTACCACTAACCACAAAATCTGGCCCGTTTCTTGGGAAATGATTGTCAACATTTTTTAGTTGCAGAGGTCCTTAGACATAAATGTATGGTTGTTGTCAGTGTTGCATGTGTTTTGTTAATAAGTGATTCTGGGTTTCTTTATTGAAAGAACTTGGAAACGGATTCTCAAACGTGTTTTGTAAACACCTAATTTTATTTTAAAAATGGTGTGCAAATAGCATGCTAATAATTTGCTGCCAGAAATCCAATTTAATATGTAAGGATGTCATAGCCTAAAAGATCAGTGACTGGTGAATAAAGTTTTGCCAGTATACTACTTGTGCGCATTAATCTATATCTACATGTAATTACATTGACCAGCCAGTTCAAAGTGAGACGGTTTTGATAAATAGTTTATCCATATATGCGCACGTGATAAGCTTTATTTTATTCCGGATTGTAAGCTTTATTTTATTCCGGATTGTAAGATTTATTTTATTCCGGATTGTCAACAACTTTGACATGGTTTTACCAGTTTAAAATGTGCCCTCTTCCCCTCTCTCCTCACAGTATCATCTCCAGTGCCATCTTCAGTCTCTGTGGATTACCAATCAGGGTATTATGTTCCAATGCCACCTGTGCCAATATTTTCACAGCATCAGGTTAATTTCATTTCTGCATTAGTCCTTATATTAAACTGAATCTGTAATATGCTGCTGTGTTGTGTTTTCTTAGTGCCATAATTTATGGTATAAATTATCTTCCAGGTTATTATCTTTTCATTTGCCTTGTGAACTCAAAAATGAATCTTTGATTTTAAGTGCTGTTTTTCTAAATTGCAACTGCACCTTCATTACTGTGCATGCATTGTTAGCATTTTGCAGTTGAAAGCTCACTGGTTTCCAAAGTGATTTTGACTGTACTGGTGTTTTTATTTAACTGTATTTGAGGGAATTAAATGAGGTGAAGTTATAACAACCACTAATGGCTTCACTATATAAGCGGTAACAAAACAATCTCTGCCACTTACATATTTAAATTGGTTTATTTTAAATTCTGTGATTAATGTCTGAATTTTTTTGCACATCCGTTCCATTTTTAGAACATGATGGATCCTGTGATTCCGAATTACTTGGAATCCTACTTTCCTAATCCCTTGGAGCTGCCTGTGCCGCCACCGCCCCCACCACTTCCTCCAGAGGAACCTGAGCAGCCACCAAAACCTCCATTTGCCGATGAGGAAGAAGAAGAAGAAATGCTCCTTCGAGAGGAATTGTTAAAATCTATAGCAAATCGGCGTGCTGTGAAACCAGAGGTAATTTTAACAACTTCATGTTAAAGTTGTATTTAGCCACCAGAGGGCAGTCTGCTACAAGTCAGGATATTTAATTGGAATGATTCTGTTTGCTGATTTTTGAGTTCAGCTGTGAATGTCTCAAGTTTATTTTAGGTCAAAGTTATTAGTTTTAGTGTGGAATTCATCTAATTCGATTTTTCCTCTGTATAGTTAGTATTGGATTTAGCATAATATTTGTCGTGGTGTTTGACACGGACCAAATTGGGCTGTGCTTTGGAACTCTGGTGAACTCAGTTGTCACCCACTGTTTCTTCGCAGCTCTTTGTTGATGCTGTGTTCCAAAAGAGTCCAAATGTTTGCTGAAAATAAAATAATTGGAGCGGTGTGGACAATATTGGACCTTTCCTATTTAACCATTCTAATTGGGATGTGGGGCGATATACTTGATTGTGCTTCAGTGCAAGTTGAATTTTGGGAATAGCAAATAAGTAAATTTAATTGTTTGGTGATAATTAGCTTACTCTCTCCACTATTTAAAACAGGATTCAACTGATATTTGTGACATGGCTTATCCATCTCTTCCTATTGAGAACTCCCAATCTGGACCAATGAATAATCTTCCAACTGCTGACCTGAATTCTGCATTGCAACCACGTCCCCAAAGCACAAAGTTTACAAGAGGACTTTCAGCTCCTCGTCCACTTATAATGGTAAGGATTTTGTTTTGACTGTTCATACAGTCATGAGATGTACAGAACAGAAACAGACCCTTTTGTCCAACTCATCCATGCCGACCAGGTATCTTATACTAATCTAGTTCCATTTGCCAGCCCTTGACCCATATCCCTCAACTCTTCCTATTCATATACCCATCCAGGTGCCTTTTAAATATTGTAATTGTACCAGCCTCCACCACCATCTCTGGAAGCTCATTACACATGCCCACAGATGCCCACATCACCCTCTGTGAAAAATTTGCCTCTGTGATCCCTTTTAAATCTTTCCCCTCTCGCCCTAAATCCATGCCCTCCAGTTCTGGACTCCCCTAACCCATGGAAAAGACCTTGTCTATTTACCCTATCAATGCCCTTCATGATTTTATAAACCTCTGTATGCTGGCAAAATGGGTTTTATCTTATAAATGTAACCTTGGCTTGTTTTGGATGTGGGAAATTGTATGGAGAAACCGTTCCAGAAATTGCTGGTGTAACACAACATAGATTTAATTTAAAGGTTAACGAAGAAGTAAATCTTTTTCAAAACAGAGTAGAACTCCTTTTCAGTTGTTCTTCATGTTAATGATATCTTGAATTCGTTAATGTGGTTTTCTGTTCTGTCCAATTGTGAAGGTGTACTTAGTTCTTGGGTTAACAGTTTCCTCTGAATGCTAAGTTCCGAAGTATCTTAACAGTGAATATAAGAATGGTATTTAATCGACAGCTTAACTGAGATAATGGAACATTACTTGTTTTTAACTGAGCGCAATTTAAGTGCAAAACAGAATTACTTTTCTACTCAAAAGTTTCAATTCTGCTGGAACTTTTAAAACTAGCCACGTTAACCTAATACAGGTAAACATCTAAATGGAAACAATGCCACCTTTAGCAAAATACCTTTGGGTTCAAACCCTCAGTTATTTCAATGCAACAAACTAATCAGATGGTGTATTGAAAGTTCCAAGAAACTTTGAACCAAAATAACCGCGCTCATGCAGGTTGTTAGAGAATAGGTCCTCTGTGTGCCTTTTCAAACTGTAGAGTTTGGTGGAATAATTTTAATTTTTTCATTTAGAAGTCTACCTTGCAGGTACTTGTCAGTATATGGGTATGTATAGTTAAGATTTCACAGCTTGTCTGAAGGCAGAAAATGACATTGAACCTAAAGGACAGCAGCTTGCTCCTTCAAGTGTTTGTGCTGCACTTGAGTTCCTTCTCTTTCTTTCTCTTCGAACTCTAGCAATGCACCCTTTCTGTGCTCTTTCTTATGTTCTTTCCTGCAATCCTTGTGGTAGGGTGTTCCATGTTCTCACTAGTCTCCAGAAAGAAACAGCTTTGCCGTTGCTATTTGATTTGCTGAATATTTTATATTAATGATCTCTAGTGTTGATGCTCTTGATAGGTGGAAGGGTTCATTTAGTATGTATGTTTCATGACCTAATTTTTACAAAATGTTCAATTGCCTAAAATTACATTCCTGGGAGTTTTAGGGAGGTAAATTTGATATGCAAATTTTGTCTATTTCTCTAAATATTTTGGGATATTTTCATGTTTTTCATTGTTTTTGTTTTTATTCAAATTTGCAGATTCCGAGGCACAAATCTGTAGTTGTGCGACTGGATGACTCTGATGATAGTGAGTCAGATAATGAGCAATCCAATTTAAGTGTGGGTGTCTTTGGAGGTTTGGAGTCCATGATTCGAGAAGCCAGACGATCTGCAGAGGTGTGCAGAAACTTTGCCCTACGTAATTATGATAGTAACATTTTTTCATTGGCTTTTCATCAGGATTCCTGGTCAAGAGCAAGTGTGTTTCATAGCTGAAAATGTGTTGCTGGAAAAGCGCAGCAGGCCAGACAGCATCCAAGGAGCAGGAGAATCGACGTTTCGGGCATGATCCCTTCTTCAGGAATGAGGAAAGTGTGCCAAGCAGGCTAAGATAAAAGGTAGGGAGGAGGGACTTGGGGGAGGGGCGTTGGAAATGTGATAGGTGGAAGGAGGTTGAGGTGAGGGTGATAGGCCGGAGTGGGGGTGGGGGCGGAGAGGTCAAGAAGATTGCAGGTTAGGAAGGTGGTACTGAGTTTGAGGGTTGGGACTGAGACAAGGTGGGGGGAGGGAAAATGAGGAAACTGGAGAAATCTGAGTTCATCCCTTGTGGTTGGGGGGTTCCGAGGCGGAAGATGAGGCGCTCTTCCTCCAGCCGTCGTGTTGCTATGGTCTGGCGATGGAGGAGTCCAAGGACCTGCATGTCCTTGGTGGAGTGGGAGGGGGAGTTGAAGTATTGAGCCACTGGGTGGTGGGTTGGTTGGTCCAGGTGTCCCAGAGGTGTTCTCTGAAACGTTCCACAAGTAGGCGGCCTATCTCCCCAATATTGAGGAGGCCACATCGGATGCAGTGGATGCACCCCGACCTAAGTTTACCTGGACCATCTCAGACTCCTCCCTCCGCTTCCTAGACCACTCCATTTCTATCTCGGGCAACCGAATCAATACGGACATTTATTATAAACCGACTGACTCACACGGCTACCTAGACTTCACCTCCACCCACCCTGCCCCCTGTAAAAACGCCATCCCATATTCCCAATTCTTTCGTCTCTGCCGCTTTTGCTCCCAGGAGGACCAGTTCCAATACCGAACAACTCAGATGGCCTCCTCCTTCAAAGACCGCAATTTCCCCCCAGACGTGATCAATGCTCTCCACCGCATCTCCTCCACTTCCCGCTCCTCTGCCCTTGAGCCCTCCCCTCCAACCGCCACCAGGACAGAACCCCACTGGTCCTCACCTACAACCCCACCAACCTCCATATACGTCGTCATTTCCGCCACCCCCAAACGGACCCCACCACCAGGGATCTCTTTCCCTCCCCTCCCCTATCAGCATTCCGAAAAGACCACTCCATCCGTGACTTGCTCGTCAGGGCCACACCCCACCAACCCAACCTCCAGTCCCGGCACCTTCCCCTGCAACTTGTGCGCACACCTCTCTCTCTCTCCCCCCCCCCCCCCCCCCCCCCCTTCCCTCCAAGGCCCCCAAGGGATCCTTCCATATCCGTCACAAATTCACCAGCACCTCCCACACATCATTTACCGCATCCGCTGCACCCGATGTGGTCGTCTCAATATTGGGGAGATAGGCCACCTACTTGCGGAACATTTCAGAGAACACCTCTGGGACATCCGGACCAACCAGCTCAACACTTCAACTCCCCCTCCCACTCCACCAAGGACATGCAGGTCCTTGGACTCCTCCATCGCCAGACCATAGCAACACGACAGCTGGTGGAAGAGCGCCTCATCTTCCGCCTCGGAACCCTCCAACCACAAGGGATGAACTCAGATTTCTCCAGTTTCCTCATTTCCCCTCCCCCCACCTTGTCTCAGTCCCAACCCTCAAACTCAGTACCACCTTCCTAACCTGCAATCTTCCTGACCTCTCCGCCCCCACTCCGGCCTATCACCCTCACCTCAACCTCCTTCCACCTATCACATTTCCAACGCCCCTCCCCCAAGTCCCTCCTCCCTACCTTTTATCTTAGCCTGCTTGGCACACTTTCCTCATTCCTGAAGAAGGGATCATGCCCGAAACGTCGATTCTCCTGCTCCTTGGATGCTGTCTGGCCTGCTGCGCTTTTCCAGCAACACATTTTGAGCTCTGATCTCCAGCATCTGCAGTCCTCACTTTCTCCTACAAGTGTGTTTCATAGCCTATTCAGTGTGCACTCACTTTGTCGGAAGAGCAGCAACCAATCCACACAGCAAGATTCCACAAAAAAGTGCTATTGTGACAAAATTTGTATTGTAAATGGAGGGATGGAATTTCACTAGAATCCTCTGCATATCAAAACCATGCTGAATGATCTGTTATTCCCATGTGGGAGAGATGTAATAGATTCATTGCTAATGTGCTTGGGTTCTTTGAATTCTTAATTAGAATAGTAAAAGTCATAGATGATATTTAGTGTGAAAGTAAGTTGATTTTTCATTAAATTACTGAAGCAGTTTCCCATAATGTTACACTTAAAATCTTCTGGCAGTGGCATTGCAGGAATTTGTCTTGTGGATGCAATTCACCTGCCCTTCATAAAACTGACCATGAAAGAAAACTGCATATGCCACTTTGACGGATGCACTGTAGTATCACAGCTAGCAGAACTAGTATAATTATAACAATAACATGGCAAATTTAAGCTGGAAAGGTGGATGCAAAATGTAATCTGAAAAAATTGACAATGTTCTCAATCTAAAAGCATGCAGATAGAACTGAATCTGCACAATCAATCCATTGCAAATGCTGAAAATCAAAAATAAACATTGTTAGATGGACTTGGGAAAGAAACATAATATTTTGAGATGAATGGAAAAAGGTTGACTTGAATTAATTCTTTCTCTCCATAGTCCCTGCCTGACCTACATTTCTTTTTGCACTATCAGTTTTTTTTATACAGAGCTGTACCCAAGATCTTTAGGTGTAGTTATGACCTGGATTAGTCAGATGAATCAATTGCCCAGTAATTGTTTCAATTCTGTCTCCTTATTATATATTGTGTATCGAGATACTTTGAATCAATTAGTAATTTGGCACTGACATCTAGACTGAAAAATGTGAGCAGGAACAGAAAGATGGGAATAACCAAGCTGAGTTACCATCCCCAGCCCATCACCTGAAAACTAGCCTATTTGACTCTCAAAAGAAGTAATAGCAGTCCTTGTGTTGTTTGCATCTGTGGATTTGTGGGAAGGGAGTTACGTTCTTGTTTTTTAAACACTTATAATTTCAAGTTTATTTGCCACTAAATCCTATCCATATTAGGGAACACAAAATAAAAATATATTAATGGCAACCCAGATTTAAACATGAAAAGTAACTTTTGGAGTTCTACATTGTACTTGTATGGCTCATGAAGATTGAAAACTTTAATCTATGAAAGTGTTGTCTTGAAACGTTATCATGTCTCAATCTATCAACCAACAAGGAAGAAAGTCATACAAACAGAGGCAAGCTTCTAAGGTCAATTGAAAATTATTTGAATGAAAGAATGGGTTATGAATAAGTTGTAGGCATGCATGGGCATCACCAGCTTCCATCGCAATTTGTGATAGAGCTATTGCTTTTTATAGTGGACGTAAGTTATTTGATTACTGGAACATTAACTGTCTCATTCTGTAGCTAGTAGTGAGTTTTCAGATTGAGGAAGGACAATTTAAAATATTGGAGAAGATAAATACAAATCTGGATATATCAGTACTATAGTTGGGTAAGTGACAAATGATCTGTAACATGGGCAAAATAAGCTAAACGGCTACAGAGCACTAAAAAGAGCCTGACAATGTTAGTGGTTAGCTCACTAAGTCCAACAGCATGACGTGCAGGAATAGTGGGAACAAGAAAAATGAATACTGGGAATATATAAGGAAATATAACAAAGGGGGTTAGAACAGAAATCCTATGAAGTGATGAAGCATGTATTTCACACAGGTTTGTCCAGATCTATATGCTTATGTACTACTTCGGTCATTATCAAAATAATTATGCAGACATTGGTTGTCAGTTAAAAAAAAAAGCAATTTGTCATGAGGCACCTGGCAATATTGGCAGAGGAAGCTCCACGTGTGTCTAACATCCGTACATACTTTGAACTTGACTATGTTTTGAAATTGAAAATCCGTGAAAATAGTATGGAAGTGTAAGCTCTTACTTTTATGCAGAGGGTACTCAAAAGTTGCCCAGAAAGATAGGAAATTCCTAAAGAAATGACTGGATAGATACCTGCAAAGGGGCTCCTGAAGGCCCTTAGTTTTTGTGGCCGACCGGATGGGGGAAGTGTCTTTTCTGATTTTGTCATTAACTATCTATGGTAATTAATGCCATGGCAGTAGATAGGTTTTTGAGAGTCATGGTAAACTGGAAAAGCTTATGTTTGGCATAGTATATGGTTGAGTATTGGTGCTCATTTTTAAAAGTGCATCAGTTTAATTTTTGAGTACTGATGTTCATCGCTCTTTACGCTATATCAAGGCTGAAAACTTTCTTTGTCTAAAGGCCACAAAACCAAAGCCAAAACTAAAAGCAGAAAAAGAAAATGATCCTGCTGGAACCAAAGATGGATTTTCTGAGGGAGGCAAAAAGGAAAATAGACTTTTAAAGGAAGAAAATATCAGGTAAATATTCACTTTTTTGACACTTTTATTTGCTTCTATTCACTTTAATAGTCATTTGGTGTTGTAGACTGTTTCCTTAGCAAATTCTTAAAAATGAACCAGATAATTGCTACGAGCTAAATGTTTCTGCACTTGAGTGATGGTATTGACCTAACCTCATGTTGATTGAATGGAGGAGTCCAGCTTGTTCTGAGTTATATAGTTTGAATCTTGTGATTACAAACTTGTTACGAGCACTAAAGTTTGTTCTGTTTGTTTGCTGCCGCTTATGAATTGAATGTGAGCAGGCTGCTGTCTGTCAGACTAATGTTTATTAATTTCAATGTTTAGTACAATGCGTTTGTACTCATTAGTTTGGCTTGATTTTATTTAGCCGTGAGAAACAGCGACAGCTGAAGTCTGATTTGTCAAGGGCGAGTCCATCCCTGGTTCGCTCTGGTGCTGAAGTAAATAGTATTGGAAAAAGAACAGTGGTCAGTAAACAACTGTCAGATGTTGAAGATAGACTCAGAAAACACAAGTAAGTTTTCATTGTTCTTTCTTTTCTCTAAGCATCAATAAGGAGTATTGGACAAATTTACCTTAATAGAAACTTTCTCAGAATGTCTGGTAGACTACAGTGAAATAAATGGCCAGACTAGTTATTTTGCTAATTGGGTAGTAATTGTCTGAAGAGCCTGAAAGAGCTCCTTTATTTTTCCTCAAGTAGTTGCTTGGTATTTTTCTAACCGCCTGAAAAGATTTTCTGCTGTAGTTCTTATGCAGTGACTTGAATCGGCAAGCTGTCAGTATAATCGTTTACCATTTCCAAACTGTTGAAGTTCTCTGGCAGCCATCAGTTCGCAGTTTCAACCAAAATGAATGTCGACTTCCTAATTTGATATCTGATGTAACATGTTTCTTTTTTGTTTGGCATGGTTCCCAAATATCTTATGCTGCTGTATTATATAGCTAGCACCATTTATGTTTCTCATGCTCAATAATTTCAGAGGATGAAAATGTTTGGGCTTCACTTTTAAATTTGTGAGGAAAGGTACACTAGACAAGGTTAAATGTGCCTCAGTTTTCAGAACACAATTGTTTGCAATGGGACAACATGTCTCCACCTATTCATTTTTACTTGTTTGTGTAGCTATTGCACCTTTTTAGCAAGGTGTCAACTGCTTGACACACAAAACTGAAATCCATATAAATTATAAAGTTTATTCAATTTAGTAATCAGCTAAGTTGTACCTGTGGTAATAGCTTGAATTTGTGCTAATGGTTACTGTTTTCTCAAAGATCAAAAAACATGCTCTATCCATTCTACTGATTGTGTTTAAATTCGTGAAAAATAAACTTGAGGTGTAAGATTTTGATTTGCTTTTATTTTAGTCTACTTTTGACAAAAGATGAGTCTCTTTTATCAAACCTATTACAACAAGAAGCAAAAAAGAAAGAAGCACTGCGTCAAGCTGAAGCCAAATACATGAAGCATAAAGAACAGTTACAGGCAGCTGAAAAGATTGTGAATGCCAACAGAATGCTGCTTAAAAAGCTTCAAGAACAGGTAGGCAACACAAATTTCATTACAAATTTCCATTCCCCAAACAGCTCCGAGTTGAGGATAGTTTTATTCTGTAAGCTAAGTTGGTCTGTTTTTAAGAAGCTGTTGTTTCTTGATCAGATAATAGTGCAGTTGGTTTTGGACCTGGGTCTTGACAAGAGGATGGCGGGTCAGTCAAATATGCTCATGGTTGCTGGGCTGGAATATAGGTGTAATCAAAATTGTTTTGCTGTGTCGTAGCTTTCAGAGGCAATTGAAGACTATGGCAGAGGGGTTTCATGGAAATGAACTCCAGAAAGAATTGTATTTTAAGGAAGGACAAACTGAAAAAGAAAAGTTAATTAGTCCTCTCCCATTGTTTTTTTTAGCATATAGAATATGCGCTAGACAACTTCCATTGCGAAAATGTGAATGGCATGTCCTTTTGAAATGCCTTAATGTACTTTTCAAAAAACAAAATAATTTGTAACTACAGTCTTTGATGCAAGTAAATGTAGGAGGGTGTTTTGCACAACAAGGGTGAAACTGACTGAAGTGGTCAGCACTTTTAGCAATCGAGGATGTTTCTTATGGGAAATCTAGAAGCTCGGGTCACAACATAAAAATATTCTCCCATTTAAGATTGAGATTAGGCAGAATTATTTTTGAGAATTGATGATTTTTGGAATGCTGTTCAGGCAGCAGTAGAGGCTGGGGAAATTGAACATATTTAAGCTGAATTGGGCAGAGTTTTGTAGGGAAGTGAAGGTTTGAGCACAGGCAAGAAGGTACAGTTAGTGACATAATCTGATCAGACATAAATCTAATCGAATGATGAAACAATAGTTTTGAGTGTCTACTCTTATTTCTTGGCTTATCTTATTGGAGGAATATTATATAAAAACCAGGTTTCTTCTAACAGTAGAGGCATTAGCACAGTCATACCATTTATCTGAATTGTGAAATAAACAGATTAAAAATTTGGTTTTAACATCTCAGCTGATTTAATCTTTACTGAAGCAGTAAATCCCTAGGACCATGTGGAGGTTTGAAAAAGATTTGTGTAACAAGTCTTAAATGAATTTCATGCTTTTGTGCATTGCAGTTTTGCAGTGGACCAACTCTGTCATGTTTAAGTAGTATGAGCTGTTTTGAAAACTGTTTTTCTTTATTGCCTCTTAGATCCATAAAGTACAACATCGAATACAAGTTAAGAA
The DNA here is from genome assembly GCF_037043375.1 of Chiloscyllium plagiosum. Classification (NCBI taxonomy): domain Eukaryota; kingdom Metazoa; phylum Chordata; class Chondrichthyes; order Orectolobiformes; family Hemiscylliidae; genus Chiloscyllium; species Chiloscyllium plagiosum. Next base: position 22,465,328 of record NW_028270157.1, on the reverse strand, counting down.
GAATTTATCCATAAAATATGAAGAATTCGCAAGAGCAAAAGCTGTTGCTAGTCAAGAAGTGGGCAAACGTAAACGTGAACAAGATTCATTTGTTGTAAGTTGACTTTTTGAAAGAATTAGCTCTCAGAATGTGGACTTTGTTGACCAGTCTGCAAATTTTCGAGGAGAAAGCGAGGACTGCAGATGCTGGAGGTCAGAACTGAAAATGTGTTGCTGGAAAAGCACAGCAGGTCAGGCTCCTTGGATGCTGCCTGACCTGCTGCGCTTTTCCAGCAACACATTTTCAGTCTGCAAATTTCCAAACCCTAATTTCCCTTGAGAATGTAAAATGATATTGAGCCAGCTTGAATACAACTGCATGGTTTGCTCAGCCATTTCAGAGAGCAGTTTTATAACACACCATTGCTGGGAATCTGAAGTCTGATCAAAACCAGAGCAGGAGTAGTTAACCTCCTCCTGTGGGGGATCCTTATCAGCAAATTTAAATATACTATATCCATCAGGTCTCTTCTAATTTTATTAGTAACATACTCAAAAAAAAACAAACAACTTTGTCAAACTGGCAGATCTGTATTTTATCCTTTGCTCCAATTTTGAATAGTCAGGTGGCATTTGTAAGTTTCCAATCTGCAGTCGTTCCAGAATCTACAGAACTTTAGGATGTGGTTCCCATGCAACAACTACCTCAATAGCCATCACTTTCAATGTCTTGGAAGGTAGACTGAGGTCTTGGAGATTTATCAACTTTCAATCCCAATAATTGCTGCAGTCTGACTTAGAAATGTTAACTTGCTTCAACTTCTCATTCTTTCTAGTCGCTTGGTTCTCTAATTCTGGGAGATTTCTTGTATGTTACCCGGCGAAAGCAGACACACTGTTGTCGTTTGGCTATTTCCCTATTCCCCATTACAAATCCTTGTGACATTGCTTTGAATGCACACGCATTTATCTTCGTCAAATACTTTTTTGTTAATCATTTATTAAAGCTTTTTCCGATCTGTTTTTTGTGTGGCTTTGCACTCTTATTTTTCCGTTCCTTTATCAGTTTCTCGGTCCTCCTTTGTTGTGAAAGCTTCCCAGTCCTCTTAATAATGACTAGATCAGGACAGTTTCGATATTGAAGGATGATAAGATACTGTTTTTCTTGGAGCAGAGACTACTGAGCAGTGACATGAAATGTATACAATTATGTGAGGTATAGCATAAACAGGAAGGAACTATTCCCCTTGATGGAGGGATTGATCACCTGGGGGCATAGATTTCAGTTGAGGGGCAAGAAGATTTAGAGGAGATACAAGAGTATTTTTCATCGAGGGTGATGGAAGTCTGGAACCTGCTGCCTGTAATGGTGATAGAGACAAATCATCATACAATTTAACATACTTAAATGTGCATGTGATTCCAAGGCATAAAGGCTATGAGCCAAATGCTGGGGAATGGAATAATAATAGGTGCTTGTTTTTGACTGGTGCAGAATTGGTGGGCTGAAGCTCCTTTGCTCTGTGCTGTAGACCTGAGACTGACTTCATAAAGCCTTTTTTCATTTTAATCTTCCACCGTCCTTAGCTTGACTGACCTTTTAAGTTTGTGCACTTTGAAGAAACATAGTGGATGTTCAGCCATGGATTCTCCAAAGACTGTCCTGTGCTTTTGTATGGGCATGCTCTTTCTCATGGATTTTCCCAATTCAGCTCAGCCAGCTTCTGTCTCATCTCTTCATAAAACTAGTTTAAACCAAGCCCAGCATGCAATAGTGGTCCCTTCATCTAGCTCATTAAAAATATAGTAAATAGTTTATCCCACGGTACTAATTGTGACAGTCAGCTAGTTGCGTTTGCCAACCTGAAAACAGCCCATTTCTTTTCTCCAACTGTTTTGTCAGTAAGCCAGTTCTCTCTTTCACCCAAAATGTTGTGGAAGCTTATCTTGTATATTCAAAAAATATGTGGTGCGCATCTAGTTTGATTCCCCTTATTCGCTGTTTGTCCATCCTCAAACACTCATTTGTCCAAACAAAATTGTGCCAAATTCTATTGGAATTTTGTAAGTATCTTGCTTCTCCATTCTTAATAATTTTCTGGTGTTTTTCCTACCAGATGTTAGATTAACTTTCTTCATGCTTTTTCTGACCTTCCATAAGTGGTATTATACTTGCAGTTTTCCAGTTCACTGGCACCTTTACTGAATCCAGGGAATTTTAGAAGATTACAGCCAGTGTAACCTCTTGCACTCGCTTCTTTTAACACCCTAGGATGCAGTTTCAGGGGTCTTGTCAGTTTAGTCCAATCGCGTTTTCTGGGATGTTTTTTCTCTCATTTGTTTTAAGTTCCTCCATTTGCTTTTCTTTACTCTTCTTGGGATGCTTTTTGTCCTTTGACTCCTGAAGTTAGATGGAAAATACTTATTCAGAAGGTCTGCAAGTTACTTGTTTCCTAATAGTAAGTTCCCACACTTTAGCAGAACAGTGCTTACTTTGGCTGCTCTTTAATGTTTATTTGTACAGAAAATTTTGCTGGCTGTTCCTGTGTTTCTCATTAGTTTTCTTGTGCTCCCATTTTCTTCATCAAATTTTCATCCTCCTTTCCTAGTTTCTAAAATGTTGCTTATCTTCTAACAATCCTTGCATCTGGCAGCATTGGACGTCTCTCCTTTGATACCATTTTTAATTAGCCATGACTGATGCATCATCTTTTAGAATTTTCTTCAATGAATTATGAGGATACAAATGAATAATACATGGATAGAATGCATAATACAGCTGTTATATGTTGGAAAGTTTGTTATTAAATCTGTCATTTTTTTTGAATAAAGTCATAAACTTTAAGAAACCCTAAATAATGCACCAGTACTTGGTTGTTTTGTGCATGTTGTGGCATTCAAGCCTTCTGTATTTAACGTTTGCTTATGGTTTGAACCTTAAAGAAAAACAATTTAACTGCCTATCAATGTTTGCATGACAATCTGCTGTATTCAAATTGTGCATTGTTTAGTCTAAAGATCTAATACTCTACTCCAGTTGCTTATTGTGTGGCCTGAGTCTAAAGATCTAATTCATTCTTCCAGCTGGCTATGATATGTCCTGAAATATTTTGTCTACTTTTTTTTGGGCCATCAAATAAAAATTAACATAGGTTTAGAACAAGTAACTATTTCCTCAAGATTTTTATTTGGTATTTATTATTTTGGATGGGACCATTCTTTTTTTAAACGTTTGTGACATGAGGGCCAAATTATTCTATGCGGAATCTTTTGCATTTAAATAACGTTTTAAATGCCTTTTTAACATAATGTTTGATTCTGAAATAACTTTCTTTCAGGCTAACAAGAGTATCCGGTTGGATGGCTCATCTAAACATGTGGCAGTCTTAAAGAAACAGTCTGCTGAATATATAGCTATGGAGAAAAAACGTTTGCAGCAACTTGAATATGAGTATCGGCTGAAGATTCAAAAACTGAAGGAGGCGCAAGCTTTAAGGAATGCAGGGCAACCTGATAGTTTGCAGGGGATAGAGGAAGAGCGTGCATTTGTGGTTTCGCAGCCTTCTCTGCATGACTTAACACAAGATAAACTTGCTCTTGACACTGAAGAAAATGATGCAGAAGATGAAGTGCAGTCTCCATCTCTAAGGGAACGAAGGAGGTCGTTCCGGGATTCGAACTCTTTTACCAAGCCAAATCTCAAGCACAAAGATCTAACTCAGGGGAAAGAAACTTTAAGTAAGCCTATGAAGAAAAGCTTTGATGAACCTGAGCTGTTTCTTGGGCTCAATATTGATGACCTCAAAAAGCTTCATGGGGAGGCAGACGACTTGAAAACATTGCTTCAGAAAACTTCACTTTCAATGACTTCCAGAGAGAAACCTTTGTATGGTCAGGTTAGTAGAATGAAATTGGTGCCTGTAACTCAAAATAATGCAAAAAACTGTAAATGTATGAAGCTGTTATCAGTAAATTTGATTTTTCTTTGCAAAATAATAGTGACATTAAGTGCAAAGTGAGTCTTGCATTTTATGTAGTTCCTTTCATAAATTCAAGACTACCCAGGTAGTCACTGTTGTGATATAAGGAGTCTGGCAGCCAATCGCTACACAGCAAGCTCCCATGAATTTTATCATGACCAGATAGTTTGTTGTCTTTGACAGTTAAATAACAGCAGAGCCCAGTAACTGCTCTTTGAAAAAAAAAGTACCTTGTGATCTTTAATGTCTGCCTAACAGAGGTTTTGATTTAATGTCTCATCTGGAAGTCAACACCTTTCAGCAATGCAATATTTCCTAAAAACTGCATGGTTGATGTGAACTTAGTTAGTCTTTGTCCGAGCATCTCTGGTGTGGAAATTGAACTCGCAACTTTGACTTTGGAGGTGAAATGCTACCCACTAATCCAAGGGTTAGTAATTGTAAGTTTGATCTTTTTCTGTCATTCTGTAATTAATTCAAGTTGTAACATGGCACATCATGGCTGAAATGATTGCACTGAACTTGAGAAATGCTAGCTAGTCAGAATCAGTTATACAGCATGGAAACAGGCCCTTTGGTCCAACTCACATGCGCTGACCAGATATCGTAACTTAATCTCGTCTCATTTGCCAGCATTTGGCCCATATCCTTCCAAACCCTTCCTATTCATGTACCCATCCAGATGCCTTTTAAATGTTTAATTGTACCCACCTCAACCACCATCTCTGACTGCTCGTTCCATGTATGCATAACCCTCTGTGAAAATGTTGCCCCTCAGGTCCCTTTTAAATCTTTACTCAGGTTAAACCTATGCCCTCTAGTTTGGACTCCTCTGGGAAAAAGATCGTGGCTGTTCACACTATCTGAAGAATGGCTTACATTTTATCTTGTTCCTTTCATGAACCTCATGATTTCATTAACCTCTTTAAGATCACACCTCAGCCTCTGATGCTCTAGAGAAAAAATAGGTCCCAGTCTCTCCCTGTAGCTCAAACCCTCCAACCCTGGCAACATGCTTGTATATCTTTTTTTGAAACCTTTGAAGTTTCACAACATCTTTCCTAGAGCAGAGACCAAAATTAAACATTGCTTAGGCCACTTTTGGAATACTATGTCCTATGCAACTGGGACATGACGTTCCACCTCTGTATTCAATGTATTGAATACATGAGTGGTTGGATTCCACTAGAAAAAGACCAAAACTTGACCTTGGGAAATAAGGCAGAGCAAATGACTGATGTGTCAGTGGTGGAGCACTTTGGGCAGTGATTATAATTCCGTTAGTTTTAAAATAGATGGACAAAAGGATAGACCTGATTCAAAAGTTAAATTCTGAATTGGAGTGAGACCAATTTTGATAGACGAATTTTCAAACGTTGGCTGGGGGAGGTTATTTGTTAGCAAGTAAGGCAGTGGTTGGAAAGTGGAAGGTTTGCAAAAATGAGTGTATTCAGACTATGTTAGTGTGAAAGGCAAGGCTGGTAGGTGTAGGGAGTGCTGGATGACTAGAAAAATTGAGGCTGTTGTTAAGAAATTGAAGGATACATAGTCAGGTATAGACAGCTGTGATCGAGTGAATCCTTAGAGTATAAAGGCATTGGAGTATACTGAAGAGGGAAATCAGAGGACAAAATGGACATGGGAGCGTTTTGACAAAGTGTGAAGGAGAATCCAAAGTCGACAAATACATAGAGTAAAAGTGTAACTAGAGAAGGATAAGGCCTCTTAAAGGTCAGTGAGGTTGTCTGTGTGGAATCACAGGAAATGGGTGAGATGCTAAACAAATATTTTCAGTTTTTCCTGTGGAGAAGTCCAGTGATGGCATTCAAGAAGTAGACTTGTTTCCTTCTGATGAAATATTAAATTAAGGTCTGAATATTGCTTGCATATTTGATTAGACTTTTAAATGAGAGTTTTTAGGTTTTGGAGCTAGTTTCTCCAGGATGGTAGGTTTGTTCAGGTATAAATATGGGGCAGTTGTGAAGTTCAACTTCTGAATTATTGCACATGGAATGAGCTTCCAGAAAAAGTGGCGGAGGCTGGTACAATTATACTATTTAAAAGGCGTTTGGTTGAGTAAATGAATAGGATGGGTTGGGAAGGATATGGGCCAAATGTTGGCAAAAGGGACTAATTAATTTAGGATATCTGGTTGGTATGGACGAGTTAGATCACAGGGTCTGTTTCAGTGCTGTACAGCTTTGTGACTTGCTAACTGCAAATGCTAAATTCTTAACATATCCAATATTAAACCTGGCAAGAATACAAAAAGGCATCATGGTTTACAACATATTAATGCTAGTATTTTCGAAAATGTTTTGTTTACAACTTTGTTTTAACTGGCACTCTTGATAAACCAGCAAAAATCTCAGATGTTTACTATCATAATATCTGCCATGTCCAAGTAGTCTGTTGCAGATGTGAGTAAGTTTTATTTAAAGCAAAGTTGTATTGTTATTTGTGCTTTATGCTGTAAATAGGTGACATAGTTACTAAGTGGTTAACACTGCTGCCTACCAGCACCAGGGACCCAGGTTTGATTCCTGCCTTGGGTCACTGTCTGTGTGGAGTTTGCATGTTCTCCCTGTGTCTGCGTGGGTTTCCTCCGGGTGCTCAGGTTTCTTCCCACAGTCCAACGATGCGCAGGTCAGGTGAATTGGTAATGCTAAATTGCCCATAGTGTTAGGTGTATTAGTCTGGGGTAAATATAGGGTAGGGGAATGGGATTGGGTGGGTTACTCTTCAGAGGGTCGATGTGGACTTGTGGGGCCAAATGGCCTATTTCCACACTGTAGGGAATCTAAAATCTTTTTAAAAATTACAACAGTGATAGTTATACCCCATGCATTACTATTGTAATAGTGTGTTTTTACCTTGATTGTTTATACATCTTGATTAACCAGAATATTTGACTACCTGCTACACTCCTGGTCCCACAGGTGCCAGTTAATAAAAGGTTTGCCTTCAAATTTGGTATTTTCGGATATAAATCTTTAAGAAACTAAACGTGGAAATCTAGGTGAACTGGAAATTTCCATCACTCGCGGTATTTCTCACTTGACCAAGAATTCACTAGGAGGAAATCTTGCATTGACACTTATCAGTGTAACTGCAATTTCTTTGGAAGGTTGATGGCTCAAAATTATCTATTAGGTGTGTTAACCCTATCGTGGTACTTAAGTTGCAAATAACAACGTTTTTTCTTTCCGTTTATAAAATACTTTTTGTACTTTTTGACAAGATGTGTCTTCAGGAGATTCCAGTGGACTTGGATGTAGTATTGGCACAGTCAAGACAAACTGATTTGAAACCAACTGCCTTTGGTCCATATAATAGCCCACTTTTGGTCTTCAAATCTTACAGGTATTAATTTTTTTTAAATTGGCTTGTTTAGTACTCATTAGTACTTGTACTGGTAAGCAGAGACAATCCTGATAAAACTGTTGAGTTGGAATTTAAAATACAAAGGTGAAAAATGTGCATTTTACTTTGAGATAAACCAGATTGGTAAAAGCGGAAAGTTGCATTTGACTTGCACAAAACCTCTTGCATTCACCAAGCCCCCCAAGAACTCGAGCAGAGGTGAGGAGAGATCTTGAGGGTTTTTCAACTTTGTCCTTTATCTCACGAGATGGTGGAGGTGGGTCATTTAATATCTTAAGGTAGATTTAGATAATCGTGTTGGCCAAGTAATTTGGAGATTATACAGAGTAGATGGGAATATAGAATTCCAAACACACAGATCATCCATTATCTTATTGAATTGTGGTGCCAGCATGAGGAACCTGGTATTTTAAGTACGTCCAGTTGTTTCTTAAATTTGCAAAAGTATCTGCTGCCAGCCACCGTCTCAAGCAGCACATTCCAGATTTCTGCCAGCCTCTGAAAAATGCTTTCAGATCTCCCGTAAGCTACTTGCTCTTTACCTTTTAAACGTATGTCCTCTGCTCTTAGACACATTTACCACGGGGAAGAAGTTCACATGATCAAAGAAGATTTGTGAGGGCAGAGCAGTAGATGTGATCTATATGGACTTCAGTAAGGCGTTCGACAAGGTTCCCCATGGGAGACTGATTAGCAAGGTTAGATCTCATGGGATAAAGGGAGAACTAGCCATTTGGATACAGAACTGGCTCAAAGGTAGAAGACAGAGGGTGGTGGTGGAGGGTTGTTTTTCAGTCTGGAGGCCTGTGACCAATGGGGTGCCACAAGGATCGGTGCTGGGCCCTCTACTTTTTGACATTTACATAAATGATTTGGATGCGAGCACGGCGGCACAGTGGGCGGCACGGTGGCACAGTGGTTAGCACTGCTGCCTCAGCGCCAGAGACCCGGGTTCAATTCCCCGCCTCAGGCGACTGACTGTGTGGAGTTTGCACGTTCTCCCCGTGTCTGCGTGGGTTTCCTCTGGGTGCTCTGGTTTCCTCCCACAGTCACAAAGATGTGCAGGGCCAGGTGAATTGGCCATACTAAATTGCCCGTAGTGTTAGGTAAGGGGTAAATGTAGGGGTATGGGTGGGTTTCGCTTCGGTGGGTCGGTGTGGACTTGTTGGGCCGAAGGGCCTGTTTCCACACTGTAATGTAATGTAATCTAATCTAATCTAATCATAAGAGGAACAGTTAGTAAGTTTGCAGGTGACACCAAAATTGGAGGTGTAGTGGACAGTGAAGAGGGTTACCTCAGATTACAACAGGATCTGGAACAGATGGGCCAATGGGCTGAGTTATGGCAGATGGAGTTTAATTCAGATAAATGTGAGGTACTGCATTTTGGGAATGCAAATCTTAGCAAGGCTTATACACGTAATGGTAAGATCCTAGGGAATGTTGCTGAGCAAAGAGACCTTGGAGTGCAGGTTCATAGCTCCTTGAAAGTGGAGATGCACATAGATAGGATAGTGAAGAAGGCGTTTGGTATGCTTTCCTTTCTTGGTCAGAGTATTGAGTACAGGAGTTGGGAGGTCATGTTGCGGCTGTACAGGACATTGGTTAGGCCACTGTTGGAATATTGCGTGCAACTCTGGTCTCCTTCCTATTGGAAAGATGTTGTGAAACTTGAAAGGGTTTAGAAAAGATTTACAAGAATGTTACCAAGGTTGGAGGATCTGAGCTACAGGGAGAGGCTGAACAGGCTGGGGCTGTTTTCCCTGGAGCGTTGGAGGCTGAGGGGTGACCTTGTAGAGGTTTACAAAATTATAATGGATAAGATAAATAGACAAAGTCATTTCCCTTGGTTTGGGGAGTCCAGAACTAGAGGGCATAGGTTTAGGGTGAGGGGGGAAAGATATAAAAGAGACCTAAGGAGCAACATTTTCACGCAAAGGGTGGTACATGTATGGAATGAGCTGCCAGAGGATGTGGTGGAGGCTGGTACAGTTGCAACATTTAAGAGGCATTTGGATGGGTATATGAATAGGAAGGGTTTGGAGGGATATGGGCCGGGTGCTGGCAGGTGGGACTAGATTGGGTTGGGATATCTGGTTGGCATGGACAGGTTGGACTGAAGGGTCTGTTTCCATGCTGTACATCTCTATGACTCTACTGTCCATGTGTCAATTTTGTATATCTCAATCAGATCCCCTCCCTCAGCCTCCTCTGCTCCAAGGAAAGCAAACTCAGCCTATCCACCCTCTCCTCAAAATTAGAGTTTTTTATTCTGCACCTCACTCTGGTGAATCTCCTCTGCACCCTCTCCAGTGCAGTTATGTCCTTCTGATAATATGGTGACCAGAGCTGAACAGTGTTCCATCTGTGGTGTAAAAAGGTCTTTTGCAATAAGACTTATTTGTTCCGATCATTAGCTCTGGCTAATGAAGAGAAGCAGTCCATATGTTGTCTTCACCATCATGTCTACCTGTGCTGACACGTTCAGGGATCTATGAACTTGTACACCAAGGTTCCTCCCCCCTCAAAAAATGCGCCACCTTGCTCTTATCAGAATTATATTCCATATTTGCCTTGTGTGGTGCATTTAATA